>NC_091015.1:134737753-135384003 GCF_041296385.1 Aphelocoma coerulescens | reverse complement strand
TAGGAAACTGCAGAATAGACAGATATGAATCTGAAAACAGTCAAGCTTAGAAGGGAACAATATCTTAATCTCCCAAATCCCAGGCAAAATGTTCCACTTAACTAGTTTTGTCTGGTCTAAGTCGTAGTGAGTATTTCTTTGTCTTCATGGATCTTTTGCATGATTATGTCCACTCTCTCTTGTAATGTTCCCATTCTTGGCACACTTGATTTTTTTCTAAAAGCATTTGTACTACAACAGACTAGTCCAGGCATTTTAGATCCCCAAAACATGCAGGTTTAGATTTAAGTAAGCTCTTACATGTAGCAGTTTTTCATGAGTGAAAAGTCTGAAAATGAACTACTGGGCTCATGAAGTGCAAGTGCTAAGAACCAGGATGTTCAGAAACAATTTTCTAGCATAGTTTTTAGTCTGTCCGTAGATGATCACACCAGCCATTTCTAGCCTAATCAGTGAAAACGAAGTACTTGTGACCTTGGCCATCTTGCAAATAAGAGCAAATTTTCAAAGTCCTGAGCTGTAAACAATATTCCCTGATTTATCTTTCTAAGGGTAAAAAAATCTGCTTTTGCATGTTTTTGCAGTCTGAATACTGCTAAGTATTTCTTCATATAAAATATTAATTGCAGCAAATATCTTTCATGATGAAATAAATAGGTACTTGGAGGAAAACAATGAGAAATAAGGGCGTGTGCAATCATAGAGCCATGGGGTGTATATGGGGAGGAAGTCACATGCACAGTGAAGTCTCTGGTAGAGGAGGAAAAGGGAGCAGAGGGAAGTGTAAGCAGCAGTGTAACTCTTCACTTGGCTTAGCACTGTTTTGGCAGTCCAGAGGGGCTGTAAATCCAGTTTAACTAGCAAGCATGCCACATGCTTTACATGCCTCCCATCCTGAGTTGCTCTGGCAGTTAGAGGTGTGTTGAACAGCTTAACTAGTCCTTGGAGTCTGCCTGGAGTATTGGATGTCTCCTGGTGAGTGTGTGCTGCCCAGGCCCTGCAGCACTGTCATGGAGCTCTACCCATGGCACATTTCCACTCTTGCTGCACTTTGTTAGGAGCTGTGCAAGGATTACCTCACTGACATATCTGATGGCAGCTATTACTCACAATATTATGCTCTTTACTGCACTATAAAATCCAATTGAAGATTTCAAGTCCTGATCACTCCAAATATCTCATGAATAGAATAACACAGTAGAACCTCATAATTTCAGCACAATGCATATTTAATTTTTCAGTACTGTGTTTCAGTACAAATACTGTGTTTCACATATCATTATAACAAGGCCTCCAAGATAAAAAGAAGTAAAATACAGTGAGCCAAGACAAGTAGGAAAATGGGATTCAAGGAAGGCTTTAAGCATACGAAGTTTTAGTTTGAAAAACAGATATACTTTTATAGGCTTCTTTTGCCAGGTATTATTTAACAACAGAACTGTAAGAGAACATGTTTAACCAGTAATACTGGCGCTTTTTTGGTGTCTATCCTAATTTTCTAATTTTAAGTACTTTTTTTTTAACCTGAAATGCTTTTTTAAAACTTTGATATTCCCTCCTACTACTGAAATAAAGTAGGTGTGGCTTTTCTTTATACAAATGGTCTCCTAATATACACATACGCACACACTTTGTGGGAGAAGTCATCAGAATTGAAAATGCATAATCATGGAATCATAGAATCATAGAATAGTATCCTGAGTTGGAAAGGAACCACAGGGATCACTGAGTCCCACTTCTGGCCCTGCACAGCACCATCCCCAAGAGTCACACCATGTGCCTGAGAGCATCATCCAAACACTTCTTGAACTCTTGTCAGGCTTGGTGCTGTGACCACTTCCCTGGGGAGCCTGTTCAGGGCCCAACCACCCAATGGGGGAAGAACCTTTTCCTAATATCCAACCTAAACCTCCCCTGGCACAACTGTAGGCCATTCCCTTGGGTCCTGTCACTGGTCACCAGAGAGAAGAGATCAGTGTCTTCCCTTCCTCTTCCCCTTATGAGGGAGTTGTAGGCTGTAATGAGGTTGTCTGTGTATATTCAATAATTTTATGTGACTGAGATGTGTTCAAATTCACATGTATAATTCTGCAGCAAAAATTACCTACACTTCTGACAAATTGAGTTTTTCTGAGTAATGGCTATGCTTTCTTTTGAACTCAGCATTACATATGGTTTGAATTATCCTACTGGCTCTTTTGGTCTATAAGCATCTTTTGGTCTATAGACATGTATTGTGGATGTTAAACAAACTTAGACTTGATCTAAATAGAGAGATTCCTTGCCCTGCCAAAATGTGCTTTACTCTGGACAGGCACAGTAAGAGAATTGTAGGAGATAATTTTGGCTGCTGTAGTCCTGTAGGACTGAGCTTGTAGTAAAGCTTTAAACACCAGTTTGGGTACCTATCTGCAAAGGGAACTGTGTCCAGAGCCAGGTCTGAGCCAGCAGTTTTCAGCTGGAGTGAGATTTGGTCTGGACCAGCAGAGGGGAAATATTCCTGGACTACTCCCTCTTAGCTCTGCGCTCTTTCATTTATTCAGATGAACAAGACCCTCTTTTGAACATCACTCACTACTTAATTTTTTTAACTTAAATTTGTCCAATTTCTTACAGGTTTTGCCCTTGTGTTTTGTGAAAAGCTGTGAAAAAAAACAGGGTATGAGAATGAAATAACACTTTAATTTCTATCCCTTCCCTTAACATGTTTTTTTAGACCAAGCCCATTGATACTTCACTATACAAGTAATACAGATTAACAACTGGTTGTGTCAGAGTAACAAGCCAAGGCCTGAGATAAATTTGCAGAATTTTTGTTCTGGGTGCTGTACTAGTGCTTGTTGGAAGACTGTTGTTGTACTGAAGAAACTATAAACTAAAATAAGTGGAACTTGTAAATCAAGTGATGGCACACATATGCAGTCTTTAAAATATAATCTTAGTGAATCATGTTACATTAAAAACATTGATATGTACCATATCAATGTTTTTAAACATTTATTTAGATTAAATCAATGTTTAAATGTTAGACTTAAGTCCCCTTTTTGCTAAATGCCTTGGTTTTGTTCACTCCCTTTTCACTTTCCTTTTTATTTCACAAAGCATGCATGATTTAGCAAAAGAGACTATTTCTGCCTCAATTATGCTTTTCAGAATGCAAATTTTGATTCTTGTGTTTAGTTCCTTCTCATGTTTTCAATCTGAGTCTTCTTGAACCAAAATTTTGCAAAGGGAATGAACTTCTACCTTTTGCTCAGAAGCTGAACTTTTGAAGGGAATATAACTTTTTTTTTTCAATGATAAGCTGTTACTTCTGAAATAAACCAAATAAATATATTCAGTTTTTCTTCCTATTTTTTTTGCATGATGTTTTTTAACAGTATAGATAAAGGTGAGTGGTAACAGTTGTCCTACATGGGAAATGGATGGAAATTGTAGGAAAAACCCATGTATCCCTGAAGAAAATCAGGTCTTTTCTCTGTCTAGGAGTCAGGATGATGAAATTCTCCCTCCACATATTATTTTTCCCAAGGACTCCTGTTACTCAGCCATCTGAAGTGCTGAACTTAAACCCATGTATTTGTAGTACAGAAGGGCTATGAGTAACTTCTGGGTCTTTAAGACCTTCAGGAACCTACAGATGCAAAAGTGAATGGTGGTGACAGCTCTATCAGACTGAAAGGCTCCTGCAGTAACATGCTGTGGAAATGTTCCTCCTGGTAACAGCCTTGTGCAAAGTTACACATAGCTGAGGGCTATTGCTCTAGTGTGTTGAAACCATTTTATTTCAAGCAATTGTGCTTAAACTGAGGTCCAACAATACTACTATTTGTTACATGAAATTTCATTAGAATTGCATTCAGAGCAGGCCTCAGTTGGGAAGAGAAAATAGCCCCCAGCCCAAAAGCTGCCATTACCCAACTGGAGCCTTCACAAGTGAAGTACAGATCCTGTAATCAATTTATGTTTTGGATGCTGATGAATATGAAGTATCAGAGCACATGTCAAGCTATAACCTCTGACAAAGTTCTGGTCACTTTCTGAAAGTTCACTCAGGAGAAACAAGGCCCTTTCGTGGGGTCTGCGTTCTAGGAATGACTGGGAAAGGCAGGGCACATGCTTTAGAAACAGTAATAGCCTAAGCATTAAAAATTGTTGTAGGTGGTGTAAGCAACCATGTACCTTTTGGTTGCTTACACAAAGCCTGTAGGGACATGGCAGGTGACTGTACCACAGTTAGTTTGTAAATGAATCTCTAGATGGAGCCAAAACAGATCTCATGCCCCAGTGTTGCAGACAGAGAAATGAATTTTTCTACTGAAGGCTTAGAGCTAGGAGAAAACATTCAATTCCATACCAAATCTCTGTAAATTCCTAAGGTTCCTTACTGATTTTTTTTTTACAGCTTAAAGACTAAAAAATTGCAGTGCTAGTAGTCTAAAAAATTGCATATCAGGACATTTTACATATTAATGGCTAATGTAATGTCAGAATCCCTTATCTCACAGTCAATCTGCACCTGTGCATCCATTACATACCCAAAATCAGTAAGAAAATATCATGGTGCATCCTGTAATATTTGCCTGCACATTAACGATTTTCTGAATTGTCAGCATTGATAAGTGCTAGGCACACATGTTCCCTTTTGGTGCTGTGTTTTTGGTGTGACATCTGTTTTGCCTGTCATTTACTAGCCCACTGTTTCAGAAAAGCATTTAACAGCTTTGTTATGTGTGCAGGCTTAAGAATCTCAACACTGTTCTCGTCTGTGGTATCTATTGATAGGTTAGGACAGAACAATGTTTAAAACTATCTTTTCCTTGGGAAAAGAAATTGTAGACTGCAAACAAAGTTGAGGAAAAATAACCCCTGACTGGTTTTATATGTTATTCTTGATTATTTTCATAATGTAGACCACATACTAATAAAGAAACAATTTAAAGTTGTGTTTCCTTTCATTTTTCCCTCATACAACTTCATAGAAATGTGTGATTTCACAGACTCACAATGGTAATTGATGTATGTGGAAGAGTAGGATAAAGCATCTATGTTAAAACTGACCAAATTAAAACCAGCTTGGTTGGTCCTTTTTATCACAGAACCTCCTCTATCCTGCTGTCTCACTGGAGCTGAAGGTAGCTAACTATGGGACATTGCAAGTTTGCACCACACTGGGTTAAGTCTAAGAGAAAACTACAGCTCTCAAATATACAGCTTTTTGCACGGTCTGTGAAAAACTGTAGACTGCATGATGTCAGGTTCATGAGATAATTGCAGCCTCAGAATTGCTTTCTTTCTTAGCAGAAAGATAAGCTTCCAGCATTTACTGTGCTCACAGGTGCTGCAGAATACCCAGTGAAGCAAGTTGAGAACCATGAGCTTTGCCTTGCGTGGAACCCATCTGGCGCTAATCCTTGAGAGACTCAAGGAAGTAACACCTAGGTGCTCAGTCAAAAGTCCCACACAACATCATTTTTATTTCTGACTTCATTTCACAGGATAACTCCTCTTTTCAGAGAGCATTGCATGCTGAATCACCCAGAAACTTTTTGCCCCTAATAGTGGAGGATCTTTGCTCATATTGTGGGACTGACTGATGGAAGAACTGCAAGCGTGTCCATCTCTCTGCAGGCTCAGTTTCAGGGCAGTAACTGCCTTTACTCAGTGTGTCACTGAGGAAAGGTGTCCATTAGACACAAAATTACAGGAACTTTGTCAAGGTAATCAAAACCAAGTCTGTTACAGTGATTTATTCCTATTACAGTGACATGCAAATTGAGAATGAGGTAGATCTGGTTAATGAATGCAGAGAGTGGCTTTGCCATTATCTGCTGTTGAATATGTATAACTGTACTAGGTGATATGGCAGCTCTATTTCTACCATGGCATTCCTCTACGATCCCTGGCAAAGCACGAAGAGCCAGATAAACATTCACAGTGAAATATCAAAGAGTAGAACTTCAGTCTCAGAGCAACAATGAAATGTGATTTATGTGAACAGAAAAGTGTCCTCTGTAGTGACAAGGAACTAACTCTAAAATAAATGAGAGCTTGGATAACTAATAGAGATGAATAATGAAAAAAAAGAGTTTGGAAGGAAGTTCTTGAAGTCAATCATCTGCTGAAAGTACAGTAACTTCAAAATTAGGTCAGGCTATTCAGAACACTGAGTTTTGAAATTCTCCTTGGATGAAAATGATACAGCCTTTCTACATGATACTCAATTATTCTCACATAACTAATTTTCCCTCTTGCAATATGGCAGTTGCCTCTTGTTCCTTTGCTGTGCCATGATGATGGAGTCTGTGTCCATTCTACAAGCTCTTTTTAGGTACTTTGAGATTGCAGTTAGAGCCCCCTCTTTCTTTTCCTTTAGCATTTTCCACTAGCTGAACAGACTTGGTTCCTTCAGTCTCTTGTAATGTATGCCTATGGCATGGGATTTGGAGCTAGATGATCTTTAAGGTCCTTTCCAGTCCAAGCTATTCTGTGATTCTGTGATTCTATGATTCTATGATACTACATGCCATCTTCCTGAATTACCTTAGTAGCCCTCTAGATTTCCTTTTGTGTTGACATATCTGCTGGAAGGTCCAAACCTCAGTGCAGAAGTCCAGATGTAGCTTCATCAGTGCTAGGTAAGGAGAAATAATCTCTTTCTTCAGCCTACTTGCCATGCTCTAGCTAATACTGGTCAGTTTGCAGTTAGTCTTCACCATTGCAGGGGCTCATATCCACCAGGAATCTTTTTTACTGAAGTCTAGACAGACAACATCCACAGCCTTTCCCTCACCTCACCCAGTGGGTCACCTGGTCTCAGCAGGAGGTCAAGTAGGACATGCCTTTTGTAAACAGATCCCATTCAGCCCCAGAAACCTGTGTGTGTCTAAGTGATACAGCAGGTCACTGACCATTTTCCCTCGGATTATGGAGGCATTTTTCTGCTCCCCTTTTCTGTCTTCCAGCTCAGAGGGCTGCCTACCCCAAGCACTACTGGCCCTATTACTCCTCCCTCCAAAATGTGGGGCTTGGGATCTTGTCTCTCTTTCCAAAGATCCTATCTTCTGATCATCCTCTCTGACACTAGTGTATGCTCAGCTCCTCTGTTGTTCCTTTAGATAGTTGCTCACCTGGTGACTTGATCAGTGCCCACTTCCAGCAGCTGACACTGCTGGAACATGTGAAGCCCACCACTGCAGACAGTCACTTCACACCCATAGCTTGGTTGCCTCCTGTTTTGAATTGTGTTGGTCTTTATAACATGACTACATGCAGTAGCTTTCCATTGTGTCAAAGGGACCTCAGAATTCTCCACTGTGGCCTCCTGCCCCTTTTCCCCATGTCTTCTCTTCTCATCCCTCTAATCTGTTCATAGTCCTTGCCTCTAGGCATGAGCGGAGTTTGTGGAGGCAAGGACACTTCTGCTCTCAGAATTCCTGTGTTTTACTGCTGGTATGTAATGACAGTGTGTAAGACACAGGGATTCTGGAAAAGATGCCTCAGTTCATACTACCATGAAGAATTGAATTTCACTACGTTTAATGGTTGCAACTGTATGTTTGCTAATTTTCTGTGTACCTGCCCGGACACCTTAGGCTATTACTTGCAAAAGCCTTGGAAACTTGCAGTAAGAGTAATGGGATTCACATTTTTGCATATTGAGGGCTACTCATTGCAAGTGCCTTGAACGAACCAGATCCAGCATGCCTCGGATTAGGCAACCAAAATCAGCAGGTATTTTGAAATGTACCCTTTGTTTGGAACAGCCCCTCCTCTACAACAACGGTAAAATAATTCACTTTGTGGAACACATGCATGCACTGTAGTGAGAAAAACTCCTATGAGAATTCATAGCTCCGTCTTCAAAACAATATGTATTAAATCATTTGGAGGGCCACACACTGAGTATCAAAGGGAAAACAGTACTGGATTATTGTTCATTAAGTGAGCATCGTTCATCTGATGCACCAAAGGAAGCAGGAGTGCTGTCGAATGAAAAGCCTGTGGCTATATAATGACACTACAGCTTATTCTAAGGGTCAGTGAAGGAAGAACATGACTTCCATGCTGTAAACTCTAGTATTTGTACATTATGAAGAGCTTTTGCTAGATATAGCCTTCCCACCACAATTATCATAGGACAGACTTTGCCTTTTTTGCTGAATGCAGACCAACCCCCGAATGTTTTATACCACTTCCTCAATATACAGCACAACAACACTCTGCACTGTTGCTTTTTCAGAGTTACATCACTAATTGCTTAACAGCCTTCCCTGCCCACCACCGTTTATCCTCTAATTTTTCCATCCTTCATGTGTTAATGACCTTAATTGATCTCAGGAAGATGATGACAGTGACAAGAACATAACTACTGAAAAGAAGCCAGTAAGATCATCAGACTTGTCAGCTGGAGGAGATGCTGGCTTTCTGGGGGCTAGAATTTGTGACTTTGTGTCTGTCAAACTCGTTCACTTTTGGGAGGCTGAAAGCCTAAACTAATATTTTCTGCGTTTCTGCCTACTTCTGAATGGTTATGTTTTCATCATAGTCATCACCTTTTTTTAATTTCAGTGAATTTGAGTTATCTGTCAAGGATGAAAGATGGAAAAAGGAGGTAATGATGACAGTTAGCAAGCTGTGACATAGCCACTGAAACATCTCAGCTACCAAAAAGCCAGCATCTCCTCCAGCTGATGAGCCTGCTTCTGACTCTTCACCTTCCACACCATATACACTGTCCTCGTGTATTTAAATTCTACTTAAGTCACTGCATGGATTTTCATTCTAGTACATTCTTTCTTATGCTAAAAACTGCTTTGCTCTCTGCTGACTTGCTAATAACTGCACTTTCTAGGATCACAGTCTCCACAGAGAAATGGGTAAGGTTGTATCAAAGTACCCAGAAGGTAACATGGGGGTAGAGGAAGTAGTGTTATGCTTGTATTTGTCACCAACCTCCTAAGTCTGCTGATACAAGGAAGTAAGTTATCCTTTTTCACTTCTGGCAAATTGGGCCAGTTCAGTTTATTCCATCAGTGAAGGTGGCTTCAGATAACCTACTTGACTACCAAGGGAGAAAAGAGCACCCTTATACTCTTGCAGAAACCTGTAGAGGTTGTAACCTCCAGGTGGTGGGCAGTGATAACCAAGGACAGTACCACTAGAGCAGAAAGCGGCCAGCTTCCTGAGGATTAATAGCAATGATCCATTGAAGCCACCCATTTCTACTGGGAGGAAGCAAAATAAACTACAAGAGGAATAGTTTAGATTGTGTGTTTTTATTTAATGGATTCATAATAGACCCAAGACAGGAACTGAATGAATTTACCTGCTCATGTCAGGTATTCAGCTATTATAAGGAGTGCTGCAAAGACTCATGAATCCAGGTTTCCTTTAGCAGTCAAAATCGCAGTGCTGGCTCCCCGTTATATGGGATAAAATATTCATATAAATTTACATACCTCTTTCCAAAATAGAGGAATACTTATTTTGGGACACACACATACAAGTAGGAGAAGTCACTTTCCATCATCTTCATACCACATGTTCCTGGAGAACTCAATATTTGTAATAATTTTTTTTTCTCCTATCCATGTTTACACAGGAGAAACATAATTAGAGGTTAGGATAAAGAAGGCTGTAAGAAAGCAAAACAATCCAGCAAAACATTAGAAATTCTGCTCTATTTCTTGTTCCAATAAACAAATAACTATTCTTTATTGATGTTGCACCACAGGAAGGGTGCAAGAGCAACAACACAGATCTTGGACTGATGTAATTGTTTTCCATGACAATAGCTTCTTGAGGTAGTCTCTCTAGCAGTCAGGTCTTATTGCAAGATCTCATCTATTACTGGTGAGAAAGAAAAGAGAACACCCACAGACACTCTCTTCTGGGAAGTGGGCAAAATGATGGTCTGGTTTTCTTCCAACAAATAAACTAACAGCAGCTAGATTTCAGTCTGCTGTAGAGATTTCTCACAGACAGATTCTCCCTCAGTGGAATCAGGTTAACTCTTTTTGCTTGTTCAGTGTTTTCTTTTTAAAACTGCATCGCTTTGCACAGGAAGTGTTTGATATTTACGAAATTCTTCCTAAAATGGCAAATATTTTATTTTTGTGTCTGTATTGAGACAAGCAATGACCTCTTATTATCTAGAGTAATAAGGGTTCCATTACTCAAATTATGAAGAGAAAAGCTTTGAAAACGTGCTGTCTAAGAGGAAGGTTATGGATAGCATGACAGAGTGCCTCAGAGTAACTCTTACATGGAAATGATTTAAGCTGAGCTGATTTTTTTGGTATTAGCTCTGGCTAAACATTGCTGCTTGGAAGTAAGTGTTGTAGAGAAGTCCTTGTGGCTCTTCTTCACACTGCCTAGTATTCAAGGCAATATTTATTAGTTTATGCAGAATCTCAGACTAGGACTGTCTGAGACATTCACACAATGGAGGTCATGAGTAAATAAGCCTCCTGGGAACATAAATACCAAGGGACATGAGCACAGAGGTCTCTTGCAGAATGACTCATCTGAATGTCCAGCAGGGTTGATGCCAAGACTGACCTGTTAGAGCCCCATGCAACCAAACTGGACTCATGCAGAACCTTTCTCCACTGGCAAAGCCAACCCCTGCAGTACCCCTGCAGCACCCTCTGGATGAGAATGGAACCAGCTCACAGAACAGCCAGGCTAAAGCTGTAACCATGATAGTTCTGAAATTCAGACAACTGCATTGGTTCATGCAAGGGCTTCACCGGAAAGTACAGCTAGAAACAGGCTGTGACACCAGCTCTGCACCTGGGACATGGTTAAAATCCGTACCACAAATAAACTTGATAACCAAAGGCTGAGTTCAGTGATGACTATTGCATATTTTTATGATGAGCTTGAAAGTATTACTCATGTTTCACTGAAGTTCATGCATCTGAAATTTGCAAAGCGAAAATAACTCTCTAAGAGAGACCAGCAAGAGTCACCTCCAAAAGCAAGAGACCAGCAAGAGTCATCTGTAGGAGCAAGACACAGAGAAGAAAGCTTCATACAGATGTGGCAAGAAAGATTGCATATAGTGTCAAGCCACCTCTGAATTATCCTTGAGTAGTGTCTGTGGGCTGTAGATTAGGTATACCATAGAAAAGTGTCAGATTGGTTGAAACTACCAGGATTTATTAACTCCAGACAGGACTGTACTAGCATGGTTACACTGCTGCTAGGGCAGGTTTCCAAATGGAAACCAGGTTAATCCCTGGTGCTCCAGACACTCACAAAAATACCCTGCTATTGCCCCATACTGTTCTTTGCAAGAAGTTCCTTTTAAAAAGAGCTTATAAATACAGACTTTACCTAGCTATTCTGTAAGAACTACACCTATCAGTAGAAGGAGAGGAAAAAACTTACCCTGACAGAAAACGGTTATGATGGAAGAAAGACAGGCAACAGTACGACAAGGTAGAGGCATTTTTTATTTAAATTTTTTTAAAGGTGGGAAAGAAGAGCATGTGAAGCAATAAGAAAGAAACCTAACATGTTTTAAGGCTTTTTACCTATAGAATTCAAAAATATTTCAAGTAGTGTTTGATGAAATGGAAGGTGAACAGTTCTTAAAAAGAAAAAATTAAAACCTTTTTCCAAATAAATGATTTTTATTTAAAGGAAACCTGCACAACTTTAATCTTTAACAGAACACCCCTGTCAGGGATGCAAAAGCTGGTGCCCTTCACCACTGTCACAAAGACCAAACCAAAGCAGTTCAGGATGATTTGTCATGAGATCATCATCTAAAACCACTTTCTCTTAAGCTCCTCCATCTTGAGTATCCCCTCCTTCCTATTCTAAACTTGGGACAGAAAAATTTGAAGTTTCTTTTTTTTTCTGCCTTTCCTCCTTTCACACATGAGACCTAACTCACAAACCTTAAACAGAGCTTTGAAGAACATTGTACTGGTGTCTTTCTAAAGCACTTTCACTGTTTTAGTCATCCAACTAAATCTAAATGCTGTTGCCAGTTATTTATTTGTGAATAACTCAAACCAGAATGATTCAGCTCATACAGCTGGCACAGATTCAGGAAAACCAATAGGCTGAACTTGATCAGATTTTTATCAGTTAAAATGTATTGAGCTTTTTAAACGTTAAAAAATATTGTCTAATAAAGGTCAATGCAAAAGCCCATGTAATGATAAGAAAAAGTTATTTTTGGATGTTAATGTGGTGTCTATCAATTCTTTGTTTTCCTTGTTTAGCAAAAACCAGAAGATGCATGCCACAGCACTTATGGATGAAACTAGAGCTAGTGCTCTTTAAACAAAAGAATCAGCATGAGAGCACTGAGCATGTTCTAAAACTAAAATAATTAAAAATGTTGTTGGGATCTTAAATATTTATTTTAAGGCTGAATCTAATTCTAGTCTTCAGAGACACAAGACTGTTTACCAAATAAGGCAACAGATTGCTTCGTTTCTTTTGAGATAAGCCATTTATTTTAATATTATTCAATGGTAATGCAATCAATCAAAACTTGACATATTTGGAACCAGATGTTCTGAATTAGAGTCCACAATTTTCCAGATTCCAGCAAGAAAGTTAGGAACAAAATTATGTTGTTTTATTTTGGTTTCTTTTTCCCTGTATTGTTTATTATGATTACAGAATAGCAACTATGTAAGCTAAAAAAACAACAGATTTTAATAATGTCAAACCACTCAATCTGCAGCATTAAAAATACCGTTTTATGAATCAAATTTGATCTATAAATTGAAACCAAACTCTACAAAGACTTATCCAAATAATTACGGAATAGGCCTTTACAAGAATGAAATGAATTGGTTTTGTTGAAACGACCAAGGAAAAGATATAGGTGCTCAGGCCTTGGTAAAGGCTTTGGATCTTTTAGCTATGGGGGCAAGGGAAAGCTTTCCACCTTATCTCAGCTAACATGCTAAAGAGATAAGTATTTTCCTGGGTATTCAGGATTTTAAAAATAGTTTAGGGGTAATTATACAATAGTGCCCAGATATTTGTATCCTAGAAATTCTAGGAAAAATTCCTAGAAAAAAGTTATTTTCCATCATGGGGAACAGCCAAAGAGCCCAGTGCAGGGGAGGACGCTAAGTGCAACCAGCTGCAATCCCTGGTTCAGGGAGCTCTGCCACAGGCATCAGAACTGCTGGATTGATATTTCAAACAAAGTGAAGACATGGAGTACAGAAAACAGTCTAAGGGGCTGAAGGGAGTGCAGGAGAGGGACAGCACTGACATCCTGGCTGATTGCTTCAATTCAGATTGAGCCTCAGGCACACAGGATCAGGAGCAGCATTAAGGATAAATGATTTCTGCACTCTTTGATAAAGGCGGTATTGTCAAACGGAAAGAAAGTTTCTCAGGAAGGAGAATGTCCTCAGGATCCATGAGATGACCTGATCATGGTTCAGATTTCTTAGAGGACTCCAGGATACTGCAGTTGACCAACATGATGAGAGGGAGTATGACTAGATAAATACCTGAAATTTGGAAAAGTCACACAAAAATTATGAATCATTCAGCCACAGGAAACAGCAGTTCTACCACTCCAAATGAAATCTATGAGAAGGAACATACTTTTATTGCAGCAACAGAATGATATCATGGGCCATATGTTCAGATATTGGTTACATATTCAAGAGTTTTCTGAACCTGTGGAGGTTCACTCTGCAAAGTTGTATATCCAAATAAAAAAAAAATCTATTAGTGGAAAACATTAAACAAAATATATTTGACTAGGACTGCAGCATAGCCTAATGCAGCTATCTACATTTCAGCTGGTGATTTGGATTTTAGCTGTCAGAGAGAATTAGTTAAATTAATTTAAATGCAAGAAAGAGTGACAAATATGTCTTTCAGTTTTAAGCACCAGTTCTGAGTCCCAGCTCAGCAACCTTATCCAAGTACTTGGATCCAGACAGACATCTTCTTCAACTAGAATTGTACAAGCTAATAAAATTTTTGGTAAGGCCTCTGAAAACAGAGTCCTAGCCAGATAAAGTCACAATGAACTGTCACAAAACTAGTGGTTTTCTCATTTTATCTTAACTAAACAGAAAAATTAGTTATTGAGGAAATACTCAAGGAGAAGAGAATAGAATTTGTTAAGCATACACCATATTTGCAGGACATCAAAACTAAAATGTCATGAAAACTCGTAGCAATCTAGGCAAGTAGAAAGAAAAATCTTGACAAAGACTGATATGAGTAACCTTCAACAGGTTAGAGAATGACCATATCCACTTGGAAGATTCACCCTCTTTGAAACAGAGCCAGATGAAAGTACATAAAAACCTTGAGATACAAGAGGCAGTTGACAAAAAATTAAAACAATACAATACAGGTTTTTCAAATTATAAAATCCAGGCCTGGTTAGCCAGTCAATTCCCTTTACTGGCAAAATGTCCTAAGGGTAGTTTTGAAAATCATCCATAATTATTCCATTTAGCTACACTGCAAGAGGAAAGAAAAATACATAAAAAGGAAAAAAAAATAACCCACCAAAACCCCACAGCTTTAACAGCTTAGTCATGAGGATACTCTCTCAGAGAAGGATAGAAGGTTTATAGCCTGATTCCTGAACACATTTCTTTGCAATAATGAGATACAAAGAACAGATTGTATGGATATTTCTTTAGCAGTTGGCAAGGTATCACAGCATCATTTATGTAAGATCATCTTAATTTACATGGGTTTTCACCTGTTTCATTCACTTCCATGACCCATAGGTATTACTGCAACCCTAGGGTATTTTTACCGTGTCCTGCAGCTGTAGGGAGAAGGAGAGAAGATCCAGCAGGCAGGAACTGTGCATCAAGATTGATGATTTAATTATTTTAAAAACTCTTTTATAGACTTTTTTCTTCATAGTCTAATTGGACAAAGGATCAGCCACCCCTTGGGGTGATTAGCTAAAATCCTAAAACATCCATTGTCAAAATATTTTTCTACTATACTATAAACAAGACTTTTCAAGGCTGCAGGTGTTTGGTTGTTTACACAACTCTGCTACCTCTTCTGTGAGAGAGAAAATTCTCTCACGGACTTAGAAAATAGCAAGAAAATCCTTGCTAGCAGCATTTTTGTGTCCAGACATAGATGCTGACCTGAAGTGGAATAAATGTCCTTTCTGACTTAGAAAAACTATTTACGAAGCAAAATGTAACTTCCGTGCTGCTCAAGAATGCCTAATGATTTAGTCATCATAATTTGTTCTTTTGATAGCAGTTGACATCTAGTACTTCAGGGAGAAGCAAAAATTTATCTCCCCAACAATTAATTACCTGACTCTAGGCCTTTTTAGTCTGCACATTATCTAGTCACTTTAAAAATTCACCCTGTGCCTAAATTTGGGATGTCCTTCGGATCTCTGTTCCACAAATTAGGCATTTAATTTTGTACTAATGTGTTAAAAATAATCTGGGTATTGTGTGGGCTGATCCCTTCTTCTAACCTTTCACCGTGGTAATATTTATATGTATGAAGATTGGACTAATTTACTATTCTGTTCATATTCTCTGTGTATCACATCTATGTTTCTTCCTGGGTTCCATAACATAATAATTGTTTCATTTCTTCAGAAATACGACCACCTTTCAAATTCATTCAATAAAAATGTTTAGCAGGTTTTTCTTCCTCTGTTTGTTATATAAACTTGTCTGAATTTTAAAAATGTACAGCACCTGCAGCTCCTACAGACTTCTTCAAAAATAAGAAAAAAGCTTCATTTTTTCTTCCAAAGACTGATATCCATGTAGCAAAACTTGGCATATTTTTTTCCCCACAGCTTGGCACTACATGTTAAAGGAGTTACTAGCATTATCTTCCTAAAACACCTAAATTTAGGGTGAAATCTTTGACAGTTCTTAAAAGGTCTGAATGGATTTCAAGACAACTATCACATTTTGTCAAGTTTCAGAGTTGGTTTGCATATCGTGACATTTTTCTGCAAATCCTTCAGAGTCTTCTACGAATTGAAGGAGATGAAGAAGTAAGTCATTAAAGAGAATATTTCTTACCAAGTTTTCAGATTAAAAATGCTAATTTCTTGGCAATAACACAGTTAGTTGGCATTAGTGTGCTACACTTAAGGACTAATTTAGTTTCTGAGCACCTATCCACAGATAGGGAACATTTAACAATGGTATTGATTCACTGCTTTTCTACCCATCTCATCTGAAATACCATCCTGAACCACAAACAGCTACAATCTAAAGGGTGTATCAATAGCAAAGTATATATCAAATTAAAAATCAGTTTCTCCAGATTTTTAGTCTGAGTGGTGCTACACATGATTAAGAAAATTCTCAAGAGGTTTTGTTTGCTTGTTTTGTTTTAAATTGTCTGAACATTTGCATCTCTTGCTTTGGAGAACTGGACTGTTGCCCTTAAAATAGATTTGGATGAAACACTGGGAATGGGGGAAAGAGGGGGAACGGGGACAGAGCATGCCACCAGTAATCGCAAAGTATGGAGGAAGAAATTATCCTTAATAATTAGAAATGAGATGATGGATGCTACTCAAAACTACACATCAGAAATTGTCTTTTTGTGGGCTCAAAAAGTTTGGTGAGCCATCCAAAGGCCTGGAAGCAAACTAGGAAATACCAGATTTCTGGCTGTGCACAATGTCAAGGAGCACTTAACCAGGTTTCACTGATGAATTTAGAGGAACATTTGACACTCAAAAAACTTTTAGGCAATTGGTGGCTTTTAAAGAGGGCTAGAACAGTACATGTTTCATGCCAGCATGCTGCCCTGGCACATGCCAACAATGGACTTAAAAATTTCGGTTTCCTCTCATCAAGTAGGAACTTCATGTCAAAAATATTGTATAGTTACTTTGTAGAAAAGTAGGCATCTCGTTAGGATAAATTCTTAGTATTCAAGTTAAGAATATTCACAAAAATTAGATTTAGGCACAGAATGTTGCTTGCTCTAACTGATGAAAAGACAGACACATTTTCACAATTTAGTTCCAAGTTCTACAAACAATTCAAAGCAGAAGACCCTTTTTATCCCCTTAATTTCTTTTTCCTTTTTTTTTTTTTTTTTTTGTGAATATTCCTTTCTTTTTGGTGATGAATGAAGCTTTACTTCTCACTTGAGATTCTAAGAATTCTTCCAGCATGGCTGCAAGGGTTTTTTTTATTGCATTTTGCAACCAGCTGTGATCTGTAAATCTATTAGAAAGAGTGTCAAATGCCTATTGTTTGGTCCTTGAACAGCACAATTCTTACATTTTTTCTTTGTTTCCATTTTCAGTAATACTGTCATCTCCAGAGAAAACTTCATAAATACAATCTGTCCTATACAAATAAATTATGTTGAGTTGTGCTCGTTTCCCCAGATATCTTGGGTGTAAAAGGAGAAAACGAAATAAACCTGCCTAGCAATTCTTCTCAGCACAGTGGTCTTAAAATACTCAAGGCAGAGACCATCTGCACACAGCCATAAATAGATGGAAGGCACATACTTCACTGGGAGCATTCTCTTACCATCTATGCCATCAGTGTGTTAGCCATAGTTGTAGCAGAGAAGCTCAAAGCTCCAAGTTTGCCGCAGAATCACATGTACTAGACTTTTTTATGGGAGAAACGATGCCACCCAGTGGAAGTTTAAAATTGTAGACCAAAACGTGCTGAGGGAGAACAGGGGAAAAAAGATTTCCTTGGTATTTCAAATTAAGAAATGAAATCAATAAATTTATTTAGCTAAAAATTTACCATCAAAAGATAGCAAAGTTATATGAGGAAACTACTCTGATACTCACAGCTGATTTAATTGACACCAGACAAAAAAAGTCATATTAATTAGGACATCCTAAAGACATCTGACCAGACCTTTGACTGCAGCTCTATCTGCCAGAGCAGACCTGTTGGAATATGGTGCAGCATTTCCATTACCCTGGGGTTTCTCTTCCAAGGAAAGTAAAGCTCTGTGTGTGTGTGTGTGTGACCAGGGGGGAGGGAGAAAGAGAGGACTGAGTAAGCCTATCCACAGAATGAACATGTTTAGGGCAACTAGACCCAGACAGACACATCCAGAGCCGCCAGAAATACCCAATATTTGCTAAAAAGAACAATCTATACAAGTAAAAAATATTGATACCAATACTGTTATAAAATATATTTTACATAAATATAAATGTTGATGTAAAGCCACACAAAATACATAAATACAAATGTCCATCATATCAAATTATGGTATTTGTGAATTGCTTACAATGGCAGGGTTTTAAGGAAAAATTATTGAGTACCATATTGCACAGGAAGGTAATTTTTGGATTTCAATGGTCAGAAACTCTTAGTTCTTAGAGTAACATTCTGAACAATTTTATTCTTTCCTGCTAGTTTGCCCACAAGCCTCTCTTCTTTTTCTTATGTAATTGTTTTGTTTCTTTCCTCATACACTTTTCTACATCCTAATAAAGCTATTTTGGAAAATCTTCAAAGATATTCAGGTGGAGCTTCATTTAAAGGATCCGTGTGCTGGTAGTTAAGGGAAAGCCCCAAACCAGGAACTATTTATTACATCATATATAATCAAGTACTTTACAAAATAGTTATTTCTCATTAGTATGCTCTGGGAATTTCTTTTGTTCCTTTAGTGGATGATTAAACTAATGCTGAAGTTTGGTATTATGATTTCAAATGAAACCTTAATATTGGAAAATGAATTTACAGCAAAGCTGACAAATTGAAAGAGCCTACCTATCTTAGCAGAGTAACTCCCTAGAACCTTGAGGTAAAGAGAGAGGACAAGCAATAGCTTTGACAAAGTATGAAAATGTAGTTAAAATATTTTCTACAGACAAAACAAAGAGAATTAAGTTTGAAGCTCTTGTATTTTATTTTGCCCTGTCTCTATTGCTTTGTAGGCACATATGGTCACATTGAGAAAATCTAGTTTGCCAAAGTACTTAAGAAAACCTCCAACAGTTTCCATTTTATTTTGAGATATTTTTCTTTCATTCATGTGTCACTGTATTGGGTCTGGCTGAGATGTTGTTAATTTGCTCCATAGAAGCTCTCATAATGCTGTGCTAGTATTGGTAGCTGGAAAGGTGCTCATAATAAATTTGCATTTATACATTTGAGTCTCCTCCATATTAAATTGCATTCAAAGTGAATTTCACAGTATCGACTCTCTAATATGTTTAAAGTCACATAAAAATGTGCATGTTCATAGTATAGTAAAAATATCCCTTAAATGAATACACACATTATTGCAATCAGGAAAACTATTAGAAAAAAGGAAGAAATGGTATAAAAGATTGTACCACAAATGATGGTGATTGCAATTATTACAGAATTTTGTTTTGAACAGAATTAAAGTAAGAAAGACTACTGAAAACATAAATACTCTATGTACCTTTCTTATCAACTTTGTGGCAGGGTTCTTCTGAAAGTAAGGACAATCTAGAAATTTTGTGGATTTATTTTTCTTGCACCTTAAGTTGCATTAAAACAAAAAGTCCTGAAATGAATGTGCTGTGTAACAGCATCATACTTAAACATAAAATAGAAACAAAGTTGTCTGCCTCTTTGGGTGTAGCTATACTGCTTCCTCCAGTGCCCATGGCAAATTAAGTTCCTGTTTTCCTTCCTGTCTAGTGAAGGGATCTCACTCCTGTACTCCTGTATCTCCCAGGTATGTGCTGAAACTGTAAGCTAGTCTCAAATGTGGTGCCAAATAAATTACTACTGTTTAAGAAACTTCCCCAGAATTTTTGGACATGCAATAAACATATGTCCATGCTATAAGGGAGAAATAGTTGCTTCAACTTTCTCAGTTGCAATAAGCTTAACTTTCTTTATTTTTCTGGTGGAGCACGTAGGAGATGAAGGATTTTGCATGGTGGTCAGTATGGCTCCTCGCCTATATAAAGTTACAACCAATTTCCTAGTCAGATTCCAGGATGGGAAATTACACTACAGTAAACTGTAGTGATTTCTGTACTGCTAAACAGAGTGTTAAAGCCAAACCAAAGACGACAGGATTTTCCATGGTATGTTTTGTATTATCAAAGAATGCACCACCGTGGCAATAACAAAAACTATTTTTGTAGGAACTCATCTTTCCTTACAGCTATTCTATTATGGTTTGTACAGATTCTTTTCTCACCTTACTCTTTCCAAATTTTTTTCCAATCCTTAGGATGTAAATATACAGCACAGCAGAAGAGAGATGGACTGGCACTCCTCTGACCTCAGTGAGACTCTAGAGAAATAAACACAAGCTAGTTGTTATAACTCTCTGGAAGTCCTCACTTTCCTGAAGTAGCCTAATAATTAATATTCCCTTCCTAAATAATAAAATGTTTATTCCCCCATATGTGCAACAAATTAGACACCTTTGGTTTTCCATTTTCCCTTCGACCATGCATGCCTGCAGCCCTCCTAATGCCCAGCTTCAAGGATTCTTTCACCCCCACCTGCAGATCTACCACAGACACAGATCCCCCACAGAGAACAGTCTCTCTGAAAAAGTGGTAGGAGAGGACCAGCAATTTTGATTGCTATTATGAAGAAAACATATTGGCATTCTCTTTTTCACCATTATTCCCTTTCTACCAAAACCAGAATGGATGACTTGTATGGGCATACGCTTGTCAGCTATTACAAAGAACAGCTTTGAAGTGGAAACTGTTCTATTGTTTCAGTGGGTGGAAACGGAGACACCAAAGACGAAGTCAATATTAGATTACCTAATGTGCTAAACAAGCATGTAAAAAGAAGAGGTTTTATGAAGATGATAAGAAAGCCTAACATTTGCCCCAGACCTGAAAGACGCATAGGGGAAGGAATGTATAAAGGGATAGCAAGGCAGTGTGTCCTGTTTCAAAGGAACGGGTAATAGCAAATTCAGCCTTGAAAGAAAGCTAATGAATAGACAACTCAACAGTTGTTTGCCTGTAGGTTATTTACACTCTGAACACTCCTGGTAGAAGCAGTACAAAGGGTGAGAAGGGCTGAGCTCAACTATTTGGATTTTGTTGGGTAAATGTTATGAGCGCAACAGCAGCTCCTTGTTATGGCAAGCATGTAAAGGAAGGAACTGAATCTCTTTGGACAGTACCAGTGGTACTGGAGAAGTTATTTCACTGCTACTTGGAACACATGGGGTCACATGAATGTATCTGATCTGTTTTTAAAAAGCTAAGAGTATTCCTGCGAAATGGCAGAAAGGACAGCAAATTAAACCCGAAACCCTCTCTTTATAGTAGGATCCCAACTAGTCAAAGGAATATATTGTATGCCATGTCAGAAATGGTTGCAGAACAGCAAATATTTTTTTCATCTGAAGTACTTGACAGTACTTGACAGCTCTGGAGACTCTGAAAATTAGGTGTTGCAACACTTTCCTCATTCTGTCTCATGTGAAAAGCTGAAGTATATTCTGCTTAAAATGAATGTTAACAGACATATATAGACTATTAGAATCTGATCATAACTAAGATATTTGATATAATAAAGAGTTTAACCAACTAATTTGTATTAAACTCTTATTATAAATTTAAAACCAGAGGGGTTTTTTTTTTTGAGAAAAAAGCATTCATGTAATGCTGGCAATGTTAATATAGAAATGTGAAAACTTTAAAAATATCAGGTAATGCAAGATGCATTAGTAATCTAAAATAACTCTCCTCTGAATTAATTTACTGAAGTTCTAAAATGTCCTGGGACTACTGTTCCCTCTCCATTAATCTCATGACAAGCACACTGTCCCTCTGACCAGAATTGCTGTGTGATCACTTCACACCTTAATTTCATTAAAAAATTAACAAAGTTAATACAAAACAGTAGGTTTCTGCTAAACTGACTTGTTTTGATCATTCAGCCAGTGATCAGGGGGTGCTAAAATAAGCAGTTGGGTGGCAGAATGTGGCAACCTTTAGCAGAGGAGGCAGCAACACTGCAGTTCAGGGTAGGTAATTAACCAGCCCACACAGATCCTGGTTACTTTCTAAGAAGAAATTACTTAATGTGGAGAAATTGACTCAGAAAAACACAGCACTTGGTTCTCATCACCAAGGTCTCCGGTGGAGTTACAGAACTATGTAATATAAGAAGCTGGAAGGGATCCATAAGGACCATCAAGTTCAAATCCCTGCTCCTCAGAGAACTACCAGAAATTAAACCATATAACGAAAAGCATTGATCAGATGCTCCCTTAACTCTGACAGGTTTGGTGCCACGACCAGCCCCCCTCTCAGTGAAGAACTCTTCCATCTGACCTTCCCTTGATGCATCTTCATTCCAGTTCTATGTGCCACTGGAGAGAGAAGATCGCCACCCCTCCTCCATTGCCTCCCTTGAGGAAGTTTCAGACTGTGAGAAGTTTCTTAAAGCTGACCCACAGTGCAGTTCATAAAAGGACAAGTTTAGCCATTTACCTTGTTTCATCCTCTGTGGCTTTAACACGGCATTGCTCCAGCTACTTTGAAATGAAAGCACACAAATGATCTTGATGCAATCTTTTCAGTCAGATATCTATGACCAGAAATAAAACCTGATTTTTGTTCCTAGGACACCCAAGATGAAAATTATCCTTTTCAAATATGAAATTCAAAAAAATAGAGTAGATGTGCACAACTACTTAAATTTACTGGTTTTTTGTTTTTTGGTTTTTTTTTTTTTTTTTTAAAGAACCTATCATATTTCCCCTTTGTGCAGACATGTTGGGCTAGGGCTTCTCAAAATCCAGTCCTTCTCAGATTACTTTTAAGTGTGTTGAGCTTTTTTTGTCAAACCAACTTATATCAGTAACATCTAAAGGGAAGGAAAAAGTCTGGAAAGTATGCAAAGAATCAATTGTTCTTCCTCAAATTCACACCCAGAAAATCCTTGTTTACTTGCTTCATATTCTCTAGAAATAAAAGACTGGATATACATATCTGCTTCAAAGATGATCTGTGACAGTGCCAATGAATGCAGTAGACAGACTGAAACTGTTTCACAGCTCACCAAGGGAAGCATGTCAGCCCCTAACAGGCATCCAAATAAGTTCTTCCAAATTCCCATGTTCATTTACTTTGCCTGCCATCCAGCTAATGTTTTTTCCCAATGTCTAATGTCATAAATTTTCTTAGTAGTCAGATGACTTGTGGATCACAGTTACACAAGACTGACATTGATGGGTGATATAATTTTGTATTTTTAAACATAAAAATTGATTTATGTATATTGACTGTTGAAGCAAGGAGGGTATTTGCCTTATTTTAAATAAAAATAAAACTGAACTTATCAATAAAGTTTTCCTTCTACAGCTGAAACTCTTCTGTTTACCTCTGTACTCTGGATAAGTCATTTATGTGCCACAAATTCACAAATTAAGCATGACTGAGTATATAATTGCTATGAATACACTATGGATATAAACGATCTGCATTGATTCAGAACCCCCACAATCCTTCCCATGAAAACTTTCTGTAATGATGAAGTGTTCTCTCCTGTCAGTACAGATTGTCATTAAAGGCATTCAAGAAAAGATTCAGAATAGTGGTACACTGGTGCAATAATCCAGGATAAAATGTGAGTTTGCAAGGAACGGCTTTTGTGGTTTTAGCACAGAACATTAGAAACCTGTCAAAACTAGTTAGAATAATATAAAACTCCCCCATTTTTCATAAAAACAAAAAGAAAAAAATCTTTTACACTGCCACACATCCTGAAATCTTCTGGATATCAATTTTGTTTCTTTATGAGTCAGAACTTGTCTGAGGTTGACGGTGCTTTATACTGTTTTTACTATAATGGCAACATACTGTTCCAGCAGGAACAAGGGATTCTTAAAGACAGGATTACTCAAGTTACTTATTGGGTAAAGAATAGACCAGCACAGAAAATGGTGATATAGCAGCCATTAAGGTGATTTTACATCACCCTCAGACATTAAACAAATAGTTAGAACACTGGCACGTTAATGGAAAATTGTTTAAGTTAATAAAAAGAAAAGCTATTAAAAAACTCATAATGTCAAGAAATTCTTTAAGCTCTTGGTGATGGGAAACAGAATTATCTGGTGGAATGCAAACAAATGCTTCTGTCAGCTATAAAGAGATCTGGTCTCCATCACCAAGGCTGTCATGACATCTTGTATTTGTGAGGTGGACTCTTGAAGAAGTCAGGTATCTTTGTCAACATGTGCCTGCTTGAACTGCAGGTACCACCTGGATCATCTCTATCCCTCTGCAGTGTCCATGCTGCTTTTGATAGAAAGGAGCCTTGCATTTTTGATCATGCTGCCTATGTTACAGCAACTTGTGTCTGGCCCACATGCACAGTAACACTGAACCCTTGCAGCCAGAGATGAGTCAGATCAATTAGGGCTGGACTGTCTCTTGATACACATTTCATGTTTGTCTGCACTAATTGCAACACCAAGGGATCCCCAAAGCAAAGGAAAGCAATGAAGAGTGCAGATTTCTGAGGTTTACCCAAATCAATGAGCATTCTCAATTCTTTTCATGAGACATGTATTTCATCACATTCTTTGAAAAGTTCTGTCATTGTTTTCTTGAGGCTTAAAAACTTTACAGAGAAGACAAGAAGTGGTGACAGCAACACAGGCAGCACCTTCCTCAAGGTTTTAATATGAATCTCCACTTGTTTAGTTTTGAAAAATGTCTCAACAGAACAAACATTATTTGTGATTTACTTTAACATGTGAGAATGTCACTGAAAATGAGTAACTACACACATGGTATGTGCACTAAAAACAAAGGTTCTGCCTCCTTACCAATTCAACTTTATAATTGTATTTAAAAGAAAGAAAAAAAAAGAGAAAAAATGAAAAAGCCCCTCAACATTACTATGTTTTAAATCTAGAAAAGATGCAGCCGTGTATGAACTGATCCAAGAGAAACCCTTGCTTGGGAAAAAAGATACAGAATAGCTCCCTATGTCATGGGCCACACAACCAGACTAATCCTAAAACCACACAATCACTATGCTGAATGGAAATGAAATAGGTGAAACTGGCTGCTATGGATGGAGCAAGGGTCTGCAGAGGGGTGGAAAATAGTGGGCCTGCTCCTTTCGGCAGCAGCTCACTGCTACATCATTTCACTGCAACATAAAACCTCAGTCTGAGGGACACAGTGCAGAAAAACTACAGTAGTGCAATAAAAGTATCTTAAAATTTCTAGAATCGCATCACAGCTTTTTAAAAAGGAGATTGTGTGAAGAAGAGAGAACCTGGAGAGAGTAATAAGCAAATAATCCACTTCTGTATTCCCCTGAGCTAGAGACCACTGGCACATGAAGCTGGGACACTCCTCCTGTCCACATGTGAGGTGGGACAGGGCAGTAATGCTGAATCACAGCACAGAGCAGTGACAGTGCCCACCCAGCCCTCCCCTCATTCGTGATACAGAGCTGCCTCCCTCCCTGCAGTGCTGTGTGGCCTGATAAACTCAGAAAACAGTGGTACCTGGCCATGGCACAGCAGCCTTCATCCCTGTATGCACACAAACCAGCAGTACTGCAGAGAGGGCCAGACTGACACAAGTGGAAACTAATTAGAAGAGAAGATGCTCTTTGGATTTTTAAAACTCCACTTATTTTGTGGAGAAGAATCAAGCTGTTTACACTACACACCACAATAAAGGACTTACCTTTCAGAAGGAAATTAGGCATCCTGGGTGCTAATTTGTTTTGTGTATGATTCTGAAATGCAAAAGGCTATAAAGACAAAACTTAGAAAACTACCTTTAAATATAAGAAGAAAACATTATCCTTAATAGTATTTCAAACAATTTAAATGCTAGTTAGCTTTTAAAGTGAACTCATCAACTGTGCTCAGTCAACAGTTTTAGGGTTCATTTTCCTGAAGATCCTGCTTCCTGTAAATACATTCTGATTTCTTTCCCAAATGTCCCATGTTCCCAGTTGCATAGATGATATTCCTTGCTTGATATGGCCTCTGTTGTGCAGTGTGCTCCACGCCATGGCCAAGCCTCACAGCCCTGTAATGGGCTGGATTTCCAGTCACCCTTTGCCCTCTCATTACAGTGTTCTGGGCCTTGTTCTAGGCAGCAAGATACTGCCAGGCAGCTCTAGTACCTCTCACATGAAGAAAGATTGAATTTCCTAAACCTTGTTTTGTTTATTTGTTTTGAACTATCTGCCTGGCCTTTAAGCTTAACCCAGAATTCTTTCTGTATTTAGTGTCCTTCCTCATGCCACCCCAAAGCTTGTCTTTTATGAGCCGTTATGCTGATCTGATGTCCCTCATGAATTACCACTTTGGATCTGAGCTTGCCTTGGGGACAGTCCATGAAGGGTTTGATCCTGATGGAGCTTTCTTACTCTCCTTGTTCAAAAGCTGCAAGCCAATATCAAGAACTGTTGTGGGATGCTGGGATGAAACTGGGTCTGGAGTAAAGGTATCCAAGTGAAGGTTGAGTGTTGTCAGGATGATGAGATCTGCTGAGAAAAAATATTAGAGAACAGTTTATACAATTTTTAACAGGCCCATAATCTGATTTTTTTTCATTATTTTCCCCATGTTCAAATATAAAAGAGATTTGTAGCATCTTATAGATGAAGTGATGCTCCCACTGTCACACAGTATTGCAGAATGAGATCTGAAATTCCAGCTACTCTCTCTTAATTCATAACCTAGTAAAACATGTTGGAGTTTGTGTATGGTTATCTGATCTTAGTTTTTAACTTGCTGTGCATGCTATAGCAGCAACATTGCTTGCACTTGGGACATTGAGAAGATTTGAGAGAAATAATCAAAAGCAGGTTCTCATTATAAAATGTAATTACATCATTTCCTCAGATTAAATTTCAACAAAATATAGTAAATTCATTGTTTTCACATAATTTTTTTTTATTATATCAGTGTTATGCCTCTGACTCATGAAAAATGTTTTTACATTAAACAGGATGATAATTTTTCCTGGCACCAGCAATTCCTAGGGCCCTTTAGAAGAGGTACCAGGTTCTCCTTGCTCCTTTCTTGAGTCCTAGCCTCTGAAGTTGTCTGCTGCCAGATCTTGTCCATGTAAAAAACTCCTACATGACTCCAAGGCTGCAAGAAAACAACAGACTCATACCTACCTGTTAATGACTGTATTTGTTTACTTCTAAGATCACCATGAGAAAAGTAATTGGTTAAAAGATGTTTTTAACAGAATTGTAAGCTCATCTTGTTTCTTTGAGTCAGCCAAGACCCCATTGGCTCTCTGCTATGTTTTTTGCCCAGGCAGCCACACTTTACTGACTTAAGGTAGATACTTACTAAGAAAATTTCTGCCACACAATTTTGCTTGTGCCTGAGAAGCTGTTAATCCTGTTGATTGCACATTCATCAAGGACGAATTATTCAGGCACCCAGCAAATGCCCTGACAATCTCCTTAAAGAGGAAAAAGCATTACAGAAATATGAATGTGACAAGAAGGGAGAGTTACATGACTACCTTGGTGCTGCTTGCAACACTGAGTATCTAATTGAGTTATCTGACTTGTGGAAGCCACTGAGCCTGCAGAGGGAGCATAAATTTGATACCTACAGTTAAACAAGGTGAACATTTTCCTCTCTGGAAAGGTAACATCAGCTTAATGTGACTGTGATAAGGTTCCACATGCTTTACTGTTTTTTGTTTTTTTGGTTCTTCTTGCTTTAACTGGAAAGCTCAGGAAGTGTCCTGAAGGAAACAAGAGTACCAGAAAGTACAGGGAGAGCAGAAAGGCCCCACTACAATAGGAGAACTTGCTCCCGTTACAGCTTTTCCCTGCACCCTCTTGCATCCCTTGCATCCCTGCTCTCTCTTGACATTTTCAGATGCAAAGAGGTCCTGTGGTGTGTGAGTGCATTCTGGGGGCCACGGGAAAGCATGGCTATAGCTTTCTGTGAGGTTAGGCTGGACAAAACATGGTAGAACAGATTATGCAGGAGAGCTTCTGGGGAGTACAGGACAAGATGGGAAACGAGATAAATAAGCAGGAAGATTGAAGGGAAACATTGTATATATAGGGGAAGAGATAAAAACATTAAATGCTTGGTATGTTTTAAGCTTTCCCCTCTTCCTCCACATAGTTATCAAATGTGATTTCAAACAGAATTAATCATCCAGGTTAAAACACCATACAAGCAGGGGATCCCACTGAAGTTTTTTACAGAAGCATCATCTTATAATTCTCTGCATTATTAATTTTATACCACAGTCTGATTATGCACCTCCTGAAACCTAAAACCAATAAACACTATAAATGTTGCTAGAAATTTTTGTAACAGTTAGACTTGGAAAAACATCCAAACTTCAGATGGAGCTGGGAAAGCAAATCTCTTGAAAAGCTTATAAATGGGGTTCTGGAATACTGAACAACTGCATGAATGAGATTATGGAATGTAAAGCACAGACTCTATGTGTTGCCTCATTGTGGCAACCAGGTAGTTCTTTATTTGGAAATTATTAGGAAGGCCTGCCTTCCCATGTAAATGATCCTTACAAGTTCCTTTTGAACAATAATACATTTAGTATAAGAATTCAGACTCTGAAGTTACTGAACTTTATGAGGTTGGCTTTGTTTCGCTGTGGAACTTTTAGCTTAGAGCATTTCAGAGTTCTGGCTTTGTAAACAGATGTGAACAAACTTGCCAAAAATAGAAGTGAGATGCCCCTCTGTTGTTTTGTTGGGGTTTTTTTTAATATAAATTATTTTCTATCATTAAGTGTTTCAAGAATCTTCCTGCCATAGCAACAAAAGAAAAAGTCTTGCTTATTAGATTTTATATGTCACAGAGGGGAAATAAAGCCAAACAAGCATTACACTGCACATCAAACCATGCACATATCCAAGCACATTAAATCGGGGGGAAAAGAAATCTAATAAAGCTGGATTCTGTCTCATGAAACAGAGAAGCAAAATTGTTGGAGATACTGCCCAGATATTCAGATTCAGCCATCCAAGGCTATCCCTGGGAGGCCTATGCAGTCAAACAGGATAGCTATCCAGAATACTAGTGTGTAAGAAAAATGCTGAATGCACGAAGAAATAGGTGTTGTATGAAAGTCTGAATAAAAGGTGGGTTTATTCTCCTCAAGAAAAGTCTTCTAAGAGTTTTTTCCATTAAAAAAAAGCTTATTCAGCAGCCTTTATGCCATTCTCACCAATTGCACTCACTGTACAAAGAGTACCATGTAAGCAGTATCACTTACATTATACTGAAACAAATGTGGGTGGACCCCCATGGTTTTGTCAGTCAGGCTTCACAAGAAGTTTGGGAAAAGCACTGGGCACAAAAAATTGCAGGAAAATAATTTCTTCCCAAAGATCCTCTAAGAATTGCTAGGAAATCTATTTAAATTCAAGGAAATAACAGGTTTAGAGGATTTTAATGTCAGTTTACAGTTTGCAATGTGCCATAAAGCTGCAAGGTCCTTAGATTTATTTCTCCCACTATAATTGTGGAGATTAATTTTCACTAATTACTAGCTTCTCTAGTCAGTTCCAGTAGTCTTCTCATCAACATCACTGTAATCTTCCACTGCTTCTTCATTTAGCAACTAATTTCAGTTATAAAGAACTAGTTCCAATTTTAAGAGGAACCTTATGTAGTCATCGGTAGGAACAATGAGATTTCATGGAAAGATTTATAAGCAGGAGGAACGTTTTCCCACTTGCCCACAGGTCACAAGCTTTCTTTATTAAAACTAGGGATAATAATACCCATCATCCACTTTCAGGTGAATAGCTAATAACTAGTATCTAACTGCTGAAATAAAGAATGCCTTCAGAAGCTGTATGTTAGTAGTATTCAGCTGAAGGAAAAAAGTCTTCAGTGCGAGACATTAAAGAGCATTAAAAACTCATGGAAACTGAACGTAGGTCTGTGTTACTGGGAAAATGAAGGAGGGAACTAATGAGTGAGGACCTGATGTACTGAGAAATTAAAGAGGTCTCCATGAAGTCAGCATGAGCATTAATTGCTTAGGATATTTTAAAATCAAGTCCAATTGTTTCACTTGTAGGGAACAGAAGCAATAGCACGTGGGAGGTGAAGAACAACTCCATTAGTAAATATAGATGTCTTTGTTACCAAAACTGTAAGGAACCAGAGTTAAACCTTCAATCATCTGAGATGTAACACACAGACAACTTGCTCTCTTTCCCAGTGGCTTAAGGGTGGAGGTGGCATGCCTTTTCTCAGCTTTCAGAAATGCATTGAACAGCTTTTTACAAAAGATGGATGTTCTGTACTTGGCAGGATAAGACACATTTCTAGATGCTTGAGAAGTTTGAAATTTTTAGTGAACATTGATGCCTTCTGCACCAGAAGGGTTCTAATGCTAGTGTCAATCTAAGAATATGATTCTCATATCCTGTCCGGTGATCACCCACCATCGATTTAAATGCTAATAAAGCATCTGTGTCTGGGTTCATAACTTAATGTTAACTTGATGTGGCTCATGTCAATCTATCAATGTGCAGCAGCTAAAATTAAGGTTTTAGTACCTTTGTATCACTGAGATGAGTAGAGAGAAAGAGGATACACATGGGGAGTTTACATGTATGAGATGTTAAGTTAAACATGTAGTTCTAGAAACCACTGTAATTTTTCAGGTTGAAGAGTGATGAAAATGTAAGCAGGTGGCTACTTTGGTGTTTCTGTTCCAGTGTGTATTTTATTCTCAATTTTCCCCAAATCATTTACCACATGCAAGCCTCAACTGAGCCACAGCCAATACCAGTTTTCTTATAGTGCTGTGTTTCCCAGAACAGCATTGTTAGCGGGTTGGGTTGTGGGGAATCAATCATGAGTGAAAGACTTTCACACATATGGTCTATGAAAGATACTCCAAAGTCAAAGTATATGGTAAAGTATAAGAAATTTGTAAGAAAAGGGTGCAAATGAGCAATTGTCACAGGCCAGCCTCTCTTTGTCTTGTTGCAAGTCTGCTAAGAGGGAGAGCAATCATGGTGTCTCTTTTGCTGTGACTTTCATGAGAAGGAGATGCTCACATTCCGTTTCAGTTTTCTTTTAGTTGTTAGTAGTTCAGTTTATTAGTTTAGGAAATTATCAAGCAAAGGGACTGACACATGAGGTGAAGGAAGCTGGCTGTGGAAGAAATTCAACCTCTTATGGTAACTAAGGATGTAGCCAGCGTTATTCAGTGCCAGGATATGTATGTTGTTACACATCAGGTCAGATTTCTGGCACAATTTTTGTGCACGGGTGGTTCGAGACATCAAAGGGAGTTGCTGCAGATTTATTTCCACAGAAAATAGGGGGATTTACCCTGCCAGTTCCATGCTGGCCTGACTTACTGACATATGCTGCCCAATTGTTAGCCACACATGTTGTAGACATGCCTGAGCTACTCCAAACCTTTTAGGAACCTCCCTAAAAACCAGCCAGAATGTCAAAATAAAAGAAAAAATAATAAAAAGAGACAAGTTCTCCAAGTAGCAACAGCTATGTAATGGATTTAGTTTGTCCTGAACTAGTGACAGCAAGATTTTGCTTAAGACTCAGCAGTGTACCCCAAGTATTGAAGACTTGCAGACTCATTTTCATGTTTTTCAGCAGTTACACACCTTTCATTGACTGTACTGAAAACGTTTTGATAAGTAACAGCTTGACAGTGGGAGTAAAGGGTTTGCAATCTTATAAATGTAAATTATGAATTATAAGTTGAGACTTAGCTTGCACGTTTTAGTTAACTCCTCTGTGGCTGCTGTCATGATGATACAGTCCCAGGCTTAACATGTTTAGATCTATGCAGATTTTAGTAAACAGTAGGTGGATGCTTTTAAGTGGAAAAGATACCCATGAGCGCCAAGCACTTAATAAACTTCAGGTGTTTTACAAACAATGTGTATAGGTCACATTTCAGGGATCAGAAGTAGCATAAATCCTGATGTTTTTGAACTTCTCCTTGGAAAACTGCAGTGGAATTACCCACATGAACATTTAACTGAGAACCAAATAACTGTGGCAGTCATGCTCCAGAGAGCATAAAGCATCAGTAATAACACAACCAGTTTTGACATGCCAGTCTGTCAGTCTGATGGCACTTTTTAAACTGTAATACATCTTTCAAGGGAAGAACAAACCACAAAGGAAGTTAAAATGTTTCACTTTGGAATGACACAGAGGAAAAACTTGGTCTTAATTTTTGTTTTTGTTTACTAAGATACAAAAGAACATTTTTCAAGTTACTTAGTGGTCTCCAATGAACATGGAAAAAAGTATTACAGATCTCAGTCCAAGCCCTATTCAACTTAATGACTTCTGTAACCACGCTGAACAAAAAAAAAAAAAAAAAAAAAAAAAAAAAAAAAGACAAGAGTTGCATTGCTTAATATTTACATTTGGTTCAGATCAACCCTTTAGAATTCTTTGGAAAATTTATCAGTCTGATAATATGCCCATCTTTCAGCATGCTGGCATAAAACAAGGGGGAAAAAAGAGATTATTCTGCTCCTTCCTTGGGAAAAAAAACAAGATTTAAAAAAAAATTACTCATTCCTTCCTAACCAGGTTTTTTTCCTAGGGCCAAGTGAGTAAATAGAACCATACAAAGATGACAAATTTTCAAGGACTGAGCAGTGTAAACGTGCAGAAAATAAGCACGTTATAAGGTTGGTCATTGGCTTACCCAGGGGTATGTACAACCTGCTGAACTCAATATTCCCCTGCGACTGCCCCTAAATGGTTGGGACAATAGTTTTTGCACAGGCCTGAAATTTGTTTATGTATCCCATTTGTTGCAATTCCTGTAGGATTTATCTCCAAATTTTACTTATAGTCTCACATTAGATGGGCAATCTTACATTCCTGCCCTGCGGTCACATTTTTGGCACTTGCCTGGACTGATGCAGCGAATTCAGCTGCACTTTAAGAGTGGAATCACACTTCATCAATACCCATTTTTATGTTTGTTCATTTTATACACCATATGCAAAACCAGTGTGGCCCAGCTGCCAGCACACAAGTCAAATCTGGGTAACTGGATGCTTCCCTCTGGTCCACTGCCTCCTCTGAAGAGCTTTTTTGGTTCCTTCACTCAAGCTGCCTCTTGCTTTGCTTGTGAGTATGTGTTGTGCTCCATGAATGAAGAAGGGGATGTGCTTTGAAATGCATCTCCTGCTGCATGTGAATGCAGGTCTGGCTTCAGAGCCAGGAACTACTACTGGTACATGAGTGACTCACAAAGGTGCCTTCAAACCCAGGGGGTTGTATGGTACTTGGTACCATTGAATTCAGATCTATTCAATCTAGAAATGCTCAGCCAACTCAGGCACTGACTTGGGAAATGGTGTTTTCTTTTTCTGAAACAGAAATGCTCCCCAGTCACTGCTAAAGAGACAGGCAGTGCTCTAAGCTTTGACAAATCTCATCTGATACCTTTAATTCCTCTTATTCAAGATCTGGTTGCCTTCTAACACCTTTCCCTTTACCAATGGGGTTGTTCTTATCTGTTAGTCTGTCAGTGACCTACTCTACTCCCTTCCCCAGAGGCACACGTGTGTGCATTTTCTTTCCTGCGTAGGTGTAGATCCAGTGGAACTTATCCAAAGATGCTGCCTCTCCTGCTACATTACCTCCATTCCTGCCTGCCCTGTCCATTCTGTACAGAAGTAGCAGAAGTCTCTCTCCTCCTTGCTTACAACCACTTATTTTTCTTTTTTCTCCTTTGTCTACATCAAAGACAGTGAGTGTGTGAAGTCTGTCTCTTCCTTCTCCTTGAGCTTCAGTATAAGGAAATTGCAGAAAGTCAGTATGTGCATTCTGTCCGTACAGCAGGTACCTCACTAGTTTTTTTAATCCTTTTCTTCCCAATCCTGCTATATCCTTTCATACCAGTTTTCTAGCCCTGTGTGTGGTGCTGGTCTTTGTCAGAGACAGCTGGGTGAACTACATTAATCATGGCTGATTCCTAGATGAGGCAATTCCATGTTTCTTTTGAACATTTTTTTTTATTATTTATAGGAGCCTACATTTTTTTTCCAGTGGAGGTGCTCCTATATGGTGCGTTCAGAGTTACTGATAGTAGTTTTGTTATTTATAGCTATAGACGGCTTAGAAGTGGGTCCAGAAGGAAAGAAGTTTGCAGAAAACTTGAAAACTGAAGCACAAAAATTATATTTCTGTTTGGGCCCAATCCTAGAGAAAGCTCCCATTAGCTCACCTGCACAAGGAATGGAAGATTATCCCCGATGAAGTTTTATAGGAAGTCTAACCCCACCCAGAAAAAGAAAGTGTTTCCAGTCTTTGTTTCATATAATTATTTCTATCTGTCCTCTAGAACATGTGTGTTTCTTATGACTACAGTATATTCAGTCTTACTTTAAACACTGATAAGTATATTTATAGATCTGTGTAAAACAAAATATTACTAGCATGTCAGCATTTGGTTGATCTTCACATTCTTGGCTTCAGAATGGTTTAAAATAAAACATACACACAAAGCAGGGTTGTTTTTTTGGCTCTGGTTTCCTCATTTTTGCCCACAACAGACCTGGCAGATGTGGGATAGCTGGAATGTGCATATCTAACAATTCTCTTCTGTGCCATCATTTGAAGCTGTAGGAGTGCAGCTATTTGGCTGTAGCATGAAAAAGAGTGATGAATGTGATGAAATACAGATTTCATTTATAACCAGGGGATAAATACTGTTCAGGTCACGAAAACAGATTAGTGCTTGGGGACAAAAAGTTCATGAAGAACTCATTTTTTGAGGTGGACGTAGGGGTACAGAACTACAGCAACTAAACTGAAATGACTAGGTAGTTACTGAGAATATATAAAATAAATACAAAACAGTAACCACAAAAGGATGCAAGTTTCTTAATTGCTCTGGCCTTGTGACAGCTTTGCTGGAGAGTTATAGTCTGATTAATCATGATAACAGATAAACTGGATTGCTTCACAGGAGATTTTATATTCATAGTTTTGTGGAGAAGTTTAAATTTGTTTCAGGGGCCTCATATCCAAGATAAACCCAAAACAGAAAAGTAATCAGATAGCTGTAAAAATGAGTTATGAACCAAGACTTTCTCAGATGACTATTAAGTCTTGATCAGTTTATAACAGATCAAAGAAAGTCCATCCCAGTGGAGGCAGGACTCTTATAGCAGAACTGTGCTCTTATCAGAGCCAAATCCTTACCCTGAATTCAGATGTAGATGCAAGCTTGATAAATGAATCTGTTTTTAAAGATGGCTGCTCACAAATATAAATTTCAGCGAAGGTGTTTCAAAGATGGGTTTGTGGCATATAATGTCCTGCATCTGTGTGCTGGACCAACTTAAAAAAAATAAGGCTAAAAAGATACAGTCTATATAAGGTTCAAAAACCCAGAAGAACTCCCTATTATTTTAGGAATAGTGGGGTATTCTGCATTTCTCATGAAAGTGAGTTCATGGGAATTTTTCTTTGGGAAGAATATCAGTACTGAATAGAGAGATATGACAGGTCAGAGACCCATTACCGCTGAGGTCAAAACCACTGAGGTTAAAAACAAACCTGGTTTTCAGCCTGTGTCTTGCTGGGTTTTTTCAACAGCTCAATTATTTCTTCCAACAGGCTATATCTGTACAGTATTTTCCTTAGAACAGGCCTCAGTGGCTGGCAAGTCAATGAAATTACAGCCATCCAAGTTCAGAAGCAGAGAAAGAGGAAATGTTTTCTGAAGAACTGTTACTGTATCCAATGTATTTCAAAAAGGGTGTGCCTGACCGGAAAATCTTTCATGTGAGAGAACAACCTGATTGTGTGAGGTCCTTCTCACAGATGTCCAGGTGGGGAATAGGCTTGGCAGTTAATACTGGAATCATATGACCCAGCAAAACTGGGAGACAGAGATTTTCCTTCCATGCTGGAAAGTTAAAATATTGTTTTGCCTCTGGTCAAAAATTTAGTTGATGTAGGAGGGGAAGAGAACAAGCCTTCACTGACTGTGGGTGTGTGGATGTGGGTTGAGAGCAGAGGACAAGAAGAAGTGGAGGATTCAGCCTGTTCTGAATTTCCTGCAGCTTTGGGCTGTGTGTGTCTGTGGGGGGGTATTGTTTATCCCAATCACAGACCAGTCTAGCAGCTTCACCAGTCTCACTGGTCCCTTTCCTTGAGACAGCTCTTGTATCAGGGACAGGAGCCATAGGCCTCCATTCTGAGAGCTGTTCCTTTTGGGCAGGGAATATTCTCCAAGGACAGGTCCCACTATTATTATGGCCTATTTTCCCATCTCCAGAGACCATCAGAATGTGCAGAAATTACATGACTTATAAAAGAAAGTTATCCAAAACAGGAAGACATGGAATCTTGCTCTTTGAATATAACATAAAGTACAAGAAGGACATGACTCTGGGCTGAAGGAAATCTGTTAGCTCCTAATTTCTCTACTGCCTTTGGTGGAGTTAGTCCAAGTTTTAACTGAGCAGTGTTCAGCATCTGGCAAGGTTTGCAGAACTTGTCTAATCAGATCCATTTGTACTTGCTGTTTTCAACAATCGAGACCTTAAACTATTCCACCACAGTCACCAGATTCAGGTTCCATAAATAGGAAGTAAAGACATCACTTGTTCTACAATGTCACGCATTCCCATGGGGATGTATATGTCTTTCTGGGTTTTTTCTTCAATCCCTTAAGCTATCCTATGACCTGTGCTCCAGAGTCAAATAGTTCGACATACATTTGCTGCACGACTCCTGAGCCTGAGATGTTTTTTAATCACCTAATGATGATGACTGTCCTCCTCTGAAACCACTTGAATACAATCCGGTCCAGTTGGTCGGTTTTGTTGGACTGCTGAGCCAGCACGTCGTTTGAGTGCCAAGAGTCAATGAAGCCAAAAATCACGGTCAAAAGTTGCTATTAGTTGGCACATACCTCTGGCAGGCTTTACAGAATACCCTGATTAAAGCACTTGTTAAACCTTGACTGAATTTTTTTTCCCTTTATAGAGTTTTGTCAGATTTCATTTTTTACTCTCCATGTGCTTTTGTGAAGAGGTCTGTGATCAAGATGATGGAATAGCAACCTGAAGCAAAAAGCAGGATTTCTGCCATACCAGGGGGATTTGTGTTATTTTACATTATTCACTAGTCTGCTGACAGGTGCTATCTCCTGCATAAGCCCAAGATCATTTGCAAGGTCAGCTGGGAGTGCAGCAACCACTGCTGGAACACTGGGAAGTGTTGTTGCACCGACTGCAAGGAACCACCAGATGGTGCACGGAAATAATTCATGGAATCGTAGCTTCGTAGCATAGGTTTGGTTGGAAGGCACCTTAAAGACCGTCTAGTTCCAATCCCCCTGCCATTATACAAAGTTGCCCAAAGCCCCATCCAACCTGGACTTCAATCATCATCAGATGGAAAGTTTCCAGCTGGCCTTTTCTAGCCTTGGCCAGGGCTCAGCCACTGCTTGGTGAAGCTTCACCTCAGTTTCAGTGGAGACAGAAGTGAGCCTCGACTGAGGGAAAACCAAATGTGACTTTGTGGCTTTTACATCAACGCAGCTGATTTGTAGCTAAGCTTAGGTCTGTTTTCAGGAGTTTAGATGAAAAATTCAGATCCTGACACAAGGAAGAGCAGTTGACTTAAATTTTTGGAGATTTAAATGGAGTTCATTGCCTGTTGAAGCGTGGAAAGTGGTGCAACAAAAGTATAGTCCAGCTGTGTTTGGTCATCTTTCAAAATTCAAATCCACAGTGACTCCAGGATTAACTTTTGATGGATTAACTTTTTACATCCAAATGGGGAAAAAACCTGCTGATTCTTCAGGTCTTGTGCAGTTTCTACTTCCTTGGGCTTGATCTGAAAAAAATCTGGCAAATGCAGTTTTTGTAGTTTGTGCTTGGCCCAAACGCAAAAGTTTGGAATGAAGTTTCAATCCTGAGGTGTGAGTCCAACCTCTCATCTAGGCATTTGGCATTTGGCTTTTAGGTGCTATTTGGACCTATAACTGATCCAAATGTGATACAACACAGCTGAGCATGTGCCATTCTGTCACAAGAGGAGGTAATCCAATGGTATGTGTCTTCAGAGCCTTCCTGATGAATCAGAACACCATTAAAAGTATCACTGATAATGCCTGTCTCTTAGGAATACCTATAAAGTCTTGAATACCTTATTATTTACCTTGTGTGTTTTACATTTGGATTTTTTACCAGTGTGACAAACTAGGACTGCACTTCATTATAAGTCCTTGGCTGGGGAATGTTTTCCTTGTGGACAGGGACTCTGAAGTACAGTATTATGAGCACTTATTGTTGCAGGAGAGGGAAGTAACTGGAATCCACTTGTTGCCTGTGACCAAATCTTAACTTTCTAAACTTGTTGAACATCATTTTAATTCTCATACTTTTTGAAATTCGTAAGGTGCAGAGCCTTTTTTGTACATAAAAAGAAGATGAGTCCTTGTACAGATTATGGTCATTATCTTACTAAATTTGTATAATATTTGGCCTGTTGTGAAGGCTCCTTTATAGTGCATTTTGGAATAGTTGCAGATAATGCAATGACAGTAGCATTTACAGTGATAAAGTTTCTCTATCACAGAATGCAGAAACTAGAGGTGTAGCCTGAAAAAACCCACCCAGGATTGTCCACTCCACCAAAACAGACATCTCTGATATGGAACAGCAACATGAATTGCAGTGAGGATTAGACTAGCTATGGAAACCTTGTGCTATCATAACACAGTCTTTTATGGACCAAGGGTCCGAAAAAAGACCATCACTGGAATGAACAAGAAGCCTAGGGAGCACATGACTACCAAAGCTTTAGGGGGCTGATTTCATTACACTCTTTCTTTGCCCAGTGGAGAAAGACAGGACCTGCACTGCTTTGGTTTGCTCCTCACAGGGTCTGTACCTCTTTCCTGACTCAGGTGGACCTCAAAGTTTTGACTCTTTCTTGGCACCCTATGGCTGGCATGGATACCTCCAATAATGCACGTTTTCTTCCATGTTTGGTGTGATGTATAAATAGGGAGTATAAGCTGTTTTCTTTTGGGAATAGTCTTCCTTCCTTCTCTTTAGAAAGAAAAAGTGTTGAATTACACTTAATTAGGATTTTTTTTCCCCTAGGATTTTGCAGGGCAAAAAATTCATGCAGAAACCAACTAAAAATCTCTCTTCTAGGAGAGTTTACTCCACACAAGAATATTATTTTTCCATCTTTCCTTTAATGGTTTATTCAGATAGAAATGTGCCTGCTTCTTTTGGAAGAACTGTAGGGCAATCAGAAGCCATTACAGCATAGGCCGGGCTTTGCCTGTACTGGTAACATTTTACTGATTTATACTCTTCCAATAACTAAACCCATTTTCCATGAACATTGAATGAAGTAGCATTTAAAACTCACAAGCTGAGAAATAGATACAGTTCAATTGTTATAATTTCTATTGCAAATTACAGATATAAAATTAATTACTTGCAATTAAAATAATAAGAAAACAAGGCAGCTGCTTGTAAGATTCCACATTCAGAAAGAAGAGATTAAATCAGTGGAAAAAATTATTATCTCAAAATAATCTCTTTAGCCCTAGTCTTTAGAAAGTTTCTGTCCACTTAGATCTTTGAACTGGCTCAGTCCTGGGTAGAAACACCAAAAATCCTGGATGCAAAACTTCTCTTTGTATTATTATTAGTGTCTGGCTTATGTCCCACATGAAAAAAATCTCAGAACGAAAGGCTTAGTTTTGCACCAGAACTATATTCAAAAGGGAGAGATGAAAGGCACTCAAAAAATTAGTTCTAGCTACATTACTTACTTTTGGCTTAAAGGAGAACCAGAAAGACAGAATCATGACAAACTAAGGATCCAAAGGTCCTTACTAAATTAACAACTAACAGGTGTTTTATCATGAACATCTTTGTTTTCTTACTTTTCTGGAAGTCAAGTTTCCAAGGAGTGTCTTGGATCAAGATCAGTTTCATAGAAAATTAAGTCACTGCAGCAATAAAGCCAGAGAGGATTTTAGAATTGGCTCAAGCTAGGCAAATTGTCAAACATTAAGGTGTTTGGTGAGTTAGTATTTTATAGTGTCTCTCCCTGAAACTGTATGGGGAGCTTAGTCCTGCAAGGACTGCCTCTGCTCTACCTTTCAGTGAGGACCTGCCTAAATTCCTTGGCCCTTCTTGCCAGGTGACTCCAAAGTGTGATGGATGCATATACATCTGGTGCCTGCCACAACACTCTAGCTGTCAGAAGCCTCACAGCTTTTTCTATGCACAACCTGTATGTCTGAACAGAGGGAGTGTTCTGAGGGACTGGAATGGATATTAAGCTCTTGAGTGGTATCTTGAATGGGTATTAAGATTACTGTATGAAATGCCGACTCCAAACAAAGGATTAACTTTAAACCACTCTAAAATGTCAACACCAGTATTTATTTTTCACTATCAAAGTGCAAATGGTCTCCCTGTAAAAGAAAGACTGACCTTACCATTATCATAAGGTAATCACTCTCTCAGGGACCAGAGCCCTCTGGCTGTAGTTCCTGCCTCCCAGTGCTCAAGGACTGTGGTGATCTCAGGGTATCTGTACTTTCATGTTTACTGCTTCTTCTGCATTGTTTAATAAGCAGCAGAGATACATTCCAAGACTTTTTTCTATACCACAAACAGCACTTAAAGACTACAAGACAGATTCTCAGCTGGTATGTTACTTTACAGAATTCTGCAGTACCATGTTGATTCACATTTCCTGAGGGTACAGAGGGCTTACTGGAAATACTTTGCAGAAGGAAGGATTGTTTCCCTAAGCTTTTCTGTTTAAATCACTCAGCCACAAGAATCCTTTGACTGGACTATATTATCTTATAAAAAGTATATTCTAATAAAAAAATGCTATGTAATCCTATTAAAAGTTATCCTCTGTAGCTCCACCCAGCTGGGATATACAACCTCAGAGGAACTCGGGAACTGCTGTCAGTATCTACCAAACCCACAAATGAAGTAACTAAAGAAAGAGAACCAATGAAAATACACAAATTGACTTAAAGTCAGCTGCCTGTAGAGAAATATTCAAAACTGCAGATGATTCTATGTCTTAAGGACCAGCTCACCTCCTGTTCTGAACTGAAACAAAGCCACAAAAGGATCAGGATTGTGTTAATATATTTTTGGCTTTAAAGAAGCTATTCCCACTCCATAGTTTATATAACATGTAATCAGATAACTTCAAATAGGATAGCATGATTTGATAAAGTTGTGATACTCGTGGTTATAAAGGAAAAATTCTGAAGAGCTTCTAAACAGAGAAATACTATGCTAACACAGAAACTTCCCGGTCTACTCAATCATTATCTCTTGCCCAAGCAATGCTGTGGCTTCCTGTAAATTGTTTGGCCTGTTAGAACCACTGTAAGGTTAATAAGAATGTATGAGCAGTGTGCCTACAGAATGCAGGGAGAACGTTTGTGCACGGTTATAAGGAGCCACGATCTGTGTGATCCAGCTGAAGAACAATGGCCTTGTGAAGGTACAGAGGGTCCAACCCTCAGCACAATGTAAGAGAAAGAGCTGCAGGAGACAGCTGGCTCACATGGGATTGATGTTGTTAACAGGATTAAGAAAAAGTTATGCCATTCATAAAACTGAGAAATAGCAATGCCACCAAAGTAAAAGATTGGATAATCCTTCAAAGACCAGTGACAGCAATCTGAAAGATACAGGACACTTGTGGATGTTGTCCACATGAAGACAAAAGGAGCATCCAAGTGCTCAGAACAGCAGGCTGGCTCCACTCCCCAGTGGCTTGGTTAGCCACCAGACAGCATGGTGGGCTGCTGAGACTGGTGAATTGTAGAGATCAACGGAGCATACATTTGTTCCTGCAAGTAGGTTTAGCTATAAAGAGGCTCTTCCCCATGTAACGATCTTGCTTATTTAGGATACAATATCTACTAATGTTAAGAACTGTTGGCACACATAATTGCATTCAAAGCTAATATTGTATCTTGGCATTATGCATGCATCTCTCTTCTTCATGGTCAAACCCCTTTCATCACAGTTACTTTCAGAACTTTTGCCTATGCAACTGCAAAAATTACAACCTGTTTCATTTTTGCTAAATGCTAACCACAGTCCTTTCACTAAAAGACAATGCAATATTTGACACATATGCATTTTGTGATCTGACTGGAATATTATCATAAATATATTAGGTTATATTTATAGAATCACAGAATATCCAGAGTTGGAAGAGACCTACAAGGATCATCAAAGTCCAACTCCTGACCCTGCCCAGAATCACAAGAATCACACCATGTGTCTGAGAATATCGCCCAAACTCTTCTTGAACTCTGTCAGTTTTGGTGCTGTGACTACTTGCCTGGGGGTTTCTTCCAGTGCCCAAACACCCTCCTGGTAAAGAACTTTCTTCTAATATCCAACCTAAACTGTCCCTGATGCACCTTCAGGCCATTCCCTCGGGTTCCGTCACTGGTGGCCAGAGAGAAGAGATCAGTCTCTGATCAATCCCTTCCTCTTCCCCTTGTAAGGAAAGGGAGAGAAAGGATATCAAAACTAATAGTTTGCATTTCTTACTGTGACAATATCTACCTGTAGCTACTACCACTGTTCAAAAAGTATTTTGGAAATAAACATGGGCTCTTTCTCCCTGTCCTCTCACCTGGCATAAATCTCATGTTATTGTAGCACTGAACCCCAGCTGACAGACAGGATATTTTAGTGATGGCTTAGGGATGCATTTAGCATAGCCACATAATTATCATTCAGTAGGTAGTGTGAGCTCATGCCCATCCTCAGAGCTTTGTGCAGATATTCTTTCTGCTGTATTTCTCTAAGCCCAAGAAAAAAGTAGAATTGTTTACCACAGGAACAAATTTGTAGATCTTAAGGGCTAATCTTATCCCCCCTGGTATTTCCAGATCTGAATCAAGTCCCTTTTAAGGTAACATTTCTCACAAAGTATGCTATTCTGATATCTTGTTCATCTTATATGACTTTGTCAAATCATGTTTCCATCCTTTGAGATCAGATCAGCTGGTCAGAGCCTGGTGCTAAAAATGCCAAGGTTGTGGGTTCAATCCCTGTACAGGCTGTTCACTAAGGAGCTGGACTTTATCTTTGTGAGTCCCATCCAACTCAGAATATTCTGTGATTCTGTGATTCGTGTAATGTGAACCAAATGGCTGCATGCTGAACAGCAAGGAACTCCCATTTAACACAAATTAGACACCGTAGAATTAAAGGTGCCCCAGTTCAGCAGCATTTAACCTCCTCTAAACACACCACTGTAGCCTCCTACTCCTTCCTGCAGCAAGGATATTTCACTGCTTGCAGTGTTCCACACACAGAAGAGTAAGTCTGTCAGTGAACTAGACCAATTCTTTCTACCTGAAGTCAGTATGACTTTTGCTTAATTGTAGGCAATTTTAAATGCAAGACATAAAATTGTTTGAATGCATTCAAAAAAGGTTTATTAGAGCAGTAACAGCATAATTGAAAATTCAAACATGTTTCAATACTGCATTTCAGCAAAACTTTCAAGCACCACTTTACTGAGTAATAACTAAATCCTTATATTTGCTGATGCATATTCTACCTGAAAGCAACTGGAAGGTCCTTTTCACATAAGCATTTTGGCAGTTAATGCTGTATTGAAGTGTTTTTATTAGCACTGAATGACCCCCTCAACACACTTCGACAAGTAAATTAGAAAGGAACCATTAAACCTATCTATGCAAGCAATAACCCTAATATATTGCAAACAAAAAATTATTTTATGTGTAGCTGAACAAACAAAGCTTATTTTCCTATAGATTTGTATGTTATATGTCTTCATTCTCTCTGTCTCCTCTCCTCACTGCAGTATAATCAGCTCCTTTGTTATCTGCTTTAACTGAACAAGAAGTGGCAGGGTGCCTTGATCAAACGGATGCTGCACCAGAGTAGAAACACAAATATGTTAAAGCTGCCTTTCCTTGTTAGGGGGATTATTTTGGTCTTTCTATTCATCATCTGTTTTTCCCAGAGCTTACAGGTACTAAATGTATTGAAGCTTTCTCTCTCTCTTAAAACATACTTTCAGTTTTTCAAATATATGAAAAAATCTCCATCTCTTTGTCAAACTGTCTTACCAAAATACACCTTGAAGTTGTCAGAAATGCTCTCCTCAGTTATTTGTGTTACTGTGTAATGCTGGAAAAACACATTTCAACATTTAAAACCTCTGTCTGAAACATTTGGAAGACTCCTCTCCATTTTTTATTTTCAAATCAAAATTGGCAGAAATATATTCCTACTGCTCAATGAAAATGTAATTAAAATTAAATTCAGTGTCAATGCAAGATGTTGAAGCATTTATGGCTACAAATTTGCTAATTCTTCGGCCACAGTTTTGTGATTTGGCCATCAGCTTCAGCCTGGCCAACATCCAGCAGGACTGCCCCATAAAAGTGAGTTTAGAACTGCAGCTGGGAAACCCTCAGTGTTTCCTTGTCATTTTCAAACACTAACAAGTGTGTTTTGCCAGTTTTCTTTTAAGCTTTCCAAACTGATTTTCAAGATACTGGGGAAGCCTTCTGCTGCTGGTAGGGCAATACAGAAATTGCATGTATTTTGAGGAGGAAGCAGACATTGGTCGCCTGTGATGCCCCAGGAAGGACCAGGACTATGGAAAACATGCCAGAAAGAAAGAAAGTGGGCTGTTGTGAGGTCCACTCTTAGCCGAACTGAGCACTTCTTTCCAAAGGTCTGCTGCACCACTAGAATCAAACACAGTGGGAATGTTTTGCCCATTTCTAATCCTTGCAGGAATCATTCACTGTTGCTGGAATGTATTTGCCTCTGGGCTAAGAGCATTCATGCATATCAACCAGGTCCAGGACACTTTGGCACAAAAAAAATTATGCCAGAATAAGCTTGGAAAAAAGATGTTAATTTCTGTCCAGCAGAGAAACAGCACCATTATTGGCACATGAAAATGTATTTCAAGAGGAGGTCTGGAATCTCATTTGCAGCCTATTTGAGCAGGGATCATGCTGGATTTTTTCTTCATGTGAAGGGCATATGTTAAATACAACATGAGCTCTCCACTCCAAATTCCTTTATACTAATGGAAGTCTAGAGTTAATGCCACAGACTTCTGAATCTGGTTTATGCAGTTTAATCAAAAGAGCTGCATAGCTCTTCTAATGCATTTAAGGGGATAGCAATATAAATGGAGTGAAGGAAAAAGTGGGTCACAATGTTGGCACCCTTTTTCCTTCCCTCTATTTCTGGTCTCAGAGTTAAAGCCTTCAACATTTCCTTGTATGGACTAAGCAATTAATAAAAAACCAGATCTTTTAGTGGAGGCAACCATACAACTAAAATAACTTGACTTTACCAGAGAGAAAAATACATAAAAATGGGCAACAGCCTGGAAAAGTCCCAATATCATACCACATATGGTGTTAACTGATAAAATTAACATAGTTGATCTACAGATAATGTCTGTGAAATGTTAACAGTAAACTGTATGTGCTGAAGGCCTCCAAAGTTTAAATAAATGTTTTGAGTAAATGTTATGAAAACCTCTACTCTTTCATGATCACCTGTTCCAAGAAGGTTAAACGAAATATAGTTTATTTATATGAATCCCATTCTGATCTTCAATAAAAATAAAGTACAGGCTGTGTTGGACCAAATGATATTGCACACCCAGCAGGACAGGGCACAAATCCCTTTCGTCTCAGAGATATGTCCAGCCTGCGGAAACAAGAGAGATTGACCTCCCAGGAAAGCAAGATATATTTTGTTCCACGTGTTCCAGTTCTGCAGGCTCCAGAGTGCTTAAAAATGCAGGTTTGATTGATTCTCCTGTAGGAGGAAATCCAATTCAGTTTATTGCCTCTAAGAAAGCTATAAAAAGCCAAAGGAATGGAACATGTTCTGACACACTGCGTTGAGGGAGGAAGGTGGAGCTGGAATGCTGAAGCAGATCCATGCTTTTTCTGGGGCTGGTGGACCTAATCAAGCTTTAGTGAGGATAGAGAGAAGAATAGGTTTCAGGCCTGGTAACTGAGAAAATATTTCTTGAGAAACTACAGGAACAAGGTTTCTTTCTTCATCTCCCACCTTCCCAAGAAGTCTTTCTCCCACAAAAAATACCCAGTCAGCTTCTTGTAACTCTCCACTTATGTGGCATGTGTGGCCAAAGGAAAAGGGTGGAAGAGGGGAGAAGGCAGGGAGAGACGGAGAGAGAGAGAGAGAGAGAGAGAGAGAGACGGAGGCTTTTTGGCAGCTGGGGATGGGCTGGCTGAGGGGGGCAATGCCTCTGCAGTCAGGCAGCAATGGCCAGCCTTGTTGCTTGAGAGTCTTTCCAGGATTTCAGCTTGGGCCCTGAAGAAGCCCGAGATGGGACGAATGGACAGCTGGTTGAGGCTTTCCTATCCCTGCTCCTCCCTACCCCTGCTACACCAGACTTCATTTGTGACTCACTGTGTTTTATTTATAAATTAATAAATTTCTCAAAAGTTCTGGACCAAGATTTCCATAACCCCTGACTTTCAGTGGAAATGGTCCTTTCAACACAGTGGATAACCAATCCAATGCATGTGAGTTGTTATCAATGGGCTTGGGTAGTGGGATCAGGCCTTGCTACTGTAAATCCAAGACATTTTGGGGTGGTGCAGAGGTGGGGACAATGCAGGAAGCAAAAGCAGATGCTGGGACCATGGAGAGGGCAGAACTGCCTCCCTCAGGTGTGGCTTGTGCCATTTTCTGTTTGAGAGAACTAGGCCATTTTGTTCCCCTGGAAAATCTTTTTTTATAGATCCAAACCATAGCACAACAAAGCAGGCGGAGTCAAGCCTGAGTGATCCACATTTTCAATTCTTGATTTTTAAAGGCTAAAATCTGAAATCACAACAGAATCACAACTGTCAGGTTTTCATTTAAATGGACATCTTCAGTTTCATAAACTAATTTGCTTTTGGGCTGATACTACATGTGTTAAGTTTCATATTTATGACTAAGTTAAAGACCCTGAACTAAACAAGTAATACAGAACCATGAACATGTACCACTTTTTGTAGCAATTTTTACTTTGTAGAAATTAAAAAAAAATAATTCGCATTTGATTAATAAGTTTTAGCTCGGTTCCATAATTGTGTCATTAACTTCTCTTTGTGTTCATTTAGTATAAATTAACTGGCAATAAAAAACTATGTCTCACAACAGCTGTGTAAAATGCTCCAACAACAGTTTATCCATTTACTGGATGAACAAATTGCTCCTTGGATTTTTGTGCTGCATAAGTTACAGGGAATACTTAAATACAGGAAACCTTTATTCATTGCCAGATTGTGGGTCGCTCTATAAACAGGTGAAACTGAGGGGAGAAATAACAATGGAGAATGTTTATAATATTGGTTTTTCACTTTTGGCTTGTGCTTATTCCTGTTTTGTGCATGATTCAGTTGTTAAAACCCAAATGCTGAGGAGCCTGCGTACATTGTCTTTGATAACATAATAAATAAACATAAAATAATAAAAAATTAAAATTTCTGAAGGTTTTCCTCCAATATTAATATTTCAGTGACTAAGTTTGCCACAGGTAGGACAGGATTCTCTATTTATCTACACTGTTACATATGATATTCCAGATGATTCACTGAATATGGAAATTTTACTATCATATGAAGTATCTTTGACAGAACAAAGAGCAACATTTAATTTTTCGAAAGCTAGCAGTTCAAAAAACTTCTTTGTAGTATTTACAGATTACCAACCTTGATGCCCTAGGGTTAAAAAGAATATTGAACTGAAGTAAACTAAAAATATCAACAACTTGGGTATTACTTAAACATCATGTTTCCCTTGACAGAAAACCAATTTCATTCATCTGCACCATTTCCTTTCATTTTTATTAGCTTGGAGTCAGTGCTGTAAGTCCCAGTCCTACTTTTTTCAGTTTGATAGGTCACACTGAAAACTGATAAAAGATGCTTATGTTTTTCCTGCTGCATTTGCAGTGCTGCCAACTGCAAACTTAAAAAACCCAAGAATATAATCCCCATAGCCTTTAAATGGTGTAAAAGTAATGAAGAAGAAAAAGAAAAGTTGGTTATTCATAGCTGACTTGGGACTTTTCAGCCCCAAAACTAGAATTGTCTCACATTCTTCAAACTTTGTCTGCAACTGAAAAAGACAGAAGCTTTGCTTTGAATGCAAGGGGAGAGTCCCATGGAATAGAAAAGTTTTAGTTTTCTTTCAGCCAGAATCTTGAGGCTTTAAGAAAACACATAAGTAGTGAGGCTTGTGATGAAATTGTGAGAGCTGGCAACACCTCAGTCAAGCTTGTTCTTCATTTCCATTGAAGCTGAAAGGAAAAATGCCAAAACCATACTTCTGGTGCAAAAAGTGATAAACCAGCAGGAAATAGTCTTGCCCAGTCAGCTTTTTCCCTGAAATGAAAGACTAGCATCTTGTAAAAGGTCTGCACAGAATTCCAGTGAAGTCAAATTGCAAAATCAGCTCTCACTGACTCCAGTGTTAAAACAGTTTGCTCACTTAAGGAGTTCTTCAAGGGAAGAGAAGGTACTCTGCTAACAAATTGAAACTGGGATATTCTTTGGCTTGATAAGCCTGTAGCTCTCTAGAAGCTGTCAGACAGGGACAGATTTTTTTTTTTTTTCCTCCCTACCACTATGAATTTCTGTTACTGGCTTTGCTGTGAAATATTGAAAACTTATACTGAATACTGTACTTCTGTTTATTTTTAACAGAAGCTGGATTTATCAAGCTAAGTTAAATGTTTAATAGAAGTTGAAATGAGTTCGTTGGGTAAGGGGTATAATAGTGTAAGTTTAAGGGTAAATATGTTGCCATGAGGAATAGGATATAAAGATGTATACCCATTATCTTTAAAACTTTATGGCAATGCTAGTGCCAAGTAATATTCAGCATCACCACATGCTTTTTAAAGGTAGTTTGTTAATCCAGTTCAAGGCCATGTTGCCATCAAAAATGCCTGTGCAATCATCTGTGCTTCAGTTCTGTGCCTACCACATCTTTCTCATTAGCCCTGGCTATTATGCAATCTCAGACCTGTTGGATCTGCTTGCACAGCTGCCTGGAAACAGCCATAAAAAAAAAAAAAAAAAAAAAAAAAAAAAAAAAAAAAAAAAAAAAAAGTTAAAATTTAGCTGAATCAGTAAGCTGACTTGTCTCTCTGTTCATCCCAAATAGCAGACATGGGGGCAGCAGTGGCACTGGAAAGGCAGGACTACCCTTTCCACAGAAGCATGGTCTTGGAAAAATCCCAAGCTATTCTTTAAATTTGACCTCTGCATTATGAGTTTGTTCAGAGTAACAAGGTGTGTCTCATTCTATCTGTCCTGCCTTTTCACCACCTTGCACATTAGGAAACCCTTCCAACCTGTGTGAACTGGGCTTCAAAACCTGGGCAGGTGAACTGATTTCTCCATTGGTAGTGTGCTCTCTCTGCTTTCTGCAGATGTAAATCACTCTACCACATGCTAAGCAGAAAGCCCAAGGGTTGGAATAATTTTTCTTCCTTATGACCATTTTGTACTACTGTAGTAAAAATTAATAAAATCATAATAAAAAGTTGTTTGCATACTACAAGAGTGCAGAACTTCAAATTTTCATTTACATCTATGATATTTTAGGTGATCATTTACTCTTTGCTTTATTTCTCCCTGCCTAAATCAGATGAATTTTGTGCTCAGGACATGATTTCTATCAGGAATCAAAGTAATAGGCTGAAATAGCTACCAACACATTGTTTTGTTAGTCACTGTAGCAGGGAGTTGAATACACTTCACTGAAAATCTTAAGCCATTATTTTAAGAGTTTCCATGTCCCAGAGAAAATTCCCCACCATGTTGCTTAAGGCCAAACAAAAAAAATCAGTGCTTGAAAAACTAAGGATGAAGAAAATTCTACAATAGAACATGACACTCTTTGGTGGAACAAGGGCAATGATCTATTAGTGCAGGCAAATGCCTAATTAGTAGTGCTGTGTCTTTTACTTTGCCACTGTAAAGGAACAAAATGGGTGCAGTGAAGTCAAAATTAACTGTATACTGTAAGTGACTTGTCAAGTCCAGATATACAACTGTTTGATGTGAGCAATCAAAAATACACAGTAGTTCAGAAGTACTAGAGGGGAAAACAACTTTTTTTTCTCATCAGAAAGCAATGATACACTTGATAACGACTGAGCAATTAAAATCTCTTCTAAGACAAATCTTTGCTAACCTAATACTTATCTAGAGACCTAGGAAATATGGTGTATCTGTAGTTTCTGTCCTTTTTCACTGTATAGCAGGCTCCTGTCTCCCTGCTTTGCCTGTTCTCTTCATACAGTGTGCAGTGCAAAGGAGCAATGTGGGTGAAGCCTAAATATCTCCATTTACTCTCTGTAAACCCTTGGTGTGTACTGTGCAAGGCCAAGCAACATGTTAACACCACTCTTTTGACTGAGTTCTGGTGACTCTGAAACAGAGAATACAGTCAAAGACACAAGATGCTTCACAAACAATTCCTATCTCTACAGACATATTGCATTGATTTAAGAAGAGAGCTGTGTTTAAAATTATAAAGTAACACTAGTCTAGCAGGACATCTAGAGATCATCTAGCCCAAAGAATGGCCAACATCAAAGATACATCAGGTTGTCTGAGGTCATGTCCAAACTAATTTTGTGTATGTCCAAAGATGGTGGTGACACCACAGCCTCTTTGTTCAATCAATTCTAGTGTTTCACCACTCTAACTGTGAAGAATGTGTCTGTTCTTCCCCAGAGATTCAGTCCAGAAAAAGAGGGGATTGCATGAAGCATTAGGGCTGAAGAAGAGGGGCAGCACGTGTGCTGGGAAGAATGCTGGAGGGACAGGTGGCACCAGAGACATGGAGAAGATGGCTCTCAGGGCAGTGAGGTCATTTAGGTCACTTGCTGGGTGGTAGCAGTGGGAACAGTAGTGCTGTGCAGAACTGGAGGATGATGTCTGGGTCCGTGAGTTAGAGAAAAATGCTGTTAGTTTTTGATTGTATTTTGAAGGTGAAGATCCACTCTTTGAGGCCACTTCATCTTGAGGTCAAAATGGTAAGTAGGCATTTCTGTAGCTCACACCGACATGAAAGCTGTGTAAAGCATTTGCATAGACAGACACAACATTTATAAAGCCCCTTGTAAACTTGGATTGACTGACAGAAAAAGGTAATTTACAGTATTCTCTCTAGCATAGAAATCCTGTAGAGCCACCCAAAGTGTGATGACAAATCGCTCCAGGGAGCTGCATTGCTTCCTTTTTAGGCAGACTTCAGCCTCTTCAGAGTCTCCAACACTGCATCAGCTGTTGCAGAGATCTATCCCTGACACTGTACTGCAGCAGCAGCACTATAGACCTAATGTTCTCTGCCTGTTGGCAGCTTCATTTTTACCACCAATAATAATTCAGTCCTATTAACAAACATGCTGTCTCCTTGCCTTAGGGCACAACCAGCAGTTGGGATTGCCTTGTGCTATGTTTTCTCTGTGTCCTGCACAGAGCCATATATTACTCATTCAGGGGATCAGTTTAATCCCACTGCTTTAACTGAGCTGTGCAGGGCAGTATTGGACTTAGGCTTTTAAATCTGATGATGTATAAAGAACTTGAACACCATTTTTGTCATTTTTTTTGATTCAATTCCTCACTGAATGCCTGTTGATTTCAATAGAGTAGTATAAGTGATTAATGTGCTTTTTGTGTACAGTAAGTTCTATTCTGTAAACAAATAAACATCTGTTTAAGCAAAGTGCTCACCACTTGTTTTATCAAGAAAGTTCCAAAGAGAATGTGAATTGATTTGTAAGGAGGTCAAGAAACACAACAAAAAAAAATCTTTTTATTTCTTTTAAAAGTTTGCAGAAATGCCTGCTGAAAATATCCACTTTAAGAAAATGGGTTTTTTATCTCTAGGAAAACTGCAGCAAAATTTGCTTAAGGCCTTGTGTTTTGCAGCACAATCAGATGCTGCCCGTGGCATAACTTCCAAAGTTTTCTTTTCCCCATAAACAATCAAGTCCCATTTTGTTTGAAGTATTTTATATGCTGTGCTGAAGCACTCATCTCATGCACACATTTAAACATGTACACACAGGAAAGTGCTGGAAGGTTTTTTTCTCTGAGGCCAAGAAAAGGCAATGATGGAGACTAAGTCTGAAGTCTCTTGACGTCAGTGATAGAGATTCAAAGGTTACTGGATAAGCTCTGAGCCTCTGTATGAACATCTCAGATCAACTGAAAATGTGTCAAGACCTGTAATGTTTCCTAGAAGCTTTAAAACTTCTGTGGATTAGGAAAACCATTCCCACATCTTACTTGTACCCATAGGCAAACACTGTCATCTCAAAACTGGATAACATAACATATGGGACATTACCAGCAGTCTAGAGGCTCTAGGCTATTTCCTTCTGACAGTGTAATTTCGACCACATGAGGTATTAGATGATTATTTTGATTTCATTCCTAGCTTTACCTCAATCATCAATCTTTGCAGAATAAGAAAATGAGACAGATCCGTTTTGTACTTATCAGCTGGTGCCCGTGTAATTTTAGAAGATAGTTAATTTTGGCAGAAGACATACTCTATACCAGAAATTACATCCAGTTATGAAACATGATTTTCTGTTAAGCCTGAGCCAAAATAAATAAGAGAGGGAAAAAAAGATGTAATTCTGCTAACAGGTTTGATAATCTTTCCCTGTAGTTAGCATGGGAGAAATAGAAATGAGAATTGGCAATCCTGCTACAATAATGATTGCAAACACAGCCCAGTGTTGAACTTCAGGTCAAGTAGGACTAAAGAAATGGAGGAAAAAACAAATAGGCTAAGAAATATAGAACAAAATTTACCAACTAAAATTATACCCAAGCTGGATAAAGCCATTGTGTATGAGCTTGTTTGTAAAACCGATCCACTGCCTTTCTCAGGTAAACTGATGATTATATTTTTCAATTCCCAATACTGTGATCACTTACCCTGGGAGAAAATGTTTGTTGGAACTTGCTGTATTTCTACCAGACTTTTAATTATCCTACTGGGATGCAATTTACAGCCAGCATTTTAGGGTGAGTCTTGGAGGTGTAGCTCCCACTAACATTAATGATGTATGCATGTTGTGAATATAGTTATAATCCCTTTGTAGATTAAACACTTGGTGCTGTCAAACATTTTCCTAATGCTGTAAACCCGAAGGCATTCAAAATGGGTGTAGGGCTTTCTTTTTTCTCCATATGAGTGATTGCTATACTTTTGATTGCTTTGGATGAACAAAAAGATCTCTCCGAGACTGATGCTGTCTGCCAGAAAGAATAGTTATGAATGGGTAGCCTGGTTAATGTACGTGTTCAGGATCTTCGAAAGTCACACCTAAGAGTATCTACACTATATTCTCATTGAAGCTAATGAAGTTTAAGTGTATAAAAGTGTACAAATTTGAATTCTTAAATTTAATTTAAATTCACTATCAGATTGCTGGTGGCCCATTCTGCATTGATATACATTCTGTCAGCAGGAGGACAGTTCTTTGAGTTTCATGAGTGGTGGATAAAGCCAGAATGTGATCCCATGAGAAAAGTAATGTTTCTCCTTTCTGAGATATAAGCTTCTCTGTGCACTAAGTGTAGTATATCTAGTTTTGCTCTCCATGGATATATCTCTAGCTGAACACAAAACCGATGTAAAAAATTTCAACATTGTCTTGGGGTGATTTTATGATAATACTATATTTCCCTATCATCTGCTTATTGCCCAGAAACAGGTCCCATAGCTTTAAGCTGGGTCCAGGAGAGGGGGGAGAAAAGCCAGGCAAATTCTTCAGCGTGGTTTGTGTTCAAGGACTCACACATTCTCCGCGTTGTCACCGCTGCAGAGCCGAGGGAGCACCTCCCTGCTTTTAGCCAGCCTATTAGCTGAGGTAAGGAATTTTCCCATATCGGCACACCGAAATCCTCTGGTAACTTCTTCTTCTTCTTCTGGAACTGTTGGGCCTAGCTGTGCTCCGAGAACCAGATCATCGGACCCCATGGACCAGCGGGGAGGCTGCAGGGACACCGCATCCCAGCCTCTGACCTCAGGAGGGGCTGAGCCAGCTACAGAGGCAACTCTAAATCCACCAGCTTTCTCTGCAGTGAGGAGGTTTATTATCTAACATTAGTCATTTTTTCTGTGCCTGATAGCACTCTGCTTGTTAAATAGTTTTTTTCACTTTCCTCCAAGAAATTCCTTATGAACCTGTGGGGGAGGGGCTGCCAAAACTTGCCTTCCATTAGAGGACACATTCATCTCAGTATGTTTCCTCCTAATTTGTCTCAAACGGAGACAAACACCAAATTTGTAAACATGCTCTGCTGGTCTACAATCAAATTAATGCACAGATAATTGTACAAAGAATTGATAAACATGTTTCAGACAGAGAGGCCTAACTGCAGGCATCCTCTGCCCTGGAGGCCTCTGCTTTGTAGCTAAGCCAATATTGGAATACAGACAGAGATAGAAATACAACTGAAGTACTCACACATTCAAGCTAGACAGCAAAATTAGACATTTAACAGAAAGATACAAACAAATCAAGACACAGTGTAGACCTAAAATTAATGATCTTTTTATATATTTTTCAGTTACACATATAATATGTACATTTAAACTCAGGGATACTGAGATAAATTCGGGGCCATGGAAAAATGGGTTTCCCGCGTGGGAAAAGCCCTCGCACTTGTAGGCACTGGCTGGTGAGTTGGCTGCTCTGCTTCATGTGCTACAGGCAAAGCTGAGCTGTCTCCTCTTGAGTTCAGTGCTCTGTCTGCCCTTAACATACATTCACCCCAACAGAATGTAAAGCCGAGCTACATTTATCAGCTCTGTCTTCTTCCAACTATGCAGTCGTAGTAACTAAGTCCTAGACTCTCTTTGTAAGCAGGCAGAGTCTAGGAGTCAGTTACTACCATCTTAGAATCCATCCAAAGGATCCTTGAAGGGAGTGAATTGACACACATTTGCATCCAAATTGCAACCTGCTGGTGTGGGATATAACGAATAAAAGTTTAAAAAATGGCACAATAGTAAATTTGTCTTGGGGAGAATTTGGCTCAGGCTGCATAAACTGTTCATGCTCTTTAGCACTGTTCAACATTTTATGAACCTTCTGCACACTCTGGGTAACCTCCATTTTAGATGACAAAGAGGTACCCAGGCTGCATCATCACCAGGCCAGGCTTGGTGCTGTTACTACTGAAGTACGAGCAAAAATACATTAACCCATCCTGAATTAAGAGTTTGAATTGGAGCCAAATTCAACACCTTGGTAGAAAAAGATTATTGCTTACTCTTCATCCCCAGCTGGCACTTCCACTCCCTCACCTCTTCCTGCTGCCATTTGGGAAGAAGGCTCCTCCAAATCACTTTAATTTGAAAAAGCCTTTTGAAAAAGGGAGAGGACATGCAGGTATTACACATCAGGAAGAACCGGATTAATCTAACGCTATTTTATGAAGCGCAGAGCACTCCAAAAATTTCTGAACACATGAATTAGGCAAAACACGAAAAGGCAGATCTCCTTGTAAAATAACATATTTCCATGTAAATTACATGGAGTGATGCCAGCTGGGACTTGGGATTGACCTCTTATTTAAATCTTATATTATTTGTCTTTAAAACAACGCACACGGTTTTGTAAGTGGAACTGCAAAGCACTCAAGAATATTTACATTGCGGCAGGAGGGACTTTTGATTCTGTGATCACTGCCCCTGCCTGCACTCCAAGTTAGTATTTCTATAAATAAAGACATAGCCCAAAAGGAGGAAACACATTATAGTCCTCTCAGTGAGGTAAGTGCTAAGAAAACACTAACCCACTCCCAGGCCCTTCATGTGCGCTTCCCTGTGCGTTGAGGAGAAGCCACTTACCTCCGCAAGGACAGACTTCCAAGAAGGAGATGGGAGTGTACCAGTTGAAAAGTCATTCAGGGTCTCGGCCAAGCCAAGCTCTGAGGCTCATCCCCTCACCCCCTCTTCTCTTTCTATGCAGCCCTGTCCCATTTTGGCTGAAGGTCACCAGTGTATTACAGCAGGTTTGGTAGTTACACTGCTGCTGGCAGGATCCAAGGATGGGAGGCTGAAAACACAGCTGGACACATATGAAAACACAACTATTGGGATTATTTTAGGATCTGGTGACTTCTCCATTATTCCTGGTCTCTAAACTAAAGCTTTTTCTGCAGAGGTCAGTCCATGTAATGGAATATTTTAGGGACTCATAACCCAAAAAAATGTTGAAATTTTAAAGTAGAGCTACTTTAACTGCTTGTCATCTGCCTCTGCAAGGGAATTATCTGGTGAAGTGTTAAAAGCCTGCACTGCACTGATGACAGATGACTGGAGATAACATTTTTTTCTCTCTTTCTGAAATACTTGGTTTCTTTAAGTGAAAATACTATCAGGACCCATTTCATATATGCAGCTAGGACAGATTCTAAATTTGACATGTCTTACTTTTCTGGTCACCCTAGTAGTGGATAAACTTTCACAGCTGTGTTTAACAATATGAGTAATAGTTGTCTTTTTTAAAAGTGTAAGTGTGTACATTGGAGTGGCTTATTTTGGTAGATTTTTTGGGTCTTTTTGGTAAATAGATATGCTTCTTTATAATCAGGCAAAAACAAAGAATGCAGTAGTATTTGGAGTACAGGAGGCACTTGGTTCTTTGGAAGAACTTAATTTTCTGTGGCTTTCTCCTTGGGTTCCCATTATGGATAATACTTCCACACAGATAAGCTCTCTCCTGGTAACGGAGCCCTCATTGCATTAGAGGAATTCAAAGGTTGACTAGTGTGGGACTGCACTTTAGGAAACCATGAAGAAAACAGTCAAGACTGAGCTTGATTCGAAATTCTGCAGGGAACTGATATGGCTGGGCTTCATATCTTGCCTCTCAGCTGAGACTGTTGCATATGGAAGAGTTTTTTTCTATTTCTTCCAGGCTGAATTAATGGGTCACAAAATCTGCACCTTTACCTGCATGGTGCACACAGGTGTGTGTACACACATGGGTAGAACTCAGTGCAGCTAGTCTGTCTACAGTGCAGGGACTTTAAGATCTCTTAGAGCTGGTTAGATGAGTTACAAAGAGGTGCCTTATCAAAAGTCACATTTGCCTAAATCATCATCTGACTGAAAAGTTTTATTTGCTCAACAAGGTATGCATGGAATTTGTATGGAAAAAAATAATTCAGAGCGCTCTAGATGCTACAGATTCTAGCTAGTGTGGTTTACAGTATTCCTCTGCAGCATGAGAGCCAAAATCTGCACTGTGAACTGACACAACTACATTCATTTACGTGAAGTGACATGGCTGTAACTAATTGGACTAAGCAGGCAAACTTTCACTGCACACAGCCAAAGATAAACTGGCTCCAAATATTTTTCCCTGAAAATATTTTCAGGGTACCTGGCCTCATTTTAGACTGAACAAAACATTTTTGTCTCCAGACACTAAAAATAGTTCATGTACTAATTAAAAAAAAAAAAGCTGTGACAGGAAACAATTAAGGCAAGGAAATGGGAGAGCATTTTTACATAGCCAGCAGCTTTGCTGGCACCATTTCGAGCTATGAAGAGGGTTATTAACAAGCCCAGAATTATATAAACAGTTCCCCCTGCCAGCCAGTGTACACCAGAATCATCATTTACTTTCAAATTATTCAAGTCAGCAGAATCCATCTTTTCATCAGTCCAGTGGAAAGATTGGCAGAGGTTTTCAAAAGTGGGATTATGAGAAGAAAAAAATTACTCTTTCTCTCAACAGTTCAGTGCCCTAATTTCATAAACTCATAGTTATTCCTGCTTTCTTCATTGACAGAAACTTGTGTTTATTCCTGCTAGCAGAGCATGTTCATCAGCTGCAGGAGGGGGAGCTGCATTCTTCTCTGCAAAATGCATCATCATTAAAATCATCCAATAACTCCAAGATGTGGAATCTTTGCTACTGGATGTGATAACTGAGAAAGAAAGAAACAGTCAGTTTTGAGTTTTGAACTATGCTAATACTCATTATAGCTTAAAACAACAGGGAAAATCTGACCTGGATTTAATGAGAAATAAACAGCCACTTTTTGCATGAATTTAAATAGTGAATTTGAGGATGAGCTATTCATCTCTTTGGCTTTATATGCTGATGAAAGAGGAGCTGACTGGGCCCAAATCAGGGCTAATGTTTGCTCTAGATCTGGCAGAATAACGTGGCTGCTCAGAGGTAGTGCACAGAGAGGCTGGTGGCTGCAGCATGCAGCTCAGAGTGAGGGAGCTGAGCCTCAGGGCCCTCTGGCACACCGGGAGGCCCCAGCTCAGTAAATCCTTCAAGGTTGCACAACTTGGAACAAGTGAACAGTCCTATGGTGGGGTTATTATGTGCCTTGGGTTATGCAAGTTCTTAAGTGTTTTGCTGGATAGGTGCCCTAATCTCTCAGTATTGTTTTATCCTATCTTTAAAATAGTAATAATGATCCCTACATCGGGAAGGAAAGTAATTGGTTTAGTCATGACTGCAGAAAAGAGGAGGTCTGTAAATGCTAAAGAAAATAATCCCAAAGCAGGGGAAACAGGGAAGTATGTGGAATAACATCCTGGGATGCTTATTTTGTAAGAGGCAGTTTCGGAAAGTGTTAAACCACCACCCTCTCTTACTCTGGCTGATCATGTGCCTTTAAAATGTAAAACTACCTGGTAAACCCTGCAGGAAGATAGCTAACACACAGGAGTCAAGTGGACTGTGTTCCTCACACATAATGAATAGATGCCTTCACATCTCAGCAAAGCTTTTGAAAGCAGGAGTGTCCTATTTGGCCTGAAGAACCAGAACAGATTGCCTGAATAACAGGCTGACTTTCCAGGACCAGAAGTTAAAAAACACACTACTGGTTCTTCAAATACAGCCAGGTACTCAGCATGTTCCCTTGTGAGTGACCCCTGGGGGAATATTGTTCTCAGCACTACTAAGACAAATGAAAATTGGAACAACATCAGTAACACTTATAGATTATATAGCATTTAGAATCGAAATAAAAACTAACATGAGAAAATGTACTTATTAATGCAATATAATATAATATAATATAATATAATATAATATAATATAAATATTATATTATATTATATTATATTATATTATATTATATTATATTATATTATATTATATTATACTCCATAAGCCAGAGGCTGTTAATTCAGACAGGAGATGTAGTTGTAGCCTAAAAGAGCAAGGGGAACGTTATACCTTATACCATGTGCATCAGCTGAGACAGTGTCATCTTTAATTGCTGCTGGTGGAGACAGTCCTGCAGCCTTTTGCCCATTCTGCCCTGGGTTACCTCCCCTTCCTCATGCTGGCTCAGGTGCTCCATTTCAGTTTGGCTCCCTGAATCTGAAAATGAGAAATTCAGGGGAAAAGACAGGACAAGGATGTCTTCCAGTCCTGATATGCTTAGGCTGGACATACAGATTTGCCTGACTTTTTCTGCATGAAAGCTCAACAGCAGCTCTGTGGTCATTGCACTACTCAGACATTTCTCCAATAACTTACAGGGAGGATGAAGGCCTTTAAAAATCAGCTAAAAATATCCTGATAGATAATTCTTCTATATTTCCATTAACCACTCCAATTCAAGCAATTTTGTGCATCATTACCAACCCCAACCAAAATCAATGGTTGTAATTGAGCTGCAGTGAGCCAGTGCATCTCCCATCACCTATGACAGGCTTGTGCCTGACAGGACTGCCAAGGAAAAGTGGATGCACACCAAATGACCTCCCTCAAATACAGCCAAGTATTCAGCCTGCTCTCTTATGAGTGATTCAAAGTAGAACATTTCAAGCTAGTCATTGAAACAGCATCATGCTTTCTGTATGACATCATGGGCCATGAAACCATAGAAACCCTCTTTTATGTATCCTCTACCATGTTTTTGTACTGGTTGATCATTAGCGAAGACAAAATATTCATTTCTCTTACATACAAGTTGCTTTAAGCTGCCAGATACACTAGCAAACACCATGATTTGGTTATTCACCTTGGCAGGGATTATTTCTTATCAGGAGAAAGTCTACTTTTTCAGAACAATGGGAACAAGGGCCTCATATGACAAATCAAGTTGTAGCTAACTGTGGGGCTGTCGGGAAGCATGGCCCTGTATAGCAGGATAGGGACAGCCTGTAGCCTTTGTAGTCACATCAGTCACCATGTTGTCTCAATATAAAATGCAAGCAGGCCACTTTTGAAAGGGTATTTCTCTCAAATAAATTAAGCTGTATGCAAACATGAGACTGAAAGAAAAAGAAATACCCTGTGGGATTTTTGAAGTCTTCTCAGTTTGATGCCATTGGATTAACTCCTAGCAGCAAAGAAAAATTAGCTCTATTTGTGCAAGTTTGGACCTTCCAGAGAGTTTGCTCGTGAGGAGGTGTGGCCATGTGGAATGCTGCTGGCTGTCAGATAATATAGTGGAAAAAAGACTTTGAAGTTGAGTTGAATAGACCTTACATCAGGTACTCAGAATCACTGCAGCTGTAAGTTCAATTTGAAAAAATAAGAAAGGTATTTTACTATCAAACATATATTCTGTACCCAATCTGAAGCTTTTCCCACTTGCAGGGGCTTTCAGTCTTCTACCTAGTATTATGGGTAGATGTGTGCCACAGGAATGGACAGAGAGTAAAAGCTTGGCTCTGCTTTACATTCTTTATATAGAGAAAGCATAAACAACCATGGTAAATAATAATGCTGGTAAGCATGGTAAATAACAGAGACCAGTTATCATTCTAATTTATTGTTGGAACACACTTGGCTCAGTTTTATCTTTGTGGTATTTTAAACCAGGGAGAACTCCAAGTAAGGCAATAGGGACACTTGGGTTGGAAACAAAACAATGGAACAAGACTCATTGGAACCATACACATGTTTGAAAAATTAGTTGAAAAAATTTTTCACAGTCTTGGTTTCTTTTCCCCTCTTACCATATAATACTGGAGTTATATGTTTTAGTTTGGGAATCTGAGTTTAGAGTTTCCAAAGCTAAAATAGGGCAGAAATGGAGAAAAAAATGGCTGACAACTTGAACTCAATCATGGTTTTCAAAATCTCAGAGCCAAGAGCAACACCTGTTTTTGTGAGGACTACAATACAGTCCTTAGATTTCTCCTCACCTCTGGGATTAAGAAGTATTTTGGCATGAAGTGCACATGTGGAACAGATGCCTGATGACCTCTGCTCCATGCAATGCTCCTCTGTGGCTTACAAGAAAGAGCAAGGACTCTGCACATTCCCTAAGCTTACCTACACACGAATTTTAAATCTCTGCTTTTCTTGTAAAGTTATTTGCATGACAAAAAGATAACCAACAGCAGGGTTCTGAGCAACACCTACTTTCTGTGGACCATCTCATGTCAGACTGGAAAGAAATCTCTGCCTGTTTTGCTGGAATTGCCTGTAAGGGTTTCAATGCTGAATCACTGCCTGAGAACACATCACTGTGTTCCTTTGTCCTTCTTAGTTACCTAGTGCTACTCCTAATAGAAAGGAACTAAACAGAAAGAAAAAAAGCCAAAGTATTTGCTGGAACAAACTGGGTGAGCTTGTTCTCTCCTTTAATTAAGATTCTTTCTTTCCTGGTTGCTCTGAAGAATCTGCTTTACTATGTCTAGTAGAAATTATAACAATTTTCATTTGTATTCTGTTTTCTTTTACTAGACTATTGCAGAAATATTTTCTTGTTTTTTTCTGTAAACATATCCACTGAGAGAAAGCCCCTCTTTGACTTGTTCTGGACTCAGCCAAGTTTTATTGACTTACCCTTTCAGCATAAGTCACCTGCACATGATTTATCCACCTACAAAGGTAGTTTCTACTACTATTTGCTAATATTTTGCCTTTGAGGTGAAGCAGAGGAACACAATAAAGGCAAACATAAAGAGGCATTCCTTCTCTCTCATTGCTTTTACCAAGGTGGGCTGCAAGTCTTGCTCTTCTAGTCATCTACCCTAGGAACTCCCCCATCATTTGCTATTCAGGGGTTCAAGTTTTAGGCTGGCAAAATGCCAGTAAGTTCATTAGTGGCACACTGGATAACAGTGCAGACCCAATCCTCAGGGATTTAGACAAGATTTTAACAGTAATGTTTGATGGCTAGAAGAAATTAAACTCTGTCTGGCCCGAGCCGTCTCAGGGGGTCGAAGTACCCACGTGTAGCAGATAATATAATAAACTGTTACCTCCCCTCATAGGCAGCTTTGGGAGACCAGATGTCTCCTGCTTTAGTAGCTATCTGCAAACTGAAGTGTGCAAAGCTAGCATATTTTTGCAGTCACCTCACTACTTACTTTTGGGATTTGACTTTTGGCTAAAATTATCAGGTTCTATTAATCCTGAAAACCTCTTAGTGCTGAAGTGAACTGAAAACCACAATCCAAACCTTTTGTTACTGAGAAGTTACTTGGGAATCCACCTCGCTTTTTCTTGTGCACCTGCAAGTACAGCTTCTTTTGTTTGTTCTGGAAACAGATTAAAAAAAAAGGAAAGAAAATGAAATTAAAAATGTAACACACACAAATGCTGTGTAGAACATGCCCTGAAATGAGAAAGCACCTGTACCGATAAACAATGGCTGGTTGCACCAGGGCATGCCCACCCACTGGGCTGTGTGGAGATGGCTGGGGATGCTCTGGGACAGCTTTGTGGGTCACTGTGATGTGAGTGCCCATTATACGGGATATGGCTGGGCCGTTCGCGGTTGTGCAGGACACTGCTGGCTGGGACGTTGCCGTGCAGATCGGTCCTGTGCAGGACATGGCTGTGTGACGCCACTGTGAAGGACATTGCTCTGTGGCTCACCACTGCTTGGGACACTGCTGCGCAGGACATGGCTCTGCGGGAGGGGCATCACGATGTGAGACATTGCTGTGGGGGGTCACTGGAGTGTGGGACACTGCTGTAAGGGTCATCACCATGTGGGAGACACTGCCATGGGAGGACATTGAAGGTCATTACTGTGTAAGTCCCTGCAGTGTGGGACATGACAGTGTGGGTTATGGTGTGCGGGACATCCCTGTGTGGGACATCGCCAAGTGTGTCCTGCCATGCGGATCCTGCGGGAAACACCCGCCACCTGGCAGGACACCCCCGGGGACACGTAGCCGCCCCAACTGCCGCCACCCCGCACACCGAAGCTTTTCCGCGGCAGCTGCGCCGCTGCCCGGAGCCCTCGGGGCTGGGCGCGGGGGCGGCCGTGCCCGACCGGGCAGGGCAGGGCAGGGCAGGGCAGGGCAGGAGCGGGCCGGCCGCCCCCCGCCCCCGCCGCCGCCCGCCCAGCCCGCCCCGCTCCGCCGGGGGCCGGCGGCGACCGCAGCGCGCAGCGGCGGTGATGGGCGGCACGGCGCTGTCGGGCGCGCTGTGGCTGGGGCTGCTGTGGGCCGGGAGCGGGGCCGGGGGCAGCTGCCAGGGAAAATGCTGCCAGGGCCGCGATGCCGCCTGCGTCGGCGAGGGATGGAGGGAGGGAGGTGGCTACGGGACCTGCTACTGCGACGGAGGCTGTCGGCGAGCCGGGGACTGCTGCCACGACCACGGCCAGGCGTGCCCGGGTAGGTGCGTCCGCCCTGGCCCTGGCGAGAGGGGCGCGGGTGGAGGGCGGCCGGGCGGGAGCCCGCGCCCCCGGCCCTCTCTCCGGGTGCCGGGAGCTGGCTCCCTGCCGGGGCTTCGCGGGATGGAGGTTCCGCCGGGGTTCAGAGCTGGGGCTCAGGACTGCGAGAGGGGCAGATTCCTCCTTCCCCGGCCCCGGGGCGAGGGCATGAGCAGGCACCAGGCTGGGGCAGCGCCAGGGTAGCGGTAGGCTCACGAAGGGGGACAGAAACTTTTCTCTCACTAGAGAGAAAAGATTTCCGGATCAGCTGTAGTACAGTGACAGTCTGAAGTTATTTTACCTCTAAAATATTTTGTTACTTACTTGTCACTCACGCAAGTCCCAAACAGAAATTGATTGCGGGGGGGATGTCTGATTACAGAGACAGCAGGGAGATTAATTTAGCAGCGCCTGTGTCTCTCAGCTGATTTCTCACATCCTGACAAACAAATATCAATGAAATAATTGGGGAAATCCCCACGGTGAGGTTTTGTCTAGGAGCATGAATCCGCAAGAATTTACTGTGAAGGCAAAGGCTTTAAAGTAAGCGTGGGAGTATGAGTGAGAGGGTCCTCTGCCAGCCCTCAGGGGATGGCCCGGTCTCCCAGTGAGCACTGGCAAGGAGGGGAAAGTAGCCCAGTTCTAGCAAACTGAGTATCCACTTTGTAGGTATTCAGAGCACCTCTTTTTGTGGGATTTCCACCCTTTTCAGTCTTCACAATTTGACCGACCTCCCTGTGCCTGGGATGCAGGACAGAGCCCTTGCTTTGCAGGTACAGTACTAGTACTCGGTCAGACTAATGTCTCCTCCCTGCTGGCTGGATGCATGCCAGCCTACAGCCAAAAAGTCATGAGCCTCTGCTGCACAGTCGTGCTAATTAGGGTGTTTTTAGCAGGCTCAGTGCCATGCTGACATAGCCACATAGCTTTGGGACCCAAGTTGGCTTACATCTGCCCAGATTGGCAAGGGGGAGTACGACTCTCAGATGGTGTAGACCCATCCTAAGGGTTGTAAAGCTTCACAGAAGAACTCAGCAGAGCAGAACCGTGACCCCAGGTCTCTAGAAGAAACATGGTCAGCTCTCCCACACCTAAATAATCTGAGAGTTACAGAAAGGGAAAAAAAATGCACCACAAAGTTTGACAGAAGGTAGCATTTTAAAAATTAGCATTTTTTAAAATACTTTGTTTTTTCATTCAGGAAAGTCAGTAGAGGGAGAACTGGCAAGATGCTTGTCTTACAGCCACAGCATATTGCATCTTTTCAGTAAATCAAATGATTTTGAATATTCAAGCATAAAAGGAGAGAGCTGATAAACATGCACAGTGTTAGCATTAAAACAGCTGTAATCCTTCAAAAAGAAGCTCAAGATTGTGCTTGAAAAGTTCTAGTTTAAACACTTTCTTTACCATGACTTCAGGTGTGACTTCTGGCACCTGATGATGCCTTGCTGTTATCAAGATGGTATTTTTTGTCTCAGGCTCAGTGGTGATTGCCTTGAAAGGCATTATGTGTTTGTACAAGCACACCACACTTTTACCCTGTGTGGGCAGTGGGTGCCATAGATCCAGTCAGGAAGGTGGAATCTCGGTGGAGCCTCCCTGTCTTGCTGTCTCTCCTGCACCAGAGATGGAATTTGCCAGTCTTTGGTGCCCCAGTTCAGTGAGCTAAACACACAGGGAACTATTTCTGTTTTCTCTATTGCCTGTTTCTGCCTGGTTTGACTCCCTGCACTGCCTCACTGCCCAGTTGTGTGAGCACCAATGCAAACACAAACAGAAGGAACAGCACATTTTGCATTGGTGGGTGTAGCATGGGAGGGCAGAATTTTGGCACCCTGGTGAGGTGGTCCTAAAACTCACACATCCAAAAACTAAATTTACAAGAAGTCATTCTTTTAAAGGCAAAGATCATATATCCTCTCCATGGCAAGCAGTCATCAAGTTGTATTCTGTATAAACAGAAATTCTAAATAGTTCCAGTGGAAGTTTTTATCCATTTACACAAGTATGGGTGAAAATTTTGAAGTCTTTTTTGTTCCTATTGGATGTTGAGGTCTCCCCACTGAGTCTTCCTAAAATCTGTCTAAGTATTTAATGACACCAGGGATGTTAAGTGGCACAGTTCACTGTTTTGAATGTAGAGTTTAAAACACTAAAACAGAAATGTGAAGAAAGGTGGTCTATGGTTCTCATGCTACAGCTTCTTTGTCAACCTGTTAACAACTTGTGATTTCAGCACCTGAAGAAATGGCATTTCATCCTTTGGGGAAAGTGTAAAGTGCCTCAAGTGTAAGTAATCAAGAGATGCATTAGGAATAATACAAAAACAATGCTCCAAAATAAAATAAACCAGTGGAAGAATGAGCATCCTAAAGCTGCCAGCAGCAGGGTTAAATTCTGTCATGCCTAAAAATTGTTGTAGGTCTGGTACTTTATAAATAGATGGCTCAGCAGAAGTCCATGGTATACTGAACCCGAGTTCAAGAGTTTTTAAATAAATTTCTTTATAGTTCTAACACTGAAGAATATTTTTGAATAAATGAAGAATATTTTTGAAGAAAGAATATTTTTGTACATAGAGAGCATTTTAAATAGGAGCTACTGTCCAATGAGAAAGCCTGAGAAAGGAATCAGCTCGCCATTTGAATCGAAGTGGTTACTCTGAGAAAATCCAGACATCCTTACACATTGCGATATATGTTGTACAATGAACATACTACAGTCCTCCCTTTTTCCAGAGATGGAAAAAAATGAAATAGAGTTTGACTCAGAAACAAGGATCTGTGTTTCATAGTGCTGCAAATGGAAGACAATAACAAAGTTCTGACTACTCGAGCTTTCATAAGATAGCAGTGTAATTTTTCTGTGTATTTTTGAAATTCCAAGTGTCTCATTAGCTTCCACATTTTGGTAGTTACCTGAGAACAAATCCTGTCCTTCAGTTTCCTTTGACTTGCATCCTCCTCCTGGTTTCCGTGAATCATCATTTAACATCGTTGTGTTAACTAAGCTGAACAAATAGCAAGACAGGGAGGGATCCATAAAGATGTAGCTATTGGTCCCTGATACTTCTTTTTGTGTTTCAAGAGATGGCACCATTCCTTTTATGTCAGCTCTGGAACCCATTCTCTGTCATGCTGGGGAATTTGACATCTTTCCAACAAGACACAAAATTGATCTACTGTCCCTTAAGAGTTGTGGGGTACTGACTGCAAGAGCGACATTATTATCCCACTGCCTAAATTCCATTCTAGAAACCCAATATTCTTATTTTTCTACATGACTAGGGCAATTCATCCTTCTTGTTCGAAATCTTGATGACCATAAAATTACCATGTATTGCTGCCGATGACCCATATTTAACTGTCAGCTTGGTTTAATTCCAGTGAGACATGAAGTAATCGCTTTATTTGTTATGCAGTTACTGAGTCCCTTTGGGAGATTTCTTCATGGAAAATGTGATGTTAGACTTCATGTTATCTGCATATGAAGGTGCTAATATGGAACTAAAGTTCTGTGGAAATTCGTACTTATGCAGATCATTCATACAGCCAGAGTGGAATGGAGTCAATAGATAAGGAAACAGGCTAGATAGACACTCACTGTCCTTTGAGTACTTGGGTAGAACTAAGATGTGTGATCAGGTATTGAAGTCTGTGCTTGTACCATTAAATAAAGTGGGGTCAAGGACTGTTTTGGGACCCTGCAGACAGGTGGCAAAGGCTGTGAGGTCCATACTGCATTTAGCACTTGTCCTGGCTATCCCATGGTGGGGTCCAAAACATTTTCACTATCACTGGTTTTCTGTTCTAGTTCTCAATTCTTGGAGCAAACAGTCTGAGGGCTGCACTGCAACATGTCAGCGTGGTGCCTTCACAGCCACAGAGGTTGTGTCATGTACCTTGGGGTAGCTGGATGTGTCTGAGGACAGTGCCTGGTGGTGCACTGTCAGGTGTCTGTATGTGGCAAAGGGGGCTTTTTCTGTTATTTTCCAGCGCTGCCCTACAAATCATACCCAGCAGCTGTCTGGGAAGGTGTTTATTAGTAAGTAGAGGAAAACACCAGAGAATGCTAATTGTTGAGCAGAATGGGCAGCTGGTGGCCCAGTACCCAGGGCAGCTCTGTGGTTGCTTCAGTGGAGTTCCTTAGGGCATGGGATTCAGCATCCTCAGCCACAGTACACCTGGTGCTCTCAGGACACTCAGAAATGTGTGAGTTTGGTCAGAACAGCTGGTGCACAGGGAGAACAGAGGAAGGGAATTCTAGTAGAGTGGTAAGGACATCTGCCAGGTAGCCTCTTTCAGAGGTTTCATCTGCTTTATGATATTGGTAGTGGTCCAAGAAATTAGAGATGTAGTGACAGAGCAAACGCTGCAATTTCTATGTTTTATGAGAAGAGTCACAAATCCCAAGGAGGTTATCACATTGTACTCTTTCTTCCCAATGTCTTGTGCTGGCAGAATCCCAGACGGCATAAAATATTTTCCTGAAAGACTAGTTCGGTCCCATCACTTCCCTGCAACATTGATACAAGTTTGTAACTGGTGGGTAAGCTGTAAAGGTTCTTGGGGATTTAAACTGTAATCCAGCAATATGGAAAAAAAAATAGAAAGCATGTGATATGTTCCATTACAAGCTATTGAGAAATAGTACATATGGGAAAGGAAAAAGTTTTATTTAACTAGATAATGAGAAACATCACCCAAAACAATCCAGAACCAATTTAAGATAGCCCAGCCATTGATGATAATGTGTATTTTGTACCATTCTCTAACCTGGAGCACCTACCAGGTGGCCTCCAGGAAAGGAGGCTACTGGGAATGGACCACCAATCAGATTAAATGTCCTTTTAGGCCACAGGTTGAGGATGACTTGTGTAGGGAAATGATTGCTTATCCCCAGAGAATTCTTCCACTTGATGGATGCCCATGTGTGAGACATTTTTCTTATCTGCTCTTTCACTGCTCTGCCTGCCAACGCTGTGCAGATTTGAAGTTTCCAGGTGGAGGGTTGTGTTTGTTCCATCAGAGATCATCCTCCTCCAGTCCCTCAGGGCTCAGCCTGCAGTACAGTTTTGAAACTCTATAGTATTCATTCTACCTGCTAAAGGGAAAACTGTGAGGCCATACAGTTTTCAAAACCAGGGACTTGGTGTTCCTGGAGATGAGGCAGAGGAGAGCAGTTTCATGGAGATGTGAAATGGCTGTGTGTTTTTTACAGTTGCATATTGTTTTAATGGACAAATAAAGTGAAGACTTGTGTGTTATGTAGCTTCTCACTTAGGAATAATGTGTCTTCCACCTGTTTTTGTATTCTAGGAATGACGCTGCAAAACCTTTTCTTCCTCTGCCAGAGGGAAATGCAGTTTCTTACAATTCAAAGTTTACTTTGAAAATAATGGTACTTTCCCAAACATTTTTGATTAAGTTCAGAGGCAGTTTGTGATCCATGAGAACTGAAATTCAAATATCCAGTGGACTGTTCTATAGTTGGAAATGAGCAGGACCTGTGTTAAAACAGGGAAACAAAGCTGCGGCAGTGGATATATTTCAGTGTTGAGGAAAAAGGAGTTAGAAATTGATCTGAGGGGAATCAAGCATGCTGCTACTTAATGTTCCAGCCTTTACAAACAAAATCTGGTGGTGTAGGAACTGCCAAGGAAGGTCAGACCAGTCTGGTGTAGATAATCCATGAGCTGGTCTCCTTTGAGGCTTCTGCTTTATGCTTCAGAAAAGGGTACAGAGGAACCCCACAGCTGTAGTGACAGGTTTTGATGAGGGGCTATTTCTTTGTGGACAAGGGATGGAATAGGGAGCCAACCATTGCAGGCAGGTTTGAATGTTCAATTTGAGTATGCAAACTCCTGGAAGAGTGTTTAAACCCATATAAATAAAATTAGAAAAGAGAAAGTAAAAAAACCCAAACCGAATAAAAACCCCCTTAATATAATCTTATTATCTCAAGCTTTTGAGAGCAATTAGGATAAAATAGATGTGTTAACTACTAATAATGTTTTAATACTGCTTTGCAGCTATTCCCTGTGTTGTGGGGGAGTGGAGTCATTGGAGTGGCTGTGCAGAACAATGCCATCCTGGGTTGCGGATACGTAGGCGCTATGTACAACAGGAACCTCAAAACGGTGGGGAACCATGTCCAGCTCTGGAGGAGAAGGCTGGCTGCCTGGAATACCTGACTTACCAGGGGAAGGACTGCGGCCATGAACATGGTATTCTCTCTTTGATCTCTCTGCTGTACCTTGTGTCCATCACAGCCATCATAAATTTTACTGATATCAATGAACTGCAAAAAGAAAAAAAGCATCTATCTGCAGTTAGCTGGTTAAAAGTACAATTTAGAACTTTACTTTCTACTGTGACATTGCTTTTTATTCAATACTTAGTTTTCCTACTCTGGCTTTTCATAATTTCTATTAAGGAAACAACTAAGCTGCATGTATTCCTGCAGTTGGATATAAGTATCAAATTATCTCTGTGCAAAGTTAGAGCACAAATTCAGTATGAAACAGGAAACAGTACTCCTTGTGGGATTCCAGCACATCCTGTTTCCTCACAGACTAGATTGCATGTATTTTTGATATTTTTCTTCTGAGTAAAGAGAACTTAGCTGTAGGGAATTGGGCTGAGGTCCAATGTTGCCAAGATTTTATCACTTTTTCTATAAAGTGAGCCAGCATCACCATGCACAAGCTCCTGATTCATTCACCCACTGTTACAGTAACTGAAATATGACTCAGCTGTGCCTTGCTGTTTTACCATATCTGTTTTCTTCCTCAGTTCCTGCTTTCATAACTACCTCTGAATACGGTAAAGAAAGAAAAAGACAAGCAGCATCTTCTCTCTGGCCTTCAGACAAAGAAGCAGCAGGGTAATCTATTTATCATATGTATGTGGGTCATCTTCAGTAGAAAACAGCTGGCTACAGAGAAAAATGTAATCAAATTTGCAATAATTAAACAATAAGCTATAGCTTGTACTGGTTTTCTCTCCTACTGTTTATTTGCATGTTCTAAATGTTGTTTTTTTATTACTTGCTAATTGTCCTGAATTAGACATTGGGATCATGGCAAATCTGGTGATAGCTGCTTTTGAAAGCCAACAGTAAACAATGCTAAAACAGAGCTGAATGTATCCTAAGTGTAAGTCTGAGAAATTAGGTGTAAGTCTGTGAACAAAGTAGGCTGCATGTGATGGGTCTCAAGAGACCTGTTTTTTTAAACTATTTGACACAAGCAGTAAAAATTTTGTTTAGTTACCAGTAGAGATGGTTAGGAAGTTTAAATTAGGCTATTACTGGGTCTGTAATGCTCGTACTGCTTTGTCCTGTGCTATTTTCCCTAGAAAAATAAAACTCAGCAATATTCTTAAAGTTTCTTTTCCATTTTCTTTCAGCAGCATAGAAGAAAAAATATGGGTTACGGAGATATTTTTCAAAATAATTTAAGAGTACAGAACACTACCAGAAAGTGAGATTATACATAAAGCACTGGACTGGGGCATAGAATGAGAAATAGTTTACATAATATTTTTAAGAATCCACTGATTAGGTTAGGGTCAGAAAGAGATTTGTTAACAATGATGATGTCTGACTTGCACTTCAGAAACACCACCCTTGTGATCTGTAAGTCCATTCAAAGTGCTTAGCTCATGCTTCATCTATGATAGATAATTTGGTACTTTTCCTTCTGAGCAGGTACTGTGTGGAGTTCAGGACAGAATCTCTCTCACGCCACTGTGCGTTGGAGACGCGTCCGTACGCGCGCTGGATGCGGTACCTGCGCGAGGGACACACCGTGTGCGTCGCCTGCCAGCCCCCGGCCATGAGCACGGACACGCAGCGCTGCTCCGGAGATGGACACAACGCACATGGGTAAACAGAGCCAGTTGCAGCTGCCTCTTCTGTAGCAAAACCCAGTACAGGAGTTTAAACGTCTCAAGACCTCATTAAAAGCTGCATTTTATTACACCTAAAACATGGAACGGCTCATATCGTTTGTAGAGCTCAGGTTTTACTCTTTCAGGTCTCACAGAAATCACTTTAAAAATCTAGATAAAATTGGGAAGTAATTTCAACATAAGAGTTCAATGCTTTGGTTTATTCACTATTGTGAAGAGATGATGGAACCTCTGTAGTGGAAGAGGACTTTTTACAGCTATGGGTACTTAAAAAGGGTATTTCCTGCCATAGTCCAAACCTGATTGCAGGTTTAACAGTGGTGGATTGGTACTCCCCTCAAACCTATATACCTGGTTTTTAGAAAAATAATAGTGAAAGTAGACATTTATTATTCAGAACTGATTTTTATTTGATCCATACATTTATTAATATGCATACTACTTAATACCTCTACAACCAGCTACTCAACCCACCATCCTGGATACTATATTTAGGAATACAATGTCTGCTGCAGAAAGAATTTTAAGAGCTAGATGAGTTAATTAAAAGTCTTACATGATTAAACAAATCCAATCTTCTGACATTTTATACAACACAATCCAGTAACATGAAATACACAGCTTTTAATCTTCTAATTTTTCATTTATTGTCACATTTCAGAGATAAAATCTTACACTGGGAAGCAATTGGCAACTCTCAGTGCCAAGGAACCTGGAAGAAGATCCGACAGCTGGAACACTGTTCCTGTCCCCTGGTGCATAGTTTTATTTTTACATAAAAGTTTAAAAGACCTTTAAAATGGAAACAAAAAGAATAAGAAAACTAACACCAATGCCAAGAAACCTACATCTTTCTGCTGCATTTTCTGGAGCCTTAGTAAATTTTGAATGAGTCGGAACTTTGGCAGAAGCATTTCAGGAAACGCTCTCTGCCTTAATACAAAATGCTAAGACTGATCTCTGTATTAGAACACTAGAAGCATGTGCCCATGTTTCTCTTCTGTAATTAAAGAGCTAATGTTTCTAACCATAGTAGTTGCATTTCCTGAAGTTCTCCATCTTTACTGGCCCCAGCCCTGTCTACAGGCACTGCTCCTACTCAATAGTGAGCTAACCAAACATTCTCAAGTCTGAGAATAGTTACTGTCAACATTTAGTAGCAAGGGTGAATAAAAATGAATTTTTTGAGAGCTAAAATTTATTTCAGTTTAGGTCCTTTGTTCCTCTCCAGTACCATCTAGACAATTACACTGTAACTGCATGAGTATCCTTCCTCTACACTGCAGTTTTCACATTCAGCCACCTTCATGAAGACATGTATCTAGTCAGCATTGTTAAGGAACTGATCTCCTCAGAACTTGATGCCACTAATACACAGTGTGACTTTCCTGGCAGCTGAACTTAAACAACACTTTGTGACTAAGGCCTTGGCTAAGAGTAAAAAAATTACTAGTTAAAATGCTCATCTACAATGATTAACATGGAAACCTGCAACATTTGAGCACTGGCAAGACTGCTACGCAGGTTGAGAAAATTTCCTGTTAAGACATACAGCATCTCCATGCACTATAAAGACTCCTGCTTGCTAGTGTTTGTAGCAGCAGCTGAAGAAACCAAGTGTCTCTTGGAAAGAATGAAGGTGGTGATCTGGTTGAGGTCCTGTCCACAGTGTGTTGTGAAACAAACCTTTGAAATGTATTTTACCATTTTATCTTAATGAAAGCAGGCCTCCAAAACAGAAAGCAGAGAGATTATCTTAATACCTCCTGAACACTTCAACCATCAAGAATATATGTTTTCTTGTCATGGGGAAAATTATCTTGGAGAGCTTTGTTTTATTATGACCAATTCAGACAGGTGCTTTTCCTTGTAAGGTTCTTGGAAAATAAAAGCCTTAGCCAAGAAAAAAGAAAACTGAATTCAAGGGATTTCATTTTTAAAAGAATGCTGTGTTATGTTAGTTCAAGTCACTAGATTCACACCAGCATGACACTGGAAAGCATGAGTTTTCTGAGATTGTGGAAATCTCTTCCAAATGATCTTAATCCAGAGAGATGGGACAGTGCCATTATCCATCTGTTCCACTCTCCCATGAGCAAGACAGTTGCAGTGGCCAGCAGATACCTTGATAGTGACCCCAATCAAAGTGTATCTTCGCTTGCTGCCATCGCAGACAGGGACAGTGGAGAGCACAGATGAGATGTGTCCCATGAGCTGTGCTATCAGTGACACTGCAGGCTCATCATTGAGTCCCACTTCAGCCGTGTGTTTTTGAGCTTTCCCTTTCCTGCTGGTCTGGAAGAAGTCATTTGTCACAAGGCAGGTGGCACAAGAAAATCAAGAATGCTAAGTGCTAATATAAGCCTGTTCCTTTCCATGTGAAAAAAAAAACCACAAACAAACAAACCAGTAACTTTGTTATTTGCAAATACAACATTATATGAATTTATACATTTTTAACAGCAGAAAAAAACCCCAACAAACTATCAGCTCATAAAATTAGCAATACTAATACATACATACTTTTTGGTACAACAGAGATGTACAGGTCTGACCAAAATTTCAAAGTGAAGCAAAACAAATTAAAATGGGTTATATGGCAGGAAGTAAAATTATGAAAAGGTCAATCTAAAAAAGAGATACAGCCCTTTAAAAATACAGAACACTTGACTTTGTATTAGCCTCTATCAAGCTAAAGATGTTGCCAGTCAGCTCTAATATTCCTATTTACATAACAGACCTTTCTTAAATCACTGCAAACATTGTCCCATTTCAGAATCTAGGTAGTTTATTATTGCGTGTAGCTAAAAGGCCAGACTTTACATTTAAGTCATCATTACCAGAGCAAGGAGCTTACATGACTGTGTTACATCTATTACTATTCTGTTTCATGTTTTAGGACAGCAACACTGCTGTCCACACTGAGACTAAAATAAGAGATAGAGTAGGTCCTTACATAGGGAAAAGTCAAGAAGTCCAAATCAGCCTTGTCCAATCCTGCTCAATGTTCTCCACCGGTCTTTCAACATGACACTTGTTCGGTTGTTGAAGTTACCATGGAGCAAAATTTTAGCCCAGTTACCCACTCCAAACTCCCTCACTCCTGATTTCAGCTCCAAGTCTTCTTGGCAAGTCCATCGCTAGGGCAAGAACAGAGAAAGGTATTACTGTAAGAGCTAACCTTATAGTAAATAGAAAAGCAAGTTTTCAAACAGTTCTCTAGTTATTACAGAGTACAATGTGAGAGGGATTTTTTTTGAGCACCATATCTTGAAATGAGAGATAAATGATAAATTTGTAACTGAACCTGTAGAGCTTTATGAGGGCTCCCAAAGGGCACCTGTGTAAATAAAGCCTTGGGTTAATTGGAATAACTGGATCAGAAGTAAAAAATGTTTATACAACATTACAAGAGCCATAAGAACTGTAAATGGCTGAATCTGAAGGCCTAAAATTTATAGGTTGGTGGAATAAAAGAAAGGTTGGTTTTCCAGAGTATGTATAAAACCTCCTCCTAATAAGTAACAGATCACTTCCAACTAACAAATGGATAAATGGTGTTGGCTATAAAGCAGATGGAACATTAGAGAATCATGTTATGGCTCACCTTTACAACTGAAATCCTCAAAATTGTGAAGAACTGGGCAGAAAGGGAAATGCAGGTGCAAAGGAATAGCCTCAAAGCCAACTAGTAGATCTGGTAAGTGCAAGGAAGTGTGAATAACAGGGGAACAAACATCACTTAACTCTGAAAATAACGTACCCAGTGGAAATGTAAATCTTATGGCTGCTGTCATTACACAAATGCATACCCTCCTGCTTGTGCACAAGGGAGGATGAGCAAGAATACCCAGCCAGTATGACTGTCAGTGGCACCAAAAGTCCATGTGTTAAATGCCACATCCATGGACATAGGAAGAAAAAAAAAGTTTATTAATGATATGGAATCCTTCTGGGATCTTTAAAAGATTCTGCTCTTGTAAACAACATCAGTTCAGTCTCTGGGAATGGGCTAAGTGACAATTTTGAGTACTATTCTGCATGGTTCCACCCTTCTGTTGAATTTAAACCTTTAGAAGTAGCAGCAGCACTCACACATGAAAGGGGGTTAGATAACATTCAGCCTCAAAACTGTATCAGATCAAAACTGTATCCTGGTTATTCTCCAAAAAGTGCAAGCTGAGGTGTGTAAAGACCAAACATCACATCTCAAAGCTGGATTCCAGGTTAATGCAAATATCAAGGCCTCTTCAGTAAACTCTGAACACTGACAAACCTCACTAAGTAGTGAAAAAATTTAATACTAGTTCAACTGTATTTCTAAACAGTTAGGAACCTAAAACTTCTCTAAAGTAGTCTACCCTTTATCAAAAATACTTCCTTTTTCCAATTCTTCCTGTTCCACAGATCTTTTGCAACATTAGCAGTGAATAGCTTTTTTTTTTACTATTATTAAAAGGCCAGAGATTCCATTGGAATCATGTAGTTCATCTCATTTCAGAGCATGCCAGAAAACTTTCCTAAATAAAATCTTTATTCAAGTAACACAGTTATGCTTGACCTACAGCACCAGATAATTCAAATACTTCCATCAACAGAGACAATCACAACCCTTGTTACTTGCAATGATTAACTATATTTGCTGTTAAAAGGGCTGTTTTTAGCTTGTTTTGATTCTGAATTGCTTATATTGAGCTTCTTTAAAAAATAATTTTTTTCCATTTACCATATAAATAAGGGGCCTGCTTTACAGGTAAATCAGGGACTGACTCATTTTCTTTTCACTGAGGAACTGCACAGAGCAGTAACTTGCCCCCTGCCCCACTCACTGACATCTCTCTGTCCTTTCTGGGACAGAATTTATGTAGACTCCAGCTTTGCATTGTTACAGGACTGGTTGAAAGCCTGGCCATAACGCAGCACTACGCTTGAGCTCACATCAGCACAGTGCCTGGTCCTCAGCAACGTGACATCTGGCCAGCTCAGAACACCAGCAGAGCACGCTTGAGTTTGCCAGGCAGAATGTGGAGACATTCCCTCACATATCTATAGATCTTGTTATTCCTTACAGTCAGTTCTGCTTTAGTAACCTGTCTTCCTTTATGCATTATGGGACTCTGCTCTAGAGTTTTCTCCTTCAACTTTAAATATATGGGGTTTTTTTTCCATACAAGTCTGACTAAATTCTTAACACCCAGATTTTCAGACACACTGTTTAAATAAATTGCCATCCAGATTTTAGACAACTCAAAGGATTTGCCATATACTTACTGTATATAAAATTGAGTACAAACAGTTCCCTAAATTCTGTGACACTTGCATCCCCTAATTTAGGAATGAGAAAATAAAGTACGTGTCTATTCAATAGCACTGCAGATTGTTCTATGCAGCTAACTGAAAACACTGCAATGAAAGGCTGAAAATGGGCACTGAACCATTGCAATGAAATGCCATGTACAAAACAAGAGCAAACAATGCCAACATTGAATGAGGGACTACATGGAAAAGGAAGTTCTAGAAGTCAACAGCTCTGACATTCATTGCATTCTTTCATGCATGTGGACAATTTTATAACCCAGATGATTAAGCAGAGGAGCAGATTTATTGTTTAAAAGGCCAATTATCATTGCTTTCTATAAAACCTTTATGAGGTTTCAGTGGCAGGGAGTAAGGCATAAATATTACAGATGGAGCAAAGACCTACAACTTCTTTAAGTGTTGAAAGAAACACAGTTCTGAATCTTAAGTTTCATTTAAGTTCTTTTAAAATTTTCAATACCACTGTCAGATGCAGTTCTCTGCAATTTTGGTCTTTATATTTCAATTAAGGTTCAACTATAACAACATAATTAAGCAAACAACTTCTATTTTTTTCTAACAAGATGTGTGTGTAAGCCCTAGATCTAGACACAGTGCTTGTAGGTGACCCCATAACAGACTAGCTCAGCATAAAAATATGTGAATACAAAGCTTTCATTAGCTCTGTGTCTTTGTGGTCCAAATAGTTTAATTCTTGATGTTGAAAACAAGCTTGATGGAAGTGTTCATGCTTACCAGCAACTGGCTAACAAGGTACCTATCCAAGTATATGCTGGAATAAAGTAATTATGTCTTTGAAGGCAAAATCCAAATCCAGTAAGTGCTGCTGGTTTGTTTTTTTTTTTTTTAAGGGAACTGGTTGTATCTGCAAGTTTAAAGAGGTTGTCAGTGATTTAACTACTCCTGAGATTTGTGGGAAAGTGAAAAACTGTTTATAGGGGCTTGAACTTCAAGAATAAATGAGGTCTCATTAGGACCTCAACCAGTTTGAGGACAGCATGTAACTGAAGATTTAACCAGTACTTCAACTTAAAGAAATAGGAGTAAGTACAATTCTCTAGGAAAAAGAAACCAAACAGAAGCAGATTTGGTCTTCCCTGTTATATGGAAAATGAAATATCAAAATGAACACCAGAAAAATGAAACAGTTCACATCAAAATGGATGTACAGTGCACTTTATACTTGCACTATTATCTAAACAGAAAGACTCCAAATTGTTTCCTAAGAAATATTATGAAGAGGAATCTAACAATGGCAATACATTTATTTAATGTTAATTTCTTCAGTTATGATAAAATGCTGAACACTTATGAAGGAAAATTGGCTATAAACAAAAATTAGCTTGAAAGACCCCAACATCAAATCAACTTCAAATTGCATTCTATTAAGGCATACATTTCTGTACTTCCCACCAATAGGGAATTCTAGCATTAGTTAACACAGCAGGGTTATTTTAAAGTAATTCAATGAAGTAGGCTTACCCATGAAGAGAACACAAAGGACCATTTGAAATGTAGCATTATAAGAAGACCCTACCATTTGGTTTATAAAAACTAGAGTAGCTTCTCAAGTATGTTTTTACAGCACATAAACAAAGTATTGAATTATAAAATTGCTAAATCTTTAACCTTCTAAGCTGGAAAACAAGTAGCCTCTGATATTTGCCCAAAATTCTCACAGGCAAAGGACATCCTGAATTCTTTAATCCAAACTGTGGAAAGAATTTTTTATTTCAAACTAAGCTTTGGTAACAGTGTATTTCAACAAATATAAAAGGCTTGGAAGCATTAGTATCAATACTTGAGACAGCAAAAATATGTTTTATTTCCTGTCTTTAAAAATAAAAGGACTGTAACCATTTCAGGAACTGTAGCACTTGAGTTATCTACAGAATCTTAAATCTAAGCACTAGATTTAAAAGTTAGATTAAATAAAGCTGAGAAAAAAATTCTGTGCAGTGCAGATTCATTTTACCTCAATGTAGAAGAGAGAGTAGGTACAAACCTGTCTTTTTCGGCTACCAGCCAAAGAAACTCCATTTTTTTCCACATTTTGCATGTTGTTAAGACCTAGAAGACAGTTAATATACATCCAGAACAACGAGGAGTCAACATCAAGGCAGGAGTTTTGCATTCTACCATTTACACATGACAAGAATGTGCACTATTTTGAGATGCTTTGACTGACTGGGAAAATTTCAGAGTCTGTTAACATATAAATATACTTTTATATATGAATACACATGAATCTTGCCATAGTTCAAGGGCTTCAAAAAATAGGCTATTCAAAAAAACCCACTGTATTTTCTATACAATAGAGCTCACAGAATAATTATATTTTAAACACTTAGGTAAAAATTGGTACATAATAATGAAACATTTCACTTTGGTAAAAACATTTTTACTATATGCACTACTCTCATTTTACATAGAGAGAATGGGAAGTAACAACCAGTCAGAGCTATGATTCTTTGTACACAAATCCTTCATTTCCAAGTACATGTATCAGGTTTTAACTGTGGCAGGCATTCAAGGCATCTTAAGAGTTTGTCCTTCCATGTACAACATGGCCACATGCAGGAACTAGATCATCTCTCTGTGGTAAGAGGGTGCTATTCATCTTAAGAGCTTACTTATAAGTATGATATTATCTGTCTTGTTAGGTTTTTAAGAAGTAATACTAGGAAAATTCACACACATTCTAACTTTGTGCACTTTACAATTTGTTTTTCCAATCAGCTAATTTCTTTAGTTCCTTCCCAATCAAGTTATCTAGCATAGAATTCAAAAGAAATGAATTTCAGTACTCCTCCGGCAGCTTTCTTTTGCACAGAATACCTAAGTCTCATAAACCAACCAAGCAAACCAGAAAATAGTGAATGGTTTTGCAAAATTAATTGCTAGAGAACCTTAAGCCACTTCTCAGCATCCTAAATATGGCAACCACCAAACCTGCATTTGTACAGGAACCACATGCAACTTGGAGTGGTTTTATCCACCACAACCAGTTTTGCATTAACCCAGTCACACTGGATAGCAGTTAGAAGTAAGTGTTTGACATGACTGTTTTGAAAGTAATACTCACTCTGAAGAACTCTGCTCTCTTTGGGTTTCTGTCCCAAATGTCTCCTGCAAAGAACACAGATCTGAAGTAAAAACACAAAGAACTTGATGAAAGGTCTATGACCAAGAGCAACAACAACATTTTTTACCTTAGTGTGGGGTTTTTTATGTCTCCGGATGACTGACTTGTGATACACTGTTCCTCTTTTATCAATCTTAAAAAAAAAAAAAAAGACAAAAAAAATATATTTCCTAGGCAGCAACTTGCCATTTATATGATTCAACAATATTTAAATGAAAAACTTCTCTGCAGAAGCAGTGGCATACCATCAATAACTGCATCAATGCATTCACCCCCTTAACTTCGCCTCCTTATACCTGGAGGAGAAATACAGAACCACAGAATCTGCTGAGTTGGAAGGGATGAACAAGGATCACTGAGTTCAGCTTTTAGCCTTGCACAGACATCCCCAGGAGTCACATCATGTGCCTGAGACCATTGTGCAAATGCTTCTTGAACTCTTGTGAGGTTTGGTGCTACACCCACTTCTCAGGTAGCCTGTTCCCAAGACATTACACATTTAAGATGCAAGGCATTTTGCACATCTATTTTTTCATTACAAATTATTTCCACAGGTTTTTTGAACAAGTCTTTCATCATGTCTCTCAGATGTAATTGTGTCAGTTGCCCTTCTAAAAAAACAAATTTAAAAAATCTTATGATTTGTCTTCCTCTATTCTGTCTGCATCAGCCAATTTGCTTAACTAAATGATGCCAAGTACAAAATGAAGAAATACAGACTCTATCCCAGCTAAGGACTGCAACTTATTCTCCCTGAAAAACAAGTGGTGATAAACCTAGAATATTAGCATTTTCCAAAATAGTAATGTAATTTTTCTGAACGTTTGCACTGTCAGGATCATGAAGCAACATAACTATTTTCCTTCTTACTAGTATCATTAAGGGGTCAGCTGTAAGGAAAATGTAACAGACTGATTCCATTTCCTTATTCTTTTTCTTCTTGAGATGATCTGTAGCCTGAAATTAGAACTAAAAGGAGTTCAATCAAGCATTTAAAAAGAGAAGTCTTCTTTTATGCTTTTATTATTATAGACTGACAGCTGTTTAAATTGCAAATTGTGCAACATCACAAATAATTAAACTTAATGACAAGCTATTTGATGTAAATGCCAAAAGTAACAACCACAGAAGAGCACAAATTAAAAAAAAAAAAATAGGGAATGTGCTTGTAGCTAATTTTCTATTGGACAGCAGTTTGGAATTTAACATCCCTCCTTCAACCTACTCTTTGTTCTACAAGTTTCATGTTACTATCTAAGCACATCCCTTAGCAGTATAATACTTAATACAAACCTTTGCTTTGTTTCCAAATCACTTTTGTCATTTTCATTGACTTCCAGAGGTCTGTTTTGCCATGCTGTTGCTTCCAACCCTTTAGACGCCACCTGTTTTGTGGCTTCCTGTGGGAGATGGAATTGATATCTTAAAATTAAAGCCAGACAGTACCTAGATAGGAGTTTGCACTAAGATTAATATATATACTTTTTATTAGGACTAACAGTGCTTATTTCACAGACCTTTCAGAGGTAATAACATTAAACTAAGTAGTTTCAAAACAACTTTAGCATGTTAAGTTGAAATCCATAAAGATCTTCATCAATTAATAACTTGGAGAAATTTTAGTCATAGCTGTAATTGATTTTTATATGGACACAAAGAAATACAATGAATACTTGCATAATGACTGAACTTACAAATGTGTGAAGTAAACTGCAGAGCTTAACTAAGGCTGCAAATACTATCAAAGTACTCCAAAGTCTGTTTTTTATAACTAGGTTAGAAACAAAAACTGACAGGTCTCAAGTTTATCTAGTTCTGTAGCCCATGGCAGGATAAAGCATACATGAAACACTTTGAAAAGCCCTGTCTAAGCAGACCTTAGGCTTGTAATATAACATTTTTGCATTGGCAAAAAACATTTCTAACATCCTGCTCAAACTTTTAGCCACAAACTAAGATTGTTTCTCCTCCGTTGCTAAGAGAAAGAAGTAGTAATTCATTACTCTTTATAGAGTACCTAAAAGGGGCCTGCCTACTACACTGAATAAAGATGGGACAAACTTCTTAGCAGGGCCTGTAGTGGTAGGACAAGGGTTAATGCTTTTAAACTAAAAGAGGGTAGATTTGGACTAGATTATAAGGAAGAATTTTGTTTTATTTATGATGAGTGCCAAAACATGGAACAGGCTGCCCAGCAAGGTGGTTGATGCCTGATCCCTGAAAACTTTCAAGGCCAGGTTGAATGGGGCTCTAAACAACCCGATCTAATTGAAGATGTCCCTCCTTATTGCAAGGGGATTGGACTAAACGATCTTTAAACGTTCCTTCCAATCCAAGCTATTCTATGATCATACTTCTACATCTGGCACTAGAAGAAAGAGAGATTAACAGTTAGAGCTAGAGTGTTCTTCTATAGAGAACGCAAGGTACACTGCTGGGAAATCACTGTGTGCTGTACAGAAGTGGGAATTCTTCACAAAGCTGTCTCTTCCATGGGCCAGAATAACTGTTCAAAGTAAGATTTGCAATGTGGGTGCAGACAGTAGGACAAATGTGCAGGAAGTGGGGGTGAGTGGGGCAGTGAGGGCCTTAGGCATGCTAGTATGGAGTTCTGAGCCTTCTCTGACACCTCCAAGCCTCCACCTGCTCTTAGACTCAAAGAAATAGCCTTGAAAAATACACTTGAAAACTGACAGTCAAGTGAAACCATTAAAAAGTATTCATTGTATTATACTTTGAATGTATTTAATAAGTTGTCTAGTCTCTCTGGTAAGAAAATGAAAAACACAGAGGAACTTCAGGATTGTTTATTTAAAATTTGCTTCTTATTACGTTTAGACGTCTGTGCTTTTGTAATTGAATAATTCAATATTCTTTTATATGAAGTAAACATAAGAGAAATTCTTTACAATCCTCCTGAAGATGAACTGAAGAAAGAATGTTGTTCATGCCAATTTTAAATCACTTTTGAACAAGACTGTTTGTAAGAAACATTTGTATTTACAGGAAAACTGCAATAATAGTTTTCTATCTCCTAACTCCTCTGACATTCCTAAAGCTTTCAGCCAAATTACAGGTCTTGATTTTTTATTTTTAGTATGAGAAGTCATGTAGGCTTAAATAAAATAAACATTAAATATAAAGCTACTTTTTTAAGGAGTCCCATATCAGAACTGCTTCTCTTAAACAGATCTTGTTTTAATTACACTATTTTCCTAACTATTTTTCTAATCAAAACAGTCATGGGAAAAACATTCAGAGAAGATATTTTAGAGGAGTCTGGTTCCTACTAACTTTCTCCAAGACATATTAATTAAAACAAAAAGTTTGAATATAAGACAATTCAAATGAAGGTAAAGTTTCTTTTCATCTAATACAATAACTGAATATTGCCTAAACAACTCCCTTGAAAGAATAAATCTATTTAATTGAAGCAGGTGACTTTTTTCAAAAGTTCTGAAAATACATTCAACATACCTGTATTAAGAAGTTAGTTTCATTTTCTTTCATGAAAAGTTCAATGTAAGACTTGATTTTACTTATCAAAAGACTGTAACTGAAGTTTTGGAGAAGAGGAACGTATGGATCCTTGGTTTTAATTATGGTTGCCAGCTTCACCCTTAAAGGCTAAGAAAAGCACAACTTTATTCAACATAAATCCTGCAGTAAACTTGTTATCTATGCTAAACAGGAAATACAGAAAGCTAAAATGATTATATAGTTTCCTGAATATTCCTATACAACTTCATGCTGCAGTTTGAAAGGCTTCTTAAGTCAACTAGACATAACACCAGGCATTTACCTTCTGTGCTCAGTAATGGTAAAGTGTAACTGACCAGAAATCCACATTTTCCTTTCCTTTATGACTAACACTGAAAGAAAGAAGGGTTGTCAGTGGAGGAAGAAAACCCATAAAGCCACCTGTTACTCGCTTCTCTCTTCTCATTTGCTGCCTCAAAAAGGCTGCCATTGAAAGGGGTGTACAGTGTTCAGGAAAAGGACTACTTAGTATAGCAGAATTAAGGATAAATCAATACTGATAATCAGAACTTCACATTTTGTCTACCAATCACTCTGCATTTTACAGAAGCAAATATAGCCAGGAGAATTATCTTCTGTGTATAGGCCGCATTTTTATTTATTGAGTGCTATTATCTACACTTTCCAAACATCCAAATCCTCTGAATGAAAGTATATTCAAAGCATAAGTTATACACAGGCTACTACTTACATAGAACATGTGTCCTAATATACCAGTTGAAGATATAGGCAGCATTTTTAACTTCTTTTCTTTTTGCCTGCAGTCCTTCTATTGCTCTTTTCTCCACCCCAGCAAATTCAGATGTGTGCACTATTATATTAAAGAGATATTCACCCAAACTTGCAACTTTCTGAACATTGCAGTCAACTTCAAAGCAGGGGGTGGCCTAAGTCACGTATGTTGTCTTTTCCAGGCAGGGGCATAAGAGCGTTCAGTCTGTACTACAGAAGCTAATGAGTTTTCCTTCCCTGGGATGCTTTGGTACATCGAACACTAATTATCAGAGGTGAAAAAAAGAGTCCACTGCAATAGAACTCAGCAAACTGGCTGTTAGGAGTTATGATGTCTCTACCAGCATGTTTACACTGTCTTTGCTCTGGCAGAACAGTAGTATCAAATTCCCAGAATTTGTAGTGCCATCTCCCTTCTCATATGAAGTGGAGAGGGGATGAAGAACAACTGCTGCTAGAAGCATTTTACTCCCACAAATCATCCTGTATTTCCATTAATCTCCTAGCCAGAAATTTCCTTTTCTATTTTAAAGTGCCCAGGTGTATGTCCTGGGTTGCAGTGTATTCTATTACCATCCTCATGAGCTGTGGAAATCAGGTGGGGCAGTGCTTCCTTGCCTCCTCCCCCCAGACTATCTTGCTGTTAATGGCCCATCATTGTCCTGCCCCATGACTCAGAGATAACTCCCTCCAGACTATCTTCTGTTAACGAGCCTAATCAACACTTGGCCTCATGACTCATTACCCCATTGTGAGATGCTCCACCCAGAGGGAGGAACCAAGCATCCCATCGTGGATATAATCTGAGACTCTGAACTCCAGAGATAACCCTTTCCACTGGACTTCCAGAGGACAGGAGCTACACAGCCACCACTGGACTTTCTGAGGAAGAGCAGACCCTTTTTCTACAGGATCACTGCTTCAGAGGACTGCAGCCACCATTCCACCAGACTGCTACCACCACCCTGAATAACAGGGACTCAGGTTGTACCTTGACTCTGTCAGTTTGAACCAGTGTTTTCTTTTAGGTTTTTTTCTTTTCTTTAATTTCCCCATTAAATTGTTATTTTGACTTGGTGCCTCCCGCTGGTTTGTTTTCAAACTAGTACAGTGTGAAAGTGACTGCACAGACAACAATGAGATTGAAACTATGCAGGTAGGATCTGCTAGCTTTGGAAGCCCACTCTCCTCTTTCTCCTCTGAAAATCAAGAGCTTTTAATGCAAATTAAGCAAGTTACTACCTTATCTGATTCAGAGTCTGTAAACAGCCTTTCAAGAACTTCAGCAGCTTCCTTGAAATATCTGTTTTCCATATGGACTGCTACAATCTACAAAAAATATAATTACAAAATATGGTGAAATACTTTCCACCTGAAAAAACAGGAGAAGTACAATTCTACAGTTTTCTAAGGCTACCAAAATTCAGATGATTATATATTTAAGGGCAACCAACACTTACCTACTTCTAACAGTTGGTTCTGAAATTAGTTCTGAAATTTATTTCAATTGATATTTTTTTTTCAGATTGGCAGCTTCTGAAACAATTGTACGAACAGGAACCACATGAGATAGAAAAAGGTTCCCTGCACAGATCTATTTGATCTGTACTAAAACTGAAAATTCAGTTCAGTCTGCTCATAGCCCAAGCTTTTTGTACAAGGGGCTCTGTTTTAGCAGGGTAGAATCATAGAATGTTTAAGGTTGGAAAAGACCTTTAAGGTGATTAAGTTCAACCATCAACCTAGCACCCACCACCATGTTCACCATTAAACCATGTCCTCAAGTGCTATATCCACGTGTTTTTTTAAACACTTCCAGGGATAGCATCTCCACCACTTCCCTGGGCAGTCTGTTCCAATGTTGTGCAACCCTTTGTGTGAAAAAAGCTTTTTCTAATACCAATCTAAACCTCCCCTGGCACAACTTGAGGCCATTTTCTCTTGTCCTGTTACTAGTCACCTGGGAGAACAGACCAACCCCCACCTGGCTACAACCTCCTTTCAGGCAGTTGTAGAGTGTGATAAGGCTCCCCCTAAGCTTCCCTTTCTCCAGACTAAACACTCCCAGGTTCCTCAGGTGCTCCTTGTAAGGCTTGTGCTCCAGACCCTTCACCAGTTCCATTGCCCTTCTCTGGACTTGTGCCAGCACCTCAAAGCCTTTCTTGTCCTGAGGGGACAGAACTGGACACAGGATTTGAGGTGTGGCCTCACCAGTGCTGAGTACAGAGGACAGTCACTGCTCTGCTCCTGCTGGCCACACCATTGCTGACACAGTCCAGGTGCCATTGGCCTTCTTGGCCACATTGGCACAGCTGGCTCATGTTCAGCTGCTGTTGACCACCACCCCCAGGTCCTTTCCTGCCAGGCAGCTTTCCATCTACTCACTCTCAATGAGTAGGTAGCATCCTGAAGGATTATGAGTAAGTCACACAGACCTGAATTTGAATCAAGCGATGAATATCTTCATGAAGCTTTTCCAGTTTAATTTCTTCCTTCTCAAGTAAAGTCCAGAAGGACAGAGCAGATTCCAAAGGTGAAATTCTTTGATCACTTTCAAAATGTAATCCTTAGAGGGGTAAAAACCAAAGTACTTATAAAAATTAAAGGATAAATTTAAATAGATTACATTATTTATATGTAATAAAGTAATATATATTATACAATTTCAAATCCTTTTTCCTCAATTTTTAGGTGCTTTAAGAAACCTGAAGCAACTGTCTTCTTTTCAGAGAGACTGGTTCTTTCTACCCTTGCTAATGACATTACTGTTGCATTTTCAGGGGATATGTCAGCTAATTATTGTTTGCTCAAAATGCCACTTGCAATAGCGCTAAGTTCAGCATTAGGTATTTGGGCTGGCATTAATAATACAGTAAACTTAGCATCAGATATCACAACATTTGATATTGATGCTATTAATCTTGTAATATAATCACCATGCTAAATACTTTTTTTTTCCTGGGTCTATTGCTATTTCCATGTCTTAACTTTTTGTTGTATTTGAAGTGCTTAAACCGAGAGGGAAACTCAAACAGGTCTACACAGGAGTGTCACTGAAAAAGCAGAAGCAACCTTCCCTGTCAGAGTACTGCTGTGCCAACACCAAGGTTTGTGCAAACTCACAGCAAAGGATCAGTGACAGGCTCTGGCAGAAATCTAGCCCAGCCAAATAATCATCCCCTCAACACTCTCAAGCAGTTTCCTAGTCTGGTCATTGCACACCTGCACAAGTGAGTGTGCCAATCTAACAGATGCAGGAGGAGCTGGCAGGTGCACAAGTGCTTTTTTCTCATGGCACTGCCAGCTTAGTTCAAGATGTTTGCTGAACTACAGCCTCACTTGTGCCTTCATTTTATGGTATCAGCAGAATGTCTCTCAATAACTTATTCCTTTCACTAAATATTTTTCATACAGAAGGTAAACAATTTATACAATACTGAAAAGAGAAAAAATATTTTATACCCACTACAATACATCAAACAGTGAAATTTCAAACAGTATTATGTGCATATATACATATAACTAAAAAAACCCCACGTTTCTGTAATTATTGGCTCAATCAAGTAACCTGACACTTCATATTCTTTATTTTAATAGTGTAAAACCAAAGTATTTAGCTCTTAGATAACTGACATCTGAAACAGCCTCCTTTGTGTGATCAGCACAGATCAAATATTTTAATAACTAGAAAAAAATAGGAGAGCTGCTATATATATATATATATTAGCTTTCCATGTACATTGTGCAGCTACACCTGATGTAATACCTACTACATGTATACAATCTTCCTCACCACACAGGTCATTCTCTACACTGATAAGATAAAAATACACAATGAAGTCATATTCTTGAGTGTTATATACAATAATATAATTTAGAGCATTATCACAAAAATTTCATAATTTGTATATGTTGAACTATTTTAAAAATTAGAATTTGATTCTCCAGCTAAACTAAATCAAGGTGACATAACACCTGACAAGCAACATAGGAAATTTAATTGTATAAAACAAGACTTTGTGGCATTGCTAGGCTAGAATACACCTTTTTCTTTCATGCTTATGCTTTCAAGACTGCTTCTGAAGTCTTTAAATTCCAATTAGTTTTATCAGTGAAAAATGAAAAAGTTACAGTTTTCCAGAAACTCAAACAAAATCATCTTGGCTAAACCAACAAGTTGCAAATGCAGCCAAACAGAAGATATGATAGTGAGTAAGAGCCCCAAGGACTTGCTGCCAGCTGAAAGTCTTAGTCTTCTGTAGAAAACATGGGCAGTCATCCTTTTCATCAATATTCTTGCTGTCTGTCCTACTTTAACCTCTAGAGTTAAATGTGCAGAAAGGAATACATATCCTGAGCTTTACACTTGCAAGTATTGCTCACTAAGAGCGAGACAGTCCTTTCCAGGACTTTTGTTGATACTACCCTGACAAAAAAAGACTGCTAATTTAAGAAGTATATGGTCATTCAAACCCCATGCATCTAAATCAGTCAGCACAGAATAACACCAGTCCTGCAGACAGCTCAGTCACATATGGAATAAAGAGTGTCCAAAAAGTGGAATTTATTCAATTTACTTATATATAGTTATATCTATATATAAAAAGATATATAGATATCACACAGCACAGTAAAGGCTATGTGAAAGCATATCTAATACACCTCTGTACAAGTTCATGCAAATATTTTTAAGCAAGTGAAAAAAATAATCTGAGTATTTACCAAGGCTTTTTCCTTGTGCAATTCTTATCAAAAGCTGACAGAGATATACTGTTTTTTTCTGATGTGGAGGTATTTGGGAGAGGCCATTAATAAGAGCTGGAAAAGAAGAGAAAAGTTAAATCAGACTTGCTCCAGCACTGCCACAGTGTGGCTAGACATATACTAGACACCGTGTTATCAGATTTCACTAAATTTCTAATTCCTTAGGAAACCAATGAAGCACACTTAACTAGTATTCTTCCATGCTAAAACAACTTAATATTTAAGAAAGAAAATATTTAAGAAGAAAATATCCTTTTCTGAAGAAGCAGCAGAATTAATCACAGGCTTCTATTAATCCAATTCAAAGACCACAGTATCAAATTTAGGTTTTGTTTTGGTAAGTAAGTTACTACCAAAGACAGCTGTCTGCTCCAAAGAATACTTCCATGGAATGGCCACAAACCATGAGCCACAGGCAGACTGGTAACACGTTTTGCTAGAGCAACTCACAGAAGTAAAGAAGTAAAAGCTACACGGAAAGCTTACTCAGAAATGTAAATTTACAAGGGAAATCCTCCTTGCAAGGTTGGAAGGTCACAAGGATTATTACATATTTTAACATGGGAGCTACCATGAGTTTATTCCCATGATGTGGGTTACTGTGAATTTCTTATGCTAATGTGACAGATATAGTAATTCATCTTCACAGCATAATACAGAAACATTCAAAATGAAAAGTGAATCACAGAATAGTTGGGGTTCAAAGGAGCCTCTGGATATCATCTGGAACCACTGCCTTCCTAGCTTTCTGCACTTGCTTCAGTTTGAATTGACCTTCTTGTTGGCAGCCAATCATTATTTCTGTAGGGTCTCCCTTTGACACGTGCAAGAGTAATAGTTCTGTGTTTCTATAAAAAAACACACCCACTTTTCTAATGCAATCTTATGACTGTGCTTAGCTTTTCCCAAAGACTTTTACAATACTGAGTTTATAATCTTAGCATGCCAAACTCTTTCCTCTGTTGCTGAACAGAGTAGGAACAAATTAAGAATTTGCTATTACTTCTTTTTTCCATATGACCTTGCACTCTGTACAATTTAATTAATTGTTTCTACTAATCCAGGCCTCAGTCTTCCCAGTTCTTCTCAGGAGATAACTCCAATCTGCTTCTGCATTGGCAGTGTCTCTGCTTCCCCCCTTCACGAAACTTCAGTACAATTCTCCTGCTGAGTTGGCAGTCACAAAGCCAAACATAAATATCAAGAAGCAACATAAATAATTCAATCTAGCAGACCCCCATTCAAACTACTTTATGAAGTTATCTTTAGATTTCTTACCTCTTACCATATCTCATATCAATTTATATAGTAATCATTCTGCATGCCATTGCATTCCATTCGTTGCAGAAATTTAAACGACTCATACTACTACATTCATTTGAGTCAAGAATATGCACACAGACACAAAACATCCCCCAACGCTCTAACCTGGTATCCTCAGGAAAACTGCTTCTTACAGAAGAAAGCATCGTAAGTTTATCAAATTTATCTGAGACTCAGATATTTACTTCTAGTTGCCAACTACTCTCACTCTAAAGTTTCTTTCTCATTTTAAATATGTTTTTCCATTCAAAATTCAGTCACCAGACTTAATTTCACCTCATCTCTGTCTTCCAGATTATAGTACCGTGAAGTATTTCTAGCACTGCTGTATTGCCCCCGTGTGCGAGTGCTGCCGATACCACTCAAGCCTTCAACAGGCTCCCTGATAGCCCGGGGGTCTCCGGAACCCCCGAACGAGCTGAGCATCCTCCCAAGACTGCTGACCACGGTGGTCGGCGGGCTACGAGTGCTTTAGCACTCCCACCCTTCGGCGTGCTGGAGGCAGCTGCCGCTCAGGCCCCGCCGGGCCCGCTGCCCCGGGAGCGGCTGTGCGGGAGCCCCGAGCGTCGCGGAACGCCCCGAACCGCCGCCCCTCACCCTGCGCAACGTCCCTCCACCGCCGGAACTCCGCCCCGCTCTGCTCCGCGAAGTGCCGGCACAGGCAGGAGCAGGCGAACTCCAGCATCCACTCCGCAGCCACGGCCTCCACCGCCGCCGGCGGGGCCGAACTGACGGCGCCGCTGGAGCTGCTGCCGCTGGAGCTGCTGCCGCTGGAGCTGCTGCTGCCGCCGCCGCCGCCGCTGCTGCTGCTGCTGCTGCTGCTGCTGCTGCTGCTGCTGCTGCTGCTGCTGCTGCCGCCGCCGCCGTCCATCGCTCCCGGCGCGACCCCGGCCGCTGCCGCCATCTTCAAACCGCGCGCCAACGGCTGCCAGACCCGACCTGCCCCGCGCTCGCAGCGCCGCAGCCAATCAGCGCACTGTCCCCGCCCAGCCCCGCCCTGCAGCCAATCAGCACAGGCGTCCTGCCCGACCCCGCCCTGCTCGCCGAGCCGCAACCAATCAGCGCGGACGGCCCGCCCGGGCCGGGCCGTGTCACCGCGCGCTTGTTTCGGTCTGTAAATGGCCTTCGGTGCCCGAGGGCGGCAGTGGAGGGAGTGAATGTCCCGTGAGGAGCGGTGGCTCTGAGAGCTGCCGTGTCCCACGCTTCCTGGGAGGGTCAAAGGCGAAACGTGCGTGTTGTCTTGCATGTGTGATACGAAGGGCTTCTCTAAGCGCATCTTCATGTGGGTTCTGGAGAGAGGAGGCTGCTGAAGGAAGGGAGGAGGCGAGGGAGGGAGGAGGACATAGCAGTGTTTCAGAGCCCGGAAAAACTGAAAAGTGGAAGCTTCGACTCTGCAACGAAGCCCAGGATGGAATAAGAAAAGGGACAGTGTTAGTTGGAGTGTGTCTAGCTGAAAGGGCAACCCTTTGCACATGTTAAAATGTAAAGGCTTTAAGTTGAGCTTTACTTCACTCCAGGGAAGAACAGTGTGGTATCAGCAGGATGAACGAGCTGATGGGCCTTTACTGCCGCTGACTCCTGTGCTCGCGCTAAATTGCACCCACAGGAATCTTGCTGTGGCATAAATAAATTGAGGTCAAAGAGACAAGGAAACACATAGTTTAACATAAAATAATCTTCTATTAGGACAGCTATATTAATAGAATGCAAGACTTAAGTTTCCCCTTTGAAAGAGACTTAATATTTGGCAATAATTGTAAGCTTTCAGATGTGTTTTTGCATGTGTATCTACAATAACAACTTCAAGGACATGAGTTCTTCTGACTGGACAAATTGCTCACATTTGCCACGGTGCTTAGTAGTACTTCAGGATAATGGCAGGCCTGAAACTGTCACAGCTTCATCGTGCTGCTAATAATCTCAGGAATCAAAATTCTCAGTGTTTGACATGAACCAGGTAGACATAAAAAAAAAAGAGATTATTATGCATTGCTGTTTAATTGAGCAGGCATTTTGTGAGTTTTGTAGTAGAAGCTGACAGGAAGGTGGATCAGAGCTTGAAATTACCATGATAAGCAACAGCAGGATCAGGTTGCTGAGTGTAAGCTCTGCTCAGTAATAGCAAAATCATCTCTTTTATCATCCCTGTGTTCAGCACAAATCCAACACACAGCTCCACACCAGCCACTGTGAAGAAAATTTACTCTGGTCCAACCAAGACAGCACAGCACCCAGCCCTGAGTGTCTTTGAGGAGCCCATAATATGTGGGCAAATGGATTTCAGGTACTGCCTATCTCTCCCCCTTGGCAGATCTTTTTTAATCCCCAAAAACCCGTGCATTTTAGCATTTTAGCTATTTCAGAACAACACATACAAATTCAGGATGAAATCTTACACAGCATCAAATAAGGCAATAAGAATTACTTACCCTCTTCATCACAGCAATAATATTAAAAATATGCGGATTACTTTACTAAATTGTTTAAATCTTGGCATTAATATTACTTTATTCTGAATTTTCTTTTTAGTGTTATTGGGAAGTAGGAGGCCCCCTCCCCCTCCACCCCCATTTAAATTTTTTTTATGAAAACAAGATAAATAAATTCTTTTTTCTTTTGATCATTGGGCCATATTAAGTTCATGGAATATTTAATCTTAAAAGCAAAGAACCATTACACAAGAAACATCACATACTTAGGTGATTAATCTATTAATATATGCTATTATTTTTATAACTGCAGTAGAATTACATGTGTAAAGCAGTTTTTCAAATTCGTCGACGAAAACTCAGCAACACAACCAGTAGGTGGCCCCAGCCTAACATCTCCCTCACGCTGTGGTGCTCTGGTTTGCTGGAGGTTGGATTGGTGAAACGGTTCTTGCTAGAATATTCAATGCACTTATATATCAAAAATTAGGGATGAGAATGATGGATAAAGACTTTATTCATAGCTGCCCGAAGTATAGGCTACCCTTCCATAAAGCTGGGAACCAACTGAATGTTCAGCTGAACGTTTAATGAGATTTCACTTTGCACAAATGAAAACAAGTACATGAAGAAAGTGCCTTTTCTCACAGGTGGTGATGTACACAGAATGAAAATTTGAAGTAAAATTTAGACCATTTAAAATGCTGTAGGGAGTAAACTCTGCGCAAGTGAGAAACTGAGCTGGAGATTGGATCCTGTTGAAAGCAAGACAAGAATCAATCTGTAATTTCATTCAATATTGCTATTGGAAAAATAATTTCTTTTGCTATTTAAATTTTAAAAATCACAAGACTAAATGAATTTTTACAGCAGTAATATTTTAAGAATTGAATTCTACCGAGTAATAAAAGGAAGGAAGGATTTTACTGTGACCAAAGTACCAACCAGGGATTTGTAAATGCAGGTGTGGTGCCTGGTAGTGACACAGACTTGCAACTGATATTTATCTAGTAGTTTATTTAAACCTATATTTTAATATTTAAATAAAAGTGGAAATCATAAGGAAAAAATAGTGTGTGTGACAATAATAGTGTGCTGTAGACCAGATGGTTAGAAAAAGCAAGCATCAGGGGGACGTTGCTCAATTGGATGTGTAATTTCTTATATCTACTTGAGCTTCTTTATACACTAATTCCATAAGCTGTTGGGTACCTAGTGAATACATATGTCAGGGTATGTTTGGGTAATTGGAGCATGTATCTGTTAAGGATACAAACTTTGAATTTAGAGGTTTAGCAGTTTCAACATATTAGGGAACTAGAAAGTCCCAATAAAATGTAATATGAAATAAAGTGCATTCATGTACCCATTCATGCCATGTTTAGATGGAAACAAAGTATAGCCAGAATTATTCACTGACTTTGGATGCCTAGGATGAAGTATCTTGGACCTGATATTTCATAGTAATTCATAAGTTTAGACTGCCAATGGTCCTCTAAGAATTAAGTTCCAAGAATACTAAAAGAGGAAGGAAGGACAAGTTATCTCAGTCACTTTGGTTTAGATGAAGAGCAGGTATCCTAAAGCTCAGCTTCTGACTAACTGTGGATAGCTGCAATTCCTTTAAGATCTAGAGTCTATGAAATGTTAAATTACAACAATGAGATTTTAAGACTCCACAATCCAAGCTGGGAGGATTTAAAATGGGGTATAGAAAATGAGGAAAACAGAATTAATGACAATTTTTAAAAATTATGATTTAAATTATTCCAGTACGGTCATGGATTTTATAGAGAAAGAGAAGTTTGAATTTTTCTGGGCAATACTCAAATTCCTTAATGTAGCAAATCTTTTGCAAGTGCTGCCTCATTCACTGTGTTAGATGACTCTTCTACAGCAAATGAGGGATTGGCTACCTCACATTTAGCTTCTTCTTCAACACAAACTCTTCATATATTCCTAGATCCAAGTGAGATGGGGATCTTCTTGAAAAAACCCTCTCATTAAATGACCTGAAAAGGTATTCATACAGCTGAGCTGAATTAACATTACAAAAGCAATCTCAGATATTTCTGATCTCCTGAATGAGTCACTGATGTTCTCTTAATGCAGCCTTTCTTTTGCATGATTTTTTTTGGATGTGAAATCACAAGGAAGCAAATACAGAACTAAATTTACAAAGATTTCTTATTATTGCTGGATCATTCCAGATTTTCAAACACTAATTGTAAAGAACGGAATTCAATATTATAACTGGTATTAACTACTCCAGCCAAGGGCAATTCACTATTTTAATATTACAGCTTCTTTCAGTGACACTAGTGGGTCTCAGCTCCTTTCCTACTTGAGCATACCTCAGAAAATACTATACAGAAGTGTGACTGTTTTAGTGTTAGAATACATCAGACATTAATTTAAATTTTTAGTTCATTTTTTACCTTTGACTTAATAATTCTGTAAATTCATACTTGCATATTTCATAACTGCACAACATATTTCAACTGCACAACAAATAAAGAAAAAATGCAGATCTTTCAATACTGTACTGGCCCAGTGTGACATGTAACCTCCCCAGCTATTTTTCTTGGTTCCTATCACAATATTTGTATATATGTCTGTATTACTTTTCTTTTGTCCTTTATCTTATTAAAAATACAACTTAAAAAAAAAAAAATTATCCGTCCTATTTTAAAAATTACTTGTAGTTATATGTCATGCTAATAACTCCGTGTGTGTTGACTGCTTTACCAAAAAAAAAAAAAAATCATAGGCAAAACCCAGCCACTGTACAGAAGAAATAAAAAGAAAATCCTTGGAAAAATAATGGAACTGCTAATATGAAACTAATAAATAAATAAATAAGTAAAAGTGAATAGCAGAATTAATGCATATTCATTTGTGTTTATGGAAATTAATCTGTATTGGGTCTGGCTGAGATAGGGTTCATTTTCCCACAGCAGCCCTCACAGTGCTGTGCTTTCTATTGGTAGCTGGAAAGGTACTGATAACACACTAGTGTTTTGGCTACTTCTGAGCTGCACACTTTCACTTTTCTTTTTTTGCTTTAGTAAACTGCCTTTTATCAAGCTAGTAGTTGTTTCCCATCTTACTTGCTCTCCCCTGTCACTCTTAGAGTGATAGCTTGGTGAGCACCTGGCATCCAGCCAAGGTCAGCGCACTATACAGTCCTATCAAACCATCTTCATGTTATATTTTCTGTAATACTGGTTGCTTAAAGGATGAAGAAAATTGGGATTTAGAGGTCTGTTGAAGCTGTAGACTTTGACAAAGTTTTACACCACTACAAATCAAATCTGTTTTGTTTTGCAATGTTAGAACAAAATAAGTTGGGGTTTTTTTTCATCCTGCAGAGCTACTAGAATGAGCCTTATTAGCAAGCCTTTGTTCTGTGGCATAATATTGGCTAGGGACTTTCTTTTGACAGCAGAGAAGATATTGTTGTTCCTGGCAGCAAGTGGTAAGTGGATGCAGTGGTTGGGCTGAGACCTCCCTACGTGCCACTACGTATACAGTAAGTTTTTATTGAGAGCGTGATAAAGTTGTCCAGAGAGGCTGTGGGTGCCCCACCTGTGGAAGTGTTAAGGCCAGGCTGAATGGGGCTTGGAGCAGCCTGGCCTAGTGAAAGGTGTCCCTATCCATGGCAGGGCTGTTGAACTAGGTGGTTGCTAATGGTCCCTTCTAACCCGAGCCGTTCTATGATTCCGTGACTATCAAGTGCTGGGTATCAGGTGCCCTCCACAGTAGGGTCCCACCAGAGACTTGGGAGTTGGGCATGATCAAGCTTGGAACTTTGTGGGGGCACTGCCAAGCAACCTGACAAACATTCCATAAATGTTCCACTGCAGTTGGTCAGGTAGCATCTCCTGCTTGTGGCTTGTTTTAAGATATACAATTCAAAGACTGCACAGGAGGATGTATTTGTCAGGTGCTCCATGTGTAAATATTTTGGACACAGCCAATGTTTAAATTGGCCACTGGTGTCTTTATTTTGGGATTGCCAGTTGTAGAGAGATCTTCACGCCAGAGCATCTTTTATGTGTGGGCTGGTTCTTGGGAACTGAAATGATCACTTCATGTTGTGACTTTCAGTAGATTTAACTTGCCCTCTAAATTGATCTTCTTGGCACCAGAAGTGCCTTCATGTTTAATTAACTTTTCTTTCCTGCTTGCGAATAATTTTATAATGTTCTGTTGACTTAAGAAATGGCAGAAATTTGGACACAGGCAAAGTGAAGCAGTCGTAGCATTTCTGCTTGTGTGTCTTTGACTTAATTCTCTTTGTGAAGCCCAAATTGACATTGTTTTCTGAAAGGTTTTCAAAGACTATCAGCAGGGAGATATTTTTTTCTATCACATATAGTCATGGAAAATCAGCATGAGACTTTAATTCCAGTTAAGAGAAGACTAAGCAACCTGTTGTCTGAGGATGGCTGTGAACTAAAAATGACTTAATGCACTAATGACTTAATCATGGAGAGCAACTTAAATGCTATGAAAAACTGCCATAATTTCTTTTTGTTATCTTCGTATGATCTTCAGAATTCTCTTTTTTTCCTACTAAATGAGATTCTTTTTGTACTGTGTCCAGCAAGAGGGGAAAACAACCTGAAAACAATGGATGTTTCCAAGTCCTCAAATGCTTGTTTTTAAATCTCTCTATAAAAAAGTAAGCATTTGACCTAATTTTTAAGTAGAGTTGAAAAACTTGGCTAAGTGTCAGTGACTCTTGCTTTGTGCACGCTATATTAAAATACCATGCCGACTATGTGTGTTGTTTTCAATGGGATATTTTTGTACTTGCCTATCTTTGCTCTTACATGTCAACTTTGTATCTTAGTACTGCAGAAGCAGTCTTGCAAAAGAAGGGGGTGCCACAGAAAAGACACCTAGACAGCAGAGAATGGGAGACCGTGGGGTGTTCCACTGCACAGAAGAAGTAGATACTAATTTTAATTTACTATTTTTATATGTGAATGGCATTTCACGTAAAGAAATTATTTAGTTATAATTTTAATTTAGTTGAAAAAAACTTTTTCCAAAGCATAGTATAGTATAAACTAATATTTTATTCTTGCTCTCTAATTATAATTTAACATCTTACTATTACAGTCATGCCACAGCTACGTTCTAAGGTGGAGGAAATATCTTCAGAAGACATGAAAGAGCAGTGATATGCTGAAACACATCATATACTATGCTTGCTGAATTGCCTTATGATTTTTGAATGGACAAAAATAAAACCGCCAGCTTTTTACAAATAGCTGTCTCAGGGCTTGGGTTTTCATTCAAATCTTACTAAAAACTGAATTAACTGATACCTACTTTATCTGTGTTTGTTCTTGTGCCAGCCTTGCCTGTGAGCTCAAGTAGTCCCCTGTCCCAAGAGGAACTCATGTTAAAATGATAGACACTAATCAATCATATTTCTTCTGTCTTGGTTTTGCTCTATTAAGTCAAGTTCCTCCACTGTCCTCTTGAATGTCAGGCACTTTGTTTTTTAAGCATATCCATAGCCTGCTTTTCGTAGTTGGTTTTGGTCAGATAAAAATTCCTTTGTGGTTTGTTTCAACCAGAATTGGCCATAGTACTTCATAAATCATCTTTCAAAGGCCAGTATGTTTTTCTTTTTCTGCTAGGAATTGCTTTGTCCTACACTACAGTGGGTTCTACCACACTCTTGGATAATTAACCTGTGACTAATTGATATACTCAGTTTTGTATCTGGCCAAGTGTTTGACTTTCACATTTAGTAAACCCTATTTTAGAGTAGAAATCCTTGCTATTAATCCTGGGTTCCAGAGTGGTGTTCCTATTCCCTCCCCCTTGCGTTAATTTAATATTTTGCGTATATGGAGTGCCTTGAAAATGATACTATAAAGGCACCAGATATGCCCACAGGTTTTCTGCATGTTTGTGTCTGATTTTTACTGTTTCTTTTAATTAGGAAAGTCTAGATATGGAAACAACTGGTGAAGAAACAACTGAAAATCCAGGTAGCATTCTAGGCTAGTTCTGTTTTAAATTTATTTGACTATGCCTAGCCAAAAGCTTTTTCTTAAGCAATTGAAATGGACTGAACTACTGGTATTTTTCATCTGTTAAAAAATCTGTGTTGCTCTTGACATTACAAGCCATAGCCACAGGTTCTAGGGCTGTACTGGTAAAGAGCTCATAGGGATTCAGACAAAGAAGTCCCAAACCCCAGTGTTTTTGCAAAACATGTGCATGATAAAAGGCTGTGGAGAGGAGGGAATACCTGTCATATAGCACACTTTGAATATATCATTATTTGCAACAGTACTTAAAGAGCTTAATGTTCTGTGCAGTAATTTCGTCATAAGGAAGCGAAGCAAAAGGAAAAAAAGCTTTGCTTTGTTGAGTGCTATCAAGATACACTGGAAAGTAGGTTATAGGCAGGGTTTTTCTTAACAGCTAATTTCTTGCGTGGAAGCAAGATTTTTTTAATGGAAATGTATGCACACAACTTTAAATTTCTTACCTTCATTCTGCCATTCTTAAATGTCTGTACCCCGTGCACATTCTATTTTTTTCCTATTTGGGATCCTTACTGTTTTCCAGTAAAAAAATGACCTATCTTGAAAGAATAGTAATTAATGAGACTTCATAATCTTACTCATGTGTTTTACCGTTCTCCTGAAAAATCAGGTGTGTGTTTTTTCACTTCTACTGTGCACTGATCAACCCCCACCTGCCTTGAAACTTCCCCTGAACTTAGAGATGGGTGATACACATCCTGTTTTCTGCCTCTTTGACTATCCCACTTTATCTTATATTTGTTTGTGACATTATTCTAAATCCTTTGCTTTCAACAGAACCTAGAAATTGTGAGACAGATTCTTCAGTCCCATCTTCATCTGTCTCAGAGAGAGATTCATGCCAAGGGAATAAAAGGTTTGTGTATGGCTAAGTGATAGTTCTTTCTCAATAGTGCTGTCACATGACTTAATAATGCTTTCAAGGGGTTTTGGACTGGTGGCAACTACAGATAAATAGTATGATTATTATTGTGGTAGTCTGAGAATATAAAGAAAACAAACACTGGTGGGGAGGCCATTCTTTTTACTAGCCTTCACATTTTATTTGAAAATGCAGTATTTATGGTCACTGATAGGGTGATGATGAGGGTTGTGGCTGAAATTGTGTAACTGAAATTTATTTGTTCTGGAACTAAAGCCAGGCTCTCCCTCTGAAAACCTTAGACTATTTAATCTCGAGAGATGAAAATTATTTTCCTAAAACCAAAGACAGTTTAATTAGAGGGAGAGCCTGTATGGAAGTTTTAATGGATTTTTTTTTAATCACTCAAACACTGATTTTGATGTCTCTTTGGAATCAGTTCATGTTTCTGTATGAAACTATCCTTAAACATGAAAAATGTTAAATGAAAATCTAATTTATGAATTGGATTAATGATGACAAAGGGGTGTCAGAGCATGGAGAGTGCCTTCCCTTGCTAGATAGGAACACTGTTTTGCATCCTTGAAAGCACACAATTATGGAAGGAAAGGGTTTTGAAGTCAAATTTTAAAGTAAGTATAAAATGTTGATGTTTCACAGAGTGGCTGCATAATGCTAAGTGAAACTTGATTTGTGTGTCTAAGAGAGAGACTGGACAAAAGGAGTAACTTAATTAAGAAATTTCTTTGCACACTAGTGAAACATTTTACCTTCCTAAGAAAAATCAAATACTGCTGTCACAAGGAAAATCACATAATGTACTTTGAAATCTGATGAAAAGTCCAATGATCTGAAAACTTACTAGATTTCAAAGTAAACTCTGGGATAGTGTTAGCTTAAATTTTGGTATTACTTAGGGTGCATTTTAATTTTTTACTTGTTTGAATGTTTGCAGACAGAGATATGGAGTCTTCAGCAGTGATTCCCTTTTCTCTTCTGATGATGATGAGGATTTTGAAATGCCGAGGAAGAAGAGAAATTTAAGGAGGTTAATGAAATTGGAGAAGAGGGGAGGGAGTAGTATGCCTGGGAACACTTTGCATATGCCTAACTGTGAACTGTTGCCATCTTCATTTTGTACCCTTTCAAAATTGTGGCAATATTTAATCATACCTGTTGGTATTGACAACTGTAAATGGAGTCTCTAAAACTGGATTTTTAGAATTGACTTTTAATAAGAAATTTGATTTCTAGGTGGGAATGGGAAGAAAGGGACAGATACACACTTTGGTGTATTTCCTTGATGTAAAATTTTACTGCTTCTGTGCTTTACTATTGTTTTCTCAGAAAGCAAACCACTACAAGAGAAAATGTTATAAGTCAGGGAAATAGGTTTTATTACTTAACAAATGCTCTAGAAATATTAATTGAATAACAGTCTAACAAACGAGCTTTCAGCCTGACAGATGTGCATCTTCTGGCACACACATTCCAAGGTCCTCAGGAAAATCCAGGAGAGGTGGGCAGCCTTTATAATATTAATCCCCACTGAAATAAGTGTTCTCCTGGAATGTAACTTTTTGAAGGTAAAAGCTAGAACTATTTGAAAGATGTCAGTGTGTTTCGGAAGGGGAGGAATTCTTCCATCTTACTAATCAAGGTTAGTCCATGGTCTCCACATATGGAATAATTGTTCTAAGCTTGCATTCCTATATGTGCTGTGTTGACTGGCATGGATATTCATAAGTGCTAAGAGTTGTTAAAATAATTAACTCAGTTTAATGTTTGGAGCGACCATTTTCCTTTATCGACTCATAGCCATTAAATGTAAAAAGTTGGAATGAATATTTGATTATTTAGGAAGTTCATGCTAATTTATAAGGTCTTCTGCATTCACTTGCCATCATTATAAAATCAAAATTCTTCTATCTGCATTTTAAGTTAGAAAGTACCTTTTTTTCCTCCTTAATTCAAGTCAGATCTCTCTGGTCAGCTTTCAGAAAGGTGCCTTAACGGGAGCTGACAAAGATACCATGAAAATGGGAGGAAGTTTGGCTGGTGTGGAGCAAATGCCAACAGATGGTTCAGTAAGTGGTTTTGATTCATTGTGGCAGTGAGACATTTGCAGTATTTATGAAAGCTTCCAGTAATGGGCCATCTACAACTCCCTTGGTTTACGTTTTTCTCTCAAGCAGTCCAGCTTCTCATGGAACCTTATCGAGGTTGCAGCTTTCTTTAACATATAAAATGTGTTCTGTTGGCTTCATCTTTAGGTACAATTTGATGGTGTGGGTGGTCTTTCTGACCACATTTCATCTTTAAAGGAGATGGTCATTTTCCCATTGCTTTATCCTGAAATCTTTGAGAGATTGAAAATTGAACCTCCAAGGTAACAGACACTGTTTAAAACTCTAAGTTATATTTTAGCTATTTTCAGGAGAATTCAGCTGGGTCATCAATATGTTTTTGTGCTTCAAAATTCTCAGCAGTGTTGATTTTTTTAAAACAGTAGTAAAATGTAATTTAAAAAAAAATTGATAGAATTTAGTATATATGTAGGTCCAAAGATTTACTTTGTGGTGAGACTATCCTTCCAAAGTGTTTTGCTTTTCAAATGTGGAGGTGGGGATATTTTCTTTAAAGCTCTATATGTAAGTGGACTTAATTAGTTTGTAAGCAGGAAGTACTTTCTACTGGTAGTCAAATGTTTGTTTAGCAAAAATCCACTTGTCTCTGCCACCAACTTTCTTTTTTTTCAAGTTCTCAAGTATCAGTTTTACAACTGATAGGACATGCAACTAGAAACTGCAGTGTTTGTTGTGCTTGAGCTAAAATAAGAATCTGTCCTCTTTTTACACAGCTAAGTGGCTTCTGTGTTACAAAAAATAATCAATTATTTGACTGTTAGCTTTATATATTCTTGCTCAATGAAACTCAGTCATGGCATACTGAACTAGGATCTAGAATTCTTTGCCTTCAGTGACTTTAAAAGTATTTCAAAACAGAAAGGAAATATTTCTGTGCTTTGCTTCTTTACCACTGAAATTCTTTTTTGAGGAAGCAGTGTATTGGTTTTCTAGTTTATGTAAGTGCAGAAATGCAGAGTATCTTTCCAGCTTTAGCATACTTCTTCCTTTATCACCTGCAAAGGGAATTCTAGTAACCCAAAGCTTTTTAAGGCAGAATTAAGTGTTTTACTATAAAATCTTGCCTTATGTGAAAACAAGAATGAATATGTGTGCATCATTGAAAAATGAACTGGTGATTCCTAAGTTAGCCTAGTCTCAGATTCTGATTTGAAAGTTTGTTCTTGTATGGCTCCAGCCATGCCTGCTGGATTGTCAGAAGTTTTGAAAGTGTCCTTTTGGGATGCTGCAAGCTTTTATCAAGGTTTTGTATTTCTGCATCATCCTCTACTGATTTGGTTTGCTGCCTTGTAGAACTGTGTAGGAATGCTTCTGACTTTTCTCACACTTCAGCTGTTACTGCTCTCTTATCCATGAGGTGTTTTGTTTAGGAGAGCAGAGTTGTGTGTTTTAAGGATGGGGTTTGTAATAGGTGCTTTTCCATGGTGATTTTTTCATTTGTGAGGTTTTTTTTTTTAATTTTTTTTTTTTTTAATTGCAGAGGCTGTCTATTCTATGGTCCACCAGGGACTGGAAAGACACTGCTTGCTCGTGCACTTGCTAATGAATGCAGTCAGGGTGACATGAGAGTAACCTTTTTTATGAGAAAAGGTGCTGAGTGCTTGAGTAAATGGATAGGAGAATCTGAACGACAGCTTCGTTTATTATTTGAGCAGGTAAGGATGAAATGTGCCATGTGTTCTGTCTGAATTGGAAATAATTTTCTATGGTCAACAAGAACTCACTCTTTTTTCTTTTGTCAGCTCCTTCCACTGAAACAGGATTGCCACTGTTTCCTTTGTCAGTTGAGTTTTAGGGGCTTGAAATCTTGAGGTGTATTGGGAAAGATTAGTAAAGGAAATAAGAAAATCCTGTGAAGCACCACCACTACCACCCTCCTCCCCCCCCCACAAAACAACAAACACAACAACCTCCCAAAAAGTCACAAAAAATATTTCAAGAAGCAAGAGGTGGTGGCTTAAGATCACAGGCTGAAAGCATGGTCATTTAAATTGGTAACAGAGGGTTGCTTCCAGAACCTGTAACTGAGTTAAGTCTTGTCTCTTCTTGTGGTTGCCAGATAGATGTTAAAACTATTGGTATGGTTTTTTTCTTGTCACCCAGTCTCCGTGGGTTGACATAGGCTGCTGTTTTCAGTTACTCATGCCACTTTACTCTGTTAGCTCAATTAGCAGAGTCTGAAAAATCTAGTTCATGCCTTTCCAACCATGATGTTTTTCATGCATTTTCTCTTTCAAATAGGGCTGTTTCCCTGATGTCAATATTCCTGTGTTTTCATTGTAGGCCTACCAGATGCGACCTTCAATTATTTTCTTTGACGAGATTGATGCTCTTGCTCCTGTACGGTCCAATAAACAAGACCAAATTCTTAGGTAGGACGTGTTTTGTATCTACATAGAAGCTGGTTGATCTTTGTGAAAAAAAGATGGCAATTTATTTAACTTCAAGTGACACATTCATTTTTCCTGAAAATGAGTAATTCCGTGCAAATGAATCTCAGATGATTTTTAGACAGTAATTGAAAATGATTTACACAAGGCCTGTGTAACCTTATCTGTATTTTGTTATGACTTTAAATGAGTCTTTTGCTAAACAGCATCTCATAAATAAAAACTTGTCCTTTTTGAGTGATCATTGGACAAGGTTATTTGTAACTGAAGAAAATTTACTAAGCCGGTGAATGAAAATCATATTTTTCTGTTAGCTCTGTGGTGGGGACACTTCTGGCACTTATGGATGGCTTAGCCAGCAGAGGAGAGGTTGTGGTCATAGGAGCCACCAACAGACTGGATTCTATAGATCCTGCTTTACGAAGACCCGGGCGCTTTGAACGAGAATTCCGCTTCAGTTTGCCAAACAAAGAAGTCAGAACATCCACTCAACCTTAGTGCTTATGTGCCAAAGTCCATCTTTATAACAAAGCCCTGGAATAAGGCAGCATTGTGTGGCAGTGCAAGTCTCCATCCGTAGTGTACAGCTTGGACACGAGAGGGGTATCTGGAGACATTGCATTTTACTGTGCAGGGCAGACTTGGCCCTGGATATCTATGATTAGGGTGATTTGAACAAGTAGTTAGTTCTCTAGTTAGTTTTGGTTTCTCTGTGACTGGTGGAGAAAAGGGGATGCTGATAGTGACTGAAATGTTTAAGAAAGAATGAGTGTATTAATTAGTTATAAACTACTCCTATAGCATCTTGAATGTGAAAGAAAGGGTGAGAGAATTCCGCCTTGGTAGCAAAAAACTTTGATCAAGGCTGGTGCTGGAGCGAATTAAGTATGTTGGGCTCTCACTGGAAGTTACTGACAGGGACTTGGACAAAGTTGTGAAGGACACAGCACAGGTGCAGGGCTTGGGAAGCATTTAGTTCAATGGCAATAGTTAAGCAGTATAAAAATGGATATATAGCAACCAAAAAATATTGAAGGGGGGACATTGCATGCAAAACTGGAGACTTCTTTTTGTATTTTCTCTCTGGCTATGTCTGATATTTCTTAGCACTTCTTGGAAAAAGGATAAAAGGCTTGTTGGGTTGAAAGCTAGTAAAAGTGCACTAAACAATGCATTTAGCACAAATATTTTTCTCCAGTTTTCATCTGCTCTCAGGAACAGGAGATGAGGTGCCATTAAAAAGATCTAATACATGATTCCCTAATGTGGTAGAATTCCAGAAATCTGCCATAATGAATCTGTGTACCAAGAAATACTTCATGAAATTTTTCTAAATTTGAGAGAATTTTCTTTGATGAAAAATCTCCATTTGTAGATAAGAATTTTACCATGATTTTTTTCTTCAGAATCTATATGTCTCACACTTGTGAAAACTGACTTTTATGGAAGATGTAAATGCCTTTTACTTGACTGCAGCCCCCAGCAAGAGTTTAATGTAACAAATTTAGAATTATTGAATTTCCTGCTTGAAGTAGCAGACAGCATATTAATAACTGACCTTTAAAATACTAAAAGGTTTAGCTGATAAGAAAAGTATTTTTAGTGGTATAAGGGGTTTTGTGGGTTTGTGTTGTCATTGTTCTTGTAAGAGAAAACTTAGGGCAAACTGAAATGCAACTGTTTTCAGGCAAGAAAAGAAATTTTCAAAATTCATACACGAGACTGGAACCCGAAGCCGTCGGACAACTTACTTGAAGAGCTGGCTGAAGAATGTGTTGGTGAGTTTGAAAACAGTGTGGGTTACTACATGGGACTTGAGCCCTAGGGAACCTGAGCTTGTATCAGGCAGTACTTGAGCTCCTGTACCTTGCTGCAGAGAGAGGCAGTGAGGAGGCAGTTGGCATGCCTTGGGAGCAAAGTTAGGTGCTGCTTTAAATTTTCTTTTTGTCTCTCAGAACACTGAATGGGTTTGGAACATCTTTCCCAGGAGCAAAGTTTTGACCAGTAGGCTGCTGCCTAAGTGCAGGATATCAGGCTTTGAGCCACGTAATAGAGATTAGAACAGTAGAGATAGAACAGTAGAGATAGAACAGTAGAGATAGAACAGTAACTCTTTAAATTCTCTTTTAGCCTGGTAGTTTTTGGCTGCATAAAAAGTCTTTCAGTGTTTCACTTTAGAAATATTGGCCTTGAATTCTGTTTTGTCTGAGACTGGCACAACATTTGATTCTTGTTTTGTTTATTAGGATACTGTGGTGCCGATATTAAAGCCTTATGTGCCGAAACCGGTCTCTGTGCTCTGCGGCATCGTTATCCTCAGCTATATGAAAGCAGAGAGAGACTGCAGATAAACATGGATTCAATTAAAATAAAAGCAAATGATTTTTCCATGGCCATGCAGAAGACTGTTCCAGCTTCAGGGAGGGTTGTGCCTTCCCCTGGGCGAGCGCTATCAGCTATTTCAAAGCCACTGTTAAAAAACACACTGGAAAGGATTTTACAAACCTTGCAGAGAGTGTTCCCCCATGCTGAGCTTGCACTAAAGAGGGACCAACAGAAAGGTATAACGTCTACATTCCCTTGTTTAAAAATCTGCCAAAGCAAAAGCTTGTGATTTGTGCAATCAACATACACAAACCTCTCAGCTGTACTGGCAGCACAGTTTTGTACTTTGTGTGTGCACAGTGCAGGGTGGGAGCTGTGAGTGACTCGCAAAAGCAGTTAAGAGCTATGTGTTCTTTGCTGGAGCACCCAGTTGCTGACAGTACCCACAGTTACTGACAGTAGCTAACAATCACATTTATCACTTGTGGAGAGGAATCTAAGTTTTAAATTATTAGCACCTCTTTTCAAATAAATGCTTAAAGCAGGAGAAATATTTTTCAGGTGTCCGGGAACTACATAAGTTGTTTCTAATCATCTTTATTCTAAGGAGAAAAACCCACAAGTTTTTGTTAACAGAGATAATACCCAATGCAAATCATGGGACTTAGGACAGCTTTGTAGAGACTTGTGCAATCTCCTTTGATTTGTGGCAGAAGGAACTCTTCAGAAAATAGCATTCAAATGATGAAATACAAGAGAAGTGTTTTCCAGCACCAATTTTGAACGTGTATTAATGTAAGAGAGAGATATGGATTATACAAGGAAGTTAACAAAACTCTCTTCTCTTTAAATATCCTATTTTAGGAAATTATGTGATTGACACTGATGAGGAATCACCATCAATCTCTGAAGAGAAGCCAACTCATAAAACACCTGATTGCAAAAAGGCAGAATTCTGCACTTTTAGCAGGTATGTTTGTCCCTGGTATGGTTCCATTTGTAAGACAGCTGGTCTGTAACCTTTTTTGGTGTGAGGGATGCTAGATGAAGGAGTTGAGAGTGTGTGTGAGGGGTGGTCAGTATTTGCCACATGTAAGTGTGAAGCTACAACTGGTTGCTACTGCTCTCACTGAGTACACTGCCCTGACCCATCAAACTGAACTGTTGTGTGGGTATGGCTGGTATGGTTGGCTGGATAGTCCCACTGTGGCATTTAAGAGCTGTTACTTAACCCAGCCAAAAGAGTAGCAGACATGCTGGGGACTGACAGGATTTCTTAGCAGAGACAGAGTTTGTGAGAAAGTAGGCTTTGATAGTCTTCCTGTTCACAGACCAGCTTATTATTTTATGGAATGGGGAGAATATTTGCAAAAAAAAAAAAAAAAAAAGCATAGGAAAAACTTTACTGTCTGTTTTCATATTCATCACTCATTTTTAAACTTTTCTTCTTATTGCTGTAGAAATCCTCGTGACCAGCCAACATCTTACAGGCCACGGTTCTTACTAATTGAAGAGCCAGGATCTGGGCAAGCTTCTGATTTGGCAGCTGCAGTAATACATTCCCTGGAAAAGTTTCCAGTTTATACACTGGACACACCAACATTGTTTGCTAGCACGTCACTAGATGAAACGTGTGTACAGGTAGCTTCTTCTCTTGTTAGTCTCGTAGGATTAGTGTATAAACTAGTGAAGTATGCAAAATTCATTGTCAATATAAGTGGTCTGATTTAAATGTGCTGTTTTGTTTACTTCTGTCTGAAAATTCACTTTTCTGATGGAATGATACCAAGTAAGGATTTTATACGTGGCCATGGTTTCCATTTGAAATGTGACAGGGAAAATGTTACTAGCAGCTCAGGAAAATGGGAAGTGCTGCTTATAAACCCCTCTTTGTGGCAAAAAATCCTGCTAGTCTCACGTGGAATTTAGAAAGTTGTTTTTGTTGCTTCTTAAGACTGTGCTACCAGTAGATGGCTCTTCACCAACCTGACGGCATGTCAATGCACATTCTGTAGCCTTTTTTTCAATTATATTTGTAGGGCAGCTAAGGTTTTAAGAAAAAGAATTTTCTTGTTTGGATTTTTTTTTTTTCCTATACACATGCAGCTTCTACTGCTGCAGTACATGCAGCAAAAGCATTAAAATTCATGGAATACTTAGATTTGTCCAGTGTTGGGTTTTCATTTACTATGAAAAGGAAATATAAGCAGCTTAATGCTTTTTTGCTTTTTTTACTTTTGAGCAGTAAATCCACTTTGTTTTTTGGCATCACCGTATTAAAATATTTTGATCTCTAGTAGCAGCATTTGAGATCTGTACAAGTTAGGAGAGACACATTATGTGACTGGATACTCATTTGTCACACAGGAGGAGCAAGTCCTTTGCAGATTGTTAATCTGACATGGTGCATAGAGAAATTTGTCGTGCGAAAGGACTGTTCCACTTCCCTCATCCGGTAGATGCATGTTGTCTTCTGTGATTGAGGTGCCATCTGTAGGCAGTGGCTTGTGGTTTTCCAAAGCCATCTGGTCTGTCATACATGAAATCCCTATTTGTGCTTGGTCTTTGCATATTAAGTGCTTTAATTATTAATTTTGAGTTAAATATTTTTAAATTGAATGTTAAAATTAACCCATCAGCCCAGGTACCAAAAAAAAATCAAGTTCCATTAATCACTTGTACACCATAAGTTATCTTTCCGGTGTTTACTGTATACTTTCACCACGGTTTTAAGATGTTGGATGTATTTTAGTACTTTTTTTAGGTGTTTTTACTTGTACTTTGGTTCCAAGGCAGATTTCAAAACCCCAGTTCCAACAAACAGCCCAGCCCCATAGCCATTACCCTGTAAGCTCCATGGCAACCTGAATTTTAATGACCCTTATCTCAGCTAATACCACCCCTCTGACAACGATGAGCCCTTGGTGGACAGAGATAATCTGTCAAAGGGAAAACACCAATCACCTTAAACCGAAGGGGTGGGCTGTGGGCGGGCTGTGGGTGGAGCAAAGGCACTATAAAACAAGGAGCCAGAGACAGACACACCCCCCTTCTGTCCAGCCTGCTGAGGTGGAGTTCAGTGCTGGGAAGGCTTACTCCTATTAATGAGCTTTTAGTAATTTTTTTTTTTTTTTTGGCTTTTGGACCAGCCAAAAGCCAGCCTAGCACTGCAAGACCTTTTTCTCTACCTGAGGTCCAGTGCTGTCTCAGCCAGAAGATCTAAAATCCCTGCGCTCCTGGGGCATACCATCTATCGAGCCATAGGATCCCAAATTTTTATATTTTGCTAATTTTTGTAATTTTTCAGTTTTTCCGTTTTTAATAAATTGTTTTAATTTTTAACTAAGAGTTGTCTCATTTCTCACATGGTATGATGGGTCCTTTGGTAATGAGAGGCTGTGAGTGATTTAGCTCTTAAAACAGTCTAAGGACTGGTCACCTCTTATAAAATGTGCTTGAAGTTAGGAACTATAGCCAGGCTTCTTGTGCTGTGTTAGCCCTCATCTTTTCACCCAGGCCTTTGTTCAGACCGTGCTCCAGTCTAAATAGGGTGTATCCCCCCTCTGAACTGAAAATGGTGTAGCTGCAGTTGTGTGGTGATTTTTCCAGGCAAGTACATCTTGCTGAAGTGTTAGCTTTGGGGTTTTTTTCAGGCACACCACTATATTGGCTGAGTTCTTAGGCCCTTTAGGAGTTATCATATACCTAAGTAGTTTTGAAATCAGCAGAGATTCAGGTCTGTTTCTGTCTGCATAGAAATGCCTATATCAGAGTCAAAGTGAAAATTTTACATGATTGTTAAGGAGTCATTTATCAATTTGTCTTGATGTCTTGCCTTCATGCCTCTCATTTCATAAGTTAGTTTGACTGATACATAGTTATTTAGTAGCCTGTTCTACATGATGTAGTTTTCTTATCCAAGCTTCATTTTACCAGCTGATGCGAGAAGCTCAAAGAACAGCACCAAGTATCATTTATGTCCCACAAATCCCTTCATGGTGGGAGACTGTTGGACCTACACTGAGATCTGTTTTTACAACACTACTGCAGAGCATCCCAAGGTTTACTCCAGTTTTACTCCTTGCAACATCTAATGTACAACTGAGAGATCTCCCAGAAAAGGTATTTCAGTTGATACTTTACTTCCTTTGTTACTCAATTTCTTGTTAATTTATAACTCCCTGAAGCATTAGAGTTACGTGTGGCTCCTAAGCAGATTCGTATTAATTACTCAGGCATCCAAACCCAGTCCCTTAAAACTTGCTTAGACAAAACAACGCTGGAAGCATTTGCCTAAAGTGTTTTCTGAGTAGAGATTGACTTTGACCCAACATTTCATCCCTTCTCACACACTTAAGCTTATTAGACAGATGTATGGACTTGCTTCAGGCAATGGTTCTGGTGGCTTAAAGATGGTTAGGTGTGTCCTTAGTGAAGACTATGGTGCTTGAAAGGTTGCTAGGAAAAAGACTGTTTTTCTGAAAACATTTTTACTGAAAAGTCAAGAGATATTTTTGCTGAAAAAGTACAGAGATTACACTGTTATTGATGGAATGTGATTTCAAATTTGAATTATTTTTTTAGAATTTCAGTTACTTCCTTCATCTGGGTGAAAACTCAACAAATTAGAAAGCTAAGTTCCAGTTTCTGTTTAAGCAACTTGGAAATAAATGTTTAGGGGCATTCTTTAATGAAATTCTTCAAGAGGACATGCTGAGCTTTGTAGACATGTGAGACTGTGCATTCAAGGAAGGTGTTCAAAATGCGAATGTGCTGCTCTGATTATTTTGTCTCAGTAACAGAAGTTTTTATACTGTTAATAAGTGCCTTCTAAAATAAGGATTGAAATCCCTTCCATACCTTTTGGTAGTAGAAATAGAAAAATGGAATACAGCTTGGAAGTATTCAAATTGAGACACCTCATTTAAATTAATTAAAAATAAAATTAGAGAAAGCCCAAACACCTTAATAAAAAGCCAGCACTTGTCCTCTGAGCCTTGCCGTTTTCCCTCTGTAGTTGCCATGAAGATTCAAGCCAAAGGCCAGCAAGGCATGTAAATGCAAAATAAGCAGCCTTGAGGATGGTGAATCCCCAGTCACCCCTTTCTCAGTTGTTTATCATACAGTTTCTTCCTAGCTTCCTAGCTTAAAATCTAGAAGGTGATCCTTGGAGAAGGCATTTTAAATTGCCATGCTATAAAAACCTAGTCTTTTAAGGCCAAGAAGGTACCTTTTCATCGATAGTCTTATCCAGATAAGTATTCAGTTTAATTCAGAGAGATACTCAGCTCTTTTGGAACAGAATATAAGTTTGCATGGCCTTGTATAACTGAAGTATCTTTTCTCTTCATACTTTAGATAAAAACATTGTTCAATAATGAATATGAAGAAGTTTTCAGAATCCCACGTCCTACCTGTGCTGAAAGAAGACATTTTTTTGAAGACTTAGTTATGAAGCAAGCTGCTCAACCTCCTGCATTAAAAAACAACACAAGTGAGGAGGATATTCTACATATAAAACTTTTCTAACTCTAGGTTAACAGATAATGCAGTGTTCACTGTGGTGATAATTTTCTATCGATCATTTTTCATGTGCTTGTATATGAGTTCCATCAATTAACAATTTTCTGATTCATTTAAGCTTGCCAGCCTTTGGAAGTGCTGCCTGTAGCTCCACCACCCAAGCCTCGAAAGCTGACAGAGGAAGAAATAAGACAGGTGGAAGAGCAGGAAGAGGATACGTTGCGTGAACTTAGGATTTACTTAAGAGATGTGGCACAAAGACTTGTCATTGACAAACGTTTCAAAGCATTTACAAAGCCCATTGACCCAGAGGAGGTTAGTATTGACTTATAATACTATTGTAACTGTGTGTATTCATAATTCCTCTGTGTTTACGTGTCTTGCTGTTTGTGTGCTCTTTCTAGGAAGGTTTATCTTTGGTGTTAGGAATGTACTATTCTGATTTTCCAAGAAGAAGGAACTGAATTTTGCTTTTACTTGACTCCTTGAGGCTCTCAAATGCTTATTATTTGAGTATTCACTGAAATTCCTATGTTCTTTCTAAAATGTCTTTAAACCTTTAGCGTATTTCAGTTAGAAGGGATCTACAAGGATGATCTAGTCCAAGTGCCAGTTACACCAAATGCCAACACAGTTTGCCCATGAAAATGTTTGGATACATTGGTGTGTGTCTTGGGGTGACCTTATGATGTGTATCCCATATCGCTGCCTATGCCCAGAAATTGATTTCTGTGCCTTTCTATGCCTCTAAACTGAGCCTGAGAGGGGGAAGGTAAAAAACTGAGCAAAACTTCTTCAAAGCAGTTTGCAACTTGTTCAAGGTCACACACAGATAGCAATTGGTTTCCCAGGTGCAGCAGGGGAGGGAGGAAGCACCCGGCTTGCTGCTCCCAGGACAGGTTTTTTTTTGGCCAGTGGTTCAGCTGCTTTGTTCTTTGAGAGAGACTGAGAGTTGAATTTTTCCTTCTCTGGAATTTCGTATTTTCTCCCTTTTCTACTGGCCTGCTTGATTCCTTTAACATCAGAGCACATCGGGAGGACTTTCCACCAGGCACAGAGGGCCTGGCCCTGGCCCAAGCCCCAGCTCGGAGGAGACCAAAGGGAGGACTCTTAACGCTTTCCCAGGTTTTTCCTCCACAGCGAAAGATTTTATTGTTTAGCATTATTATCCTTTCTCGTGTGTTTGTTAAATAAATAGCTTTTATCTCCTTCACTTTCCTTTGAGGAAAATTTATTTTTCCCGAACCTGGTGGGGGAGGGGTGGTTGTGCCTTCTCTCAGAGGATGTATTTCTAAATTTGGCCAAACCGGAACAGTGTGTTACAGCACTAAAAAGCAGAGAGATCACTTTCTCTATAAACAGTACCTGTAGGGCTGTTGTAATAAAGTCTGAAGCTCTTTGATTAACTGTCAATATGTTCTGTGAGACCAGGAGTAGAAGCAGCAGTTTGTCAAATAAATTTTCAGATGCCATTCTCAGTTTCATCTGTAGCTTTCCTCAGTACATAATCAACCATAAGGGCTGCATGGGTTTTTCTTGCTCCCATACACTTCCCATTAAAGTTGTTGAATAAGTCTAAGCCAGGGGCATGTACTTCAAAGTCAGTTGTTTTAAGACAGCTTTTCATTTCAGCAAAGTCCCATTCCCTTGAGCATCCACTGACTTGTCTTTTCCTTTCCTTGTAGTTTCCAAGATGTGAATAACCTATAAACACATAGATGTCCTTATCTAAACTAGTCATTAGGCGCCTTTTATGCCTTGAGTAAAGAAATCAGCATCTCTGGGTCCAGTTATCTCATTGGAGACTAGATGCTTAGGACAGGTGCTTCAAAGGTGCAAATCCTGCAGATTTTTCTTGCTGCCAACAACAAAGAGAATCTAAGGTGATTTTACTAAGAAAGGCTTCTCTGCTGTGGTTTTCTGAAAGGAAGTGAAATGAATCCAGCCAGTTCCTTTCTCTGCTCCACACATGCTTCTGACCACCCTGCTTCTATTTTCCCCCTCTCCTGGTCTGTCTCTTCAAAGACACCTGAAATACCTTTCCAATTTTCAAGAAACTATCCGGTTATTTTCTGCATCTTTGAGTGTGTTATAAATATCTGGGGCTCTTCAGAAGTCCTTTATTTGACTTTATGAAAATAATTAATTTTTGTAGCTTAAATCTCTGAGCATGTGTATTTAATTTGTAGGCACCCAATTGCAGGGACACTGTTAAACAGCCCATGGACCTCTCAACAGTTTTGTCCAAGATTGACATGCACCAGTACCTAACTGCAAGAGATTTTCTAAAGGACATCGATCTAATCCGTAGCCATGCTTTAGAGCACAACACAAAAACATGGCCTGGAGGTAAGGGTGTATTTTTTATCCCTAATTCGGAAAAAATTTCAGATGTGTAAATTGATAAATTTTGTCTGTGGAAATTTAGTAATCCCACAGTAGATGTGGGATCAGATAATTTTAAACAACCCCATTAGATAATTTTAAACCACCCCAGAGAGCATTTCTTGCCAGATTGTAAATGTTTTAGCATTAGATATATTGTTTGGGTATGGAATTGTAACAGATGTGTTGATTGGTAACTAGTACTTTTTCTTAAATAATTAACTTTTCTGTTTTCATGCTGAAAATACTGACTGACATAACCTTTCAGAACCTGCCTATGAAAAAAGAAAAATCATTCTAAGTAACCAAAATAAAGACTTTCATTGAACTGGTAGAAAATTCTCAGTTCTGACTGTAAAATTTCAGATCTCCTCCTGAGGCACAAAGCTTGTACTTTGAGTGATACTGCATATTCATTCCATTGTGAGGCATGAAATGAATGAAGATTTTGAGCAACGCTGCCAAAAAATTAAAGAATCTCGTAAGGAAAGAGGTATGTTTTTTGATGCTGAGGATTTTAAGACTTGTCTTGTGCTTTGTAAGACACACAAGACACAATTCTTTGCTCTGCAGGGTATAAGAAAGCAGACCCAAAGTGTAATGAAAAATGGAAGATGCCCACAGCACCTGTGAATGCCAGTACCCCCTGCTCCAATGGCAAGTTTCATTTTATTCAGACTTTCTTGGAGAAGGTGCCAAAGTCACTTCTCTACCTTCTGTGTTCCTGTGGCCTAACAGCAGGTTCCTGTGATGCTTGGTTCTTCATGCCAGAGGCATTAAATATTTCATTATGCTGCTTCAAAATGTGGAGTAAATCCTGAGGTCATTCATTCAATGTGGTTATGAAGTGCAGTGGCTGCTTGACATTGGAAGAGCCTGGCCTTGATGGCTCAGCTGACATTTAATGGCACCTGCCTCTTGAAGTCCAAAACATTGTCTGTGGCTCTTTTGAATATTCAGCTAGTTTTCAGTTACATGAAACAGTGTTTTCCCCTTCCCTGCCTATAATATATCTAATAGAGAACTGATCTCATTAACTTGCAACCCTTTCTCTAGACACATATAGGGAGATGGTACTGAAGCTTCTGTAGTTATTTTCCTTGCAAGATGCTGCTGCTGTGTTTTGAAGAAAGAACTGTTTTGGATTACATTTTTTTGTATCTTTCTATAGATAAGTCAAAAAGAAAATGCAAAATGAAGGAATACTCTTCAAGTATTGCAGCAAAGAGGGAGAATGTTCAGTTTGCATCCTCCCAGGACAGTCCTATGGAAGAACATGAAAATGTACTCCAAGGACAACAGAAAAATGGGACAGAAAATGAACGCGAGAGAGTGAGCCTTGTGGCTGAATCCCCTACTGAAAAAAAGAGTGCCATGCTTCCTGAATGTTCAGACCTAAGAGAGGAGAGTGAAATGCTAGATTGCCAAATAGGCAGAACTTCTGAAGATGGAAGTTCAAATGGTAAGTTAAAGGTCAAAGAGGTAATTTAGCTCCTTTTTCTTCTTGAGCAGGGTTACACTATTTATTAGGTTTTAGCCTTCTTGAATTTCATTCTGTTACTTTTTTTGTGTCTCTCTCAAATCAACATACAGTGTTCCTTGCATAATGATGCTGCTCCTCTAGTTATGCTGGCTGGAGTCATGGTTTTCTGTAGTGGCTGGGATTTTTTGATTCTGCAGTTTGTTTTTCAAATGGTACCTAGTTGTACAAGTATCTTCCCAGTAATAAGCAGCCTAAGTGTAAACTGTACTGCTGTACTTTAAGTAGTGTGGACCCAGAGACCCCCATGGAATAGAAGAATTATGTCCTAATGTTTGGAATGTAAGATGTGTAGGTGTGTTTCTGAACCTAAAATACTTTGTTTTTTCACTGTGTTTGGTTTTTTTGACTTCAGGTTTACTGTGCAGTGCTATAGTGGCAACATGAATATTTGTTCTTCATTTTACCCAGTCTTTTTTATCTAGGGCTTTCTTTCATGTCTGAGTTTCTAGTTTTTATGGAGCAGCACTAGAAGGATGGAAGTCAAGCATTTCTCGGTAAAAAAATTGGCAACAGTTTTGTCTCTGTTATTGCAGAGGGCTACTGTTTTCCAGGTACAGGATGCTTCACTGATACTGTAGTCCAGATAAAGAAATCATGACTTAAATGTGTGTAATTCCAGATTCACGGGTACATCATACAACTTGTGTGGGACGTTCTCAGGCAGATGAGCAACCCAAAGTATGTGATGGGAAAGCAAAGAAAATTCACACACAGGGAGTGTCTGTGGATTACTCTGAGCTCAGAGTAAGTCTAATTTCAATTTTGTTAATACTGAAGTAGGACATTTTCTTGCTACCTGTATGGTTGTAAATTAAGTCAGTTTTTAACCAATGCCAATTCATGAGAGGGGTACATAGCTTGTGAAAGAATTCAACCTGTAATGACTGGTGTTTCCACAGCTGGTATAGATGGCTGCTTTTGCTGAACTGAATTTTAGGAGACTGTGATCTCTTCCTAATTTTCAGTGTAAAAGGGCTTGCTAAATTTTAAAATAAGTCACTGACAACCTGCTACTGCCGTTGGTTAGCAGTTTTTATGATGGACTGGGGAGATGGGTGTTTTGATTTGCTGTTTACATGTTTTCATTAATTACAAACTGGAAAAGGACCTTGATTTTTATCAGTGATGACTTTAAACCTGAAATTAGAAGGTTGACCTAAAGATCATCCTGGATAAAATACTAATATCTGTTTTTCTCAAAGGCTTTCAAAATTCAGTGCTAGAATTTTGCATCCATACAATTACAGTGTTACATGGTTTTTCCAGTCCCCTGTAGGATAGAAGTTGTTTTCCTAGGGTGTAGTTGGGGAAAGGCTCAAACATGGGCCTATGCTGCAGGGCGAAAAAGAGGTTCCTTTGCATGAACTGGAGAGGGTAGAAGAAGGATCTGCCTTTCAGGGGATGTAGCCATGAGAAAAATTCAAGAAATTGCTAGGTTGAAGTCCTGGAGGTTGGTCAAAGGAGAGGATGCTGCTGTTTACCTGCCATGACGAGAAAGGGAGTATTACTTGGTTGTTTCCCTTGTGTGAGGAGAGTGTAACTAGAGAGAAATCCCCTTTGGTGAAGGGGCCTGCCAGCACAATTTCTATCACATTTTTAAGTGTTGACCTGAACTGTAGAGGTTAAATTAACTTTCCAAGATGGCTTCCTAAGGAAACAAACTTCAGGGGGTTGTGTTGTTCAGGTCTGCTTGTGTATTTAAAGAAGCCACAAAGGTTTTTCTAGAATTAGGGTGCTAACAGCATGTAATCTGAAGTTATTGCCTACTGACTGGAGGAATGGTAGGGTAGAGCCCTTACAAATGTTTCTGCTCATATGTGTTTCAGCTGTGAGGAGACAGCTACAGTCATGAAACGCGTCTTTTAGACTTGTTTCCTTAACATGGGTGTCACTGGAAGTCACTGCTTGTACCAGAGAGCTGCTCCAAAATGGAGCTGCTTGGTTTTGTATGGGGTTTTTGTTTGATTGATTTTGTTTGTCTGTTCTCTTGGGGGTTTCTTTTGTATGTGTGTTCACTTATTTGCTCGATATTAGGTATAGAACTCAGACCTTGTGGTAGCTGATCTGAGGGAGGACAAGTCTGATGGCAAGCTGTTGTGAGGCAGTAATATTTTGTTTGGTGTAGCTGCTCTCTTGAGCTACATCTCAACAGCCTCCCACAACACACAGCTGCTGAACAGCCCCAGCAGTGCTGCTACTAGCTTGTTAGTGTTGCTTTCCCAGAGATTACCACATTCACATATTTGGTAACACAAGGAACTGTGGGAGATATTGGTAGTTTCCTACAGAAACTTCCATTGGTAGTTCATCCACTCTTGAGTTGCAAGGTAGGAGCTGACTGATGTTAGTCACAGTACAGATTGAGCTAATGGGTAGAGGTGAACACCTAAGGATGCTTTTGTTTCCATCTGGCACAGCTCTATATGTATGATCTGTAGCCTTGTTTCCAAAAACACATTTTCCAGGGCCTTGTATTGCATTTCTAATGAAGTGCAACCATGACTTTCCTGTGGCAGCTACTCTTTGACAAAGTGGATCGTGTCATTCCCTGCTGTTCTAGAAGCAGTTGATTGGCAGTTATGATCCCTGATGTTATATAGTGATGAGTAAGAAAAAGCTGTCTGAAATGTAAGCCTTTTCTTTGACATATGGAATATTACTTTGCTTCCTTCAATTAAATCTTGTCAGAAATCTAATCAGTTTTCTGAAGTGCCGCTTTGTATAACAATGTAAGAAAGTAGGATGTATCTTGTGCTATTCTAAACTGTACTTTCCATTTTTTTGCTTCAGCAACTGCTGGATTTGGTCATTGTGGCAACTGAGAATGTCAGTATATCTTGCATGGAAAGACTATATGCTCTTCTTAGCCAGTGCATTTATCGACATCGGGAAGATGATGACAAAACTGAATTAGTGAAGGTAAATTTTTTGTCTTGTAGCCCTTTCTGTCACATGCTATTATACGTGTGTGTGTGTGTTATGCATATGTATGTGTGCTCTGTGAACATCACACTTATTTGGCATCACTGTTTACTGCTTAGTTGCCTGTTTCACAAGACTTTCATTTCAGTCTGGAAGACATTTATCCATATTGCAAAACCATTGTTGTATGTGGCATAGTAGTTGATTACAGTTTCAACAGGAAAAGGCTTGAAGACAATGGATCCACCCACTCAGGCCTCTCAAACCAGTTAACCTCACTCTGTCAATAAAGGCTTCTCCAGAAGCTTTTCAGGGGTGGGAGGCTGTGAAAGGAGGGTGCTTTTCTCTGTGTGTCACTTCCTCTTTCTCCCCTTGCAGGCAGGCACACATGGTAATGCTTGTATAGTAGTCATTCCATTCTTGAAAAGAAATGAAGTATGAAACATAACAAGAACTTGAGACTTTTGTCTAGTCTCACCAGACTGACTTTTTAACTAGCATGGCCCAAATGTCTTTAATTTGACAAATGGGGAGTTTTCTGCCTATGACAGTTTGATGCTAATGAGTCAAATTCTCTTAATCTCTCTCTCTAAGAGAGGAGTTCTTAGTTGTCAGAACTGGGCAGAAATCTTCCACAGGCACTCATGGTCCCAGCTGGGCATTCCCAGTACTGAGTTCATTTAGATAGGTTGGATATTCAATCTTCAGCTTCAATATCCTTGAATCCATTTGTCTTTCAGATGCTTGTGCCTAAAAATAGATAAAATTCTTCATGCCTCTCAGTCTGCCTTAAAAAAAAAGAGCAAGCCTCTTGTCTTTGGCCCTGGTCATCTCAATCTCTTCTTCCACAGCTAATAAAGAGTTGGAACAGACTCTGTTATAATTGTGCAGGCCATTCCTGAAAAATGCACCCTTCTCTCATCTAGCATAATGATGTGGTTTAACATGAAAAGGGACCTGTTTATGTTATCTCAGTGCTTGCAAGCTTTTGTGACTAGGCTTGGTTTTTTTGTTTGTTTTCTACTTCTATCTTAACCAAAAAATATTTCCTCTTCAAAGTACCCACATGAGTTGTTCAAGAGCAACCTCCTCTGTATGAAGAGAGAGACTTTAGCAAGTACTTAATCAGAGTGCAGAAAAGAACAGTTCCAGCTTTTAGTTATGGCTCTTTGGGAACTGCTTCTTTTCTCGTTGTTGAAACTGTCATTGATAAAGATCCATAGTCCCATAAAACAGATTCCTCCAGTCTCTCTAGCCTACTCTGTATTTTGGGTGCCTAATGAAGCTAATGGGTCTAGAAAGATGTGATGATGGTAGCACATGTATTGGATAAACATTACTAACATTTGTATGTATGAACAGACTTGATTCTTTTGATGAAGAAGCAAATAGGGTTCTCTAGCTTGCATTCACACTGTGACTCCTAATTTTTCTTTTTTTCTTATTAGGCAATGAAGAAAGAAATTGCAATGTTAAGTTATCTGTGATACTGGACTTCAGTATATTCTAATGTTCATGTACTGCTCCCAAATGGAAAAATTATGTTTAATGTCTCAGTAATTGCAGCAACTATAGAACAAAGAGTGGAAGAAGGAAACATCTTTTACCATATGAAGGAAACCAGACATAACCTCCACTCTGTGGACCATCCCCTTGCGCACTGGGTGAAAGAGCCTGTTTCAAGACAACAATGTTTTCTTTCCATGGAAACAGCATGAAATTCTTCTAGAGGGTGCTGATTCTGACTCCTAAGATTGTCACAAAGCTTCCAAACATTTTTGCCACTGTAAGACATGGAAATGGATTTTTTTTTCCTTTAACTTCTTCCTCTAATTTCTAGTGAAGAGAAGTGAGCTGGGAGGTTCTGGGTTCTGCACCTTGGACGCAGCAACCCTATTTGTGTGTACTGACTGGGGAATGAGATGCTGGAAAGCAGTGCCACAGAAAGGCACCTGGGGGTCCTGCTTGATGGTTGGTGGTTGAACATGAGCCAGCAGCGCCCTGGCAGCCAGGAGGGCCAAGAGTGTCCTGGGGTGCATCAGGCACAGCATCGCCAGCCGGGCAAGGGAGGGGATTGTCCTGCTCTGCTCTGCACTGGGGTGGCCTCACCTTATGTATTGTGTGCAGTTTTGGGCTCCTCAATATAAGACATTAAGCTATTAGAGAGTGTCCAAAGGAGGGCAACAAAAATGGTGAAAGGCCTTGAGGGAAGGCAGTATGAGGAGCAGCTGAGGTCACTTGGTCTGTTCAGCCTGGAGAAGAGGAGGCTGAGGGGAGACCTCAGCACAGTCTACAACTTCCTTGTGAGGGGAAGAGGAGGGGCAGACACTGATCTCTTCTCTGTGGTAACCAGTGACAGAACCTGAGGGAATGGCCTGAAGCTGTGCCAGGGGAGGTTTAGGTTGGATATCAGAAAAAGGTTCTTCGCCCAGAGAGTAGTTGGGCACTGGAACAGGCTCCCAGGGAAGTGGTCACAGCACCAAGCCTGACAGAGTTCAAGAAGAGTTTGGACAACACTCTCATGCATGTGGTGGGATTCTTGGGGCTGTCTTGTGCAAGGCCAGGAGTTGGACTTGATGATCCTTGTGAGTCCCTTCCAGTCAGAATATTCTGTGATTCTGTGAGAGGCCAGGACTGACATCAGCCTCCCAGCTGTGGCACAGGCTGGCAGAGGATTCCACTCCTGCTTGTGACTCTGGCTGTCCTGTCACCTCACAAGGGTGAGGGGAGCACTCACCTGCCCCATCCTTGCCCCCCAGCAGCCCTTACCAACAGCAGCTGGTGCAGGTGTGGGCAGGATGGGACCACACAATTGCCTTGCAGGTGGCCAGCACAGGGGTGTTGGAAGTAGATGAACTTTAAGGTCCTTTCCAACCCAAAACATTCCATGAAATCTGTGGCCAGCTGTGTACATATATGTATAGATATGGTGTATACAGGTGCTCTCTCTGCATTTGCCTACTGAGGATAAAGCTTTTGCATGCTTATCAAGTGAGTATTAACTATTAACATTGCATAAACTCACTTTTTTACATTTCTTTCCTGGAGTTTAAAAGGAAATATATAAGGGGAAATGAAGGACATGAGTATAGCACATGGGTAGTCTGAACTTGACTTTAAATGGGCCTGACAGAACTCCCGTCTGGAATGCGGAGCTTCTTTAGCAGGCATAACAGACTATAAAGTTTTTGGTCTGAAACAGTGCTAGATTAAGTACATTTTATATATATATATATCTTGGAAAATATGCTGAGATCCAATGTCATTTCCTACTACTGTTTACCTCACTTAATCATTATTTTGCACTATTGCTGCAAATGTGTTTTGGAATACATTCTAGTACCTCAGGAGTTTCAGTCCCCCCCAGACATTCTCCATTGGTTTTTTTTCCCCCACAAACACTTCAAATTGCAGTGGTTTCCCTTCCTTGTTCTGAAGGCTTCCTTTCCTTTTACATCTCTGCATGAATTGGTCTTCTATTTTCATCTTGCCTCAATTAGAATCAAGAATCCTATTAAAAAATACTTATCAGAGAAGCTAGGAAGGTGGAAAAAAAGAAGGCATGGATTGAAAACACCAAGGCCCCTTATTGAAGTTTTTGCAGTGTTAGTCCAGTTTAGCCCTTTAGGTGTCTTTTCTGCCTAAAAGGCACACTTTCAAAGCTGAGCTTTTTCAGGTGTGTTGTATTACAGTCTTTTGTTGCATGACAGAGCTGCTTCTTGGCTCACAAACTGTAATTCCTCCTAAGTGTTACAGCACAAGTCCTTTTTTTTTTTTAAATCTTTCTAGCAGTGCTGAGCCATCAGACAAATTGAACCAGTACACTTTAGAATGAGATATATTAAAATTCTCACAACCATGAAACATACATTTAGTTATAATAGAGGTTATGTAGTATTATATGCAGTTACTTTGGAACAAAGGTGAAGGAGATTGTTTAATACTCTTGATATATGTGTAATCACCTAAAATGCTGCTCTGCCATAATATACCTTTTCATATTAGTCAATGGTAATAGTTATGAGATATAGAATGATGGAAAAATCAAAGTAACAGAACTCAGAATTTCTTTTAAAGTAATATTAGTGAAATTATTCATCATGTATAGAAATACAGGACAGACCAGACTTCTGGTAGAATACTGTCTAAAAGAACAGATTTTGGAGAATCACATCTGTCTAGAAATTACTGGCAGTAACTTTCCATTTGGTGAAGGATTTTACTTATGAGTATGCCAAGATTATGCAAGGATAATACCCTGTAGACCTTTCACAGATTTATGAGTGTTGTTCCTGAGCCAATCATACAGAAGCAATTAGATGCAGTAAATTTCTGAGAAGGCAAAAATACATGGGTGAGGCAGGTCTGCAATAGAAAATAGCTGTAGTTCTGCAACCATGTTCTGTCTTTCCTTGATCCTCTGAGCATGCATCTGCTGTGGTTTCAAACAGTTTGGAGTTTACAAAAGTGGCAAGGCTGAAGCAGTGACTCCCTTGTTACATTCACAGGCCATGTGAGTGCTGGGGAATTCCCATGGTGAGGTCTAAACCCAACATTTTGGTATTTCAACAGCCTCTTTGGGAGATCTGGAGGTCTCTGCCAAAGCACATGGCCCCTTTGTGGATATTGTTGCTTCCAAAAGGACGGATTTCCTTATGAAACTCTGATCAGTGGGAAGGGAAAAATTTTCTGATTAATTAACTAGAGAAAGTAAAAGAGAAAATGAGTCTTAAGTTCCTGGGACCTGATTAGGAGCAGGGTGTTATCCAACATATATGTTCCCATTCTGCCTTTTCTAACTTAGAATACTTGATTCAGTATTAAAGATTTCAACTGCCTTCTTGTAAATAAATGCATTTTATGGAATAAAAGGAAAGAGCAATTTAAAAATAAGTGAAAGGCTCAATTTCTCCTGTTGAGAGTACTATTGGCACTTGTAAGACATTTGGATGACTTCTGAAGCTTAAACTATAGATCTACTTGTATGCTTTAAATACTAGACACTTTAATGGCTCATTGAGCTAATATATGTATGAAAGAATAAAGGCTGTATTATTCTCAGTTAATGTAATGCAGTTTTAGAGACAAATGTATTACAGTATTCAATATTTTGAACTCAGCAGGGTCTCCTACTCTTTGCTGGGATTAATTCATACACAGAAAAGGAACTGATAGGTATTTTATTCTGTCCCACCTGAAGAACTACATTGAGACTTGAGTTAAAGACAATGCAGTTGCTGCATTATCACCAACCGTGTTCATTGGCACATTCACATCAGTGAATGTCAGACCATGATGTTGCTCTAGTGTCTGGGACTCGCCCTAGAAAGAAGAATGGTAAGTTGGAATGCTGTGTAGCACTGACTGTAGTTCACCTTGCTTGCTACCAGAAGCAAATACTTCTCCCATTTTGTCTTTACTCGATGTCTCTTGTTTTGACCAGGGACATGCTCTTAAAGCCCCTATGCTCCTGATGAAGTTATATCAAATTCTCCTTGGCTAACATCACAGAATCATAGAATGGCTTGGATTGGAAGAGACCTTAAAGAACAGCTGGTTGTGACCCCCCCTGTCATGTGCAGCAACACCATCAACTAGGCCGGGTTGCTGAAGGCCCCATCCACCTTGGCCTTGAACAATTCCAGGGATGGGGAGTCCACAACTTCTCTGGGCAACCTGTTCCAGAGCCTCACGACACTCAAAGTACAGAATTTCTTCCTAATGTCTAATCTAAACCTACCCTCCTTCAGCTGATCACCATTCCCTCTTGTCCTATGACTACATGCCCTTGGGAAAAGTCCTTCTCCAGGTCTCTAGCAGACATCTTTAGGTACTTGATGGCTTCTATCCTTTGAGCCTTCTCTTCTCCAGGCTGAAAAACCCCAACTGTCCCAGCCTGTCTTCATAGATGCTCCAGCCCTCTGATCAATCAATGCACTTGAGTAAATTCAACAATCCATAGTGTTTACATGCTTTAGTGAATTTAAATTATATTTATGAATTACCTGTTATGTGAATGAAGATTTTCCGATAAAGATACACACACAGAAAGAGTCCCTAAGTTACTGGCCAAGTACTGCTATCTCTGGTGTACTGAGTAATGACTGACATTTGGCACTGTCTTCTGTGGAATTATACCTGAGATACACAATTGCAGATTAGGTAACTATATTTCTCTGAAATGATCATTAGAGACCTCTCAGAAACTTTGCTTGTTTAGAATTAATAATTTATTTATGTTTGTTTATTTTGATAAATGTGCCAGCCATTAGAAACTAACAGCTTTGCAACTGTTCTCAGTGTGAAAACAAGGTCTTGGAAATATGATTTTCTGGCTCTACTGATTAGCTGAGCATTGAATGTGTTTAGCAACCTGGAAGAAAGAGGATAAACTTGCAACAATGTTAAATACTGTGAAAATATTATAGAGAGACACACTTTATATCTGTAAAAGTGTCAGAGAAGATCGGTTGTAGTGAATACCAGAAAATCTGAGATTCATTTGAATGGGTGAAACTAAATCTAGAGCTGTTTTCAACCCAAGCTGCCAAATGAAAAGGAAATAATTTATTGTTGTTTAAAAATGGGAGGTTGGTAGATTTCATTAGATTTCTAATACTGTGTAAATAGCTATTGTGACAGACAATACCTCTGAACACATGCACAATAGCAAAGCAGTTTGCCTTGATCAATCATCACAATGAATGTTAAATCAATTTGCAACATCAGTACACTCCTGGAATTACAATTTTATTCATTCTGAGCTCTGGATACATTGCTGACAGTCCCTGAGTTTTAATTCTGCGGATGTCATGACTAGAAATTCCAAGGAAACAAAACATGCTGATTATCCAAAAATCAATTTCATTGTTAACTGAGGGAAGACACTGAAGTGAAACTACTCACAGAAAGCAGAGGTAGCAGAGTATTTATGTGGTGGTGCCTGTTTAAATCTGTTTCTTTATTCATTTTGTGGGTGAGAATGTGGTCTCAGACATGAAAAACAGTAGCTACTCTTTCCTATTATTTTTAATACTATAAAATTGATCTTCTTTCTGTATGTACTAAGGTCTTTATTTCTTTTGATTACTGGGAATCTTATTTTGTCCTCCCCAAGAATTGTGAATAGGTTTTGACTTAGTTTTGAAATACCTAGTAGAAAAGTTGGAGCTTTTCTCCCATCTTACAAGGTAAACATGTGAAACCTGCTTGAAGTTATTAAACAGGATTTGCTTATGTGCTTCTGATGAGAAAGGTGGTCAGGCAAGCAGGAGTGGCTGATAATTAAACCAGTAGTTGTAATGTTGCTGCTAAAAGAAACTTCTTCCTTTGGAGATGTAATTGTTCATATTAGAGTGAAATTTTGGAGATGTAGCTGTTCATACTAGAGTGGAATTATTCCAGTCTATGTATTTTTTAATTTACTGCCAGATACATAAGCCTTGTAACAATCCCAGTAATTTGCAGGTGTGTTAGCACTTCCATTTTTCTGTGTGCATGGAGAATGGTGTTCTGGGTATGTGACTTATTTTGTTTCAAGTATGAATTAGAGTTGTGAGAACTGTGAGATCTTTCTGCTGTGCCTTGGTGAGCTGAGAAATCTCTCTAGATTGTAGCTATACCGTAGCACAAGTGGAAAGTATTGGAGAGTTTTGGTTTGCAGACTATGGTGCTAAGACAGTGCCACATTCCATATGTGCTCTGTGCATGTGTGGGTGTTTTATGTGTATATATATATATGAAGAGTCACTTGCTCAGTGGTCAGCAGACTTGCCACTGAAGGATGAGTCACAGGTATAAGATGTTTCTGTTACCATCCTGAAAACCCAGCTCCTTTGTAAGAATGGTACAATTATGCCAGCCTCTTTATATATTGTAGTGAAATTATTAAATCAAAACCAGTAAGAGATTGAAACAGAAAAGGTGGTAAATACAGATGGTTTCTTGAGGCTGAGCAAATGAATTCTGCTTCTTTATGGATCTGTGTTTTTGTCATTGAATGCCTTAGTGTTTACTAAGTTAGGAAAATTTCCTGAAGTTGGGGCATTCATAGTGGCTCTTTTAAGTGTGGATTGTCCAGAGTTTAATTGGACTAAAGCTCACTGTGAGCTCTTTTCCATAATGAATGCCCTAAACTGCAAAAAAACCCCTGAAGAAGCCTTTTTAACTTTCATAGCATGGATATGAATAATGTACTGATACTTGACAGTCGACAGTTCGCCTCTTGCCATCCAGTAGAAACAAATTGTCGTGGGAACATATTTTGAAGAATAAAGGCAAATTGCCATTTGAAAACTGCAGCATAAGAGAACAAATCATAACAATAGATTTCTTTTGCAAAGTAAAGCAATATTTTCATTAGTAGTTTCAATAAAAGTGAATTGACAACATAACTCAACCTGAATGTTTTACAGGAATACCTAAATGGTAATTAGGTAATTAGCAGTGATTCACAATAAATTGTTGCTGTGCTGATTTCCAGTGTGGGAAAGATGATAATATGTAGAATGCATGAGAATGAAAGGTGAGAAATAATAAATCAAACTTATTTATAATAATGTAAAAATGTTATTGAATGGCACCATTCCTTCTGGTGCTGTAGGCTTGTATGTCTTTGCTTTATGCAAATAAGATATGTTTTATATTTATGGTAGTTCAACATTATTAAGTACTTTTTAAGCCCAAAAATGCTTTTTTAGCAGCATTGAGTAAACTGGGCCCCCTGAAGTGAACTAACAAAACTGCAGATAGTTTTTCCTTATCATATGATTAATAGTGTCTGTTTTCACCCAATGAAAATTTGCATTCAGAGAGTCAGCAGAAACATGGTTTTAGCCTATACAGTAAATTAAGGTTTAACATGATATCCCCAATATTTAGGTTGTTTACTTTCCTAATATTTATATCTAGAAATGCTAGTGATTTTTTTTTTTCTCTGAATAGATTATGGCAGGGTACTTTTTGTGGTAACCTAGTGCTATTTCAGTATTTTGTCAGTATGATCTCTATTGACCTGCTCTATTCCCGGTCTGCCAAGAATATTTCTGTCTTTAGGACCTAATCCCAACCACCTATCACACTTGCAGGTTATCATAAAATACTTTTCCGGCTTTCTAGCTGCATGTTCAGCAATAGGTCAGATTGCACCAATAAAATAGTGGATATTTTCTATATTTTATTTTCTCTCTAGCATTGAGTCACTTTCTTTCATAGGCTGCTTTGGATCTGGGATGAGATGCTGGGGTTCTGGACTGTTTTTTGAAATGTGCTCCACAAGAAAGAAAGGAGGGAGAGGAGAAGATGGGAAAAGATGAAATGGGAAAACGGAAAGATTTCCTAAACTCATGGCATGATTGAAGAGATGTTGAGCTAGGAACTACAGTGGTGTATCTTGGTCCCTTGACTAACCAGTGCTTTTTGGAAAATGATTCCACTTTTTTTCTCCTATGTGACTTAGTCTTCTTTCTGCACAACCAAAACCTGAAGAGGCCAGAGTCTTGCTGCAGGATGGAACCATGTGGCAGCTGGAATGTGCATGTAAAACTGAAGTTTTTGCAAATACTCTTGGGTACCATGATTAGATGTGTGGGCTGCAGACTGATTGGTTATTGAATTATATATAACCCCCCAAATCCTTTCCTTAAAATGCAATTATTTAGATGAATGCCAAGAAAAGATTTGGACGAGCAATAAGAAGGATGTGTTTGTTTGTTTGTTTGTTTGTTTGTTCTTTAAAGGAAAAAGGAAGTTGGGAATGTGTTTGAGGTAGAATAGAAAGATTGAACAGATTTAGATTTATGGGCAGTGCTGCACATTCATAGAGGGAACCCTTAGATTAAAAGCTGAAGTTCTGCAGTGCAGTGAATGGTGTATTAAGTGATGTATAGCACAGTGAGGTTGTGAAACTAAAGTGTCTCTATGCTCTCTCATAAAAACTGTAATCAACATGGTCACCAAAGGGACGAACTTGGACTTCCATTTTTATTTCATTGCAGTGCTGTTCAGATGTTAACATTAAAAAATAGCTTTCTAATTTGAAGATGAGGGAATTATATTCCGTATCTTCTGGATGGTAAAGATGCTCCATTATAGGTGGATTTGCAGCCAAACCTTGCTTGTAAAAAAAAAAATCTGTTATTTTCCTGACCCATCTTAAAGGAGTAAAATAATTTCCACTATAACCTAAAGTTTCTCCTGGACAAGAAATTGGTTTATCCACTATGCCTGAATATTAGGCTGAGGTACCTAGGTTTGACTAGCCAAAAAAAAAGGCTGCTAAATCTTTCTATGCTTCTGCTTTCCATCCTGCAGGCAATACTGTTTACTCACTCTTGTAAGGTCATTTGAGGCTTTGTATCTATGACAGTGTGAGTAGTAATTAACAGTAATTCTGAACAGAGAGGGAAGAAAAGGCTTAGAATCACTACATTTAATTTTTTTAAAAAAATAATGGATTCTGTTTTTATTTGCATAGTGAGTGATTAATTTCTGTACACATTGTCAGAGATTCCTGTATAACTTTGTTAAGTAATGACATCTAGAGACACTATGGATTATTGTTTTGGTATATATGCAATGTTCAATGTAAAGCGGTTTCATGAAGAGAACTGAAATGAGACACAAATGATTCATTTACACATTTATTTACTATCCTGCTTATTCTATCAGACTGAAATGGAGAACAATGCATTTATTTTACAGACATTTGACATAAATTAAACAGATATTTTGATGTTGAACAATTGTACAGACTACAACATGCATATTAATATGTAGATTGGTGCAGAAATACTTAGTTGATCAGCAAAATCTAGTATGACAAAAATAATAACCACATTTCCTTTTTTATGAAGTTAAAATGCAGCTGATATGGAAACATTGATACGAATACCACTAAATGTGAGAAGTTATTAGTCTAATGAAATCAAATGGTTAGTTGAAAAAATAAAGCTATTGTCAAAGTTTTATCTACAGAAACGAAATCAAAATGTTTCTAACAAATACAATAATAATGAAAAAAAGCGTGTTTGATGCAATTACCATTGCAAAATGCCCTATTATTCCCCTGCCCCACCCCCAAATACAAACAATGCATGAAGCAAAAGCAGCATATTCTCCCACAAAATGTCTGGGGCATTTTGTAAAGGCAGATGAATGAGATTAGACAAGACTTATCACATATACTTTTATCTCCTAGTGACAGTACTTTTAAAGAAAGATACGTTATTCATAGAGCAATGTATGATGAAATGTTGCTAAATCTGTAAAACTGAACAATAGTGAAGACACTGCTATTGCCCCAAGAGAACTTGAAAAAATACTGTTGTGCTTTTTTTGTTTGCAGCATTCAGAGCATTCACAGAGGAATACAAAGTAAAGTTCATTAAACTCCATAAAACTAATAATAGTCATGCTACTGTATCTATGAAACTAACACAGTAATAATGTATAAACATGAATTAGTACATATTTAATCTGATATTTACAGTGATCTTAAAGCAATAGGCTACGTATTCAATGCTCAGCTTCTTTATACACTAATCCCTCCATGTTTCAGCTTATCAGCATGGCTCCTTTGATTGTTGAAAGGGTTGTACAGGTAAAACTCTGCAGACTCTGATAATTTAGACACAGAAATCCAGAACTCTGCATATGAGCAGAAGTACCCATGATTGTCCCCAACAGTAGGTTTATAAAATTTTTTTAAAATGTATTTTGTAATGTGTTAGAAACTGTTCCTTTTGCCTAATGCTATAATATATTGCTCCATCCTTAAGCTTTATACAGGCAGAATTCCCACTGGCGTTCTGCTTAAGGACTTCAAGAACAGGCCTAAATGTTTGTATTCTGAACCTCCACAGAGGGATGCTATCTGAGCAAAACTTAGAGCAAAAATATCACTACAAGACTTATGTCCTCCACCTTGAAATGGTTAAAAGAAGTAAGATAAGGAATAGGCTTTTTTTCCTTTTGTTACCCTACAAGGTATGTCCCAGACATCAGAGCAACTAAGCACACAATCAAAACCCTACTAGTTCCTCAATTTAAATAAATTTCAGCTGGTGATCCAAATAGGAAGATATCTGAACATGGCAAATTGGCACAAAATACTCAGGCTGGGCTTCTGATCCTCCATCAATGCACAGCAATTTGCTTTTATTCATACCAGTATAAAGTAAGTGTTACTGTTAAGTGAAATAAAGCTACTTGTAACCAGTTTAATCATTCCACTGATTTTGGAGTAAGTCAGTCTAGTGCTATCTGTACTGTCTTCATCAAATGTAACACCAACTTTAGCATAAATTGACGGTAGAAATATGCAGTGTATGGAGTTTTATCCAAACTACAAAACACAACTATACAAAGGTTATCAAGTTTTTATTGTTTAAATTATTTTATGTGGGTTAACTTGGGGAATGCACTGGGAACAATTTAATCTTTGGCTACATATTGCTTTTTTTATGCAATACCACTGATGAAAATGGCAAAATTTGCTTGAATAAGGGATTTAGCCAAGAGCTACATGGGCTGAAGACAGTAGTCATGGTAGAGATCTATGTCTACATTAGCAAGTCGAACAATATGAGCAGATTTTTTGAGGAAAACAGTTGTGCTGAGAGTTTGCACTACATGTATCAGGGTGCAATTTTTGGACTGGCTCTCATCTGGTACCAGGGCCCCAATGCTTTGTCCTGCCTGCAGCACATCTGGTGCCCTCATGGAAGAAGTCTTCTGGTTCAGCTTCATCTAAAAGTCGTCCAATTTACATGGTGTAGATTGCTTGGTTGTGGAAACCAAAGCATGAGAAGCGGGGGTAGCTGAGAGATTCATGTCGAGAGCTCTCCTAATTTCCTCTAAGATGCCAGTGTAAACATAGTCATAGACTTCCAGATTTAGAAGTGTAATTACTCTTGCTGATGTTAAATATGTATTTAAATAGTTACTTGAGTTAAAAAATTACTCTTATTAAATTAATGGCACGGACTGCTCTTAGATTCATGGTTTATGTTAATCACAGGACTACAGTCAGTGTCTAAGGTGATGACAGGTCACCATTCTGTTCAGTTGATAGCTATAATTAGGATAATCATCTTTTTTGGATCAAATGTTAGCTAATACCATGTTTTTTGACTACTTTTAAGTAAAAAGAGCAGTAATATTTGTGTGTAACTTCCTTGTTCCATAGTGGTATTCATCAGGATCGGCGTTAGGTGTCATAAAAGAAAACTAAATATCATTCAATAATAATATAAGACTATAAAGAATCACTGCTGTTTTGGAAGAAATCTCCATTTTACTAAAGGGTAATACTTTCTACATACATAACTCAGCATTTTAAAAAAATACTGTTTAAACCTGCAACAAAATAAATACAAAGACAAGTACATTACCCCACCTGCAGATGTCCCATAGTGTATGATCACTGAACAAGAAACCATCACACAATGCAAACAAAAGTTTTGTTTCCTTTTTGCCTGCCAGTTAGCTAACCTTCTTTTGTTAAGGAAACTGACAGAGGACCTGCAAAGGGTTTGGCTCCCAGAACACCTGATCCATTTTAGAAAGCATTTCAGCAGGAGTTAAAGCTGAGTGCCACTAATAAAACCATGTTGGACAAGAGACAAATATTCACACTTAGCCTGATGGCTCTCTTAATAGCATTTGCCAGTCAAATGCTTTTAAAAAAGTTCTTTCAAGAACACTGAAAGCTCTTGTATGAAGGATGGGGACGCTGTGGGGACACTGGAGAATTCAGAGTACTTTACAACTAGAAAACGGGGAGAAGTGACACTCAGTTCTTGTTCCTTGGTTCAAATGCAACAGAGTTCATCTGGCCATTTGCACCACACTACCAAAGCACTTTCCTGACAAACAAGACACACCTATCATCTTGTGGGTTGCCTTCTGACCATGCCCAAGAGAAGGTTGATATTTGGAGGGCAATGGGAAGAGATCCAAAGATTAATAAGGACAGCAACAGTGGTATCTTATTTTTCAGGAAAGTCTTCTGAAAAACAATTACAGATCAGATGTTAATGTGGCAGGCAAGTGGATAATAGCATCACTGAACCTGTTGGTGCTAGGTTAAAAATTACAATGGAGTAGGAGTGGAATTAAATCTTTTGCTACTGGCATTTTTTACCTCATTTAGTGTGAGCAAGGCTTCCTTTACATATGTTTTATTATATCTCTTTTTATATAGTTCACTTAAACATGCCTTGTTTACTTACAGTTTTCTGCCCTTCTTTCCCCTTTGTTGCATTTGCATTTCTTGCTTGATCTGTGCTGGCTACTTTGAAAAAAAAAGGATATTCGTTGCATTTTTCTGCTTCTAAAATATTTTTGCATGATCAAAATATTTATTTTCTATCCAAGTGATTCAAAAATTATTTGAATGTAAAAGCCAATCAGTTAAGCCCTGGACATTTTTACCAGTCTGACTGTATTTGCAATAGAGCTTCAAAAAGACAACTGTCTTTTGTATGGGACCGAGGTTTAGAGGAGGTTGAAGCAGTTAATTAAATAACTTGAAGGTAAACATTGAAGGAAACAGAAGCTCAGTCAACACGTAGGGGAAGAGGTCTACTTTTAAAAGAACTCACTGTTTTTCAAGGAATACAAATACATTGCCCAGTATTACCTGTTAGGAAACAACTCCTGAAGCCAATTGTTGTTTTGATTTATGAATGTTATAAGCAAAAATACAACTGTCTGTACACACTTTGGGTTACATAATAGTGTGCTGAAAGGCTCTTCATGTCCGTTGCTCTAGCGTTAGATCAGATATCACCTCTCTAACATCACTAATGTTTGAATTTTGAGACCAATTGTGAAGTGAGGACACAGTGCATTACATTGCTGCATTAGCACAGAGGCTTCTATATTCTATACAATGTAGCATTAAAAGGCCTTTTGTGTTTTCATTTAAAAAAGTGTATTTTATATAAATTCGGTAGTGCAAAAACTTCCTACACCATGTTACATTCTGCACATAAGATACTTTCCCTGTAAACAGCTTTCCTGTAGGAACTTCCTTTGCAGTTTGTGCGATATATTATTCCCCCCACCCCCCACCTAGATTTGGATTAATGTGACTATTACTCAAAAACTCTTCTAATTACTCTGTGAACATTTTTTAAATATGTGCATTTGGTTTCTTCATTGAAAAGGAATTAAAACTTTGATTCAGGATTCTGCAGTTAGTAAAAAAATATAAAAAATAGATGAATTGCAAAGCTATCTCCCTGAACATTCTTCATTTTTCAGTGATGCGAGGAGTCAGACCCCTTTCAGGTGCACAAAGGAGTCACTTCTTCCTAAGACTCCTTAAGTTGTTTCAAAATTGCACAGCTGTCAGTAGAGACTGACTCCAGAACCCAGACACATTCTCCCCTTACTGTGGTGAATGGGTAATAAGTCTGAAATGGCTTCAAAGTTTTAGAAAACCAGAAAAATATATTTGTGTAATTTTGCATAATTTGCTTCATATCAACTCATGATGAATGAAGTGATCCTGGCCTGCACTTCTTACACCTGCTGTACTTGACAGAAAGCTAGATCCAGTCCTGCAACTGCTCAAGTAGATGTTTTAATCAGGAATTACACAGGTTAGGTATTCAGAGGTGGATCCTGTGTATGCAGTCAAGACTGGAAAAACCACGTGACTAAACCTGTGCTTCTGGAAATAGTTTTCAGCTTAGTCAAAAGTAGATAACAAAATGATACCAAAATCACTTCTAAAGCTTAATCATTTTGCTTCTAGTATTTCAAAAAAATAAAGCATCTGTTAATAAAGTGAATTGCATTTCTTTTGCTTTCAAAATAAATGTGCTTCTCTGAAAACATTTAAAATACAGCAGCAAATAAGGGCCTGGTCTTTCATGTGATTTATATAGTTAAAGCTCCTGTTGATTTTCACCAAGAGGGAGAGACTACTGTCCTTCTCATTTATATTTCAGTTAGTCCCTTTTTCCACCAGACTCCCATTGGTTTCAGGGGAGATTAATCTGTACAAGGATTGAGGCCTTGACTTTACCCCTTTTAAATTTTTAGTGATTTTAATGGGCCAGAATCAGGTTTACATGAAGTTTAGCTCAGGAGAGCTTAAGGAATTAAATCTCTGTTCCTGCAATACGTTCCCTATGGCTGGACTCCTCCCCTTCCATCGAGTGGCATAGGTCTAAGGGGGCTTTTCCAAAGAATAAGGGTCACCTGGGAGAAAAAGCACACAGAAGGAACGACACAGACCTCAGTCTTGCCAGAACAACATCATTTTCTTGAATGGGAATTTTCTGTGGATCCAGAGCATGGGACCAGGTCCCATTTGGTCTTAATTTGGACTTCATAGTTCACTAGGATGTAAAGGCAGATCGAACAGGCCCATGTGATTTCATAAAACTGCACATAGAAAAGACAAACCAACACTTCAGGCATATAAAAATTGACTGGCATTTAGTTTTAGTCACCGAAAAGATCTAGAAACTAAAAAATAAATGTAGAAGATTAATGACCATAAAATACTAAAAAGCTAAGTTTTGGGACAGTGAGACACAACATGATTGAAAATTGTTATGCAGAATACCATATAAATACATAAAACTGAATGCAGCAACAAGTTGAAATGAACTGCAATTAAAGACAAAAAAAAATAATATTTATTTTGAGAATTAATGACCAGACATTGTTTGAAAAAAAAGACATTCTCAGTTATTCAAATGACTGAAGAGACACCTCAATATTCTCTTGTTACAGAAATAAGAAAACTTAGGGAAATAGAGAAAACTTTAAAAAAACCCAACTGAATGATTGTGCTGTGCTCATTGTTTGGCCCAGCCACCAGGATCAATATTTTGGAGCTGTTCAAACTTGCCTCTTTTCTATATGCCAGGCTTGAGTGATGTCTGTGGCATCGACCCAGCCATTTCAAGCAAAGGGCAATGTTGCAAAAAAAATGCTTGTCCCTTTAGACTAAATGCTTTAGGTGCCTGGTTGTTACTTATTCAAGCAACAGAAAAAGACATGAGTAAAAATTAACCTAGGTCCCTATGGTAAGTAGAAGCCTGCTGTTCCAAACCATGCATTGGTTGGTCTAGAGTACTTGTAAGTCTTCCTAAAATAAAAAAAAGGGAACATTTTGTAGAACATGTCTGTGTAACTGCATACATCTGCTTATGATTAGAATTCATGAATTGAATAAACTTTTTATGATTTAGGGAATTAAAGCAGTCTATAAGCTTTTTTTAATATATTATAGCATAGGAAGCTATGGATTCTGGATAAAATAAAAAATAGCTTTTTCGAGACGGTGGTTAGATGGTTACTTTGTAATGAAGGCTTTGGTTCAGCATCTTTCTTTTACAAAGCTGGAGAAATCAGAGGAATGAAAGATGCTTTGGCAGTTGTCAGTGGAATGATTGACGTTTTCCTTTATTTAAGTATAGTGGAAATCCTATACTCCATTTCAGAACAGCTATGGAAGGATGGGTTGAGGCATGTTTGGTGAGTCGAGTGGTATCTTCTGTCAGTCCAAATGATTGAACTGAAAAACACAGACAAGCCTTGGAGTATGGAAGACCTGAGGCAAATCACATGTACTTGAAGCCTCTTTTTCTCCATCTATATGATTTATGATAACAAAAGGTACCACTTTCCCCTACAAACCTTGTCTCTTATGTCCTTACACCATAACAACTTCAACAACATTGCCATTACTGAAGTATGAGCACTGCATGGAGGAAAAAAGGTAAGAGATCAAAGATCAGGTAGAAGCAAATAGTGTTAAAGGAAATATAAGAGTGTGGGAAATATTTTTTTAATACCAAATTATATTCTAGGAAGTTGAACACTTTTGGATATATCTGTATAGCCTGTTTGGCACTATTTATTGCCACGGAAATAATGCTGATTTTTAAATTTTGAAATGGAACTTTTTTTTTCTCAGTTATGAAATGTTGGCAGTTTTCTATAAAAATATCAAATGCTTCAAGTTCTGGTCATTAAATCTTTTCTTTTCCTCACAGGATCATTAATTAAGCTGACAAAAGCAATAACTGAAGTTCTGCAAATAAAAAAAACCCATCATGATTTACAGCACAGATAAACTAAAGATAAACTGTCGTCCTTAATTAACAGATATACTCATGAGCTTTTTAACAGAAAGCAAGATACGTGAGATGCTTTAAGTAGAAGTTGCAATTTTGCAACATAAGTCTGTACAAAACCTCCAGGCAGCACGCTGTGAAGGAAGTACCTGTGTCCCAGGAAATGCTTTTTCCATAAATCCTTGTTAACAGTAGCTTTCCCCCCAACCCCAAACTATTTACAAGTATATGCATTTTGCAAGCTCAAAGCACCTTGTTTCAGATCTTTATGAATGCATGCATTGACATTTCATCCTTTCATGTGCAAATTCTAAAATTCATTGTAACCGAGGAAAAAAAATGTTAAAAGAGTTCCAAACCTGTCTACAATCATAAATGAAAGGATCAAAAATGTCAGATGTTGCAGACCACTGGCTCCTAATAGAGCCCTCTTTATTGTGTTCACCATTCTTGAGTAATTTTTTCCCTGTTTTTTCAGTTTGTTACAAAAAGCAGTCTTTTTTTTTAATTAAACAGTATTTAAACTAAACAACTCTTCATGCCATGCAAAAATAACATTTTATGCACTTTGTTGAGGCTTTCCATGTTTTAGTTCATAGGCATTACTAACTGTGTTTTAAGAAAAGGTATTTTTATTGCTTCTGTAACTAGTCACATGCTAGTTTCACGTGTGGGACAATAACCAGTTTCTCCTGGACTTGAATGAATTTCTGGAGCAAATAAATGGTTTTCCATTTTGTGACCTTCTTGGTTACTGTCTGGCTTTACCTCACCCACAGCATGGTAAATGTCTTGAGTACAGTTGTGGCTCATGCTTTTGGGTGAAGAGGTGACCTGTGGCTCCCCTGTTAAATTGTTGCCATCACTGTGTTTATCCCCACAGCAATTTGTCTTGATATCCTGTTTTTTCTCATGTTTCATACCATGTAGCTCCATAAACTCTTCTTCTTCTCCAGTGTCTATTTCAGTGAAGCTCCTCCTCTCTTTTGAAGGGAAAGTGAAAATTTTTTGTTTGGGAAAGAGAGGGGATGATTTTTTAGCAGGTCCCTGACAAAGTGCAGATGCATCGGCACCAAGTACAGGTCGTTCACCCTGGGGGGAATTTTCTTCTAGGAGAATGGTGCTGATGTGCTGAGGGGTAGCCTGTGTGAAGTCTGCTCCTGCTGTCACTGGCAGTGGCCTTGCGGTGCTTGGTGGAGTATGTGGAGCACCACCTCTATTGTCTTTAAAATTAACTTTAAGGGATCTAGATTTTAATGGGTTGCTACCTTTCAGGGAACTTTTGGGGCTTTCCATGGCAGTATCAAAATGAAAATGACCATGTGAAACAGTTTGGGACCCACTGCCATCACTGGTAACAGGTCTGTTGATTGGATTATAGTCAAAGGTGACATCAGTTGGAGAAAATCCTCTGTCTTTTGCAAATGGTATAAACTGAGAACTTCTTGCTCTTTGGTTTTCTTCCATATTAACAGCATCAGCTGGAAATCTCATTTGCAAGTGAGAGCCAGGAAACAGAGATAGGGGAGACCTCTCTGTTTCCGTGAAGTCAGTTGCACAACTGGCAAAACTGTCAATACTGGATGTGCTTCTCATGTCCATTACGATGTCGGTGGGCCCAGCTGGCAATGGATCTCTCTGCCCTATAACTTCTTCCATTTCTATTTCTTCCTCATACATGGGTGGCTTTGCTGACTGGTCTTGGTAACCAGCATTAAGATTAGGCTGAGACTGAGTTTTAGTAATTTCATTATACAGCATCTCCAGTTTTTGGGCACTGAGGTGCTGTGGGCTGGAGGAAGCTGCAGCATTATTTAATTGCTCCTGGGAGTCTTGTTGACTAACTTCTTGGTACTTGTTTTCATAAGATTTGTTTGAGCTTGTTTCAGACATTGTCCTTCTGGCCCATTTCCACCGGCTTGGGGACAGGTGGCTGTTGTCAGGTGTCTCCTTTGGATTGAGTGGTTCTCCAAGCTTTCCTGAATCTACTGCTACATCTATCATTTCCATACTGCGAGCAAAGGCATCTTTTAGATTCATGGAGACAATACTGCCATTTCTTTTAGCTCGCTCAAGTGCTTCTCTCCTCTTAATTGCCTTCTCCTGTCTTTTTTGCTCCTTATAAAACTCTGAGAAATTGTTCACAATAATTGGTATGGGCAGGGCTATGACCAGCACTCCAGCGATACAGCAAAGTCCTCCAACTATTTTACCTAATAAGGTCTTAGGATAAATGTCACCATATCCTACAGTAGTCATAGTGATTGTTGCCCACCAGAATGACGCAGGAATACTTGTAAATTTTGTAGCATCCTCATCCTTTTCAGCAAAGAATACAAGACTTGAAAATATCATTATTCCCATGGCTAAAAATAATATTAACAAGCCCAATTCATTATAACTCCGCCTGAGTGTAAAGCCTAAAGACTGAAGGCCTGTTGAATGTCTGGCGAGCTTAAGAATCCTTAGGATCCTCATAATTCGAAATATCTGAACCACACGTCTGACGTTTTGGAATTGCAGGACACTTTTATTGGACTCTGTGAGGAAAATGGTGACATAGTACGGCAAGATAGCCAGTAAGTCAATGACATTTAATGGGCCTTTGAAGAACTTCCACTTATTTGGTGAGGACAGAAAACGCAAAAGATACTCCATGGTAAACCAAGCAATACACACAGCTTCAACGTGTGCTAGCTGAGGGTTGTCATTTGGCTGCCCAAATTCATCTATTACTTGAAGTTCTGGCAGTGTGTTAAGAGACAAAGCAATAGTGGACAGGACGATGAACAGAATGGACACAATGGCCAAAATCTGTAAAACAAAATAAACAATGTTTTAGTTAGACTGATACAAGTGTACTTGTTAGGGTTTGATTAAATCCTTTCAAATGTGCATGTGTCAAATAAACACAGAATGGTGGAAGCTGTTTTGGCTACTGCATTCATTATTTTGTTTCATTGTTTTGAATTTTGCACAGATAAAACATTAGACTCATCTTAGACATGGTCAAAACGTGATTGCTTTACTGCCTGCAGTAAGCCAATTCATTTCAGAAAGCAAGCCACGACTGGTCTTACCATTTTAAAAATACAACAGGAGGTGATATTTATTACTGCAAGTCACCAAGTGAAGGATATATAGTTCCTGCTAATGTGCAGACCATTAAGAATTTTATGCATTAATTGTAATTATGTAAAACTTTATACAGTGTGGAGAATTGATTGGGGAACACCATGTGTAAGATGGTAATTCAGTACTACATAGTGCACACTTTCCTAGGCAGGCATAAATTTATGAGCTGAAAGTCAAAGTTAAGAAGTTAAGGAAGCATTGTTCAGGAGACTAGTCCTGCTGAATTGTCATGTCTGGACAAATTTCAGATGCTACAGCGATTGAAGATATTGATCCTGAATTAGGTTGAGACCAAGATGTTAAAAAGTAAGTAGTATGAAGGTGAACCGAGTTTCTCATAATTATTAAAATGTGTAAGTAGACAAAGACCTCCAAGAAATAAAATTTTGCTTTCTGTCTAAGGAGATAGGTTTTATAATATATTTTGTCACTCATTTTCATAGAATCATAGAATCACAGAATCACAGAATCATGGAAACATTAAGGTTGAAAGAGAGCTCCAAGACCATCAAGTCCAATGTTTGACCGAACACCGCCATACCAACTAAACCATAGCACGAAGTGCCACACCAGTTGTTTCTTGAACACTTCAAGACCTGCTGACTCCTTAGGCACCCTGTTCAAATGCCTGACAACCCTTTGAGTGAAGAAATACTTCCTAATGTTCAACCTGAACCTTCCCTGGCACAGCTTGAGGCCATATCCTCTCATCCTGCCACTGGTTGCCTGGGAGAACAGCCTGACCTCCACATGGCTACAACCTCCTTTCAGGCAGCTCTAGAGAGTGATAAGGTCTCTCCTGAGCCTCCTTTTCTCCAGGCTAAACATGCCCAGCTCCCTCAGCTGCTCATCACAAGACTTGTGCTCCAGACCCTTCGCCAGCTTTGTTGTCCTCCTCTGGACAAGCTCCAGCACCTCAAAGTCTTTCTTGTAGTGAGGGGCCCAGAACTGAACACAGGATTCCAGGTATGGCCTCACAAGTACCAAGTACAGGGGGGATGATCACTGCCCTGGTCCACACTATTGCTGATAAAAGGCAGGATGCCATTGGTGGTCTTGGCCACCAGGGCACACTGCTGGCTCATGTTCAGCCTGCTGTTGAATAGCACTCCCGGGTCCTTTTCCACTGGACAACCTTCCAGCAACTCTTTCCCATGTCTAGAGCACTACATGAGGTTGTTGTGACCAAAGTGCAGGACCCAGTATTTTGTCTTGTTGAACCTTATACAGCTGGCCTTGGCCCATCAGTTCAGCTTGCCCAGATCCCTTTACAGAGCCTTCCTGCCCTCCAGCAGATCAACACTCCTGCCCAGCATTGTGTTGTCTGCAAACTGACTGAGGGTGCACTCGATCCCCTCGTTCAGATCATAGATAAAAATATTAAACAGGACTGGCCTCAATACTGAGCCTTGGAAAGCCCCACTAGTAACCAGGTGCCAGCTGGATGATTAACCACCACTCCCTGGACCCAGCCATCCAGCCAGTTTTAACCCAATGAAGAGCACATCTGTCCAAGCCATGGGCTGCCAGCTTCTGGAGAATGCTGTGGGAGACAGTATCAAAGGCTTTATTGAAGTCCAGGTAGACAGCATCCACAGCCTTTCCCTCATCCACTAGGCAGGTCTCCTGGTCATAAAAGGAGATCAGGTTGGTCAGGCAGGACCTGCCTTTCCTAAACCCACTCTGTCTAGACCTGATCCCCTAGTTTTACTGTTTGTGATGTGTGATTGCCTGCAAGATATTCTGTTCCATAACCTTCCCCAGCATTGAGGTCAGGCTGAGAGGCCTGTAGTTCCCTGGACCATTCTTCTGACCCTTCTTGTAGATGTGTGTCACCTTGGCCAACCTCCAACTGTCTGTTCTTGAGCTTTATACAGTTGAAACACTCCCTAACGTACAGAGCCACCCCACCACCTCTCCTTCCTCACCTGTTCCTTCTGAAGAGCTTATAACCATCCATTGCCACACTCCATTCATGTGAGTGTTTCCACCATGTTTCCGTGATGGCAACTACATCATAGCTCTGCTGCTGCATGATGGCTTCCAGCTCCTCCTGTTTGTTATCCATACTGTGTGCAGTGGTGTACATGCACTTCAGGTGGGCTATTGATTTCACCCCCAACACTGGCATGCTGCCCCCAGGCTCATCTCTAGCGAGCCTGGTCCTATCCCCCTTCAAACCTAGTTTAAAGCCCTCTCAATCAGACCTGCTAGAATCCTTTTTCCCCTTTTAGATGGGTGAACCCCATCTGTCTCCAGCTGGCCTGGTTCTGCATAAACTGCCCTATGATGGAAAAAAGCCATTTTGATAAAATTCAGGCATCTCCACACCTCACAGCCTTCCACTTTGTCTGGAATAGCTGGTCATTGTCTTTTACAGAACCAATATTATGAGAAAAAAAGTGAATATCAGAGAACCTCATGGCTTTGCCAGAAATTTTAGTTATTTATACCCTAAGGAATATGAGCAGCTTTGAGACAGCGAGCAAAGTGTTAAAATGATACAAAAATTATTATAACACTTGGAAAAAATATATTGTTTTCATTGGAAGTCATAATTAAATCCAGGTTTTTATTAGAAATACTAAAATAAGTTGTTTTCTGCTTTAAAGCTCAGTTTAAGCTTATTCATAAAAGCATTTACTCTAATTTCTCAGAAATGGTACTGTTAAATCCATTTGGTGATGTTTCAAGGACACACTAAGTCTGAAAAAATTTCTGGAACACCCAAGAAGAATTAAATGCAGCTAAGAAGAATGCAAGTGTGAAGAGTAGATGCAGAGAGACTGGTCACAGTGGTGATAATGGCTCTAGAGATAGAAAGGCCACCTCACTGTAGCTTTGAGAAAAATAGCAGTAAACTTGCTTCATCTGTGGGTTATCAAGCAGATATTCAGCTCTCTATGCACAAACTGCAGTTGCTCATGGTGTGAGGTGTGCATTTGGCATCATGTTGTACTTACATCTTCTGTGCTATCTTTGGCCTTTTCCAGCTGCTAATAGTACAGAACAAGTATACAGCTATCATCTTTCATATTCTAAGGTATTGAAACATCTTTATTTGAATTTTTCTCTACCAGTGCTTCTGGGCCTGTTTTGGTTTTGGTTTGGTTTTTTTCGGGTTTTTTTTGGTAACTATATTTATTGGAGAAATGAGATCCATTAATTTCTCCTGACAAGTGAGTTGTGGACCATCTGTCTTTGTCCTTCTTACAGCCCATTCAGAAAACATCCTCAGGTTAAACTATCCTATTTAGGTGGGATATACCTTCCTTTAAAACTTCTGCTACCAACATCAGCAAAAGAAACCAATTTTAGTAAAGAATGAGGGCAGTAACAGTGCGTATGTAGGCAGGGCTGATTAATGAAATTTGTAGCTATGACTGAGGCAGACAAAAGGCAACACTATAAGAGACCAATGACTACCTTTCAAACTGTGAAAGTCGCCTGTATCATATTTCACTGTAATAAAGTTGGAAGCTTAAATAAGGTGTACTAGGTTATCCACTTCACCTAAATGACTGTGAAATAGCTAATGCAGGCTTGAGTTCTCTAAAATACTCAATAACATAATTATACTTTCAGAATTTACAGAACAAATGAACAAGGCACAGGTCTGAATTGTTGAGCTTGCAGTTTCTGTCAAGCTGATGGAGCCTCATTGGGGCCAGAATCAGAATGCAAATAACAGGATTGGAAAAAGCGGTATAATACCAGGACCCAATTACTTGACATGCATTATTCTTAAAAAAAAAGACAAGTGTAAGAATGTATCTGCCCAACTTTCATCAAACTCATTTTAATTAAGAAACACTGGCATTTTGGTCTGCCATAAGGAATTTATTTTATGCCTAAATGTTCACCAGCATACAAAAGATCCTAGAAAAGGGGTGAGTCAGTGAATAGCACCCCCTCTTACACCATGTGACATTGCTAAAACTCCATGTATTTTATGCATCTTGGACACAGAACTTTGCTGTTCGGAGTTGCCACCCAGGGTGTTTTATTGAAAGCAAGCATCTATCTGTTTGTTCCAGCCATTCCTTCCTATGCTGGTAACACAAAAGCCTGAACTCTCCCAGCTTTTTGAATAAAATATGCAGTATAGCAAGCCTGGAATTTTTAGTGTTTCATTGTATCATCTGCAAGCATGAGTTTGTTCCTGGTGAAAAAAATTTACAGCAAAATAAAGTAGTTTGGTTTCTTCTAATGTAAGAATCTCAAGCTTTTATTTGTTTGGGACTTTTTTGTGTAATTAAAACAGTGCATCATTCCACACACAGTATGTTTTAATTATTGCAATTGATTAGATTTCACAACTCATTAGGCAAAAAAATGCCAGGGGAAAACTTGGAAGAACAAGAGCAACTATGAGAAAAAGAAGAAGAAAAGAACTCTCTATTCTGAGTCTACAGAAAGAGCACTTTGCTAATAGTACTATGCTGGTAAATTCTCATTGAACAGATACAGATTGTATTAACAGAAGCACAGAGTTTATAAGGAAGATCTGTAGCAATCTGCTAGGCTGGTTATGCTGATACAGAAGAGTAAAGAAACCACCACGGACTGAATATTTCCCAGCAGACCTTCCTGTTTATTACATAATGTTTCTGAAACTGTATTCTGGACTGAAATGCCTGGAAAATTTGCATACTCCAAGTAATTAATCTATGACCACAGTTCTTGACATACTATTTTTAACCTACATTTCAGAATATCTGTTAAATGACAGATTCTGACAGGTTATGTCATTTAGCTATGGTACTACAAAAGCACATAAAAATCCAGATCCTCTTAAACTTTAAAAATATTTCCTTATAAATGGCATTTTTTTTCCTAAAAGAATGGACAGATTTAAATTTCTTTCTTATGGGCTGGATATGAAACATTTGAATCTGTTGATGCAATGAATAGTAAAACATTCCTTGAGTTAATGATGCCATCTTAACAGCCTTCCCCAGATGCTGTTGTTTCTCAGTTTTTGGGGGCAAGACTGGTAGCAATCTCCTGAAAATGTATTTGTTTCCCAGTATTAAACTGCCACTAAAAAGTGGCTTTTTTTTCCTGTGCACCATCTCATTGGTTACTACTGCCAGCAGTGTGAGGAATTCTGCATAAAATGGGCATACAACTGAGGCAGAAAATAAAGGTGTAATGGAATAGCCTTCAAATTGTTCCTTGCTGTTCTGCAACAACTGATACAATATGTGAAATGATATGTGAAAAGGCTTCTGCTAGAACTGACATGCCAGTGTAATTTTTATGTACAGCAGAGAAAAAGTATGCATCAGGTTCACACTAAAATATAGCTGCTGAGGGGAATTTCAGTTGAGTCCTACTGATCAGCCAGTAGAGTATGTTTGATTAATACAGGTTTCAGTATGGAATTGATGCCTTTTCCTGGTCTTAAAATCAGGAGTCATACACAGTTAGAAGGGGAAAAGGGATTTTACCTTGGTATTTGTTGTAAGGATCCTTAGGTGCACCACCAGGTCATATGCATCGAGATGCACCCCACCAAGTGCCCCCAAAGCTCGGGTATAACATTACAGGTCTTACTAATTAGCATATCTATCAAAGATTCCCCAATGAGAGGCTCAAGTGAGCCCCCCTCCCCAAGGAGCCTTCCCCTGGATGGTTCTATCTTGGTTTACAGGATGTGTTCTGGAGAGGGCCCTGGGGTCTGGAGCACACTGATCCCTAACTACGAAGCTTCTAAAATGTTTTGTCTCCTAGCTTAACAAACAAGTCCAAGAATGCAGGCAAAAAGCACTAAGAATACAGAAGTTGTAAAAAGGTATAGCAGAGGTATAAAAGAAAAGGCAGAAAATCTTCATGGCATCAGAATCAGGTAAGACTCTATTAAAATGGTGTTTCCTTAGTCTTTTCTTTTTTCTGGGGTGAGATCTAGGATAGAATCTAGACCATTTAAATAATAAACAGCAATACAGTCTCATACTTTTCAAATTTCTAGCCTCCACAGACACTGAAAATTATCAGGCTGTCACATATTCTTCTCTATCTGCATTTAAATGTATGATATTGTCTTCACATAAATTTGTCTGGCAGTATCTTTAGCTCTGCCTTTAGAAAATCTCAGAAAAAATTGCAGTTGTTCAGCTTTTGAAACGCTTCTGGATAACTGTATCAAGTTTCTTGGGCAGTTAGCTATATATTCTCAGAAACATCTGCTCTTGAGAAAGAGGTGTCTTGATCTAGATTTGAGCAGATAGATATTTGGAGTTGGTGTAGGTTCTTCAGATCAGCCTGAGAGCTACCAAGTGCTGTAGCCTGCAGGTCATGCTATATCTTGCATGAAGGTGTCCTTAGCTCGTAGCACAGAGCTCCCAGCTCCAGCCACACAATCCACAGACTCACAGCCATGCTGGCAGGAGCAGAAGGTCAGATCATGGACATTTTCATTTTTCTGAGTGAGTAAGCCCATGAAGGTGGAAGACATATTTATTGGTAGGCTTGATGAGAGGCCTATAGAAATTAGTTTACATCAGCAGCATCCATCCTTTACCGTGAGGTGTCTTCAGGTTGTGATACTGAGTTTGCAACTGAATGGACAAAAACTCTTGGTCAGTAAAAGTGCTGTCTTGTACATCTGTCTGAATCTGTGTGCATTCTGATCTTGACATCTGGGACTATCCAAATGAGATGCACATTGGAGAAGCAAAGCCAACACTACAAAATTGAGGCACCTTGCAGCTCTAACTATTACTACATGAATTTTAAGATTAGTCAGGACATCTGTCTGCAGACATTTAGGAGAAGGGGCCATTATAATGTTCTTCTGTGACACAAAGGAGAAGAACAAGGACATGGTACAGCATCTCACTCCCTGGTCACTCAATTTTCTCCCTCCATTGTGTCCCTGAGACTTCCCAGTTACAAGCATCACCTCTTGCTTCTGACCCACAATTCTACATCATGCTGCTTTGCAGAGGGGACAGTACTCAGCTCACACCTGTAATTCTGCATTCCCAACATGTATCAGAGTGTCATAGATCACATCATGAACAGTCTGACAGACTTAAAATTTCTTTGAATCTAAGGTTTCAACAGACCACACTCAAAAAGTTCAACAAAAGGCAAGACATTTTGGTACAGTCCTTAACTGGCTAATGCTTTTTGTTAACATAAGGCCTTTGGCCATGGGACATGAAAAAGGAGACAAATAGAAACAAACCCTACTTGGATTTACTCCAAACTGGAACACAATGGAGCTATGACAAACCTTAAGCATGCCAAATCTAACCAATCTCAATAGTCCTGCAACACTGAGAATTATCTAAGAATAGAAGTATATGTTTGCAAATGCTCCTTGTCTCAAGTGATGGAAAAATTCATTTCCAGTTACTGAAAGAGTTTAATTTTTGGAAAAGAAGAGAGGGGAATAATTTAACAGAATAACATAAATTTAGTACAGCCTACAGCTCTATCACTGTTGCCCTTCCAAGAACACATCTGATAATAGCTCTGACAGCATGTGTAATCACTGAACAGCTTCTCTCTGCTGCTCTTGATCTCCTTCCTTGATGACATTATTTAGAATTCTGACCTTTGATTTTCCCCTTTTTCCTAGATAAGTATTATTATTAATATTTTAAGGACCTGATTTGAGTGTTCTTCATTGCTCTTTCAGGGATATTCATTAAACCTCACATTAACTACATATACAAAGGTTAAGCTCTCAGTGTCATATTTATCTGGTGTCTAAATGATGCACAGTCTTTTCTTTTGGTCTCTTTGCACTGGGATGGCTCTCACATAAAAAGCTTTAGAAATACTCATTTAGGAGGTTTTCATGATTAACTTCATGACTAGATTTCATGACTAACCCCATAAACACTTGTCATATTTTTAGATATGAGATTTGTCTACTAGTTCATCAGTAGATGAAAAATCTCTGTCTCCCATTTAGCTTGACAGACTATGAAGACAGTGAACTCAAGTGCTTCTGGATGTTTATTTATGGTTTCATGAAGTTCTGTGGTGACTTTACCTAAGGAGTGGCATATGTCCAGGGATGTGCTGTCCTATCAAGCTTACCCAGACTGGGAGCCAACATATGGAACCACCTTTTTTTCTGTAGTGCGGTGTCCTTCAAGTCTCTGTCTGAGGAGGTTCAAGGCAGGTAGGAGTTTGCTGCCTGCCAATTCCAGTATGCATGGCAGACTAGCAATGATAACATCAGGAGGATCATAATCACGGTAATTCTAGTGGAAGGGGTGATAACAGGTAGTTAAAGCTGAGATTTTGCCACTAGGTAACTCAAACTTCGCCAAGCACAGCTGTAGTCAAGCAAGGTATTTTGGAACTGGCTAAGGTAGGTTTACCTGACTGGAGATACTGCTTCTGTCTTGGCAAAACCTTCACTTCAGAAGTTCAGTCATAAAGCCTTTCTCTGTAGCTGATATACTTCGTGCTTGAGAGCACTGCATAAATTCCATTTTTTTCACAAAGCCTTTCTACTACTTTGTGCTGACCTTCCCATTCCATAGATGAATATTTGCCTTAGAAGACCTAGTATCTCAGAGGGAATAAATCTGCCTAGGAAAGGATATTTTGTTCTTTGAGATTTACAAGTATCGTTCTGGTTTAAAGTAATAGCAATAAAATGCATCTCTCCTGCATTCTGTTGCAGGTAGATTACTGTTTATTTTATTTATGCTATTAGGATAACAGGATACACCCCTCTGCATCCTGGGGTGAGCTAACTGTGTTTACTTAATGACTTGATTATTGCTTTAGGGAAGGGTAGCCTTGGGCTTTGCACCACCAAGATTTTCAGCATAAGAATTTAGTAAAACATGGGTTTGAGAATTTGATTATGGCTGAGTATTGAGGTGGTTTTGTATAAGGCAACTCAGTGGGTAATATAGCAAATATGGGAATGAGCTGAGTCTCTGTGAATCTGAACACAGGAACCATTAAAGTCTCTTAGAACACTAGGGGCACATTAGGTACAAAGTAGAAAACTAAGTACAACACTGCAAACATTTGCAGGATGTATTTACTAAATATTGCAAACAAAAGGTGATTTTGGAGACCAGAAAAATTGCAATATGAACAAGTAATAGAAAATGGATTGCCAATGGGACTATCAGCTTGATCTTTAGCACAGCCCTGACAAAACCTGCTGTGCTTCGTTATGGGCAAAAGTTGAGGCTAATACTGGGGGCATCTGTTAAACCAGCAAAGATGGGAGACCTTAAGTAGCCACGGATGAAGACAGTCTTCATAGTTTGGGCAGAGACATAGGTATTCAATTCAGTGTCAGTGGAGACAACCTTGAATACTGAATCAGCACAGAGCTAGTAAGAATTTTTTTTTTTTAACAGATTAAGATCCATATCTAGTCAGCTCTGATTTTTTTTTGCTGTTGTTGAACAGCAAAAAGCCATTTCAGCTGAAGGCATGAAATCAATTATTTCATGATAAATAGCAAACTGTCCCCTAGGAATTAATGTAGAAGAAATGGCACATCTAGAGTAAATGTAGGTGAATTGCTTTTTTTTTTTTTTTCACTCGGAATTGGATAAACCCATGAATTTGACTGTCATATTATTGACAGAAAAAGTAGTATCTGCCTGAAATGATAGTGTGGCTAGTTTAATCAATTAAATATTTTAATGTAAGGTAGTTTACAGTGAAAATTAAAAGTGTATCTAGCTAATACTTTCTTTGCTCTATAACAATGTGAGAGATTTAACCCCCTTACAGATGATCACAAAAAATTAACTTAAATAATCATCTTAAAGGCTTTATTTATATATAGCTTTTTGGCCTCCTAAGAATTATTTCTAAATGGAACAATTTGCTTATGTGTGCAAGCAAAGTCACCTGTATTTATCAAAAATGAATGAGATGTCTTTAATAAAGTTCCTGCCTGCCCTCCTTCAGAAGTGTTCTAAACCTTTGACATATTTTTTACATTTAGGTTGTGTTTTGTACTAGCTATCCAATTTTTGGGTAGTGAAAGCTGAGTATTATTACTTAGATGAATGTACTAGACTCTTCTAAGTTTGCATTGAAGTCATGACAAGGAGCTTGCCGTTTCCAACCCTTTTGCATAGCAGACCATATGCAAGATCTGTTCTGTGCTACTTGCATGCACAACAACATTGGCTGCCTTACAGGAATTTCATTTAAAAAACCCAAACAAACAACACCCGAAAAAAAAAAAAAAAAAAAAAACAACCAACAACCCACAGCGAAACAGCGCAGCCTCCAGACCCAAACAGGGAGGTCGTGTCCAGCAGCAGCGGGGCTGACTGCCGGCGGCCGAGGGAGCCGAGCCGGGAGCGGGGCTGGAGCGGGCGGCGGGGCCCGGCGGGGCCGGAGCTGTCCCTCGGCCCGGTGCTGAACGCGGCACAAGTGCTGCGCCCACACTCACTGTAAACCCCTTTTACTCTGTCACGTTACTTACATGAAGGTATGCGAAGTATGCAGCCTAAAAAGATAAGTCTGGGAAAATAAAGATAGCTCTGGCATAATATTTATTTCTTGGGAAAAAAAAAAAACAAACCCAAACATTTAAGGAGGCAGGAATCTCACCAAAGGTGAGGTATTTCTTTTTACCACTTGCCGTTTAGTAAGTTACTACTAACACCCAACAAATCACGGCAGAGATAAACAAGCAGGAGTAATGAAAAATCAAACCCCAATTGCTTAGATCTAAGGAGTTTTAGCATAGGCTGTTGAATGGATTTAATGGGGGAAATCAGCACACCTGATATACAGATGTATTCTGACGCCACCTATTTTGATATTAACATTCAACTTAAAGCAGAAAGCTGGATGTAACTGATTTTGAAAAAGTGGAAACTGGAAATCAGATTTCTTGGTTCTCACTGTTTCTATCTGCCATTTAGTTTTAATGGAATTTGCTTACACTTGGAACCTCAGGTTACTAGCCAGGACTGTACACTTGAGTCTAATTTGCTGACAAACACATTAAGATTTTGTTTAAACTATTCTCATTCTATCATCTTTTTACCATTGACTAAGACTGTTTTTTAGTCATATATTACAGTGAGTAGGGATGGCCTTCCTGAAGGCAGATATTATCTATCAGATACTCAGACTTATTTGAAATTATGACAGGCACAAAATTCAGACATAATCTTTATTCACACTTTTAAAATAATTTTTCTATCTTGGCTTCATGTCAATTTCTATAGAAATTTCAGAACTGCCTCTTGTATAAACATCTGTATTAAACTATGGTTTTATGTAAAGGTTATGCCAGTATTTCCCAAACTTGAGGAATCAGAGATATTGTTAGGGAAAGGAATCCAGCCTGTTGTTCTTTGCAATACAGTAATTAAAGGTCTGCATATCTTAACTGTCATTTCCTTATGTTAGATGTCACTCCAGGATTACTTTTGAAACTTCATCTGTAATACTGCAGTTTCAAACCCTTATTAAGGCATGATGTACGCTGTAACACATATACAGAGTGCCAATGCTCTTCAATAAATATGTAAATGTCCTCACATCACATTTAGGAAGGTCAAATTGTAATTGAATACAGACCTGATTCACAAAATATATTATCTATTATTAAAATACTATTAAAAGGTACTGCTGATGCTGCTGTGAGCTCAGACTAACAGGATAGTATATGAGAAAATGCCTGTAAATTATGGGAACATTCCAGTTTAGGGCTGTAATTCAGGCTCTGCTTTTAGCACAAATACCTCAGGCAGGTGCTGAACAGGGTGTTCAAGGAATGTCTGTTTTATCCCAAACTGTGAACTGGACAGAAGAAAGGCTGAATATTCCCTGTTCTACAGAAGACTGGTTTTGTTCTGTCACAAATAAATGTCTATATGCTTATGGTCTATTACAATTAGGGTCTATCTATGTTACAGGGCCTGTTTTACTTCCTCAGGAAATCAAAGGGAGATTTGCTGTTGCCTTTAACCAGAATGCACCAGTGGAGTTTGAATATTTTAGTCAGCTCTATGGGGGGGAAAGGGAGGGCAGTCGGACAAGCCTTAGTGTAACACTCATCCTAAGTTTTGATATTTTTCCAATTTCGTATTTTAACCAGTAGATGTCTCTGTTTTATCATGCAGCTGTTGACAAGGACACGCTATTCCTGTTGTCACAACACATATTTAGTAGAAGAACCATGTGTTTCCCATGGAATGAATACACGTGAATGCAAAAATGCCGACTTAATGCTCTCAGCATACCTGACCAACCTAGGAGCTATTTCTTTGTCCTGGGTATCTTTATATTTGAGATCCTGGGTTAGGTCATCAGAGAGAAAAAGTACTAGACTGGATCTACACTGAGTCCTGAACTGCATCAGAATTTTTGTTTGTGGGTTGCTGCATCCTGGTCAGGTGCTCTCTTGTAGAAATCCCTACAGAAACTGTTAGGAACTGTTGTTGTGCCACATCTTTTATAAAGTAAGAAAGCATATAATCATAGAGAAGAAAAATGTTGCCTATTTTAGATGGCAGCTGTTCCCACATGAAAAAGCAGTATGTTGGGGCTTTTTTTCCCCATTGAGCCCCAAGTCAATGTTGGAACCAGAACTTCTTCAGCTGGATGGAGTGTGCTCCTCAAGGACAAATACATGTTACAGACTTCCCCCGTGTGTTCACACTCCCACACACTCTGCTGTTTCTCCTACTGTCAAGTGGAACCATAGGTGAGCTATTTTTTAGCCCACATTTATGTTCCAAATGCACTGCGATGAGAGGCATAGATGGCCAGTCTGAGTCATCAGTCCCGTGTCACTGCTTCCACCAGGCTGGCCATTTCTGGGAGCCAAGCAGAACACTAAGTAGCAGAAATATCAGCCCTTATCCTGAAATGGCTTATTATTAAATACAGCTTTTCCCCAAACGTCTGAACAATGAGAACTTGAATGTAGAAGGGGACATGAGTGTTCACTAGTTGCAAAAGAAGGACCAAATTGTCTGTCAAATCTTCCTGGTTGTCAAACTGACAGCCAGGCCACAGAAGCCCCATAGGTTTTCATGACTGCAGCTACACAGCAGAGTTTCTACAGCTCAATCAGGCCTAAGACAAGAAATAAACCTGGAAATAAATTTGTCAGGTATGTACAGCTATAGTGCAGCTATCTGCAGCAAGGTTATGGACAATAAAATTCGTCTTCAAAGAACCCTTGAGCATCAAACAAATGCATTATACTCTGGGTATGCTTCAGGAAGTATCTTTCATAGCCAACAATTTCATAAAACATTTTCATATTTTTTTTCTTTTGACTGCCAGCATCTGGCAATTTACGATAGAGAATTGGAACAGAGTCTTTGGGGTATTTACAATTGCTTCTATCTACACACTGATTACATCTATTTCTACTTCTGAAAGCTACATAAAACCTTCACACCCACCACCAAAAAGTCAAAAATTTGCTGGAAGGGCAATGTGATTCTTTATTTTGTATGATCTTTATGATAAGGGATAGAGCTGCATGAGTAATTAGACAAGAAAAAGGTTTGTGTTATTACCCAGTCAGAAGTGCCAATCAAAACAAAATAAATAGTTTTGAAAAATCTCTTACTGTGAAATATATATGACAAAACCATGTAGCTTGTAGTAATTACAGTAATGGCAGTGCTGGAAGACAACAGTATAATTCAGGTACCACCTGGAATAAACTGGATCCACTCTGCATAAGGAATATATGTAATATTACTGTATACTGTTATATATGTTTTCTGTGAGATGTAAAAATACAGATATGTTCTTTCAAAATTATTAATTATTGATCTTGCAGACTAAAACTGCTTCTGCTTTATTCTGGGTCCTTTATGTCCAGTTATTTTTCTGCAAGCTGTATGATGAGAAACACGTTTTTATGGGAAAATACCTGGCCTGCTATACCTAGAAGCTCACTGACAGTGAAGTATTTCATTGCTATTAATAGAAACACAGCACTGGCGCCATGGCTGAGGTTTGTTTTTTTTCAAAATGACTTATCTTAGTAGTCATGGAAGTACACCCTCCTATCATTGTTCCCTGTTCCTCTGAAGCATAAGAGGTGCGACAGGTGATTTGTTGCCCTCAGTACAATATATTCGACATTATAACAGAAAAGTTAATATTAGCCTGAAAGGAAATAACTGGCAATACTGCTTTTACTGTCATACAAAATGGAGAAGTGGATGTGATGTGGAGATTAAGGAGTCAAAGCACAGGAGTATTTGAGATGCTTTGCAAAATTTGGGATCTTGGCTTCTGAGTTGAATTTTCAGCATCTAAGAAAACACCCCTCTTCTTTGAGCTCCTGTTTATATTACAGAACCTCATCCTTTTGAAATATTTCCAGTAAGACAGAAAATGGGAACCTAGTTTGACAGGAAATAGGATTTAGAAATATGGGACTATATTAACTCACAATGATTGAAGGAAATACGCCATCCTCCATCAGCCCTAACATCACCATTTATGATACATTTCTGCTCAAACAATTAGCTCCCTGCTTCATTTACATATCCTGGTTCACTTCCAGGTTCTTTCTGGAGGCACATAATCACCTCTGTGTGAGATGAGATGAATATTCTTGATAATACACTCCAAGACAGTAGTATGGACAGAACAGTGAAGTCTAAAAGCAGGAGCAAGGATGCTGAGACCAGATTTGCAATGACCTCCACCTCTGCACAAGTGCCCCTCCTGACACTTCAGAACGGGAGGGACTTTTAAGTAACCTGTCTATGTGCTTGGACTGAGCTAGAAAAGACATTTTCATCACTTTCACCAGCACACTTTCAAATGTACCTTTTATAGCCACAATCTGACACCGAATCTGATTTACAAGAGAAAGCACTCATATAGCAACTGTGTGATGTTACTGTACATATCTGATGCATCTGTTGGGGGAAGCCTGCTATATGTAACTCAACAAGACAAACAGTTATTTCTATGGATTTTTATCTGCAGGAGGCTTGTTTCAGAGCAGCATGATTTGGGTAAGAGATTCCCCTAAAGGCATGTGAAATCGTGAAGGAGGAATAGTTTCCAAATCTCTCTCGGTGGAAATCAGAGAGCCAAACAGTAAAATGGTGCCAGTAAAGAAAGTGAGGAACAGATATACTTTCATTGTCTGATCCTTCCACTCACAGTTAGTCTTTCAATATGATGAACACCATTACTAACATCAAAACATGCAAATAAAGTTGCATTGAAAATGTTAAACGTCAGCAGTGTTAGTAGGGTCACTAGTTTCCCACTGCATCTGGAAGCTGGGATGAAAAGGGCTTATGTTTTTATATTTACATCAAAAGAAAACATGTTTCCTGTGAAACACCCTGTCAAAAGGAAAAGCTGCAGTCCCCTCTCCATTACAAAGCATTGGACTTTTATTAAAATTCATTTCGTGTCTAACTTTGTAGCTGGAAAGAGAAGCAATATTTATTTTGGAGTTGCCAATTACTTTGGATTTTGACAAATGACTTCGATTATTTGCTTATCAGATTTACTTAAGAAATGAATTGTATATTTTTTTCCAGAGGGTGTTACAATTCCTAAACAGTTTCATCAATTTTCCATTAATGTGCCAGTCAGCCTTAAGCAATAATTACTAAAGCAGAGGCATCATATTAACCTCTTGATACCAGCAGTTGGAATTAGCATATTAGCACTTAAGCAATGTAAACATTGGCCCATTGGTGACAAGGGATTAAACTGAAGCATGCTGTGTCTGCTGTGAATGAATTCACTATAGCTGGCCTAGCATATTTTCTGCAGTGCACAAATCCTTATGGAGATGCACAGAAGTCAGTTGGAATACCCTCACAACTTCAGGAGCCAAACCCATGTAAAGCAGGAGCCAGGAATTAAAATCCTACCTTGATTTGATGTATCTCAAAGCAGCTCAAATGAATGAGCCTTCAGATTCTCTTTTGTTTTATTTTTCTGCACTCTATGCAGTAATTACTGGGGGCTTTTGCACAGAACATGTTTCTGCATATTATCAGCAAACATTTTTGATCAGTAATTTGAACCTCAAGATATGCTTCAAAATCTGATCACCACAGTAATCCTAGATGTAAGAACCCCATTGCTGCATACTAAAATATTAAAAAATGGACATGGTAGAATTATAGTAGCAGCAGCACAATTTTAAACACAAATGTAATGACTGAATGATTTTTTTCAGTGAGATATCTGGCTCAACAGTTATCATTCATTTTTTCTTCCAATAATATTTAAACATCACAGCAAAAGAAAAGAAGCATTAAACATATAGGCATAGATACTTTATGTAAGAATTTCTACTATTTATTAAGCATATCAGAAGTTTTACAGGAATAAAGTTATGAAAGGAATTTGTTGTTCTGCATTATTATTGCCTTAAATTTTGACCTGTGAGTTATCAAAAGTTGCAGGTAGGTCCTGAAATTGAAAGTAGGTGGCCGTTCTAGATATGAGCTGTTTAGTTTTCAAGAGAAATGACAAAGAGCTCCTGGGGAAGACTGGAATATCATGCATATGGCCTCACATTTCCCACCTGTAAATTTCCTTTTGTATAAAACTTCTACATAAAAACTACTGTATAGTAGCTGCCAACTGTACATTGGTCAGGATCAATTAATTATGTCTGGCATTCAATAAACTTTCAGAGATCAGCTCCCATTTAAATCACAGCATCTTTCTGGCTCTCTTTCTTATGCAGGAACGAAAGATGGGGTGGGTTATTGTTGATCATGTACAGCTACACAGGCACTCAGAGTTTGCTGGCCATAGTCTAAGGACCTGCATTGATATTCTTATTACCAATTTTTAAATGGTTCTGGAAATGATTACCACACTGGACCAATAGTCAGCATTAACCACAAATGTGCTGCCTCTCCGAAGTGTCTGTTTGCATGACATGACTTTGGGGCATTGGATAACTTGGTTTTTCTTATAATTAATTACTTACTACTGTTTACATTGTGTTGCTGGAAGAATGCAGTTCCCTTTGAAGTGGGCTCTTTACAGACAATTGGCAGACTCTTATCTGCATCTAGATGAATCTTGATACTAAATGAACACAATAAATAAAATGGAAAGATGGGAAGACAGGGACACTGTCTTTACCAGTTGAAGCTTGGTATCACATATTATTTATATATTTTTCATATGAGTCTCTTTACAGGGAATGGGGGCCTTTATGAGTTCAGGGCACTGTGTAACAGCAGGTGCTCTTTAGATGGTTAAAAAATACAATTTATTATTTTCTATGATCATTTAGTTTTGTATTCGATTTATATATGTAAGAACTTTTCGCAACAGTAAGAAAGGCAAAAAAACCCCTTAGATTAAATGAGAATATTGTCATCACATTAATAATAATTTTCATTTCCTCACAGTGAAATAAATACAATTCTCAAAGATAAGGGCAAGATTTGAGATGAGTAAACTTATCTAAAGGCCCAGAGTTTTTATAGCTCATTTGCTTGGAGTGGCTTATATAAATTCTGTTCACTTTCTTTCCCATCTCTTACAAATATCATATAGTATTTCCAACAAATCATTGGCCTTCCCTTCTTTTCCCTCCTGAAAGACACTTTTTTGCAGAAGTTCTGCCAAAACCATGAAAACATGACTAATGTATTTATTTCGTACATTTTCCATGCCAGAAAGAAGTTGCAAGCACCCCATTTGAAGAAAAGCCTGTTAGGAAACTTGAAATGAAAAAAATAATTCCTTTTTCTTTGCTCTCCACTAGTCTGTGAAGCTGGAAGTCTGACATTATTGGTTATTTTCACTGGACCACCTTCTCACTGTATTTTGTAAGTACATTACAATTCCTGTTTACCAATTTATAAGCTTCCACTTCAGCAATTTATATGAAGAAATAACCTGTATGTGCATGTATCTGTGGTTATCTATCTTAACTACATCATCTGCAAAAGCAGAAACCTTAATTACCTTAATGCAATCAGGAAAGGAACTTCTGAGTCCTTTCAATACAAATGCCCTATTAATGGCTTTTGCAGCTGATCTTCAGAATGCTGAGTTGAAACATATGAGAACAGCTGATACTGTGCTGATAGAAAAGAGGTCAAATCTTTACAGGGTCACATATGTTACTGCTGAAAGCTTAAGCAATTGCTTGCACGCAGGGTTATTTATAGTGTTGAAGAGTGAACCAATAGTATTGGTATCTGATCCATACCTCAGATAGATAAACCAAACTTTGTGCCAACTCAGGAGCAGATGTCCATGAAACTCGTCTGGTTGACAGATGCCATAAAGTTTATTAAATATTGATGGCCACTAAAGCAGATTTTCTCTGCTAGTTTCTCTCTGGAGCAGTCACAAAATCCCAAATTATCTGGACTGCATTATAGTCCATGAAATATGCTACTTCAAGGTCTAGGGAAGGCTGCATCTTGAGCACTTTCATCAAGAACCTTCTTCTTTCTGTATTCCCCACAGGTGTCAAAGTTATCTCTCACTTGGAGCAAGACTTGTATTGGTTTCCCTTTAGCACATTTTTATGTTTGATTATCCTACTTTAAAAATGGTTCTTGGATGTAAACATGTGCTGCTTGGTTATGAATACAGCAATAAAACAACAACACAATGCAACAATAAAACAACTGTAAAAATAATATGTCTAGTTTATGAATAGTAGTAAAATCCCTTTGCTTGGACCAGGGATTCTTAAACTGCATAACACTTTACTGCCATGAAAGACACATAAATAATTCCTAGGAAGCTGATAGCTCCCTTCTGAGCAGAAATGTGACTGGGAACTGCTGTCGTTGCTCCCAGCATTACCAGAGAGATGTTACATGAGAAAAATAAAGTTGGGGAATTCTGGAACTCTTTGTATTTTGCAACAGATAAAACTATGCTGTTCAGAACAATGAGCAGCATCTCTCCAGGACACATGCAGGAGGCTGTGCAGCATAGAAGCAGAATCATTATTTATAATGAGCCACTTCACATAGCAGATTATGTGGTAGCCTCTCATAACAGAGTAAAATAATTCCACTGGTGTGAGCTTAATTTTAAAAGACATCTGCTTACAATTGTAAGGGATAATATTTTGCAGTGATAGGGAATATTTGAATCTCGAGCAAGAGACTGGAGTATTGGCTGTGACTACCTACAATTACCATTTGAACTCTGTCTTACAAAGATACACTTCCAGATCTCCACAGCTGTTCATATACTCATGTACTCTACAGATGAGGAGGCCAAAGATATCTGCTCAGACTACTTATGTCTCACAGACTTTTAGATGCTTTGAGTAATCTAAAATGTACAAAGTATATTCTAAAACAGACAGAAGTACATTGTCTCAAGATTACAGACTCTGAAGAAAAGTCACCAAATCTCAGATTTACTCTTACTCAAAACTGCCATTTACAAATCTCTAGATTTCATGAGAGCAGCAGATGGTGAAAATACATTTCTAACTCATTTATGTTCCATTTAGTGGCATGAATTCTTTTTGCTCTCCTCGTAAGTATTCTTCCAACACAATTCTAAAATCATTTCCAAAAGATGAAATTGGTTACGAAGTTGGGGTTTTTTTCTTCACTTCATTGTGTATGGTTTTTGAAGTGACAAAGTAAAGCTTCACTTGTATTTCAAATGCAACGCCTGCCACCATTTACATATATTAGACAGGTACACACATTTGTTCACATACACACCCACAAATCTACATATATATGCACACTTATACCTACAGAGATCCCCTTTAAATATGTAGAAATCTGAAAGACAAAAGCTTAATTCAGGAGCATTTAGGGTTGCGGACTACATTGCTGGCATAGTGCTAAATTCCATTTACTAAACTCTTTATGCAATATTTTATTACACAAAAATTGTAGATATGCCAAAAGTAACAAAGAGGATTGTGTGGAAGATTTAATGAATTTATGTCGCTCTGGAAGCCTGAATCAAACATGATATTCCTGAAGCTTAATTTGGATTGCCAGTGCTTTTTAAAGTAATTAAGAGCATACAGTTAGGAGACATTTGAACTGGGCTGGAAATACTCTATGGAAAAATACTGTTTGTTGCATATCTTTTCTGCATTGTGTTATTTTGGGTCCCTTTCTTTTTTTACTTCATACCACTCTGTCCAAGACTTTCACTTTTCATATATCAGTTCTCAGTTCCCACCAATTTCTGTAAGAATTGCACCAATGGAGAGTGGCAAGAAAGCAAGCTCAAAAATAACAAAGAAAGTGCTTACACACCATGGTAAAACTCCATGGGCTCTAAATATTTCGGGTAGATACTTGTGTAACAAGTACATACAAAGTGATTTTTGTTCATTCAATATGATGAAATACCTGGAACACCCTTCTCGAGGGTTCTTTGCTTTTTTTTTTTTTTTTTTAACCAATTCATGGTATTTCCTGATTTCCTTTTCCAACCTGATCTCATTTCAACAGTTCTCTTTGTGAGTAAGACAAAATGGAGAACATCTAACAGTCAGTTCAGTTCCAAATTCAGTTACACAGAAATGTTTTTATTGTACTGTGCTTTATATCCACTTAACAAAGCCAAGCATGAATGGACTCAAGAGAAAGAAGAAAAGAATAAAAGTATTACTGGACCTTACATTAGACCTTTTCTTCAGAAAAAAAAGCAAAATGAAAGCATCTCTAGACTGACCTGTATATTAGAAGAGTTAACAACATAACATCAATATGTCAAAATTAGGAGTATCTACAGAATACTAAATGAATCCTGGAGATACTTCACCAGTGATTTAAAGTTCATTATGTGTCATAAATATTGATCACTAGAACAGATGGGCAGGGATTTACTGAAGAAAATTTTGAGAAAATGAATAAATATTTCCTCCATGCCTTTTCTTCTGTTTTAATGGTAAAAGTATTTTGCTTAGAAACCAAAATGTTTCAGTTATCCATTGAAAATGTGAAGATTTTTATTTAGAAGGAAAAGCTTTTCTAAACAAATTTCAAGCAGTAAATTTCTGACACTGTCTCCATTGCAAACTATGAATTGAGTCTTAAGTGCCTGGACAAAACCTGAGAATACTTCTGGGGGTACTGCACCACTATCACTTGTGATCTGAGTCACCAGTTGGAATGGTCACATTCTACCTTCCCAATTTACCTACTGTTTTTTCTCAGGCAGGTGAATCTCAGCAGAAGTGTCTAACAGATCCATCACAATGGTGATGTGTTCCAATGCACAGCAAATACTCAAATACTTGAAAGCAAGGTTGACTCAGAATGTGCAGAACACCACCTCCTGGGGCACTTGCACATGCTCAGGCACAAAAGGAATAGTGCCCATCTTCCCTCTACTCTGATTTTAGTGGGATAACATTGTGACAGCACTTTCAAATGAGTTCATCAAAGTTAAGGGTGTGAAGTTTAGGTGGAATTACTTCTGATGTTCATGATATTCCCTGATACTTCATCAAATCAGAAATTTGTGTATGATTCTGTAAAGAAATTAAGATTAAATAATAAACACAGCATATTAACCTTCTCTTAGCCTGTGTATAGTATAATACAATACAATAAAATACAATACAGTACAGTACAGTACAGTACAATACAATACAGACTAATATGTATGGTAATATGAATGGGAAGAGTAAAGTTCATTTCTTTAACTGCAAGAGAATTCTGTATTATTCAGTGGGGTATTCCATATTATTCATCCTCAGGCTAGAATGTGCAGTAGATTCTACTACTACCTCCTCCCCAAAATGCTATTTACAGCCTTTGAGCCTGTCAGTTCAGACACTTTTCAGACCACTGCCCACTTACCTAACTTGTATTTAATCAATTTGTCTGAGAGAATGTTATGATGGACTGTACCGGTTTGGCCAAATTTAGAAATACATCCTCTGAGAGAAGGCACAACCACCCCTCCCCCACCAGGTTCGGGAAAAAAAAATTAATTTCTGGGCATAGGCAGCGATATGGGATACACATCATAACATCACCCCAAGACATGGACAGAGTCAAAAGCCTTATTAACATTCACTAATCTCCTCACATCCACCAAGAGAGCCATGTTATTATAGAAAGGTATCAGGTTAGTTAAGCACGATTTTCCCATTTGTAAATCCATTTCTCAGTCACCTTCATGTCCATAATACAGTTGGAAACAGCTTCCAGGATGATTTGTTCCATGACCTTCCCAGGGACTGAGGTGTGGCTGACCAGTCTGTATTTTCTCCTTGCTGTTTTTGAAGATATGAGTGACATTTGCTTTATTCCAGTTCACATGAGCTGCTCCTGATCACCACAACTTTTCAACGATAACTGAGTGGCCTTGTGGTGGTATCACCTAACCCCTCATCACTTGTGGGTTTATCCCATAAGGTCCTATCCATTTGTGGATGCCCAGCTTGTTTAAATATTTCTTAATCTGATTCTACTCCATGGAGGGTAAATTCTTCTTTTTCCAGAACTTCTCAGAGTTCTCATAGATTTGTATTGCTGATGGTTGATCTCATCAGTAAAGACCCTCTGTGTTGACTCAGGCTGCAGCTTCAATGCTGCTAACATGAATTGTATAATCTTTCACTAGTAATGGCTGGGTTAGAAATCATTTTCTTTGAAACTTAAGTTCTAGGCTCATTTTTTTAACAGCCATTAGCCAGAAAAGTCTTATTTCTCGCTACCAACAGAGACTTGCATGTAGAACTCCATTCACTGTGGTGAAGATGTGGGACTAGAAACTTCAGGATATGCAGCAGCTTTGAAGGAATAAGTCTTTGGTGAACGTAATCACATGCCACTAGTTCAATGCCACTAGTCCTGAACTAACTAGATTAAAACCAGCAATTTCTGTATGTGTGACTGCAACTCCTACTATTTTTCAGAATTCCCCCAATAAACAGATAAAAGGCATAGAGTGGCTCATAAATAAAGAATATAACCCATGGAAACAGTTGCCATAATTTTTTGTTTTATTTTACTGCTGAAAAATTTCCGCTCTCAAGACCAGTTTTATGTTCCATATAGAAGAACATCTTGTTACCACAAAGTACTGAAAGTCACACATTCTGACTTGTTAAATATGGCAGAAATTGATCTTAGCCCAGAAACTAAAAAGCCACAGCAAAATTATCATAACTATAAATTGCATCTGAAGACCACCATTTCTTTTTTTTGTGTGTGTGTTATGTACTAATATAGAAAATAAATTCAAATACACATTGGAATGAAACAATTTAACAAATGAGTAAGAATTGAAAGGGTTTCCTGGACTAGCCAGAGTGAAAAAAAGAATGAAACACAATTATTATAAAAAAGAACACTTGGGAAATACTTATTGTTTGGGAATTTCTGAGACTCTTTTGTAGTTTTTCCCATGCTGTACTAGCCTGACTGCTAAAAAATTTTCTCTCACTGTTGTTACCTGGAAACTGTAAGGAGAATATATTATATCAGGCAAGGAGAACTCCCTTTGCCAGAAAATACCTCCCATTTGTTTAGAGCTTTTCTAAGTTTAAACAAGAGAACAAACCTCCTATCATAACATAATAAACTTTTGTGTGTTCATTTTTATGTTTTATTGATATGGTAGAAATAAATCACTGATAGGCAAACATCAAAAAGATTTAGAGGCCATATTTAAAAGGATACTCTTTTCTAAAAGGAAAGTCACATGGCAATCAACTGAAAGCAGACATTTCCAGAGGCAGGGATGTGGGGGAACTGTGCTGACAGTGCCTGCACAGGGGGGCTCACTGAGTGCACAGGCACAGAAGGAAGGAGAGGGCTGCTAGGCTTCAGCACAGCCACAGAAAGCTTCTCCCTTTCAGCCCTGCTGTCCAGCAGATGTGGTTAATGCCAGCAGATAACAGCTACTAATGCGGCCTGGGATGACCAGAGGGATTGACTGTGTTTGCTGAAGGGCAGAGACCAGTATGAGCCAGGAACTGTTGAGGATTAAAGGAGAAAAAAATAGCAGGAAATATGCTGGGGCAGAAAGATAGCATCTTTTAGAACAATATGCTATTTTTCTTTGACATACAAACAGAAGACTTTTAAAGAAAATTGGGGGCTTGATTACAGTACCCTGTTTTAGAAGCAGGGCTAAAAGCTACTTGCTTACCACTGTATCCACTAAACAGCTCCATTTAGCAACTACATGTTAGCAAAATATATGACTGACATTTCTGAACTGTCACGGGTGCCATATGATATTTCCCCATAGCATATGGACTTAGAAATTATCTTCCTTGCCATGGGCTGGAGCAAGTGCTTCATTTTCTGAGCCTTTGGATGTATTTACATTGTAGGACTGTCACTCTACAGCCCATACCTAAAGCCCCAAGGTCATTAATCATCTCTATGAAAGATACAAAGCTACTGGAATAGAACACTGTCACCAGACAAATTACAGTATATTTCCAACCTTGTGTCTTAAATATTTATCATTGCTGTAAGTAGATTTGTGGGACTGCTCTTTTTGAGAATCTGAAGAAAGCTGCAATGAAGGGAAGCTTGTCACTTGTTCTATGAATAAATAGGGCACTTCAAGATCCGTCAATCTGATACCTTCCCAAAGCAATAAATTCAGCTTCAAAAGGAAAAAAAACCCTCCACCTTCAGCTGTAGATTTAATCTGTCATTATTGTATGTGAATGTTTATTTTGATGGTTTAAAAGCAAATTCTTAGTGAAAAAATTGGGCAAAAACATGAAAAAAATTACTTCACTTTGAAATCGATGTGCTGTGCTTCACTTTGAAATCGATGTCATTATGCTCACATCTATTTCCAGACTTCATTAGGGTGTGTGGTAGAGAAATCCCGTCAAATCAATCAGAACCTTTGAAGAAAGGTTTTTCACAGTTGTCATTTATCCTGCCTGGTTTTGACTCTGTTTCAAATAACCAGGAGAAAACACCCTTATCCTTCAGTAAAGACACCCTCATCCTTCTCTTGGTTGCTTCTTTCAAAACCAGGAGGTATCTAATACTTTTCAGGCCCCTTTGTACACTTCAGATATGAAATTCAACTGTCATGAGACAATGCACTGCAGAGGTCATTCCCCATGGGGAGGAAGTGGTAAATTAACTAGAGACAATAGAGGCTTTTTTGGTTTTGTTGGGGATTTTTTGTTGGTTTTGGGTGTTCTTTTGGTTGGTTGGTTGGTTTGGTTTTTCCCCAAGGAATTGTCTGAAAGAAAGCAGAGCAAAGGGTTGCATGAATCCTATGAGATGTTGTCTTCTCTGTGTTGAATGACAAACTCTTTAAATAATCAGAAAGCCTTCTCATAGGCTTCATAGCTATTCAGATGGCTATTTGAAGCACATCATTAATATTTTCCATAAGAAGGGAGGGAAGGGAAGGGAAGGGAAGGGAAGGGAAGGGAAGGGAAGGGAAGGGAAGGGAAGGGAAGGGAAGGGAAGGGAAGGGAAGGGAAGGGAAGGGAAGGGAAGGGAAGGGAAGGGAAGGGAAGGGAAGGGAAGGGAAGGGAAGGGAAGGGAAGGGAAGGGAAGGGAAGGGAAGGGAAGGGAAGGGAAGGGAAGGGAAGGGAAGGGAAGGGAATAAAGGGATATTGGGCAGCCAGTGAACAGGGTTTAATCAGCAGCATGTGTGTGTGTGTGTGACTTTGAGAGACTACTGATGAGATCAGGAACAAGAGCATAAATATTTGATTTTTTTTTTCATAGTCTATTGTGGTTACAAGCCAAAGTGAGGAGTCCTGAATGAGAATGTCTCCTCATGCTTTTGCCTGATGATCAGGCTCATCTATGTATAATTTCAGTGCACATGCACAGCTCATATCCCTGTAATGGCAGCTTCCTTTTCTGCCAGAAAACCTGTGCAGAGTGGCAGGTAGTGTTTAATGCAACCCATGCTCCTGTGAAGGTGTGGAACTAAAGCTTGACTGGCTACAAACATGATGACATGAGAGAGAAACTGAAATGGCACACCAAAGAGATATTTCATATGATTTACATGTAACAAAAAGAATTGTATCCTGTTTTGACAGCCCATGCAAATCAAAGATAGGTCACATGGTTTGCTATTCAAAAGCTCAAATAAATACTGTAATATTAACAGTCCTGAAATAGTGTCATGGGAAGGGCAGAAAACCACAGCTAACAAAAGACACTAAGTTTCACAGAGTATCTTTGCAGTTTAATAGCATATGCATTTGCTGGATCAGACTTTGTTTCCTCTAGGTTTGCACTAAGCACACCTGCAGCAAGGAGTTGGTTGCCAAACTGATAAGCTATGTTTTTCACATCTTCCAGAATCAGAAGCATCATCCTCTATATTATAATACAATGACAAATTCCTACCCGTCAGGTCTTTTGAGTATTCCCTTGGACAGTTCCCTCCGATGCTGAGAAGTATTCACAAGCACATTAGCTAATGCATTTTTGTATGTGTTTGTGTAAAAACATAGTCCATAAGCTATAGATTACTGTGCACTGACACCAGTGAAACTCTTGTCCTCCTCTGCTCTGTTCTCCTGTGCTTTATCATGGCTTTAGGGTGTTATGCCTCATTACAATTTTAGTCTCTTCATATCAGCAGTTGACCTTTTCATTTGTTATGGAAAACTCTGTGCATATTCCTGGAGCTATACAAATGATAAATAAAAATCACCTAATCCCTAGCTGCATTGCCTAGCTGGTACACACAGAAACTCTCCATACTAAATTTTCTAAAATCATCATCTGCCCCTAGGTATTTATATCTGTGAACAGCCCATGATCAGGCTATAAGTTTATAAGTTTACTGGAAGGATGCATTTTAAGCAGTTCAGAATAAATACACAAAAAACTTAATTTCCAGAACTGTCTAACAGAAAAAAGTCTGTACAGAAATCTTGTTTTACCTCTTTCTCTACCTCTGTTCTTTTAGGCTCTTTTTCTTGAAGTTTTTAAGTTCATCTTCATATCCATGATCTGTTTGTTTTAGTGTCCTAGTACCTAATGCATGACATTTAATAAACTAATAACATAATAAAGCCTAAAAATGGTTCTGTTCTAAAATACTGTTGAAGAAACATCAGACAGTTTGTCATCCTGTACCAGGAAAGAATGAGTAAGTGCTAAAAGTGGCTTCACATCCTTTCTAAATATAGAAATCCTATTACAATTACCCTTAACTGTCCTTTGCCTTGCTATAGTAGTTTCCTCTGTGTCCTCTGTACCTCCATAAGTAAACACAATAAGATGCCAGGGTCTGTCTGTGTATATAAAAAGAAAAGGCAATCCTGATCCACTTTTAGTGTATCATTAATTTCCAAGCAAATCTGCAGTATCCTCATCTCATCTCATCTCATCTTCACCATTGTTTCACGGTTTGTATATGCAGTAACAGTTCTTGATGCTCTACCTAGTTTCACATTTTGAGAATTAAGCTGTTTCTCAGAGTATCTTCCATTGCCCCATCTTGTGTTTGGAGTACAAAGTATTCAGAAAAGAGTCAGGCAGCATTAATAGCTTCAGGAAGCAAATCTGTGCAGATTTCATGGCCTGCATAGGGAATGAAGGTGGATTTTAGTGGAGGACCTGCCACAGATGGATAATGACTATAATAATCACCAGTGCATCTAATCACTTTTTTAGCTGTTCTTTAAAAGGCTTCTTTGTTGACAAAGTTTTTTTCTTCCCATTGCTGTCAGTGCAGAGCCTGTTTCTTTCCTTCTGAAGAATAATGGTCAGTTAGCTGCTCATGGCTGAGCAAGGCTCATTAAAGGAATATTCTCTAATCATCTAGTACACTGCCAGTCTCCCCTTATTCTAAGGATATCATTGTGTGGAAACAGGATCAGAGATTAATTGAGTCAATTAGCAGCTAGATTTGCAGACAGTTTGGGAGACCTAAGATTTCCCACTTACCGTATTGATTTGTGTGCAAAATGGCATCTAATTTTCCACACTTCTAGGACTGGCAGGCATCCAGTCTGTTATTTTTCTATCCTAATGGCTAAGAACATGCCATGTGATCTTTGCCAATAAGCTGCATTTCTTTAATCTTCCTTCTAAATGCAGCCATTCTATTTAGGTACTTGGGGGGTTGTTTAATATATTTTTCAAAAATCAAGCTATGTTGGTAAAATACAGGCCACGCTTAAATCTAAGACATTAGCTCTAAATCAGGAGTTACAGTGCTTACCCAACTGAAAATGGGCCATCTTCCATACTAATTGATAACTTGTAGATTTCTGGTGAATCACTGCTTTTCACAGAAGAGGACTAAACTAACATCAAATTTCGCCATATGTATATATAGTTTGAAAGTTTAGGCTGCTCTCTCTTCCTACATCTGGTCTTTGCCATTCCTTATCTTAAGGCAGAGCTCATGCAGTTGACGGATAGCTTCTGGCCATTGATCAGGATCCCAGAGTTGGTTTCAAGCATTCAGAAAAGCACTGCTACCTTCTTCCTGGGTGTACTTATAAATACATGAGAACAATTTCATGAAGCTAGATACTGCTGCTTTGCAGGGGAGAACTCTAGCAGAGAAAGTCCTTTCTATTTAATCTTTTTTCTTCCATCCTAACAGTGCTGAAGTACTTCCCAATCATCAGCAGTAAAAGACCTCTTATGTCTTTACAAGATGCAGAGGAAATCAACCATTTAATCTGTAGTTCTGTTTGGGAAAAAAAATTATGGGGAGCTTTGACTTGCAGGAGTAAATAGTTTTGTGGCTAGCTCTGCTGAGGAAGACCACCCCAGCCAAACCATATTCTCCTCTTGCAACAGCAGGAAGTGTACACTTACTGCTGACTCTCAGCATTTCTATAGACTTGCTTGACCTAAAGTCTCAGGAAAAATTGCTTTAGACACAACTTTTCCTGTAAGCAGTGGAATATCATGAAGACCAGCTTGTATGTTAATAAGAAAAGGAGTGGCCATTCATGTGTTTCTATGAATGACTGTCATGCATTTATTTCTGTCTAAAATAGAAGCTAGTAAGATAGAAGTGAAGGAAGGAGGAGAACAAACTTCAGTATCTGATCCAGATAGCATTTAAGTCATTGAGAAGTGGGTGACTGATTTGAATGGGCTTTCACAGGGATGAAGGAACCTCAGCTACAGAACTGAAACACCTCTGAAGTCATAGAACACAATAACCTGCTACACCTACTGATACTTAACTTCTGAGATTTCCTTACAGATAGCCCTCAGTTTGGAAGGTTAGGCAAGGCTTTTCGAAGATCTGTAACTCCTTTAGTCTCTTTCAATAGAATAGGCTCTCTATTGCTCAGATTATAATAATAATAATTCTTTACCCTTCAATTACTCTAGCTTCAGCAAGGAATCAGATCCTCAGTGTCCAACATTTTCATCTAGAAGTTTTTTGCTGTTCATGTGTCTATAATGAAATTGAGAGTTTTAATCTGCTTGTTTACTAAGGTTCCTTAACAGCCTTAATATCCACCTCCTCAGCTTTCCATCAGCAAGTACCACTCTTCAGCAGAGTGGAGAACAGAGATAATTGCTTGAAAGACAAAAACCACAAGTAATGCAAGATTGCATGAGCCAGCTCTTTAGCAGGCTTCCTCTTCACTTCCAAAGTGTAATTCAAAGCTCTGGGCCAGTTATGCACATGAGTTTTGATTCCTGGGGATTATTTAGTGAAGGTGGTAGAAAATGTGCTATTGTGAGAAACCACAGCTTTCATTTAGTTAGCGGGTGCAGATTCTCAGCTACTTTGTGTAATCAGATTTGCTTCTTTAGCTAAATCATGGTATCCTGTTAACTTTAAAAAAAATACATGAAACCTTGTTTCTAACCTAGCAGTTCTCTGCCTCTTCCTCATCTGTTAGACCAGATTACATGCTTGCTGTTTTCCTTTCAGACCTGAGATAGGAAAGCATCTTCTGTGCTGGTTTCTTTAAAAGAAGCATTTGTCACTGACTCTTCTGTCCCTTCTTTTCCTCCTGTTATCAGCTGCCCTTTTGCTCCGTGGCAGGCAGGTGTTCTTGAAGGTGAGAAAGCACTATGAGAGGACCACTAGGGAAATGGGAAACTTTCAGTGGGATGAATGAATCTGAATCAGGTGTGGCAGAGGTTCTGGTGAAAGTTGACCCCGCAGTTGCCATAGGACAGATTGCTGAGTAGCCACATATTAAAAATATCATGATTAGCTCCTGTCTTTCTCAAAAGAGAATCAGCAACTTTATGAAGAAGGTATCTGAAATCTTGCACTGTACTGAAAAACAGCAAAAAGCAAGCCTTTCCAAAATTATGCATCTCGCAGTGGAGATAAGATTCTTACTACTAGTACCCTCCCATGTTTGTGTTGCAAAATTAAATTTTTTCATTCAGTGAAGCTGGCTATTTTACCCAAGATTAAGGGTTCTAAGGATCATGACTACTAAATTCTATTTATGTAATACCAGAGTCACAGCAGACATACAATATTACAGGCAAAGAAAAGAACATCCTTTAGGTAAAAGACCTCAGTGTATGAATAAAAGGTTCTAAACAAAGTGCAAATTCCCCTTTCAGTATCTTTCAACTACTCACATCCTCCAAAGTTGTAGCAAAGGGCATAAACCTCAGGTTTGTAGCTATCTCAAGAAGTGTTATTTGTCTTTTATTTCTAAGAGTGGATATTAGTGGTGACTTAGAGCATATGGCCAAAGCCAAAAAAGCCCCACCTGCCACTGGATTTAGGTAGACATTTGTCACTGAAGTCCGAAATTACTTAAAAAATACTCAACTTCAGGAAGTACCCGCAGGGACCTAAAGTCTTTTGCTTCTTTCCCTTCCACTTCAAAGTCTCTCCTCTGATATACAAACCCTATAAAGCAGAAAATATGTGTCCCTTGTGATTTCTCTGATTAAGGGTCTCTTTTTTAGAATGAAATGGCTTGGGGTGCTTATTACACCCCAGACTTTGTAAACCAAACCAACATCTTAGTAACACAATGGAATTAAAAATCCAGCTATACTTATTTGCCCATCTTAAAAACTATGCTGCTAAACACACTGCAATGCAAATGAGAGGCATATTAGCATATCTGACCACAGTCAGTCATTCTCCGAAGACTGGTGTGTTTAGATACAAATGATTACTCAGTAATGAAATAGCAGCAGTAGTGATGAACCTATTTCCTCAGATCTAATTACGTAGGCTCCAAAGACGTCTAAGCTATGTTCCCTGAAAAGCTAATTATTCTACCAAGAACGCTTTCTGCATTACAAATAAATTAATTCCCACAGGAACAACTGAGCTGAAGTAAATGTGACAATGTTTCTACCACAGGGAAAAGCATTTGCTCCAGAATTTTTAACCATTCAAATACTGGAAAAGCTCATTTTGTCTCCTTGAAAAGAAATACATTTTGATAAACAGTTCAGATTTTGCAAGTTTCTTGATCTTTCTATTTAGTTATTCATTACAAGGACCATTTTAATCCCTTTTACATTTTCCAGAAGACATCACTTCCAGTTTTCTTTCTAAAGTTAGTCACTCATTACCTTTAAAGCACCTTAATAAATGCTTTAATATGGGGCTTTAATAAAAGTACTTAAAAAAAAAAAAAGGTCTAAAACTGCAACAGAACTGAACTGAAGAGTTCTTCATATGACCTTAATGTAGTAATAAAAATTAATAAAATAAAAGTGATCCCATATGTAACAGATTATTGCCTAGAAGAAAAAGAAATGCTTATTGAGAGCTCGAAGGCTCCCTAAAATCAAAAGGTACAAAGGGGAAATTGGCACTTGAGTTGAAAGCCCTCTGTTTAGAGACACACTGCATAACACTAGGTAAAGTTGTTAAGTTTGCTACTTTCCAAATGCTGCTATTTGAAAATATGCAAACTAGGTTTTCTGCAGCTTTTCTTCCTGGGGTACTTACTCTGTATCCTTTCTCCTCCTCACCTCTTCCTAAGATTAGCAGCAACATGGATGGAAAGGGAGGGAAGGGGCAAAATCCTTGAGGTTCACAGTATCTCAGATTTCCAACTCTTTCCCTATTGTTAGGAAGATAAATGTACCCATGTATCTTAATGGAGAAACCAAGAGATTCTAGCAGGGTCAGAGAGAATTGTCCTGTTCAGTTCTAGCAGCACTCTGAAACTCTTTGCCCTTTCTAATTTCTGTTTACTTCTCAGCTTTGTTCATGGAAGAAAAACACCAACTCTGGATTTAAGTATTCATAGATACTATATTCTTGTATCTAAATGGATGGTTTATTTTAAGATAAGCTTAAGAAATGTCTTGAGATAAATAGCCACCAACCCACCCTACAAGTTAGAGCAAGGGAGTGAGCAAGGTACTCTTTTGGCTTGTTAAAGAGCATTTCCATGGAGAAGCAGAGCCATCTAAAGCAACACTGTACTGCACTAAGAAGCTGCCATAATATATTTTAACTGGGCAAGTTATAGTATGATCAGAATAGTAAATAGATTCAAATATTTAATTTTCAACTGACAGATTGAGGAAGAGAGCTTATACTCATTGCATGTGATTTTATAGTACCTAATTCTTGTACTTGGCATTACAATGAGGATTGATAGAGCTAACCCAAACCCTTCACATAAAATGAAACAACATGAAAATGAGAGGACATATGATTTATAAATTATGAAATTATGAATAAGGTTAGAGCTTTATGCCTAGGGTAATAAACACAAGAAATACTTAGTTTCAAACAAAATGGAACAAAGGGCATGACAGGCCTTTGTTCCTCTGATATATAGTCCTTAAGGATCTCTCTGGGATATTTGACATAACAATAAAGAAAAGAAACAGTCTGTTGAGAGATTACAACCTTTTCATGATATTGACACGCTGAACTTAGTTCTTAGTACGGCAATTTGACTAACATAAAACTTTAACTGGGATGAATGAGACTTCCATTTAGTTTTCTCTTTTAAAATCTGATCTCTATTTCTTAACTGAAAACAGCAAAAATAAAGGAAATCAGAAATGCAATTGTTTTTCAGTCCATTAGATAAAGAAATACGTGTGTCATTGACTAGGTAATAGCTTTTTCAGAACTAATGAATACTCAAGATTCAGCCTGGTGGTGATGCAGCACAAGGATATGGCAAGGAAAGAAAATACAAAATTCTATGTGGAAATCAAATATTTGAGCTGAAAGCAGAGGGAATTTTAAAAACAACGAATATGCTAGTGCAATGGCAGATGCAGTCTTCTGTAGAAACAAAGTTTCACTGCTTAAATTTACGATTAAAATCACTTTACCTGAAACAGTGAAAACCTGTGAGGAAAAATGTACTTGATATGCTTCAGGCTTAATCCAACAAGCTGTTTAGTTAAATCCATGCAAGTTTTTGACAGACCTAACTGCCTTTCCTATGATTAAGAGTCCACCTTCAGCTTTCAAGCCTTCATTCCTTGCAGGCTCTGATTATGGAAATGCCTGATACCTCCACAAGAAACTATAGCACTGAAGGATGCCAGCTAAAGCAGGGGGCAGAGGTATGTATTTCTCAGCATCACAGCCACTGCAAATTGTCAAGCTTGGTTGCTGTTCTTTACATTGTTCCCTGTGCAATGCAGAACCAAGTGAAGGTCCCAGCCTTCATCTTCAAGGTATCTCCTCACTGAAACAAAATACTTAGTTTACAAGGATGTAGAACACAGCTGACAACTCTTCTCAGGTGGAATGGAATAATATGGCTACAGCTCATCTTCACAGAAGATAGGACTGGCACCATCTGACATTTAAATAAGACTGTCAGACACCTATGACGTGAAATAGAAAGCTCATTTCTTTTACCTTGTCTTCTTACATGGGTATTGATGATGTTGCTTAGTTAATGCATATGAATTTTCAAAACCAAACACACAAGTAGCTCACTTCTGTATCTGGGGAAAGGGTGGGAGAACAAACTGCCTCTCAGGCATTAGATACAGTGCTTAAGCAAGATAATAAGCTACATGTCCAGTTCTGGGCTCCTCAGTACAAGAGAGACATGGAGCTCCTGGTCCAGCACAGGGCTACAAAGATGATTAAGGGACAGGAACATCTCTCTCACGAGGACAGGCTGAGAGAGTTGGGCCTGCTCAACCTCAAGAAGAGACAACCTTGAGAGGACCTCATAAATGTGTACAAATATCTGGAGGGAGGGTGTCAAGAGGCTGGAGCCAGGCTCTGCTTGGTGGTGCCAAGCAGTAGGACATGAGGCAGAAACTGATGCACAGGAAGTTCCACCTCAATGTGAGGAAGAACTTCTTTACTGTGCAGGTGACCAGGCACTGGAACAGGCTGCCCAGAGAAGTAGCAGACTCTCCTTCACTGGAGATATTCTAGAACTGTTTGGATGCAACCCTGAGCAATGTGCTCTGGCAAGTCCCTGATGGGCAGGGAGGCTGGACCAGATGACCTACTTTGGTCCCTTCCAACCTGACCCATTCTGTGATTCTGTAACTCATTTCAGTTACAATGAAAAACACATTCAGAAAACAGAGGAGGTTAAGATGTAAAAATCTTGGAAGAAAATAACATGCAAAGTTGTTGGGATGAAGGAGGAGAAGGACAGGGAGAGAAGAGAAGGTGTGAAGCAAGGGATTGACAAAAGCATTTTAAATATCTTCCTGGTATTTCTCTGATTTCCTGCTTTCTACATTCATTAGTCCTTCTTTTATTGACACAAGAAGCATTTGACTTTGTACAACATGGAATGGGAGGAATGAAGAGAAGTGCCCTTGAACCATTCTAGATGCAGAAATTACCTATGTCTGTCTCCTGTTTTTCAGTATCAGTTACTGAGAACAAGTAAGTAGTTTTTTGCCATCTCTGGTTGGGCAGTTCTGTTGAAAATGGCTTCCTTCTATAACACATAACCTGCTTTCTAAAAGAAAGGGCTGGATGGCTCTGAGCAGTGAGCAATTCCATCTTAACCTTGAATTTGTTTTGTTACTAGGGCGAGGCAGATTGCCAGTCTAACACAACAAGCAAACAAAAAATTGTTTGATAAAATAAGTCATCTCTTTTCTATGGTACTTACAAGGGGAACAGGTTTGATAGTTAAGGAGATAGAAACTATCCCTCCTCTGAGATACTGGTGGAATTTCTCCCAAAATCCCAGCTTCTGCATGGCTATTCAACAGCATGCCCAGGAGCTGGTTCCCGCTCATCTGTGCGTTGGCCCTCTTTGTGATGAGGGCAGATAAGGTGATCCTTGGCTTCACCCAGTGCAGACTTAGAAACTGATTCTAAAATTACTGATAATGACAGTGAATGCATGTAAGATTTATTATAGATCATTAATTCACTTATATATGACTATGTAGAAAGGTACTCAACATTTTTTAGAATGGGACCAGTATCTCACTATTTGGGAAGATCTGCAGCATTACACTGTGTCTCTGAAGCCTGGGCAGATGAAATCTAAAGTGATGAATATTGCCCAACAAGAATTTATAATCTTAGAGCAACAGTTACTGAAGAGTGAATGAGGCAAGAGAGAAAATTATGCTGATCAATGAAGCAACGTCTTTGGAAGAACTTGTGATTCTTCAGAGGTTAAATCAGTCATGTGACAGGGATCCTGTAAAATCTTTATTTCAAGTGCTTACTTCCATCAAATTGTGATAAAATCTGATAGGTGAAAGTTTACAAGATAGCTTTAATGGAAGAACAGCCTCTCTTCTGATTTTTAATTCTCACATCTGAAATTCAAATTCAACAGTATATGAGACAGAAAATAATTTTTCCCCATACTTCAATAAGCTTATATTATACTGTCAGGATGGCCAAGCTGACAGTGTAGTTGTAGCACACATTGCATTCTGCTAACTTTAGCCAGGTTTAGCAAACTTTTAAGTCAAATGCTTTCCAAAAAGTAGCAGCAGAACTGAGGGCAAACAAAAGCAGTAGAAATACTTCATAGGTATCACTTTTTACGTATTAAGGTATTGGAAAAATATGGGTAACAGTTATGTGAGGCAATATGGATTTGCTGGAAAATAATTCATTCTGATGATAAAATCTCTTTTTTGCCTCCCTTGCAATTTTAGCATGCATATACTTCCCACTGTAGTAGCTGGTTCTTTGATTAATGTTAGCAAAACCAAGGTGCCAGTAACTTTTCCTCAGATAACTGAACTTATTTCAGAGTGGCATTCATCTGGGCACATCTGCTCCTTGGCTTTTGTTTTGAAGAGGACTGGTCGGGCCAAAAAGCTGTGGGAGCACCAGGGAGCAGCTGCACCATGTTGCCTGGACGTGTTTCTTCCCAGCGCAGCCTGCTCTGGGGGCTGTGCTGGCTCCATCTCTCCTGGCTCTCACTCCTGGTGAGTGTCCCCCAGAAGTTCTCCAAGCATCTCTGCTAACACCAGCTGCTGGGGAGCCAAATATATTCAGGCAGTCTGTCCTATTAAAAGAGATTATGATTCATTTAAAAGCACAGAGGTGAAAAGCAATTAGTATTAGTGATGATATTAAAGTGAAATTCTTCTGGAGAGGAAAAACTAGAAGAGAGACACATTTTTGCCTGATGTTTTTCAGCTACCAAGACTATTTCTAGATAAAAATAAGTGATTCACCCTAAGCTTTTTTGTCACTTGTTATTTAAAGGGAATTATCATGGCTTGGCATTAGTTCTGAGGTATAATTCACAGTGTTTAAAATAATAAATATGTAAGATCCTCTTGGTAAACAGATCCATAGAAAGGGCAGGCAGATGGAGGTCTGCATGCTGTTTTGTTATATGTCCAGCATTACTTACATTTGGTAACTACTGAAACCCTTAAGCTTTAAATCTCCTCTTTCTCTTATAAAATACTGTGAGATTAGGAGGTCTGCACTAATCAAGTGCCAACAATAAAAAAAGCCCAAACCCATGGTGCAGCATCCAATGCTGGCCAAGTCGAAGGTGAGGGCATTGCCCAAATCCTCAAAGATTGACCTTAGGCATATTTTTCTCTGCTTAATAAGATTTGTAAAATACAAAGGTAAAGATGTTTCTCTGTACCTGATTATTTGCTGAGAATAATGCATTAGAACAATGAGCATAAAAAGAATAATGCTTTAGTTAACAGGAAGAAAAAGACCTTGTTAACTTGAATGCTTCAGAGTCTGGGATTCACACTCAGATTATCTCTAATCCATTGTGAAAACAAATATTTGTTTTCTTTTTTAAAAAAGCTTCTTCATCTTACAGTTGGGGTAGACTAAGTGACCTGGATGTAGATGCACAAAGAAGCAGATAATAGCAGATGAATCTCTGAGTATAAAAGATATCTATTATAAGTGCAATTCCAAGTTGGAGACATAACTTGTTCACATTTTTTTAAAATATCACAAAATATTTAACTACACTCTTCTGTGCCCAAATACCTTCCCCTGTTTTCTTATTTGCCAGGAAATACAGCAACAAGACTTGTGAAATATTAATTCAATTAAAAAAAAAATAGGGTTTCATTTCTTGAAAACCTTTATTTCTGACATTTTCTAATGAAATGCTTTGATTTGGTATTTGGAAGCTGCAATTTAAAATAATAAAAAATAAACAATGAGGTACCTCTTTCCAAGCAGAACAAAAGTTCTCTTTCATTCAAGATGAATTATTGAAGTTTTTCTCTTTAATAATTTCAAAAATGAAATTGAAAAGTCTACAATTACTAAATAAAAAAAAAAGTATTCAAAATGTCCCAGTTACTGTATTGATATTTACATTTCTTGCTTGCTTGGCTTCGTGCCAAATCTATATCCTCTTCTAAGAGATAAAAGAGTATTGCTTAGAGAAGTGCTAATGTCAGTTCATTAGAGTCCTGTGACTGAAGGCCTTAAGCTGAATATGTGGTACATTTTACCCTTAAAAAGATTACCCCCATATTAATTGAATTTCCTAAACATCCTTTAAGGAATATCACTACTATCTTACTTCTTTATTGAAGGCAAAGCCCATGAGTGTTTAAAATGAGGCCAATTTTGCTGCATTAAGAATAATGATTCTCAGTTATATTGAGGATAACACCATGCCACCTTATATTAGCTACTTGAGAAGGAAAAACAAAATTAACAAGGTCTACTGTTCTCTGAGCCTAACTATGTCAGTATAATAAAATTTGATTTAAAATTAACTTTTTTTTTTTAAACTTATGAGCCAGAGGCTGTCTGGATGGCTGCAATTTGGAAGAAAAACTTTTGGTGTGATGTATGTGCACTGAATGGGATGTGCTGAAACCAAAAATTCTGTAAGTGACTCAACTGAGAAGTATGCTCCAACTGTGAATGAAGTTCAGGGTAGTTTACTTGCCTCTTGACTAGTAAACATGAGATAGATCCTGCCACGTAGCAGGGCATGACATTCAGAATACTATGGAAGTCATCAAGGAAAAGAATTGCAGCACAGAACTGGTCATTGACTAAACATTCATTTCAGTTTTGGTAAAAGCATGAGCACAATTTAGATGCAATTATCAGAACAAACAAGTAGAAATGGATACTGAACCCCTCTCATGATTCTCCTGTCCACCCCACACATCAAAATGTTCTTGGGCTGAAAGTCCAAGAGCAAAAGCTGCAAAGCAAAAACTAGTTTTCTTTTCAGTGTGAATGGAAATCCCCAGAATATCTCCATCCCCACCATACTCATTTCAGCAGAATGCCAGAGAGCTAACAGAAGATGGAAGTCAGTGAGTTTTTAAACCTATCATGGATATTCTTGTTCTTTTAGATTGAAACAGATTTCAGTGGAAATTTTAAAAGCCAAGAGTCATCTGAAAAGCTGACAGTATGAAGGCAGGAGTATCATACAGTGTAGAATATTAGAACCTGAATGTGTATCAGTCCCTCATAAAACGCACATATTTTTAGAGGTACAAGCACTCTCATCTTGCCCTTGCAGTTAAGAGATCTTGTCAGTTCTGAAATTCAGAAGAGGAGGTTTAGTCTAGGCCATGAAACATACAGCACATGAACATTTATAATGCAGTTCAGAAAAAGATCTCAGTAGGATTGGATCTGAAACCCATTTACATTAATTCCTGATTCAGAAATACTTCTGTAAGATTGTTCTCTCATTTAAAACTAAGGATTTAGATGAAAATATGTGACAAATATACCACAATAATAGTTACAGAAAACTTTCCAGAAAGGTCAGCTTTTTGGTCTATAAGTCCTGGAACAGTTGCTTTGAGCAGCAGGAATTATCAAACATCTCGAGACATTCGGTTTAAAGATGCAGCTTTTGATGCCAGTCAAATAAATGCAAGTGTCAGCTTTCACTGGCTTATAACCTTCACAACTGTAACAAACAGCTTGGAAATGTGACAGTAGAGCATGATCACTGACCTAAACACAGGCATGCAGTGTCATTTAGGATGCCCTGCTGGACCCTGACTGGCCTCCAGCTACTGCTCCACAAGGGCACGGGTCTTCTGTTGCTCTAATGTCCCATCTGCAAGACTCATGCAGATGCCATGGATGCCCCACCAGGGCATCTCAAATGATACTGGCTATCTACATTTAGGCAACTGAATGCAGTCCTCAGTGAGAAAAGAATGCAAGCAAAAGCATCCAAAGCTGATATCTCAGATCCATAATTATTTTTAATTTGTTATAATTATAAGAAATTCACCAGTGATTTCAGAATGCTTCGGCTGGCAAGTATTCAACTGGAGTATGCAAAGTGATTTTTTACATGTCTGCAATTAATTAGGCACTGGAAGTATTCAGCTAAGTCTTTCCTCAGATGAGCATTTATAGAAAGGATAACATTTTGGTGCAATTCTTTTACTAACAGGCTGCTTGGGAAACTGCAGTGTTTTGTGAAAATTTTGAACTGACTGCTTCAAAACCTTGACAATATGTTTAGTCTGCATAAATGAGGGAAAACATATTTTGTTTTGTTCAGCATGCTCTAAACTTTCACAGTTACATAATTATCTGCTCAGATGGTCCCACAGTCTTATTTTGACTGAAAGGGAAATTGGAAATGTTGATAAAATAAACCCAGGCTGGAAGCTTGGCAGCTCTGCCATTTGTTGGAGAGAAAACGACCCAGGTTCAGGATGTTTTTAGCATGGGATATTTTTCACTGCAAGCCATTCCCTGACATAGTGATAGTTAGCTGCTACAAGGACATAAACATTGGCTGGACTATGCTTTTCTGGTCTTCTCCTGAATAAAGATATTATGAGAGTGTTGAGCTGCGTATTGTGGGACAAGCTGAGACTTTGGAACTTCATACCACCCAGAATCTGAATCAAAGTGCTTGATCTGATTTTGAAATGAAGCAGCCCAGGGTTTTGTTTCAAAACTTAAAACACTCAGGAAGGCTCATTTTTTCTTTTCCAGTACCTTGTGTGTAAAACTAATGTGTCAATTATTTCCTCTGCAAAGCATTTTGGTGATACCAAATGCTATGGGCTATTTAAGACACAGGCATGATGAGTCAAAAAGGACAGGTATGATCTGAGTCATAACAAGTTGGTAAAAATAGAATTGAATGAAAGTTTTCAGTTTATTTCTTGTCAAATATTTTGACAAACCCAGTTCCTGACCATAAAATGGATTTCAAAGTGGGAAATTTTCTGCTGTGAATCCTCTGAAAGTCATTATCATTCCTTAGTTCTGCACAAGCCCATACATTAAGGTGTAGTTGTTTATGGGAAACAAGGAGCTTTTCCTTGCCAACTCTTTGCCTTCGTATCAGCCAAGACAAAGACGGTCCAAAAGTGTAACTGCCCTGCATCTTTAATCATTGTGCTAGCAAAGAGTGAAATCTGCTTCTGGAGCTCCTGTTGTTAAAGCGTCTTAATCCCTTGTCCCTCGGTGTAGATGCCATCATGGCACCCAGGGCAGCTGCGGCTTGCTTCATTAATTTTTCATGTGTTCAGCAACATGTCATGTTTTTCTGCTTAGCATTTCATCAATTGGTTCTTGACAGGCAATTTTTTTCACAGGAAAATCTGAACTGTCTCCTACTGCTGCAGCAATACAGAGCCAGGCTTTGGCAGATCTAGAGGGGCACGCAGACACTTTATTTTCTCTTGCACACTACCAGTGGTGTGTCTGCTCAGTATTCATGAATATGTGCAAAGTACAACTTGATACAGGTTTCTTAACTTCTGTGACTGCTAAAGAAAGGCATTTCTTTTGGCTCCTTGCATCTTAAGTTTCACAGTAAAACTTCTCGGTTTACTTCAATTCTGCTGGTTTCATACCTTCTTCCTTATCGGAGAGGCTGAACAAAGCTGTGCAGGCCATGAGGCACTGTCAGCCTCCCCAAGGAGGGGAGCACCTGTCAGGGCTCTCTCCACTCTGCTCAGGATGCAGGATCCCACATCAGCCCACAGGGGCCACCAGCTGCCACGGGCTCTGCTGAGCCAGGCCCACCCGTGGTCCCAGAGCCCAGTTGGCCTTGTCCTGTCTAATGCCTGGGGAGGTGCCCGCTGTCTGGGGCTGCCCTGTGCCTCCCTGCTCCTGGCTGGGGTGCCATGTGATGAGCTGCCAGGCCCTGCCCTGCTGCGCTTGAGGTGCCCTGACAAGAATGTCTCAACTATTATTAATGACTGAAACTAAGGCAGAGGGAATCCACACCTTCATATGGTATTTATTTGGGAATGCCAACTCCTGGAAATGGTTTAACATGCGATGGTCCCAGTGGATAATCACTTCAATCATGTTACTGGAATACCAAGGCTGTTAATCCAGTTAGGCCAGGAAATAAATGTCACTTTCTCACAAAACCCCTTGAGCATCCATGGTCTCAGAAGAGCACAAAAACTATGTAATGGTTAAAACTATGTAATGGTCCTATATAAAGAAATTAAAATTGAGGGGAATGGAGAACAGTGGAGTTGGGGATCCTTTGGATATGAATTGAACACGACTTTCCAGAGCCTGGCAGCCAGGTGTACATATGGTGTATCTCTCAGGGGCTTTCTCTGGTGTATTGACTCTTCATAATTCTTGGATTAAGTTTAGGGCAAGATTAGGTGTGTCCACCATGCCTGTGATGGGCAGACCCACTGTATCTGCCTGTAGAAGACCCTGCCCATCAGGACTCAGCAAGACACAGGCTGTGTCTTAGACTGCACAGGCTACACCATGGCATCCACCAATAGCCTTCCTGCCTTCTACAGCCTTTCTCTGTAGACTTCTTGTGTTTTTATACACCTGTGCATTTAATATTAGCAGAAAGCTTTCCAGAATTCAAAGTCTGAGTATGTTCCAAGGTGTAGATCTAGAACAATACCATGTTCTTTCCAATGATCAAAACAGTTAACCTTGAAGACTAGAATGAAAGAATATTTTTTATTTCTAAGAGCTATGTGCTGAGAGCACTGACAGATTCATGCTGCTTAGGACCTCCACTGTTCTTCCTGTATTGCAGGCAGAAAAGAGCAGTGGGGCCATACATCCTTACAGATATTCAGTGCTAAAAGGATCCTAATTCTGGTGGACAGGGGATCCCCAGGAAATGTTTCTCTCTTCCAGTGCAGCCTGAAAATTGGCCTGAGTGACTTTTCCTGACAGATGTTCTGCAGGTCGATAGGTGATGTTTCTGGGTTAAAGGCACTCCTTCTCTTAGATGTCTTTAAGATTTAAGGGATTTAAGGGATAAAAGCTTTAAACTTCTCATGTAGAAGTTTTTCTGTCAGTGGCACACAAATATCAGGGCTGTAGGAACACATCAGGACAGGCTTTCACAGGACACTGCTCACTCCTCAGAGCAGAATACAGCTAACTTTAAAAATACAATCTGTTTTCATACTGCATAATGCTTGTGATTAAACATGAATTTCTCATAGCTGTTAGAGCCTGGGGCTGTCACCAAGCCCCAGCTGATAAATGTTGCTTAAATGAAAAGACATTTTTTTGTTATGCTCCTGGCAATTCAATAATGATATGGACAAATCTCTGGCAGGGTAACTGCCAGACCCTGCAACTTTCAAAAAGAGTTTTTTTCAAATGTCATGATAACAATAGGTCAAATCACTAATTTTCGGCCCAGAGTCACATACCACAAGGATAAAGCTCATTTCCTTAAAACTCCTACATGACACTGCAAAATTTTCTGTTTGATTTTGAAAAACATACCAGGAACACACAGAGCTGAAGTAGAGAAATAGATATGTAGGCCCTGATAAATGGCATGACTGATGAGCCATTTTGTTTTGTGATAACACCTCAGGGCCTCTGACAGGAGTCCTGTGGTGAGAGGTGCTATGGGCACATAGCAGTACAATCACATCTGCTCAAAGACTTTGCAGTCAGAAAAGCAGTTTGCAGCACAAAGAACAGTCTAATCCCTGTTCTGCATCCTGATGAGTGAGGTGTAAGAACTGCCTTTGGTAAGCATGAGAGGGGAATAACTTACTTCACTGCTGTGTAGGCTCTAGCATTATAATTATATTATAAATGTCATGTCACGACACAGGATGTTTTATAGGCAATTTTGTTCATATATCCCCTCGCTGGAGCTGGGAAAACTGTTCCTGATGAGTAAGTTGAATTCTTCAGCAGTTTTAACTTTTAGCATTAATCATAATGATAATAAAGTTCATGCTAATAGATGCATTCTATAATTTAGGTATCTAAATATAGCAATTTCCTGAGGCTCTGACAGTGTGAGGTATTAGCCTTTCCTGACTGGTGTACTGAATGGGACTTTCTGCTGGTAGCAATGTGAATCATGGATTTAATATATGTAAATTCTTTCATGTCAAATCTCTTCATGGTTTACAACCTGCCTGCTTAGACTCAGAATGTCTATTTGATATGGCTATGATAATAAGTTTTGCAGTATTTTCTTATGGTGGCATACCATGAGGGGAAAGGGTTGTTACATGTAACAGGGGAAAGGCAGAAGCTGTGTGTTCCCCTTTGTAATACAAAATAGATGAAAATGAAAAACAAGTGCAATCTCTAAAGCACTATTAGTTTAAATTTATGAATAATCAGCTTTCTAGTACAATAAGAAATAAACATAATTTAATAGGCAAACCATAACAAAGGGAACTTGAAACACGTTTAAGTGATTAAACAGCAGAGATCAGCAGGTTTCAAAATAAGAAATCATTTTAAATACATTTTTTTAAAATTATTAAGTGGATTGCTTCATTTATTAGCTTAAAATTTTTATTCCCCAGAAATTATGTCTTGCTTTCCAAAGAGGACATACATAGAGAGAATATACAAGCTATTTCTGCCATGATGAAAACTGGGAAAAGGAAGATGCCCAAACCTCTGCCTTATGTGAAGGCTATTGCCCAGCCAAAAGAAAAAAAGAATAAACAGGTTTTTTGTTACAGCTATAATGTGCAGTTCCTGAAGAGGTGACAGGAATGTGTTTGCCGAACACACAGCATGTCTATGGAAAACAATAATCCCCTTTACTTCTCAATCTTAGGGAGAAAGTCTAGAGCTAAGAAGGAAGACCTAAGTTTAACCAGACTCAAGAATTTAATCAATTTTGGATGAATTTAGCTCTCCTTCCATGTAATCTGGTGGCAGGGTGGTGAGACGGCAATCTTCTGACAGGATATGTACAACTGAAATAACGAGTTGGTGACCACAACCTGACCTCAGATTGCTTCTACGTAAGCAACACTCTCTCCCGGATGCTTATTTCAGTACCACAGAAATGAACCCAACAAATCTCACCTCCAGCCTGCTGTTCCTTATTCCTAACCAAGGGTAGCACTGGGCCCTTCAGTCCCACGGAGGGACACAGGCACCACAGCCTAGAGATACCTCGGAATTCCTCAAAATGCAGAGAACATTGACCACTTCCAGGGTCCTGCTGAAAACAAACTTAGGGGCAACAGCACACAGCCTCCTTCTCCTTTCTTACATGCAGAAGACAATTTCTCCATTCCAGTATATCCTCTTTTTTAAGGATATGACCCAGCTTCATGGAGTATTTATGGTAATAATAACAGCAGGCATTAGCAGTGTTGCCTGGACGCTCTCCAGATAATAAAGCACGTATGGGATTCCTGTTGGCAGGCTTTCACTCCATAGCCAAGGGGAGTTAGCTGAGACGCCTGCAAAGCACAGACCTACAGCTTGGTCAAACGGTGGTATTTGGATAGGCCCTCCACAAACCATTAGGACAGAGGATAGAGGAGCACAGCAAGAGCAAATGCTATGCTGGTGAACATATGGATAAAATCTAGAAAACAGTCCCTTAATTGCTGGGGAAGGACAGGCAATTAGTGCCAAGAATATGTTTATTACTGTGTATGTGTACAAGAGTGCATCCTGGTATTCTGGCTGCTCTCCAGGACTCCCAAGGTGTGTGGGTAATTATAATAGACACACAAGTGTGACCTAACTACAGGTTCAATAAATTATCTGTTGCCTAGTTTGTTTATTATTTTCTTTACGATTTTTATATATACTACATATACAGTTAAAGAAAATATATTTATCCTATACCAGCATTTTACTAGTAGAAAGATCAGAGAAGAAATATTTAAAAAATCAAGATCAGGAACAATTATTTTTGTTATGATTACTTTGCCCATATGTACCTACTGCCTTATTCAACCTTTTAACTATTAACTTTCCTGGATAAATCTGCTACGTATCTGTTTCTTTAGTTTCCTGTAAGCAAGAAAATCTAAACAATGAGCTTCAAAACCATTTTTAATGCGGAATAGGAGTGGTTCAAGTTGAAATTTCATTTTAATAATCAAAAACCAAATGTAAAGCTGAGCTTTTGAAAATGATCAGATCTGAAAAAATATAAACTTCCCAAAAGCCTGATCTAGAACTGTGTTTTGTGTTATTAGAAAAGTTACAGGTACTTCCATTTTTCATTACCAAAATTAAAAAAAGTTAATTACAAATTCTCCTTTTTCATGTCAAAGTCTTATCTTTTTTTTTTTTTTTTTTTGAGAGAGAGAGAGAAAAATTAGAAGTGGCACAGAGCTTTTTTTTCCTTCTTTCCTACAAATTTACCCAAAGTTACAGAGGCCAGTGTAAGCAGAACTACATCAGCATGCAAAACATTTTTTTATCATAATCATTACCCTCCCCATAAAATACAGTGCTCTGTATCCTTCTGAGTAATATAATGTGAATTTTTCAGGCCATAATAGTGCTACATCAGTCAAAGCCTCAATTACAAACACAGGAGCTCAGTTTGATCTAAATTGTCTAATAACATAGTCTGTGGAATGTTGTCCAAGCTACACCGATCATAATTGTTCTTTATAGTTCAAAAACAAGCTGTTTTTTCTTCTTCTTCTGTCACTGATGGGATAAAGTGCTTGATAAATAGAATAGAAATTAGTCTCTGAAGGACTTCTGTGATGGGACTTGACAGATAAACTGTGGACTGAAGTCAAGATTTAATGCGGGGTCTATAAATGTAGTAGATTTCCAATTTCACATTAAAATCTGTCCATTCACAGATGAGGGCTAGCACACCTTCAGAAACAGGGAGGTTTTGTCTGTAGGCAGAAGATGTGTGGGAAGCAAGTGCCTGACAGAGTATGTTCCAGATACATAAGGCAAGGTGGAGAAAGTAGGAGGTTTGGGACAATGACTGCCTGATTCGGGAATGAAGCTCGAAGTACAAACATTCAGCTTAAAGTCAGCTTCCAACAACCACTTTGTGAATGGTTTGAGCTTTACCATATTCATTGCCTTGGTGTATGTGAATCCCTGTCAAAATCTCAGCAGCTGTGGGGATCTAAAGTAATCAAAAGGAGCCCAAACATGTGAAACAAGAACTTGGTGTTCCATTAAAAATAAGCACTTCTGCACTTTGATCTAACACATCGTTGATTTTGCCATTCTTCACTTTTCTAATGCTGTTTTTCAGTTTTAATTTCAATATGATTACATTTTTAGTGTGATTTACTTCAAATATTCTTATTAGCAATAGCAAAATGAGGTATGGGAACGATGACAGCAATGTGAATTTTTACTGATAATAATGGAACCCTCTTATATTAGTCTATGCAAGTACAAAAAAATAGCAATCAATCCTTACTACAAGGTAGTTATGAAGCTGTGCCATCTCTACTGCATTTGGTTTGAGCAAATTTGTTGGTTTTACTTCTTCCACTATAAAAAACCGTAAGAATTTCACACTGTGTTCTTTTGTTGTAATTTTCGACTATGACTTTATACCGCAGCACCTGAACTGCTCTGTGGGTGCCATTAGCCAGAGCCAATAAGAAACTATAATCTGTTTTCTCTATTTCAGGTCATATGGGTGACTAAGAATGGTTTCTGATGGTCTTAGGTTCAGTAAAGAAAATTACAGGTAGTTTCCTTTAGTTTGTCTCATAAAAATCTGTGGCAGGACCTGAGAAGTTCAGTCCATGATTGCTATGAAATCTCCACAGATTATACAATTGAAAATACAGCAAAACCTGCTATATCCCAAAGGCAGGGATTTGTTCTAGAATTGTTCTCTGAAAACATTTTGTGGAATAAGCTTAGAAGCTTATTGTAAACAATGACAAGCAGTTTGAGCATGCAATTCATGCATTTCTTAATACTCCTGCTCAAAAACCAGATATTCTTCATTTGCTAAAACCACGTTGATACCAATGCATCAGCCTGGTGTCACAGAAATGCATGGGAACCCTGGCTGAATGAGATTTTGCTGGATAACCGTCTCTCTAATGTCTGCAAAGACACCTTATACCTAGAGCACATTCAGTGCCCTTATCCCATCAAATGGGCAAACAAATCACCGCCCTGCAAAGCAAAAGGCAAGCCTGGAAAAACTGGGGGAGATTGAGCGGAGTGGCAGTGTGCTGCATGACTGCTCCAGCTCTTAAAAGGAGATTCAGGCTTTAACTACAAACTTAACACCTGCTTCCTCCAAAGATCTCTTGGGTTTGCACAGTTTTAGCCAAAACCAAAATTTCCCAGTTCAACCTCCTTTTTGGTTCTAGGAACAATAACTTTCTTATAATTTCTTTCAGCCAGAAAAAATCGAAGTGTCACACAGTGTACTTTGGAAGGAAGAAGTTCTGACTGCTGAGAAGACAAATTTCAGGAAGGAGTGGCACCTCCAGCTGTTTAGTCCAGTCAGTCTGCTGCACAATAAATGCTCTAGATTCTTGGCAAAAAAAGGAGCACCACCACACAATTCCATACCACTAAATCATTTTTTGCCTTGCAGCAGCTTATTCTGGGGTATTACAGGCATGAAATCATTAATATATTACACAAGAGAGCAATGGTGCCACTGTAGCTGTGAAAGTCTAAAGATACATGGCACAGGGTTTGCAGTGAGAGATGGTATCTTTTGCTAGATCAACCAGCAGAGTGTTAAAAAGAAAGAACAACAAGCTACTGAGTGAAAAAATAATTTTTTTTTCTGATGACTTGATATAGCCTTCTTCTCAGCCTATAAGAACTCCTATAACTAAAAAACATTTGCCTAAGGATGACCACTGTTTCTTGATATTTAACTATCATTTGGTCATACAATAGTTAATTCTACAGATCATTTATTAATGTATCATGTTGTAATATAAAAAATAAGAATGAACATTTAATGAAACATTAAAAATCAAAGCAAGTGTTGATTTTATACTGCTGTTGCCAAGATTTGAACAGGTTTTCCACTATTCTAACTAGTTCCAAAGGTTTTGCTCAATGTTTCATTATATTATCTCACACTGTGGTTCATGACTGAAGGATCATAAAATAAAAGAAGAAAGGAGGAAAGATAATATGTTTTGAAGCTGTGGTCAATTATTCATCGTCAGCTGTTGCAATGAATGATGTCATGTAGATCTCACTTAGCAACAAAATACAAATATAAAATATTGTTCCACCCAATGCAAAGTACTGCAATTTATGTAGATAATGAGTTTTTAATGACTAAGTTCACTTTGTGTGCAGTCTCAGAAATGTCCCTGTAAATTTTGTTTACGTCATGAAAAGGGCACATTAGGTACAATTTCCCACTCTGTACTCACTCCCTGCACTTACAACAACCCCATTAGAGAAGAGATTTGAAGATATTTGAAGCCTGTTGTAATTACCTCACATGAAAGAGAAGTTTTGTATCAAAACCCAGTGAGAAGGGGTATTTTGGTAACTATAAAGTCAAAATACTATAAAAGAGCCTAGAATCTTAAGCATTTTATCCTGCCCATAAATATAAAAGGCTACAATTTAATTCCAGGTTAAAATAGCAATTGCATGTATATAAAAACCAAAATGATTCTTTTTGTTTGACCTTCAATTTTCTTCTGTAGAGCTAATTACAAACATTTTGCACATTTTTTTCAGAAGGAAAAAAAGAACATACATACAGAAATTTGGTTAATAAGAGAGAAATATGGAGAATAAAAGTAAAATTTTGAGGTGCCTCACTGTGACAGAAATTTTTAACTAGTTCAGTCAATTTTATACACATTGTGACATCCTGGCTATGATGATATGGGATCCATATCTGATTCATTTGGAAATCAGAAACATTTTATTGTGATTTTAAGGCAATTCATTACATCTCTCATGATGAAAATGCTGAGTGCCTCATGAATACACAGGGTTTGTATAGCTCGCATTCTGTGTTTTCAGAAAGCATTTGCTGAAACTGTAAAAATCTATCAATTTCAACAACAACAAGGTCAGAATACTAAATAACTTTGACTAATGTACAGTGACTTCATAACTGCATGCTGATTAATACAGCAGTATAATTTGAAATGTTTTATTTAGACAGACTTAAGTCATTTTGTTTTCATTTCTAATTCTTATTTATGGCATAAAGTTTAAAAAATATATATTTTTAAATATATATTTTTTCAGAATTTTTCAAGGTTAAAAAGTCAATTTGTGGTTGGGTTTTTTTATTGTTAAATCTGTATTTTTCAATGGAAAAATTTTCTGTTTCAAATTTCCTAACGCGCTCCTGTGGCAGATAGATTACATAAAAACTACGTGGAAACTATTACTCTTTGTCCATGGTGATTTTGCATGGTGTGACTATTTTACATTTCCTTGTATATTGAAGAAAATAACCCTAATTGTATTTTTCCCAGTAAAATATCTGAAAGTTTACAAATGTCTTTGTCTTGATACATTATCACAATGCCCATCCAGTATTAAATAGTTAAAATTCTTCACCTTGTCTTTGCTTTTCTGATCCTGGTTTCCAAAAGTTGCTGGTTTTCTATCTTTGCATAACCTGGTTATCTAGTGGTCGCCGGTTGCCTTTGCTGGGATTTTTCACCACTTGTATCCCAAGCATGTTTTTCCTTACAAAACACTTCACCAGAGTTCATTGCCACTTTTTCAGCAATTTGAAAATGCCCATTCAAGCACTAAAAATAAATCCAAGGAGTCTAAAATTTTGAATAAAAGTTTCTTAAGTAGCCTAAAATGAGCAGTAGGGTGTCCACATTAGTTATATAAAAGAAACTGAGAATGAACTCTTTATTGATTGCTAGCGCATTGATAAAATGTTTGCTAGCTGTGCTCTCACCTCACTCCATCCCTGTGGCCACAGATGATTGCTTACTCATAAACCTTTTGAACCCAATTAGCCACCACAGTAATTATCAGCAGTCCTCATAAACCCCACTAACTTTGTAACAATACACCAGAGCCATTTATGATGGACTTTGTAGTGATGAGCAATACACGCAGCGGTTTTACCCCACACTTGAAATGTTTCTTTTCAAATGCAGACAATCTGAGCCACAAAAGCAATTTTGCACACAAAAAGCCAGTATCACCTAACTTGGGCAGAGAGCTATGGCTGCAGCAAGAATGTCATCTCTGTTTCCCTGGGTGACTTGGAAATCACCACATTCCTGCAACAGCAAACTCAAATGTTCATCTATTTTATACTGGATGCTGTGAAATCCAGTTGGTTGAGAAATTACAGCTTTGTATTGATTTTCTACTCCTTTTAAAAGGCTCTGCCAGAAGTATTAGTGTCATGCCATCTTTAAATTAATGACATACTAGTTTTTATAGCCTATCTCTATCACTAACATAAAAAAATAAAGACCACAGAAAGAGCAAGTCTGTTCCTTTCTGTACAAGGAAAGAAACTGTAGTCAATATTTTGACTGGGCCTGTGAAGAATAACACAAATAAAATTATAGAGAAAAAAGAGATCCCACTTGACAGGAAGGTGGTTTTGTAAAACAATACACAATGGGTCAAATCCATTAGGAAGAAAAGGAAGTCCCAAGAATTGGCTGGGGTGAAGGCTGAACAGCATTCATAAATTAGCTGATGCTTAAAACTCTTATTCATTATGCTCTATTTATCAGCTTGTAAAGGCTCTCATTTTAATTTATAATAGCACTCCTCCTCAGTCATCACCCTTCTTTCACTTTTCATTACATTAGAAAATTCAGTTTTGTATATCTTGTTCTCCCACAGAGAAGCAGAAATTTATTTTCCTCCTCACCTTTTGATTACAATATGCATTTTTGCCTAGATTCTCCTGGCTTTTTTTTTATTGCAATAATTAACTGGGCAACTCCCCAGCCCCTCAAATCTGTGTCCATGAACACCATGCTGCATCTTGATTTGTCTTCTTGATAGCAGACTATTGAATTCAATTTCAAAGATAAAAACGCCATCCCGTTTGATTCATCAAGTGGAATAAAGCCCTCTTGCTGAGAAAGCCATTTGAATGAGGGTTAACTGTGACCTGTGGTCCTCCGCAGTCCTTGGAACATCTGGCCATATGGGCTATAAGCAGATTAATCCAGTGCTTTGCACTCTCCTCCTTTAAACAGCTTAAAGGTTGCTGTTTAAATAGCACGGCATGCAATTTTTTTAAAAAAAGATCAGCAAATATCCAAAATAACTGGGACCAGATGAATAAATCCTCTCCACAGGAAATTTTCAGAGGACCTGAAGAAGCAAATTATTTGGAAATCACTTGATTTTGTTGTGGTCTTATGTTTTAACTTGACATATCTAAATTTAATCTTTCCCAAAGTTGTCAAATCCTATCTATTTTACATGATTGATCCAGACATACAACTTCCACTATTCCTGCTTCTGACAGTTGTAATAGACACTTTTAAAGTCTGGGTAAGAGACACCTGTAGTAACACCGGCTTGTCTGGATGAAGCCTTAATGCCTCGGTGAAGCGTCCCTCCCAGGGTGCTGGTGGCAATGTACTTCTAGCTTCAGCTGTAGCTCCAAAAAGCTGGAAAGTTCACACTGCCAGCACTGACCACCCAGCTGGTGCCCATTAGTGCCCAGAGCTATGTAAGGATCTCGCTTGATGTGTCCTCTGTGGTGCAAGCAGAGGCAAGGCTCTGGCTACCTTCCTCACGCCGGCTGATGCTTTTGGCCGCAGGAGCAATAACAACCAGACTGTACTTATGAACTAGAGGTCATGTGGAGGACACTAATGCAGAGGCTTTTCTTCTTTTTTTTCACCCCAACAGCATAATAAGTTGCTGATGCTAAAACAACTAATAATTTAATTCAGCTTTCTTAAAATTTATATTTTCTTGGGTTTTTTTCCACTGAAAATGGCAACCTCCTCACAGGTGAAATTTTGATTATACTTGAAAACAGGAAAATCCATTTAATTTATTTTATAATCTAAGGTTTTACACAGAAATAATTGTTTTAGAAACAAGTTAGATTGAAGGCAAGTTCCAAGCCATGTGAAGTCATCATGAGACACCTTTTATCCCCATCTCTGTTTTCAGGATTCTATTTGGTAAAAGCAGAAGCAAAACCCCACAACCTCACGTTTGCTTTGTTTGAAATTGTACTTTGCAATACATTTAAATTAATATTTTTCTGTTGCTTTCCAAGAACTTAATCTCTCAGTTCTTGTATTTCATAGTTACTGCACCAGAGATTTAGTTCTGATCACCACGCTTCGTGTGTATAGCCTGATCAATCCTGGCCAGAGTAGTTGTTTTTCTAAGCGAGTTTGAAGAAGTTGTCTTCTTCACAGGTGCTGGTGGTCACTGCAGCTCTGCAGACAAGCTGAAGTCTTATTATCTTCATTTTGCATAGCTACTAATTTTAAAGTTGCCCATCGTGATTAGTTCTGGGGCTAAATCCTGTCAATTACCAGCCATGGTGAGTTCAAGGTTGTCTCGCTAACTTTAAAGAGAGAAACTGTTGGGGTCTCCTCCCCCTGCCATGTCGCCCTGGGAGAGGGGCCCTGGGGGGGAGGCACGGGGTTTCCCTGCCCCTGCTCAGCCTCGTTCCCCATTGGTTGGTTTGTGTTCCCCTGCGCGGGCAAAGCAGCTCGGGTCCTGTGACTGTGGCAGAGTCTCTCGGCAGAGCCCGGCCATGCGGCTGGGGAAATAAACATCTCTGAAACATCTAGCAAGAATCCGTCCGTATATATTTCTTTTCCACGGGACTCCTGGTTTGATATAGGCGTGTTGCAGTATCCCCACTGCAACATAATGGTGGAGATTTGAGGGCAGAACGATCCCCGATCCCTAAGCGACTTTGTGTGAGTAAACCCTGGAAACTTTGGATTCTTCTTCTTGGTTTTGTTTTGCTATTCCATATCTAAACTATGGAGGAACCGTGGGAAGACTCTTGGCTTTCAGAGCCGCATATGGACATTTATCTTAAACTTAAAATGATTCTTGAACAACGGTTTGTAAATTTTAGCTTGATTCAAGCTCAGAAAGAACTGAAACACTTCCTGGCATGGTTGTTTAAGGACTTTTTCTATGTTTCTTGGGATCTAATTCTTACCAAGAGCTTTTGGAAGACCGTTTGGACCCAGTTAATATTTGAGTCAAAATATATGCCGATGGAAGAATATTTTCGTGAATATTATTTAATAACCGAGACTGTTGAGCAATGTCAGCTGTGTCCTGGTGAAGGGAAGCCTGGCTCAGGGACCGTGCGGCCTCGGCCACGTGCACCGAGCGCTCTGCGAGCAGCAGCGAGACGGTTCCCGTGCGTGGGCGGAGCCACGCGGGCCGCAGTGTCGGTGGCGGAGCGAGGCGCGGTGGGAGCGGCGCGGCCCGGCAGTGCCCGCCCGGCCCCGCGCAGCGCGTGGTGGAGCGAGCCCCGTGAGCGCCCGAACGAGAGGGGCGGCGCGCGGGCGGCGGCTGGCGGCAGAGTGGAGCCGTGCCCAGCCGGAATGCGCGCTGGAGCAGGGCACGGGGGGGTCATCGCTCGGGGGCCTGGCCGAGATGCAGCGCCTGGCAGTGGCAACGCAGCTGCGAGCAGAGGAGGCGACACACGGAGAACGGAGCGGCGCGGCCCGGCCCGGCCCACTCGGCCCCAAACGCGACCCTGGGAAAAGCGCACCGATAATTCCAACACGGGAGCGACCGAAAGAGAGAGCAAAGACACAGCGAGACAGAAAACAGCAGCCACTCGGAAAAAGGAAAAGACCATAGTAGCTAAGATCTTAGGGACAGTGAAATGGTATAATGTTAAACAAAACTATGGTTTTATAACAAGATGTGATAACCAGCAAGACATATTCGTGCATAGAACTGCTATTAAAAAGAATAACCCTGAAAAATGCATCCCAAGCTTGGGAGATGGAGAGGTGGTGGAATTCAAAATCATACAAGGTAGAAAAGGGTTACAAGCATCGCAGGTCACTGGGCCTGATGGTGTTCCTGTAAAAGGCAGTATATATGCAAAAAATCGTAGTCATGTTAGACAATATCTCCATTGTAAACCCCCCCTACAGTCTCCCTTTCCTAATCCCACCTTTCCCTTTTACCCTATGTCCTATTACCCCCAGTGTATTCCCAATCCGTTTTTTCATCCATGGTTCCCCTCACAAAACCCTGCCTTTGCCAATTGTTTCCCCTACAATTCCTCTCCGATGCCGATGGGGGGATGAAAAGGGGGAGGGAAGAGATTGAACCCTCTCCTGCCTCAGTTTCCCCACAGGCATGTCCAGAGAGTTCTGTCTCCCTTCTGTCAGCCCTAAGATGTTCCACAGAATCTGTTTGGACATTTAAAGACTCAGGAGGGTGGCTTGTTTTGTTTTGAAGCAGTTCTTGTTATGGTTATCCAGTTGTCTTCATTCTCCTTTTATTAAAATAAAATGGGTGAGATGTTGGGGTCTCCTCCCCTGCCATGTAGCCCTGGGAGAGGGGCCCTGAGGGCACAGACACACAGGGTTTCCCTGCCCCTGCTCAGCCTCGTTCCCCATTGGTTGGTTTGTGTTCCCCTGCGCGGGCAAAGCAGCTCGGGTCCTGTGACTGTAGCAGAGTCTCTCGGCAGAGCCCCGGCCATGCGGCTGGGGAAATAAACATCTCTGAAACATCTAGCAAGAATCCGTCCGTATATATTTCTTTTCCACGGGACTCCTGGTTTGATATAGGCGTGTTGCAGTATCCCCACTGCAACAAGAAACTGAGGAAAATCTGCTGATACCCTCTGAAACAACATTAGAAAACCATTTCTGAAGTTGGAAATCTTATTAACGTGCAGAGCAGCACATTGCCTATTACTCTGCATTCCTAGTTAATGGAGAAATTATTAGCAGATAGCACCAAGTTAAGAAAAGGAATGATATTTTGATTGAGTTATTGAACTGGCTCTATTAAAGAAGACTCTGTCACTGAACTGACAATCCCTGCTCCTCATTCTGTTGTCCATCTTCTAGGAGGGGAACAATGAAAATGAGAGCAGAGTGCCAAAGCTGAGGACAGATTGCACTGGAGACAGAGCATTGCCAGGACTAATGCACAGGAGTATTACCACAACTAAGGCAGTGTTTTAAGGGCTAGATCTCACCTCTTGCTTAAGTTGTAGGTATTGTGTACACCAAAAGGCCATCCTGAAACAGGAAAATGGCAGGATTCACAAACTTTTGGCCTGATCCTGCAACTGACAACACTCCACCAGCCAGTTCAGGTCAGATGAGCATGTGATGCAGGATCTTTGTGGATAATTAACAGTGGCCTTTTTGAAACACTGAAGGCCCAAGCAACTCTTTCTTTCAAATAAAACATAAGCAGCACTGACATATGAATTCTTTATTCCTAGACAATGGTCAAATATAATTTTTCAGTTCTTTAAAAGTTTTTGATTTTACATTTTTCCCATTCCATCTGGGTTGAAACTAAGACCTTTCTAGTAAAAGCCTAAATCTCAGAATATTGTGTTAGGATCTTCATCTAAAATGGAAGATAACCTACATGAACCTTCTTCAGCTCCCAGTTTCTGCCAGAGATTTCTATTTTATCAGCTCAGTTGGGATTCCTGACTACTAGATTACAGACTTGGTATCTCTTGCTGTGCCCTAGTAACTACTCAATTATTTAAACATGGAATAGCTCCAACAGATGCTATTGCAAGAAACACATTCTATAACAGCACAGTCAAGGCATTCATCTGGGACACTGGAAACCAAGGGTCAAGTCCTTGTACCACAGAGGTTTAAAATCTTTATACAAAGAATTAAATTTATGCTAGACACACAACACCACTGGGTCAGGGGAACATAAGTTCAGGGCTGTAACCTGTCCTAGGATGGAATTACCTCCACCACTGGTTATTGGGAAAATATTTTAACTGCTGAATTTTGGCAGAAATGAACTCTTACATCTTGTATGATGGCATCCTAAGAAGCAATAGAGATCCTCCCTACTCAATAATGCAAAAGTGTGATTGACAGTGCTATGGACACTGAAAAATATTTGGTATGAAAGCCAGCTATTTTGTGGAGTGCAGAAGTTTTTTTTTTAAATAATAATGTATTAAAGCAAATTCCAGAGTTCATGGTGGTGCTTCACTTTCTCAGCAACTCAAAAAAAGTCTTTGCAGTATAAGCAACAGACAAAGCTGCCTTGGAACTAGGTATTGAACCCAATATTCTTATTGGGGAAGGGACTCCTGAAATGATGTAAGTCCAGCAAAGATCCATGCAGGTCAGTGGAACTTTGAGGCTTCACATCTGTTGGAAACCCAGCACACAATCCCTTGGCAATCAAAACTGAACCCCTAGAAATTTAGCTATAGTCACTGGGGGGAAAAGCATTTGTCTTCAGCTCATGGTGAGACTGCTGCTGTGTTTCCAAGGCTGCTAGGAGGGCTAGTGGTGTAACTCCCCTCACTTTGGGAGACTTTCACCATGCTGATGTTAGAGCTGCAGGCTGTAAGTTTTGTATGGCTCTCAGGATGTGGAGGAGCAGTGCTAGCATTGGATGAGGCTGGACAGGCATTCACAAGCTGGGGACCAGCAGTGCGGCCACTGCCCACCCCAGTACAAGGGGCTGCACCTGCCTGGCCACTCCTGAGGCCCCTGAAACCTGTGTGAGCTCAGAAGAGCAGGCAGATGGAAAGCACAGAAACATCCCATATGAAAAGCACTGATTCACATTAATTGGTTGCCATTTCTTCTTTCTGAAACTCAGTGATTTCATGGTATGAATGATTTTCTGACTACTGCTAAGATAATGCCTTTGTTCAAACTGATACCCTGCAACAATTTATATGAACACTGTTAATTACATATTTTCACTGTGTATCAATTTTGTCTGTGCCCACTGATTTCCTTCATAAAACAGAGAAATAAAACTTAACACAGTTTTCACATACATCACCAGCTGCCTGTCTGGTTTCTTAGAAAAGAACTAAAACAGTGTAGGTGACAGTCAAGACAGGCAAACTCAGTCACTCCCAAATCATATTTACTTTCCATCACTGCCTTTTCCTTTCTGATTCATCTATAATGAATATCCTTCTCTCTTCATTAGATCCAGTTACTCTTTCTTTGCCTACAGTAACATTATCCAAGTGGTTTAAAAACACAGTTCCCTATCTCTATTTCTTTCCCTTTACCATTAGTATAATTGGGATGAAGCTTTGCCCACGAGACCTACAGATAGAGTTCACAGTAATAAGGTATTGGAGGAGGTTAAAAGCGAGAGACCTTTAAGGCAGGAGGAAACACACTGCAGCAGCTGCTCAGATGAGCAAGGCTGGCATTTGTGAGGCTCTGAGTGCCTGCTGCTGCTGCGTTACACATGAAGAACTAAATGTGATGCCCAAAGGCAGAGTATGTGCATTTGACAAGGTAGGATGCCTCCCCCCCCCACCTGGGTGCTTTCAGGCACAGAAAGAACAGGGCCAGCTCTTGAAAGCCACATTGCAGCAGCTTCTCAGCCTCTGCTGCTGCTGCCAGCGGTTTTCAGGAGAGGACAACAGGATTCAGCAAGCTCCTTCCTCATGGCTCTCAGAGATAGCAAGATATCCACGTATCACAAGAAACACAGAAAAAGATTTGTGCAAGAGGGAAATTGTAAGATTTCTATACTCTTTAAAATAAATCTCTTACCCTGCACAATGACTTATCTTTTCCGGGATTATTTTCACAGCCACGGATTTCCCCTACTTCTTCACTAAGTGAATATCCAAAGTAATACTTTAGTATTAAGACATATGGAAATCAAACAAATAAAGATCCATATAAGCTGGTGTCCTCTGGCTGACCTGTTATGTGTGGAAAGCAACTTAATCCTCAGATTTTGGACTGCATCCAGTCTATAAAAACATGTGGACTGAGAGGAGAGGATTGAGAGGCCGGCTGAGCTGCAACAGGCAGTAGATGCTGACACTGCTCAGCAGTGCCCACAAAGAGCTAAAACCCCACAAGTCTGTGGGATGCATCCCCTCCACTGCTGCTTCTGTCCAGTTTGGCTTGTAAGAGAGAAAGCCTTGAAACAAAAAGCAACTCTCTGCTGTGAGATCAGCAACTGTCAGAGCCTATCAAACCAGTAAATGACAACCTCAGGTCTCATCTCTGATGCTGGGTGCTAGAGTTGGAAAATAGCACTACAGCACATATCCTGGTATTTGTTTCTGCCAGATATGCTCTATTTTGTATTTTGGGGGAAAAGGATCGAGCTCTTAACTGGAGTTTATTTCAGTTCCTTTGCCTTTCTATAACAGAATCTAATATAAACAGCAAGCATAATTTGAAAGCTGTTTAAGAGGAATATATTACAGTAATGAAGTTGTCCCTTCTCAGCATATTACTGCCTGCTCTTTGTCAGCATTTTATAAAGCAGTAGCTGTCTCTTTTCTGTTGCAATGTACATGCCTGTATCCTGCCTGTTACAAAGAGAGGGCTGGCTCAATCTGTTTGACCACAATCTCTACCAGAATGCCAAAATGCTGCTGTGAGCATCAGAGGAACATGCCAAAGATTAGACAAAGAAATCCTGTGTAAACCAGCAGAACACAACTTCTCTGGGCCCTGCCAGGGAGGTTTGATCTTTGAGCTGCCCAGCTTGTCACTGGGTCTCTTCCAGCCCAAGCACCATCAGGCACAGAAACCGGAACCAGGGGCCAAATGCAACCCAAGCCAGAGCTGGCAGTCAAAGATGCTGAGGGATGCACCGGTCCAGAGTCCAGAAAGGCAAGAGGCAAGGCCTGCCTGTCCTGTCCCCTGGAGGAGCCAGGACAAGGGTCAAGGAGCAGAAACAACTCTACTAGAGGAAGGGTGAGGGACAAGGCTCAGTAGCAAGAGCTACTGCCAAGAGACCCTGCAAGCAGGCAAGGCCAGTGGAGGTTATTGAATCCTCTACTAAATGCGCAGGGCACACATTCAGTAGTTGGATTTAGCAGACCATTTCAGTGGAAGAGCTGCACTGTGGAGCTCTGAGCTTGGGCAGAACCTGTTACCTGAGCCAGAGCCCATGCTGCAGTAGCAGAGAGATGATGACATAGTGAGGGAGGAGGAATACAGCTTGAGCAGCTTAGCTCTACTCTGCTAAACCTGCCCTTGCTTACGGAGAGATGGAGCCTGCAACTTTTTTGGCAGAAAAGGGATGAGAGTTGGGAGCCACCTCCAGGTCCCTCCTGCCTTGGCCACAGCCCTGCAGCACAGAGAGCATGGCCCTTCACACCCTAGGCTATGGGACAACCAGGTGTTCAATGAGGCCATGCTGCCATTACCCTTCAGAAAAATACACTGGTGTGTGGACCAGTAGCATACAAACATATTAGGACCACTCTTTTAAAAAACCTCACTTGAACTCACCTGCATTTTTTGCCTTTTGATACCTAAAAAGCTCTCAGGTCCCTTTGAACCCTCATTCCAGCTCTTTTAAGTAATAAACTCTCACAAGATAGGCACAAGAAGGAAAAGGTTTCTTCATTACAGAAATCCTGCATAATACACTACCCTTTAAATAGTTTTTAGGAATGATAGTAATGTAGCTGAAAATGGCAGAATTATATAAGCTCAAATGTAAGATTTTTCACATTTCATGGAAACACAAGTACAAAACAGCACATTTGTTATTCATTACATGAATCTCCATAAAACCCCAGTCTTATAAAACGTAATGTCAGGAAAAATCTGATTAAATGATGCTGTTCTCCCTCAAGGAAAACCTACATAAATTAGAAGAAATTGTGTTAAATCCTGCATTTCCTGCTCCATTTCATCTTATTTACCATTTCAATCAATTTTTGCTAGGCTAAAAAATTGTAAAAATCACTGAGTGTCAGGTGAACACTAAAAAATATATCCATTTATTATACTCACCTATTTAGACTTAATGCTTTTCAGTTGTCTACTTTCAAAGCTTAAGTATTTTCTTTGGGCTTAGTTTTGTCATCTTGACATTTTTAACAGTCTGAATATTTAGCTGTGTTAGTCTCTGGCATAACCGGAGCTTCCTGCTTTAATTTTGGTCAAGAATAGCCCTTGAAGTGGATAGTCAATGCTATTTTGAAACTACATTCAAGTATTCTCAGGTATTAAGTGTGAAATGTGACTCTAGATTAATAAAAAGCTTTGGTGACCCTTCACAATAATTGCATCAGTTTTCATTTAGCTTTGATTTAGGAAGACAGTTGTATTGTGAGTGATTAGATGATTACTGAGAAAATATCCAAAGATTATCAAATAATAATAAATATTTTGTCTTTTCCTGTCTTTGATTTGAGTTTGTGTCTATTATGCAGCTGTGAATTCTAGTGATTCTTTTCTTATTGTTCAAGTTGCTACTCTGTCAAAGTATAACCAGCTCTGAAAACACTAGCTGAATTCATACCTTAGGCCACTGGCACACATATAGAGGTATTAAGAAATAAAGCATCATACTTGTCTCCTTAAAATATGGATGTTCACTTCACATTTCCTATCACATATTCTAGTCTGCAAGAGAATATGTTGCCTTGTATGAAGTATGTGACATCTGCTATGGCTAACAGACATTAATGAGCTGGCACGTGTCCTCCTTCAATTTACTGGGCTCATGGCAAAACTGTGAAGGCTGATGCAAAAGCAGATTTCATTGACTACTTCATTTTCTACATGCTGGAGGCAGCTCTGGGAAAAACTGCTCGAGTTGTCTTCTGACAGGGTAGGGGACACTAAGCAGCCAGGTGCCAGTCATCACCTCAGTGTAGCACTCTCACTCAGTTTGTCCCTCCCAAATTCATGCTCCCCTCTACTTTAAACTTTGTTCATGTTCTACTGGTGAAATTTTTGGTTGCCTTCTAGACTGGTAAATCAGCTGTAGGGAGGGACAAGGCCATGCAATACTCCTGCTGATGCAAGACCTGTTTTGCAGTTTTAATTATATCAAGATATCAAGAATATGCACTTCTGGGCAGTGATTTTCATTATGAGAATAATTCTAGATTCAATGAGTTTTTGATAGGTTTTCAGTTTCTTGTCCACCTTTTTGAACACAAGGGAGGAACCATCTGAAAAAGAGCATTTTTTATAAAGCCTTAGACATCGTTCAAACAACTTCCAGTGCAAAAACCCACAAAAAGAAAAATGACACATCCAACTTTTTCTATCTGCTGACTGGTAAAAATAAGAATTCAATAGGAAAGCAAAAAGATCATATAATTCCTTGCTTTTAACTATTCAGAATTTAACTTTCATCCTCTACAGAGAACATAGACTTTAGCAGAATATCACAGGGCAATGTGTAAAATAAAAAAGGACAATTTTGGCTGAAAACACACCAAAATTCAGTGTCAAAATGAAGGTAACATTTGGAATAAAACTTTTAAAAATAATAAACAAGGCACAAAGGAAAAAGAGAACAAGCAGGATACCACAGATATCATAACCAAGTCCAAAATAACTGATAAATAAAAAGGATAAGTACGAGAAATTTATGACTGGCATAGATCCATTTCTATGTAGATGATGTATAATGCACAGACAGGAGTGTTTAACTCATTTTTTTCTGTTTTCACAAGAAAGATGTTTCTTAAAACTTGATTAAGTACTTTCCAGCACTTTTTCAAGAAGGATATCAAACCGCATGTACAGGAGATAAATACTTTTCAGGCTGTAACCCTGAAAAATTCACACAGAAGATCCTATTTCTTCTGGAACTCAGTCAAGCTTTTGAATAGAAGGAAGTTCATCTGCCTTTAATCAAAACTTTTTATTCAGTTAGTACTTCGTGACCTAAGATTTTACTTAAAATGCAGACTTATAGCTAGTCAATACCTCGACTCCGAATTAATGCAGTGTACATGTCTCATTAGCAAAGAATTTAGCATGACAGGAGAAGATCAGCTGATCAAAAGACCTGATGCTGTGGTTCCTACATCTTTGTCAGATGTAGGTAAAGGAATTTACTTTGAAGCAGAGTTTGTTTCTGAGATTGAAAGTCTCCACCTGCTGGGGCTCAATGCTCTTCATGGCCACTTGTTTTCAACTCTACCCTCAGAGAGAGGCAATGACATGTATTCATGAGCACTTGGAGGGGATTTTCCAATTTAGCTTCCTCCAGAAGAAATTTAAAATCCAAAATTTGATCCTAACTAAACCAGAACGTACTAAGTGGAGATAATATGGGGATTTGCTTCAAACCAGCCCAAATACCACTACAAGTAAGCATTCATCTAAAGTAACAGAGTTTCTCGCTGTGCCACCATCCATGTCCCATCTCCACAGATGTTACCTAAACCCTGTATTTAAGAGGATGATTCATAACACAACCAACATGTTACAGAAAAAGAACTCAAGTTGCATGTCTCCCCTGAAGTTCTCCACAGGATCAATTCTCCTTTTGGCAATGTTAGTTCCTGATAGCATCCCTGTAAGCTGGGAAGCTGAATGAAGCACTTGTGAAGGTGCCATGAGAAAAGTCTTCTGCAGGTGATCTACCTGAAAACAAGCATAAAAGCTACGAATAATTTTGAAAGGCTATAATATTATGGCCAGTGCTGGAAAGCTTTACTGCCTGAAAAAAATTGTCAGGATGTGAGAGAAGGAAAAGCAGCAATTTAAACAACTTCTTAGGGCTAAATTGCTATCTCATATTTAGGAGCTCTTGGCATCAAGTATCCTTAGTTACCCGTGGAAACTAGGCCTGTGTGAGTCAAAACCACATAGCTGAACAAAAATAAACACAACTGAAAATCTTCATTTGAGCTGATGCAGATAATATTTTTTCTATGTGCTTTCTTTGATAAATTGAGATGAAGATTTGACAATTGTCATAATTTGGGGGCATTTACGATAAAAGTAAAAAAAAAATAAAGAAATTCTGGACTCCTTTTATGACAAGAGTCAACTGAGTTTCAAACACAAAAGAAAATGCAGCTGTGCAAACATGCACAGTACTACCATACTCTGGAAGTCAATCTCTCCAACAATTAGCAAGTTAATTTCCCAGGCAGAAGGGAGTATCCTGCTCAAATCTTGTCTGCTCAAATCTTGCCTGACTGATTCAGCACAGCAATTGGAATTCATAGATCTCTTCTCCAAAAACAGGACTCTAGCCATCAGACTGTAAGTGTAGTATAGGCAATGAGGAGCCTCTAGTCTCTCTTCTCAAAGCTGCTGAAATTTGGCTACATTTTTGCAAATCAACTTAAATTGATTGACATCATGGAGAGAGAGAATGGTGTTGAGCCTGTAGCTCATGTGCTAATAAGGGGGGGTCTACCAAATTTCCAGTTGAATCTAAAAGGTTCTAATTCATTTTTCTAACAACTCTTAATGAAATAAAGCCCTGATTAATGAGAAAATAGGATTTTTTTTTTCTAGAAAATGTTCTTTCTTCCTTCCACATCTTCTAACTAGTCCATATAGCACATGGATGTCAACTTCCTCACTTGAATCTGCCCCTTCAGAGGGAGAAGTTTTCAGATAGATGCATGCAAAATGGAAAATGTAAATTAAAAATTGAACGTCTGTAAGGTAATCATCTGGTGAAGACCAGTAAGCCTTCTCAGGAAAATACAAGAGTTTTGGTTAAATTATTCTGAGCTGCAGAAATGAGCTCTTGGGTGTCCGTGTATGTGTGTATATATAAATAGGCACACACACATCACAATTCCAGTTTTAGCAAGGGGAATATGCACATCTTGTCTCATTACTCACATTCCATTTTCTACTTTGCCTAAAATATATTTAATTACATCCCAGCATGGAGTATCTTTGAATTTTTGTTTGGAAGGAGTACCCACCTTTCTAAACTCTTACCTGGTTAAGCTCATTTCAGATGAACAGCTCTCAATTCCCTTTTACACAAGGAGTACAGTAGAAGGAATGATTTGCCAGCCTATGTGCAAAAAGCTCTTACACAAAGAAATCTTTCACAGGTCTGTTGTGCAGCAGAAAGGCACCTCTTTGGATCAGCACTGAAGACTTATTTTGCATATAACATTAATGGCTTGACTTGCTAGCACCTTGCATTTTAGAGCCTGCAAATCCTAATGTTTTTACTGTTGGTAGGATGAAGTATTAGGGTATTTTTAGACACTTCACCCTGTGTATACCATATGTAAAGAAAACAACCTTAGGTGCAACTTAGCCTACATATTTCACATTTAGTTCCATATTTTTTCTAATACAGACTGGTCTGGGATATTTTTCTTCAACTATATGCAATTTCATGTTGTGGCTTGCCAAGTTATTTTAAAGAGATTTATAAAGACAGCTCATAACATCTTCAGAGGCTGAAAAAACTGTTATATCTGTAGGAGGGATGGAAAGGAATCTGAAAACCATTTTCTGGAAGGGACTAATGGCTGAGAGCATGAGAAGAACCTAAGAACAATTTCAATGGTATTTACAAGAATGTATTTTTCATTTACCTCTTGGAAGAGGCTCTCGCATGGGTCAAATGTGTCTTGGCAATTTGTCAGTAAAATGCAATTTGAGTTTGAAGCACTCTGAACTAAAGCTTCCAGAGTCTTACTTGTGGCCTGATAATACTTGTGGCCTGGTTTAATTTCAGTAACTGCAGACCTGATTCTCTATTTCCTTTCTTAAACCACTAAGGTCACAAACTTGGTGAATACACTCCCAAAGTGATACAAAAACCAGTTCCTGATTGTCAGTACCAGAGCAACTGTCACCAGGGCCACAGGCTACAGGACAACTGGAGAAACAGTGTCTGGGCTTCTGTCATGGCTATATACAGGAAAAGACAAAGGCAAAAGCAGAGATGAAACAAAGATAATCTTTATCCTAAACAGTAGCATTTTAAATGTGTTATGTAAATGAATTATCCAATATAGCATTTTTACATTTTTGTCCTTTCCACTGGAAATTATTTTTTCTTGAGTGGCCTGAGGTTTAGGCAGCCAGCTAACATTTTCAAGGTTAGTGCAAAATCATTTTCAGTTTGATAAGGATTGTTATATAGAAATGAAAATGTATCATGTCTTTTCATGGGATCCTTGTCATTGTCACCTTAGGCGCAGTCTTTACTGTGTGACCCCTCACTGTGGGCCACAGCATTTTACTCAGTGTCAGTTTCCTTAGTCTCCAAAGGCAGAGGAATTTTGCGGCTTCATAATCTATCCCAGTAGGTCAAAGGATTCCCCACCGAACAGGCTGTACTAAGCAATGACCCGAAACAACAACTAATGACGGTGGTAGGCACACCAGAAAAGCATTTAAATGCTGACAGAAAGGAAAGCCTCAGAAAAAATCCTGCTCCCAAAGATGATAAATCTCTTTACAAGTTGTATGACAATTGGTGGTACATCCACTACCCCTGTTTACACACTCTTTTGCAAAATAGCTGCTTTACAGTCACAGAGAGGATGTTGTCTATAACCCACCACACATCAATCTCCAGAGAATCCATATGGAAATCTTAATGTCTAAGCCCCATTTCTGGTCAGATAAAACTTCTCTTGAGTTCTAGTGCTCAAATCCTAAAGGGATGATATGACTTTCTTTCCATAGCAGTTTTGGGGAACTCTTCTCAACAACACAGCCTGCTGATGTACTTTGATGATACTATGGCTTTGCTACATAAACTCATGACTGTATTTTGCATACACCCATGTGCAATAAAGTGTCATTGCTTTTTCTCTTAAGTATAAAAAAAGATTTAATCTTGATTCAATTAAAGAGCATATAATAAACAAAGTATAGTTTCTACTCAAGAGAGAATGGCATTTAAGTTACTTTTTTTTTGCTTCCAACAGTGAGAAAGAACAATGACAAAGATCCCATGAAAAGACATGATGTGTTTTAATTTACATATAACAATCTTTATCAAACTGAAAATGATTTTGCACTAACCTTGAAAATGTTAGCTGGCTGCCTAAACCTCAGGCCACTCAAGAAAAAATAACTTCCAGTGGAACGGACAAAAATGTAAAAATGCTATATTGGGTAATTCATTTACATAACACATTTAAAATACTACTGTTTAGGATAAAGATTATCTTTGTTAAAAAAAAAAAAGAAGCAAGAATTCTTCTGACTGTTACTATGCTACTATATAGACATTTGGTGAAGACTGGGACTATTACTCTAAGCCTCAGCCAAGCAGTGCTATTAAATATGTCATTACATGGAACACTGCAATTACACAGAACAGTGACTTCCACAAAACTCATTTTAGACTCGTCAATTCTAGTAATTTATGCCTACCATCACCATAAGCAAATGGGATGAAGAACTCATTTTATGACTGCTAGCTGAAAGAAGATTCAAGAGGACAGGAAGTCATTGCCTGGACCACTATTTTATTTATTTTTTCCTCACTTATAGAATAGGTCAGCTAGAGCATCTGTAAAAACATAAAAATGGAATAACACTGTACATTGACTACCCAAGCTTGGAAAATGTTATGTTATAAAAGAATCATATAAATATTTATATATCTCCAAATAGTTAACTGATAGAATACTAATAGAAAGCTCTAAGAATAAGTAGAGGATTTTCTGGGTTTTGTAAAAACGATAGAAGTCCTGACTGAACACTGCAAATGGGCTCTTCTTTGCAGTCCTTGATCTTCCTTGATCTGGAACTCTTGTCATGCTCTCTAGAGAATTTAATGGTTTGTCCAAGCTCACTCACAGATCATACATGGAAAAAGAAGGCCTTTGATGGTATTTGGAAAGGTCAACAGCTCAATTTCTAATCAATGGATTGCTGAAAGTCAAGAAGTCTCTAAAGCTTGTTGAGCTAGTGAGGTGCAGGGAGTTACACAAATAGTAAAGAATTAATGTGTAATGATTAGATTGCTCGTAGAATAAGGAAGGATAAAGGCAAGGAAATGATGCTTGATGAGGTTCCCTTATGACTGTCATTTTCCCTGGGACTGAAATCTTTCCAGGAGTAATGTAGACAATCACACTGATTTTGAACAACCTGACCCACACTGCAGAACTGGTTAGAGAAGAAGAAAAGAAAAATGTTCCATCTTTCTGATAAAAGTCCAGAGGAATTTCATAGATGGGATGCAAAATAGCCATTTGATTAGTATAAAATAAATTTTTTACAAATTATACAATATTTTTGGAAACTCCTTGCCCTTGTATGCCCAGTTTAGAGGCCTAGCTGAATCCCTTACAAACGTATTTCTGAATATGTTGTTCAATGTGTTCCATGACATTTTAAGTACAATGAATACATTTTCCCAGTTCTCAGATAACTCAAGTAATTAAACAAAACTGGGCCTTGGCCAGGAAATGGCAACTAACAAAATTACTAACAAAATTGCTAAAAAATGTCACGGGAATTTTTAATGACGCAAAAATTATAATACAGCATTTGGTCTCCTTTCTGGACTCATGAGGGAATATTAATTCAGTGCAGGCAGAGAGAACATGGTCTAGTGACTGAGCAGAAGTACTGTCTGGCTGTAATAACTGCCAAGCTACAATATAATTACCCTAAAGTGTGAGAGGTGGAGAGATCTCAGTGTGGCATGTCAGCAAAGAGTATGAGGCAAGATAGGCAATATGAATTGTGGAAAGCAGGGATGCCTGTACACTCCTTCCCTGTTTCACTGGAAGCATTTCATAAATGTAAAGATATCAAGCAGTGAGAACTTCGGGAATGCTAGAATTAGTGGTTTGTATTCAGCATTTGTCCTTATTTGTCTTTCCCCCTCAAGGCATGAGAATAGTTTTTAATGACTTGAGCCCATACAATTTTTTCCATATGCCTCCTATCTCCTTGAGTGAGTGCATTCAGTAGCGCTTGATGTTCTGTTATCTCCTTGCTCAATATATTGTGTACATTTCAGTAGAGAAGGTCTCTCCTGAATGAACTAGATACATTCCTGGGCTGTTCTGTAGTACACAGAGGACCATCAGGTGATTTGAAAATTTTATTTATATATTTTCTTGACCTGTAAGGTGAGAGAATAGATATCAGCACCATTTTACAGATATTTTACTAAGTGAAATAGAAATTGGGATTAAGGCTACCTACTACTTTTAAGCTCCTTTTGAGATGCCCAAGGACTGACTTTTCAGCAGAGGTAACACTTGTACAGTGGTTAATACATTCTGAGAACAATTCTTTTAAATTAAGCTGTGCCTGGCTTTGCCAATACTTCTCCAAATTAGAACCATGCTGCTCTCAGGCAGGGCACAGCTGTATAGAGAAACCTACAATTAAAGGCTGTGGCAAGTCTGGTTTGTGTGACTTGCTCACTAAAGCACAGAAAGCAGCATGAACTAAGGAAAGAATCCTATTTCCTTGGACCAGAGTCACTGTAACTATATGAGTATCCTACCTTCTACAACTGTTCCATGCACTGCACCCCTCAGCTCTCACAATGACAGAAGCAATATGCAAATAGCTGTCTTCCCAATCATAATTCTCCATTTGAGTTAATGGCAACACAAACACTCTCTAACGACAGACCAAGAGATTCCCCTTCCAAAGATTGTGAACTTATCAGGAATAGTTTGACAAAACCTAGAAAACTGGTTTTCATTAAAAATATAAAATGAAAATAATTTGGACAAATCATTCTAAGTCTTGTAATAAGGACCTGATTATCTTACAGTCTGCAGTGAATGGAGGAGGGGAACAAAGTGGCTCTCATTTGCACTAAGCAAAGGATGGTGGTTCATACATCTATTTTGACTTGTATCTTTAGCTTCCAAGTAGGATTTCCAATATATGCAGGAGCAAGTCTTACTCAGGTGAATTCATTAGTTCAGAGCATCTGAACTGACATTTTCACCCTCAAATTTATGATAATGTGAAGCAGTTGCAGTCTACTCCCCTTCTGAATTTCACTATTTAAAAAGCAAAGTATTTCTTCTATCTTTCTGCTATATTTCTTCTTTTTATAAACCCAGTATAGGATTAAAGGGTTTTTTACAAATAACTTACAGCAGTTCAAGTCTGGCTGCCAGCCTGTCTCCCTGTGTCTCACAAAGCATTAACAGAATTATTTCCTGAACATCATACTTCTCTAGTTTTAACATCTTACAATCAAATTACAAGCTCAAGGATCACAATCACAGCCTTGGTACCGCAGCCTAGCTTCTTTTACTCTATGAAATGAATATTGCTTGAGAAGTAAATCAATACCAAGCCTTGTACAGCCTTGCAAAGATACCAAAGCATTGCTCCTTTTCTGCTGCAGCATTGTATTCTGAAATCAAAATCAACACAGCAGCTTTCACAGCTAATGGGCTGTGCTGGTGAGCACTGCTCTGTTCCTGTAAAGATCTGTGCATAAGGCACTGCAAACAAGTCTCAAGAGAGCAGGTGAGATTTGTCAAAGGTGACTCTTGTTCCAATTGACATTGTATTCTGGTGCCGATAGCTGAAGGCTAAAGTTCTGATTAATTAGTTTTCCTTTCACTATAAACATTTTCTTTTCCCCTTGAAGGTCCCCTAGAAAACTGACGGCCCTTGGCAGTACTGGTTATTCTAATGTGGTCAGTAAATATGCAAGAAGGCTTTGACTTCTAATTTCTCCCTGAGTTTTCAGCTCTGTCTGGACTCTGCTCAAGGGATGAACAAAAGCACAGAGTTTCAGTGAGCCAATAACTGACGTATTTACAGAAATGAACAGTTCTGTTCTCTGATCTGTTTTTTGGTCTCTGCACAGGCAAACAAATAAGTGGGAGTTTTGCCTGTGTAATGAATTTAGGAAGTCTTCCAAAATAGGAATAGGATGTGTGGAGAGCAGCAGTGCAATAAATAGCCATGTTTTTTTCACCTCCAATTTTCTGCAGAGAAAGAACAGAGATGGGATTGAGGAACAGAATTCAAGTTTCAAATCAAAAACAGAATGAAAATATTCTGATGTACTTCATTTCTGACCTCTGAACCTCCAAAAGCCAGGTACAGGCATTACATATGGAAACTGAGAGAAAGACCTGCCACTATTTTCTTTGAGTCTTAGAAGCATTTTAACAACTACTTAATATTCATTTAAATTATTCACAGCAGGACACATTAAGATAGATCCCTGTTCTGCAAATGGCAGGAATGTATAGAATTTGTAAAGAGAAATTCCAGATGAGCAGCTAAATCTTTTCTGAGTTGCAATCATATTTTGTCAATATTTACCATTTCCCAGATCACCGGCTTTTTCTTGGGTTTTTTACTCTTTGTTTTGCCACTGAAAAAATACTGTGCAGTGAAACTGTTCATTAATCCCTGCAAACATGTTCTGGAAGAGAATAAATAAAGAAAAATGCTGTTTACTAGATGAACAATCATAAGCAACATAAATTGGGCTTGAGGAAGGGTATAGTACAGTACTATAGTCTCCTTTATCCTAAGTAAAGACCATTAATTATGGGTGCTAGGATAAATTTTTAGAACTCTTGTGACTTCAGCTTGTTTTCCCCTAAGATTTTATGGAAAGCACAAGAAAGCCCAAGCTCCATTTTCAGTTGAAACATGTTTTCCTTCAGCTATAAATGAATGTAACCAAGAACTCTGACTGGCTGAGAAGATATGGAATGTCTGTCCTATTCATCCTCCTGATCTTTGATTTTGATCTGGACACTGAACAACAAACCCTGAAAAGCCATTGTTACATTGCCTTAGTGAACAAGAATTCGATCCAAACTGAGGAAAGTTTTACTTTGTTTGATGACACAGTATCCACAGTGGTGCCAGTGATTTAAGGTAAGGATCTGGTCAATGCTAACCTAGTCACGCCAATGCTTTCATGTTAATAAATGATATTATGAGGAAGAAGTAAAGAGCCCAGTAACACAGGTATCTAATCCTGGCCCTGAGTGAAGATATCAGAGCTGTGCCACACAGAGAATCCCTCCAGACTGGATCTGGACACTTGCTTGCACATAGTGTTCAGCTAATACCTTCCTTTCCAGATGATAAACTTCATAAGGTGTTCCACAGTGCGTGACAAGCCTGTGCACACTAGCCCTTAATGGGAGGGCTGGACCGCTTAAAGCAAGAATTTGATTGTTTGGAATAAAGCTTTTGGCCCAGACTGTATGGCTCGGTCCATTTGCATCATGAAATGCTATATTAAATCTAAAATCACATTATCTTACCCATTGACCAGTCCTCTATCAAGTATACTATGAACTAGTTGATAATATATTTGAAAAAAGAATGCAGTGGATAGAGTAGACCTTGATTTCACACTGTCCTAAGAGACATCTGAAATCTCTCTGACATCAACACCCTGAACAAAAAAAAATACTGATTTCAATGGGACTTATGGAAATATAACCTCATATGACCTCTGTGTAACAGATGGATTGAAGCATTTGGGACCTGCAAGCTTGGGGTTTATTTGCCAAAATACAAAGGACACTGGGGAGTGTGGTAAATGTTATCAAGGAGTTTAGGAAGCAGGAATCCTTTTATCTTCCTCACTTCCATATTCTTGGGCTGGCAGAGCAAAGCACTAATGTGCTGTCTAGACATTTATATAGAAGCTGATTTGGTTTGTAGGAGAGTGAGCTATATAAATGACTAATTACCCTGTATCTTACATGAGCCATCTTCAAGTGCCATATATTTTATTGAGATGAGCATACTAAGAGGCATAAACTCTATATGGTAAATCCTGAAATGTCCCATGTAACTTAATTTTCACAGATAAGAAATGCAAAACAGTCTTTTCAGCGTAGCATGACTTTCTGCAGGAAGTAAATCCATTAGAAAATGAAAGCTTTCTAATGCAATGACAGGGTGCACTGTCTCATCATCTGCATGTGGGAGACTGGCACTCACAAATTATTGCTCCAGCTGCCACCGGGCAGCTCTCTTTATCTAATTTACTTGTCTTTTATCAAACCATCTGAGCAGCATCTTAATCATGAAGGACAGGATTTCTCTTACCTAATGTCAGCTTTCTGAGGTTAGGCAGATGGCACTATCCTGAAGGCAATGCTTAGGGTCAGAGGAGTGGGGCTCCTCTTTGAGACACCTGTTGTGGGATTGAGTCCATGACCCTTCAGGGCCTCCCATCTCTTGCTGCTATCATGAGATCACAAACATTTGGTTTTAACCTTCTTAAGCATGAAGGGATGAATCTTGTGTTTCTTTCTCAGAATACTAATGACAAAGGTGAACCAAGGTTTTAAAATTTGCAACCGGACACTCAGCTTTCCCCGAGATGATGGCTATGTGAGGCCTTTGTTTTTGTTAAATCTATTACAGAGAGAGGATCTCACAGGTATTTAGATTGGTACTATACTCAATCAGGTTAAACTGAAGAAAATGTCCCTGTGAGATATCAACCATCCAGCCAATATGATTGACTGGTCTAAAGGCAGCTGAAAACATCAGACACCAATACAACATTTGCAAGTTTGCTGCTCAAATGGCTGGGAAGCACAAAATCTGACATGAGAACAAAGCTATCAACCTGAAAACACCTGATTTCTCTTATTGTCCACAGAAGGTGTTCCAAACTGGATACTTCATATCTATCTGATGCTTTGCAACACAATTTTGAATACAAATTGAGTGAAAGAGCAATAATATGAAAGCCTTCAGATAGTTGTCTATATCATGTTGGGTAACTCAGAGACGGCCGAGATGAGAAGATGGTTGAATGAGAACATGAAAATATATTTAGTTTAAATATTAGATATGATTTTCAACAGGGACTTGCTGAAATCACGTTCCATCTGGCCTGCCTTAAATTGACTCCCGCTTGAACTTTGTTGTGCTCTTGAAACCAAATAGGTTGAAAGCTTCTCTAAAACACAAAGATTCAATAGCACTCAGGGATGTTTTTAATAAGAAGGCAAGCAGTGCACAGTACATAATGTTACATCACCAGCCTGAATTGTTAATGCCTTGTTAATACGTATACCAAAACATGAGTTTATGTTCTATAATACTGGCTAGGCTAAATATATTGTGATCAGGTTTTATTATTCCCAAATAGAAAACTCTGTGCATTAAAAGAAAAGTAAATGCATGCATTTTACTAAAATATATGTTGGAGTAAACTGACCACCTTCAGTAAAATTGCACAAATTGACCTAAATTTTAGTCAAGGCATCTTCCCAAAATGTTCTTTTCTTATATTTTCCATTTTCCTTTCTTGTAAATCAAGTTAATCCAAACATAAATAGTGTAAAATATAATGAATAACTGCTGTGAGGTCAGAAGTGGGTCAAAGAAGGATAAAGAATTAATCTCAAGACCAAAGGCCATTATATTTCAGATATGCAGCTCAGAAATTTTAAATGAAATTTGGCAGGCTGAGGCTGGTGTGATTGACATCCTTTTCTAGCCACTACAGTCTGAATTCAGTTTGCTGCTATGCATGTCCACATGTGTGAGAAACACTACTGAAGTGAAAACACAATATACTATATGGGAATTGATTAATTGTCATCATCCACAATAAATGCCTTAATTTAATTAATTTAATTAATTAGTTTGATTTAAATTCATTGATTTTCCTTATTTTTCTGACCTAGATAGTAGTCTCAATTCATTATAATAGAAAAGTACATCCAAATATCACTCCTCTAGGGAAAGATTGGTGTCATCTAATATTCTACAGTTCCCAGTAGCTGGGACACCTATCTCTAATACAGTGACAAGACATAAAACTGCTTTTATACACACCAGTATCAGGAATTCCTAATATGATTTATATACAAAGGGCAGTTCTGAATACCTGCTGTTGGAATATAATAAGCTTAGAAATTTGATTAAACCTTGTTAGTGGCAGAGTCCTTCTTTTTTACATAGTTATCACACAGTCCAGTATTGGCTGCCTTGCTAAATGTGATAGATCTTCCTCTCAGTTTGTTCTTTGAATTTTCTTCGTGTTTTGATATTCAGCTTGAGGACAGTAATCGCAAACACAATGAAAGTACAGTACTGCTGGAACACTGCTTACAGAGCCTGCCCAGGGGACAAGCCACAGCAAGGTATTCTAGTCTAAGCTAATGGCTGCAGATTGATCCTAGGGAAGAAAATAAAGGAAAAACTGGTAAAAGGCTAAAAATCCAATCTGATGCTCCAGTACATGTCCAAATATCTATACTTTAATAACTTCAATTATGGAGGAAATGAAGGCATTAGAGATAATGCTGTCTTGCCTAGCACAGCCTCTCCTTCCTCAAAAAGACATTCACTTGACTTTCAGGACTCTGAGATTCTTTACAAGAATTAATGTCCTGTGATTTACCTCACACATCACTGTAGTGGACAAGAACTTCTACATCCTCTAATAAGCAGCTACTCTAAGTTTTGTGACAAACTCCATAAGAAAATTTCAGAAACTTTTCATCCTTCCTGTGTTCTGTAGCAGGCTCACCTAAGTCACAGTTAAGGCCATATCCAGAGAAAGCTATTTCTTATGCTTGATTTTAAACTCTGGTTTAAACTTGGTTTTAGAGGCTTAGCCATCTATCTAAATTTATTGGTAATGAATGGTGATAATCGACCCTGAAAAAGAAGCCCCAGAGGAATGGACTTCAGCACAAGAATATCAAAACTTCATGTGACAGAAGGGCTACTTCAGAACTGGGGCCTAACCTTAGTCCTCAGCTGGGTCATTACTATCAGATATCTTTGCATTTACCACTCCTTTTTGCAGCTGAGGTGATCCTGAACAATTGGGAGGTCCTTTTAGCACTAAAAGAGGGTAGTTTTATCCATGACTAAACTAATCCATGGATAAACCACAGGGTGCCACTCTTTGCTCAGAAGGTGAAGACTGGGTGTTTTTGTGGCAGAACATGTCCAACAGGGGAGATGCCCACTGGGCCCTTTACAGGGACCTTTATTAGCTTCTCAGTAAAGAAATATCAGCCAAAACTCGGCCCTAAACTGGCTCCAGGTCTAATTCTGTCTTGGCAACTTTTTAATGAGCAAAAAGTACTCCACCAGTGTGGAGGATGAGCAGGAGCATTTTGGTTCACCCACTCCAACGTGAGCAAGTAGCCAGCCCAGTGCCTGTGGGACTGAGAATCCTCTGCTCAAGCAGTGAGAAGAAGGAACCAAGATTTTGTCAGCAATTTGATATGCTTCAGATTTCTGGACTGGATACTTAGCTGATTAAAGTCAACATAAACCAAGCTGGTTTTTTTTGTCAAGATATACCATGTAAGTATGTGATCCATTCTGTTTTCCAATATTGAAATATCTGAAGTAAAAGGATTAAAGTATTTGTCATCTTGGTGTCTCAACCCAATTAGCTGCACAATCCTGACAGAGTTCTAGAGAAATTTCTTTTTTGATCAGTAGGTGCTAGACATAAGAGCAAATGTCATTTTTGAAAGTGAAGATGAATACATAACCTACACAAACAGTTCTGAGAATTTATACAGTGCCACAGAACATTTCTCCTGAATTCCTATTTAGGAATTAGGGTTTGCTATGGTGACTGAGCCCAGGTGCACTGGCTGACGTCCATACGAGCAATTACATTCAGCTCAAGTTCCTCTTTTCAGAAGAGCAATGCACTCTCTCTTCATCCTGACACATTGTATGGTAGTGGTGCCTATTATTTTGAAGATGCACCCAGCCTCAGAGACACCTGTACTTTATTGATAGCTGAAAAAATCTTACCCTCAGCTCATATTCTCTTTCAGACTCTGCTCTAATTCACAGAACAGACTTGCTATTGCAATCTTGCGTAAAAGTGCTTACCCTCTTTTGCAAACCGCTTTGAGAAGCACAGAAGAGCAAGTGAGTCACCTGGGTGGCAGCTAGTCCTTCCAAACAGTAAGAAACAGGAAAGCTTAATGGGAGGGAAAAGGAGCTCAAGATCATAATGGCCATCTCCTGTGTCCAGAGACATCACCACAACATCCCTTTCTAAGCTTGCCTGGAAAAGCAGAGAATAGCTCACATCTGCCCCAGCCATTAGTCAGTGAGATGTACACAGAACGTTAAAATACATTATTTTTTGCCAAAGACAAAAAATTTCCCTAAGTCTTTTTTCAAGTCTAATATTCCACCTGGAGTAAGTCCTACGCAGTATCCTTATCATTCAGCCTACTCCTGCACTAGACGAACTGTGTTGCCACTGATGTGTTGTGAGAACTTGCAAGGACTGGATATGAGGAAGGTCAAAGGCTAAACAAAAGTATGATACAAATATGATCTTACCGTTCATTGCTGTTCTAAGTCTTTGATTTGTCATCCTCCTTCCTTTTTTCCTTCCTTATCTACAGTTTTCTGTCTCAATGCTATAAATTCTTTTCTTGGTTTCATCACCAAGAGAGGTTTGCTTATAAATGCATTAAGTGTCTTAAGATGTTTCATCACAAGGTGTGGAAAAGGGCACTTTGTTTTGTCATGGAAGTAGCAGCACTGTGCACTGGTATCTGATGCCATGCCATTTAAATAACTGTTGTGCCTTTATTCTCTTTAAATCACTGACTTCCACTTTCTAGTGTTTTCTTTTTTCTTTTGTATTATTTCATGTCTGAACCTGGCTCAACATCTTTAAAACTATATAAAGGCAGTGCCAAATTCTATTCCACTACATGACTGGCTGCTAGTAAATAATGACATACTTAGTTTTTATTTCATTAGAAGTTTACTAGAAATTCTGTTATTACCGATGACGCCATCGTGGGACAACAAAAGATTTTTATGAGAAAAGCATACAGGAAAAGTTTTTCCTACACAAAAAATTATTTACAAGTATTTTTATTGTATTATCATTAACATGTGGGAGTGGAAAATAAATGCAATGGTGTATATGCCAAATGGAAAAGTACCAGCTTGGTTAAAGGGGAAAACTAATTTTCTGATTTCTGACAAGATTTTACAATTAGCAAAGAAATGTGAAATTAAATTAAATAACACACAAAACCCATGCAGTTTTGCTATTTTTGCCCTCATTGTTTATTCCTCCAAATAGTCCTGTATACTTGTTTTTTGCCTCTTCTGATCTGACTCAATGGAGTTGCCACCCCTTCTCTGGCTTTCATTGTAATCTCACACTTGGCCAAAAAACAGAGGAAATGAACAAAGCTGTTGATATGTAAATAACAGCTTTGAAGATAGAAGTACCAGATTGTTCCTAAAGAGAAAAATGCAATTGCTTTTTTTTACCAGATTTAAAAAACCTGATGTATTATTCAAATGGTGCCTGAAATCAAAGATTCCATTATCTCTGAGGAATAATCATTTCAGTCAAACCAGGTATTTCCAGAGAGCCAAGGAAATTGTATTAAGAGTTCAAAATGTTACATTATAAGTGGTGTTGACAAAATTGCTTATTTCAACCCTATTTCACTTTCCGTGTATTACGAGTACCTTTTAGTGGGACATTTTAAGAGATGGGTTGATTTTCCCTTGAATAAAAGCAACTGAGGGCCAAATTCTGATGCCTAAGCTCCTGTAGGTGGTATCTGAATCACAGAGTCACAGAGCTGGAAGGGACCTCTGGAGGTCACCTGGTCCAACCCCCCCTCCTCAAGCAGGGGCACCTAGAGCTAGTTGCCCAGAACCATGTCCAGCAGGCTTTTGAACATCTCAAGAATGAGGAATCCACCACCTTCTTGGGCAACCTGTGCCAGTGGTCATTCAGTCTCACAGTGAAAAAGTATTTCCTGATGCTCAGAGGGAACCTCCTGTATGTATTTCAGTTTGTGCCCAGGTATGGTTTCTCTGATCCCAGAGAGAATCTCTCCTGATCACAGAATTTATGATAAATAGGCACCAAAACTCACTGAAATCAAGGTCAGTGACTTCAATATTTCTGGGCTTCTTTATAACTAGAAGGAAAAAATTAGGTTAATTGTACTGCAAGTACTGCAAGTAGTTTGCACTGTAAAGTGCATATTTCTGTATGAAGTGTGTTCATGGAATGATTTATAGGGCTTTCGCTATTCAGTGAGATACCCTAATGCTCTAGTCTGAACATGCAATTGGTGGCATGTGGATAATTTGCAGATTATGAGTTGCACGTGCACAAATATGATAGAATGAGCCTTAATAATTGAAAAGGGCTTAATGCAAAATAGCCTCAGAAAGGAGTAATTGATACTGAGGCACGGCCCCAGAATACCCAAGGAGAGCATTATTGATTGTCCTTCTGAATAAATAGGATTCAGAATTTTTTTTTTTTAACTACCCAAAATGAATAAAGTGTCCTCTTTTTAAATCTTGATACCCAATAGTGAATGAGTGGAAGTGAGCATATCTGCCCCATCTGTTGTCTATGAGCTACATAAGGCGTCCTCATGTGTCAAAGTGTGTGTCAAAGACTCCTTCCCAATGTTCAGAAACAGTTACATTTTTACCTGTTGGAGAAAGCCATGGGGAAACTCAGGAGAATCTCAGGTGAAGTTCAGGTAATCCACAAATTATGTAGTGGCCTCTGCTAAACAGCCCAGCTTGCCTCTTCTTCAGGACACTTTGATGTAGACAGTTTGATCTGTTATTGATTCTGTCCACATTCTGAAAACTGGCAAAGTGATGCTGACTTTTGCTTTCCAAAAGGTTACAGTTCTATGTGATGATAAATGATGGGTAAGTGCTACCATTAGTAAACAGTCAAGGTGTCTGATGGAGAAAAGTCAATGAAAGTAAATAGCACATATTGCCTGATTAAGTTGGCCCCAATTCAGAATTAAGGGGACATAAAATTACCTGCTCTTATCTGGCATGTAGGCTTATTAACTGCACTTGTTTCAAACATGAAGATATAGAACAGACAAGCTCTACATTGCTTGAATTCTTATTTTTCTTGTTCTTTAGTGACTATCAGCAATATAAGGTGGTTTGGTTTTTTTTTTTCCACAATGATCCTTTTAATAGGAAAATAAGGTATCCTTTGCAGTCCAGTATGAGTAGGTGAAGAGAATGGAGGCTGAGGAAGAAAAGCAGCAAAAAGATGTGGTGAATTGGAAAGACTTATAAGCAAGAAAAAGAAAGACTGAATGAGAGAGATTTCAAGAAAGTGAACACAAATGATAGTGTAGGGGCACAGGGTAGTGTGGGAGTACCTGGCTGCCAGGTTGACCCTGAGAAGTTAAAAGATGAAAGTAGAAGCTCATTTTTACCCTTGGATGCATAGACATAGGAGCATGGGAATATCTGCAGTCTCAGAACAAAAGGAATCTTGTGTAGGTAGGATGCAGCTAGGTTTGCTACCCAAGGTTCACTGTTCATCAGTGGGAAGATGAGTAGAAAGATGATTAGAGTGATGGAGAACCTCTCTTATGAGGGAAGGCTAAGAGCTTTGGGATTGTTGAGCCTGGAGAAGAGAAGACTGGGTGATGTAATTGCTGCCTTCCAGTACTGGAAGGCAGCCTACAGGAAAGATGGAGAGAGAGTTTTTACAAGTGCATATAGTGATAGGACAAGGGAGAATGTCTTTAAACTTTAGGCTAGATATTAGGTAGAAATTCTTTGCTGTGAGGGTGGTGAGGAACTGGAACAGGTTGCCAAGAGAAGTTGTGGATTCCCCATCCCTGGAAGTATTCAAGGCCAGATTGGATGGGGCTTTAAGCAACCTGGTCTAGTGGGTGGTGTCCCTGCCTGTGGCAGGTGGGTTGGAATTAGGTGATCTTTAAGGTCCCTTCCAACCCAAACCATTCTGTGATTCCATGATTCGTGAAGTCATCAAGGTTTTTTCCCCTCTGGCGTATCTATTACTGGCATCCAAGACAGTTGTCCTTTCAGGTAGTGAAGAGATTTGCATTCCACTGTGGACTTCCTTGGCCCTCTGTGTCCATCCTTTGAAGCAGTTCAGAAGGATCCATCTCAATGGAGGGGACAAGGGCAAGGTGGAAACTACCATATGCATGTTCTGCAAGAGACTGTTTGGACCAGAGCATTGGATTACACTTCTGTCTGGAGCTGCTGCAAAACTACGTGCTCAAGTGCAAGGCTGAATCATTCCCCTGAAATGTGAGGCAATTCAGCAACTCTCTAGTGGGGTGTTGGGTTTTCTCATCTTGTCCTTGTGCTATAAAAATGCCCTTGGCCACTACCAAGCAGCTTAGAAAGGAGAAAAAAGAGAAAACCTCTTCTCACAGTGTTCATTTGACTGAAACTGGAATTAAATGCTATTCTTCTCACCTCACAACCTCCCTATTGTATCCAAGTACAGGATAAGAATAAAGCATAAGGAGTCTACATTCTTCAGTGGGAAAAAGAAAAGGTGAGGTTTGAGAAGTTTCAACTTGCTCACTTTCTTCTACCATGAGTTAAAAAAGTTAAATCTCTGGCCTCTAAAGTCATCCACTCACTTCTAGGGAAAAAAAAAAAAGTCATGGCATATGCTAGCAATAATCCTGTTTACCTCTGAGTAGACTGGAAGATTAAAGTTTCTGCCAATCTACTGAGTGAACAGTCAGGCTGTAGCCGTCTGTATATTACAAGGCAATCAGATCTCACTTTTAATTAAATCAGAACATGGGCAAATAACTTAAAGAGACAGCTATTAGTCACACATTAGATTGCCCCAGAAACTGCACACATTTAACCTGGAAAAACAGTGGTTTAATTAAACAGTAACTATAAAACTTCAGGCATATTGTGGATGCCTACAGATGCCTGTGGATGCACAACACAAAAGAATCTCGGTTCTGATGTGGCCTTCCATGCTACTATGAGGTAACATTTGCTACTATTATGAATAAAATTTTGCATATATTTACTTATTTAGATGCACCCCAAAGCAATCTCTCTTATGGAAGTTGGGGTCTGGAATATCACCCATTAGCACCAACATGGTGATATAATAATGCACAGAGTATACAGTCATTTGCAGTGAAGGATCTCAAAATACTTAAAAGGTGTTCATTGGAAGCCTTACCATGTTTTTAACTGTGTATCTGCAGCAGCACATCTGTGAGATTTTTATCCTTGATAAGATGGATTTTCTAATGTATCTATCATCAGTTAACTGGGTTAATTAAGAGAAAAATGCCTAAGAGTCTGAACATTATATTTATGCTTTGAACTTAAATTTTTCACAAAAAAATTTCTTGCAAGGACCGAAAATGGTACTTCTTATTTATTTAACCTGATTTTAATAACTGTAAAAAGAAAAAAAAACAAAACGGTGAAAGCCCACTAGTGCCATTTAGCATTTGAAGAGAGCCTTTTGTGAACCTTGATATTAAAAAGGCCATGATAGTAGGAAGCAACTATAATTTGGCTATGAATCACAAAGTATTCACAGGAAGACTCTTAGCAAAGACAAAGGCCCTGCTGTCCATTATAAACCCATGAATTGCCTTCAGATAAATGCAGCTTGTCCTTCGATGTAAAGCTACTCATTGCAGTCCAGCCAGCAGTCTCCATTGTTCACCCTAATGAAAATGCACTCTGTAACAGAGAAAATGTCTAATTCATTACAGCAGAGACTAATTTCTTCCACCAACTGCTTTGTACTGAAATATTTAAAAATCCCCAGTGAAAGAAGGAACAGACTATTTTTTTTCCACACAAAATTTAACCTTTATTTGCAAATGGCAAAAACTCATTTTTCTTTAAAAAAATAAATAATAATGGTGTTCCTTTTGTGTGTATTTAGCAGAAAGGTAAATCTCAAAGAGCTTTCCTCTATACTACCTTTAGAAAGAATCTCTTCTTTCTGGGTTTTATATATCTACAGAGGCTTTGAACAAGAGGAAGCAATTTCTTTGGCTACATTTATCTTCTTCCAGACTCTTTTCAATTAATATTTGTCTAATATTTGTTAATTGCTACTAAAGATGCTGTATCAGGTAATGCATTTAATTTACCTACTGAGCTTGCAACAGCAGGATAGAAAGTGTATCTATAGATATGCCACTATAGAGTAGCAACAATAGCTTTGGGCTACAGCTGCTAAAAATAACTTGCTCTGTGCTGCAACTCAGGTATGAAAGATTCAGACCATTCATAAGAACTGCAATTAAAAACATCAAATGGAATGGAAATACCCTCTTCCATCACTCTGGCAATTCCTTTTTGATGAGTCTATGCAGTAGTGGAGTTTTCCTCTTGTTTTCTGTGTTTACTGTTTTATGAAAGACACGGTATTTCTTTTGATTTCTTTGCAGGATTTCTTTTACAGTAGAAAAAGAGAAGTGGGCATAATTTTAATTTCAGACAGGCAGCAAGGAAGAAAAAAAGACAATTTTTCAAGGACAAGCAATGTTAAGACTGCTGGCAATTTTAAAAAAGGCAATTAAAACAGTAGTCTTCATAATAAATAAAATCCCTTCATCATTTAAATAAAATGTAGCCTCCTGCATATATTTAATTAACATATTTTCCTCCGCATAGTCTCTATGGGCATGGTTAACCTACTCTTTCCAAAGCACACATCCTTGAAAAGCAGTCCCACTGAAGATGGAGAGATTGATCATGCAAATAAATCTCTCAGTACCTGGGTTTCAGAATAAACACTGCACTTTGACAGTGAGAGGGAGAGCTGAAACCCTGCCTGACAAACTTGCTGTGAAACTGGCTGTCAGAGAACTAAGCGAAACCAGAGGCAGCAACTTGTACCACACGCAGGGATGGCTCAGGGGATGGGGACAGGGGCTCTTTTCCTCAGCTTCCTTCTATCTCAAAAAGCCATCCTGAAAGGCACATGGTTGGTGTGACTGGAGCAGCTGCTGACTTGAAGCAGCTTTGGCTGCAGACTTTCCAAGGAGAGGTGGACAGAGCCCTTTTCCCGCACGCCCGGCCCATTTCCTACACGCTGACCAGCACAGGCACTCGTGTGAGTGCAGGCTGCTCCTGTTACACCACTGGCAACAGCATCCCGGGGAAGATGCCAGCCAGGAACTGTGCTGGGGCTGGTGGGGCACTCAGGCCCCACGTCCTGCACAGGGGGCAGGCAGAGGAACAGCTGTGGCACCCGGCTGGCTGTCTGGCCACCTCTCTGCTGCCCAGGCCACAGATCACTGCCCTGCGCTGGAAGGAAGTGGCTTAAATTAGCTCCAGCAGTGCATGATTGATTTGCCCCAGTACTCAGGCTCCTCTTTACCTGTTTTACCTGTGCTTTGTCCCTTTTCTGCTACTCACAAAGGGGACAGAGCACCCGGATAGTGGTGGCAGCTGTTGCTCTAGTGTTTTCTTCCTCAGGATATCCACTCTGTGGGATAGGGGAAGGGATCTTCTTGGCTCCATGCTAAGCAGCAGCAGCACAGACAAAGGCTCAACTGTCCCATCAATGCCAGTGATCCAATCAGGACTGAGTGCCAATAAAACAACAATTCTTTTTTCTTTCTTTCAGTTGAAACAAACTAAACAACACCTTTCCCCTGCCTTCATTTTGTTCTGCCAAAGTAAAACAAAACATCTTGCTTATCAACATGTTTTTGGACCAAAATATCTCTTCCATCTGAAACAAAATGTTCCATCCTTTGACAGACGTACAAAAACCAACAGGGAATGGAGGACTGTCTGTATCTCCACCTCTGCTTCCTTCTTCCAGAATCACCAGTGATGGGGACGCTTCTGGGACCTAAACTCCAAGCTCCAGACCCAGTTCTGACAGAACAAGTTCCAATCTATACCTCTTGTGAAATTGGCCAGCCACTGTGCTATGCCATTCTCCTTCTCTTGACAGTGAATGCTTTAGTATTTATAAAAATGTGTTTCAGACAGGTAAATATTGAGGAAACATATACTGGGATTTTTTTTTATCCTGATGGTTAAGGCACTGTTGAGACAAGAGAATTATAGTTCAAATCAATACAAGCAGCAATGAACACAGTTCTCCTACGTTTTGCTTCACAACATTAATCACTGGACACTGAAAAAGCAGAAGGACATTGACTGTCCCTCTGTCAAGATATGATGACTCCTCAATAGCCTAACATGTTTACAACAGAAAGTACCTGGCAAATTTGATCCAAGCCCATGTAGATTTTGAGCTGTATGAAACCACGGCTTGGCAAATTTTCTATTTGTACTACTTGTAAGTTTAAATCCTGTTTTGCTATACTGTTGTGCAAGAACAACGACTTATAAGGAGTCATTCAAAAAATAAGCCATGCATTTATTAATATTTTTGTGAAAGCTGAATGCATTTTGCATGTGAAATATTTCCTGTGTTAAATTCATTCTCACAGTGCTGTTTTCCATACTAATCAGTACCCAGTATATTCAGCATATTCAGACTGATGTATCAGGATGATAGTGGTTTAGTACAACTACTAAATTATTCATGTGAAAACATACGCTGCACTAACACTGCCAAAGTGTTTATAAGCAATATGTCAAGGGAAAAAAAAAAAAAAAAAGAAGAGACAAGAATGATCCACAAATTAAAAACAAGAGATCTTGCAAAATTATCATTAATATGATGCAGTAGTATGCTAATGAAAATTTCTGATTGCACCAAAAATAAGAGGTAATGTCCATTAGGTAAGAATGAAAATATCACATTGGAAAGAGTGCTGTTAAAAAAACAGGGATTGGACAAAAGCGAATATGGCAAAGCTGAGGGTTATGTTCATGAGTTGTCTATATGGTCAAATAAAACAAGGGTCAGGTAGAAGAGCCTGTGATATTTAGAAGTAAGAAACAGTCAGTGGGCAGAAGCAGCGACACTAAGCAATACAGGGACACATTCAAGCTTGCATCCTAAGCCAGGGAAAGCACCAAAAACACAGATCCACGGAGGGTCTGGCCAGTGTGCTAGGATCTCAACACAGTGCCTTTTCTGACAATCACATTGCTGTTACAGGACAAACAGACTCCCTCGCACATGGCACCATGCAGCCATAAGTTTCCTGCCCAGGAACAGTTCTTAGACAGACATATATTAACTTCCAAAGGAAAAGCACTGCCAGGGTCATCTGTTTTTCATAGCTATCATATAGTCAGGGATAACATCTGAGAGTATTTTTGTGTTATTTCTAAACTCTCCAATCCATCTTTTACAAGAACTTTTAAGGTCAGCAGAGAGCAACACGTGCAGCAAACAGATTTACTGGGCAGATTAGCTAAGTGACCTCATAAAGCGAACAAAGCATGCTGCTCTTTCAATCAGCATCTTTTTAAATCTGTTAACTAACACTGAAATATTTGCTTTGACATGAGAGTTTGCTGCAAGTGTTTCCATGGTAATTCTTGGCCTCTCAACTGTGGGGATGATTTCAGCTAACTCCAGCAGACAGAATGGGCTTAAGGATATCTTCCCAGATAGCCTTCAGACTATTTTCTGCACAGACCCCGGGAAGAGCTACAGTAGAGATGTGGATAAGGAAGAGGGTGGTCAGCACCTGAGCAGGCTGTGAGCCCCAGGATGATCTTTGGTGTTAAGGGCAAGGGGTGCAAATATTCCTTCCCGCTGTTAAATCTACCCCCAAATTGAGATTAAAGACAGGAGATGCAGGATGGTGTTTCTCCCAGATTTTCCTGACCTCTGCCAGTAGCAGTAGCACAGCTCTCACTCAGCACAGCAGCTGGCTGTGGGCTCCAGCTGTGGGCCTGCAGCCCATTCTCTGCAGGTCTCTTGGGACCCAGCAAAACCACTGCTCTTGGATGGCTGTCTGCTACAGAGAGCAGCAAGACGTCAGGCCACGTGAGCAAAATCCTTTCTTCTAATCGCTGACTGCCAGCTGATCCTACAATGAACATTCTTGTCCACCTTTCTAAACAGCTGAACTGCATTTACTTGAATTGTTCCTTCCAAAACCTCTAAAGTACAGCTTTATACAAAGAGCATCTGGATGCTGGTTTGTAAAACTAATATGATTATATTTAATACACATTTTATACTGCAAACTGCATGTGATCATGCCTTCACCTTCACCAAGAGGGTTTTCATTTTTTTCCAAATTTCTTTTGAACTCAAATAATTTTTTGCAACCACTTATTAAGAGCTGCATGCTATTGTTTTCACGTTGTTCTGAAACTTATTTTGGCACTTGAGGATTGCAGAAGGAAGAGGAAAACTGTGGCTCCAGTAAGATTAGAGGCTTGTGAAGTTGCTTCTTTGACTGCCCCACTGTGCACCCACTACCCTCTGCTAAAAAGCAAGGGGTTATCTTTGCTGTAAGCAGATATACTGGCAGAGTACAGTACAACAGTACAACACTTACTAAGACCATGTAACATTACAAGATAGTGCATAGATTTCCTGTAATTGGGAAGAATTACAAATAATTCTCCAAATGACCAGTCTGGGCCACTTTGTATCCTGAGCTTCATCAAAAGAAGTGTGGCCAGCAGGTCTAAGGAGGTGAATCTCCCTCTCTTGTGAGACCCCACCTGGAGTCCTGTGCAGAGTTCTGGTGTCCCCAACATAAGAAGGACATGGAACTGTTGGAGCAAGTCCAGAGGAGAGCCACCAAGTGGAGCATCTTCCCTATGAGGACAGGCTGAGAAATTTGGGGCTGTCCAGCCTGGAGAAGGGAAGGCTGCATGGACACCTCACAGCAACCTTCCAGTATCTGAAGGGGGCCTACCAGGAAGCTAGAGAGTGACTCATCATCAGGAACTGCAGTGATATGACAAGGAGTAAGGGGTACAAACTGAAGGAGGAGAAGTTTAGGTTAGACATCAGGAAGAAATTCTTTACTGTGAGAGTGGTGAGATACTGGACAAGTTACCCATGGATGTTGTGGATGGCCCAACCCTGACAGTGTTCAATAGCAGGTTGGATCAAGCAAGGTCCATCTTTAAGGTCCACTCCAACTCCTTAACATTCCATGAAATACATAAGTAACAGGCCTATAAATACTATGCATGTAATAGTTCAACAACATAAATATTGGATCTATTTTGCAAAGTATTACGTATGCTCTATATGATATTATACATCAGTAAGATATCTACATACATGTATAAAGATGTACAAACCTGTGTACATCTATGTAAAAAGATTATGGAACATGCTATGAAAGCAAAAATACTTGTTTGCTGTAATAATGAAGAGAGCAAACATGCCCTTTAATAACATCTATGATGCAGAGTGGTACAGGAATAAGGATCCTCCTTAACAAGCCTTTGAATGTTAATGATATGAATTGTCTCTGCTGCACCTTTGAGTGGTTTTATAGCTGTATGTCATCGTGACATACAACACCTCCAAATTTCTATCAGCACATTTCATATGGGAGTTACTTATATGTCCATTGGTTTCTGGTGTGTAGTACTTGCTCTTTCTTTTTTTATTGTGTTATTTGGAATAGGGTGAAAGAAACTCAGAACAAAAGGCCAGGGTCAAGTCAAACAAATATTGAGTGTACATTGCAGAGAGCATTTCCATTTTGCTGTCACAAGGCTGCTGCCAGTTAGCACAAAAGCTCATTGCCCAAGCAGGCTTTATACAGGCAACCTCACAGCTCTCACAGGTTCAAACTGCAGTTCTGTGTGATGTGATGTTTCTCTTTGTGGGGTTATTCACACCCTTCACCTTTAGGCAGGATACTGAGAAGTGACACACAGTAAAGGATGAGTCAGGAAATCACACCAGAACCACCAAAAGCAAAATGCGTCCTGACATATTTACCAGCCACAGTGTCATCAAACGGGAGATGCTAATTGCTCTAACAAACCATCCCACATGGTTACAGCTGCAAAAGGAAGAAGTAGTCCCCTGACTACTGATGGCTCCTCCATCATCCTATGGGGCTCCCCAATGCTGGTCCCCAGGGACTTATGCCACTCACCCTGCCAGTCCCTGGGAAAGGCACCCTGGGCCATGCACAAGGGAGCACTCACCTGGCTGCACTGGACTGCAGAGGTGTTTGGGGCTCTCAGAAAAAGGTGATACAGGGCCGGCAAAACTCCCCCCACACGTGTCACTGATGAAGCAAAATCAGAGGATTTCCTAAATCTTACCTTTCTCTTGGATTCTTCATTCTGACCTCTTTAATTCTGCTGGGAGTGAACAATCTGGGATTTAATTCTGACCTTCACAGATAGTCCCAAATAATATATTTATCTAGAATATAATCAAATATGGCAACCAAGAGGATTCCCTGGGTCCCTAACAACTTCCTTTCTTTTTTGTTGGGTTCTTTTTTGTTTGTTTGTTTCCATTCATTATATAAATAGTTTGTGTTATTTTCTTGAAACAAGGATATTTCTTCTTTTATTCATCTCCAGACATGAGTTATCACATACTAAATAAATATTGAGTCCTAAGGTGTTAGATGAGAAAAATCTCTTGTAGGCTTCAGTATGAGATTTGTACAACTCCTACAGAATTCTTAATGTAACTGGAGATTGACTTTTATCTCTGTTTTCAGTCTTCCTATTTAATTTGACTACTTATATAAAACAAGAATGAAACTTCCAATGATCTCCAATTGAATGTTTGAACCTTGCCATCATGCCAACATAGCTGTCTAAAATAAAGCTGAAACAATAGAAGGAAATGGGAAAATAAACACACTGGAAGATGATTATACCTAGTGAAAGAGATATGAACAAAAGCAGCATCATTTTTCAGGAAGTTATGCACTGTGAAGGGCTATTACAGACAAAATGAATTGCTCCTGGTTGGAAAGAAACAAGAATGTTTCTGGTTTTGAGATGTATCATCATTTTCTACCAGGACTATTTTTACTAGTATCTTTAAAATACAAATAACTCTTGTTTCTCATCTGCAAAATATTTTGGTTTTGCTTTGCTTGGAACCTTTGTGGTTCCAAGACAATAAAGAAATATGACAATGCATTTAATTAACTTATCATGTATGATATTTTCCATCAATAAAAGAGACACCAGGAATAACCACACCACATTCCAGCCATTAATCATATTGCTTTCAGTCCTTTTATCTGACCATTTATATATTGTCTTCGATTTTGCAGAATTTTACAACAGACATATGCTTTTTCATCTACCTGCTAATTTCATGTTGAGAGATTCACTACAGTGACTATAGCAGCAGTTGTGTTTAATTAGAGCATTCTTGTCAGCTGGGGAAGGTAGGGCAGAAATTATTGGGTAAAGTTTCCATATAAAATGTTCCTGGTGGAGATAAGTGCTAATAACAATGAGAACCTCAATTCCCTGCTCTAATCCCCTCTTCCTAGGGTTGTTTACCACTGAGAAGGAACTCAGTGGTAAAACAAACAACTAGTTGTCTGGGAAAACACCAGGAATGCATCAATCTGAGGATGTGCCAAAGGAAGCAGAGGATTTTCTCTTTTCTGCCAGCTGCTGTGGGCTGCTGATGTGGTCAGCAGGCTCTTGGGATGAGTGGCTGTGTCTCAGTGTCATCTGGGGTGCAGAAAACTGTGTAATCCTGAAGGTGCTGAACCTGTGAGTTCTGGGAGTTACAAATCAAAATCTAGCCCATGACTCTCTGCATTAGGCTTTTTGTTGGTGCATTGTATTGCATTCCAAAACTATATATTAACACTGGTTAAATTATTACTGGATCACACCTGACGCTGTATTGGAAAATCTTTCAGTTCTACTCTTCACAGCCTTATGAAATCAAAATTGATTTAACATACACACATGTGTAGCTATGTGTATGTATGGCAGTTTATACAGAAAACTGCTCTCTAAGTATCCTATTTGAAGAGAAAAAAGATTACTCGTGTGGGTATGCATGCACTTGAACACATTGATGTGTTTGTATATAAGACAGTACATAATGTGTTCACAAATACAAATGAAAGACATAATTATTTCAAAAAGTTAGGATTTGCACCACATTTTGTCTTTCGCTGATGTTTATTTTGTAACTGAGCAGTGAAGAACGGTCACAGCACTGGCTGAAAAAAATCACATCTACTTTAAAGTTGTTTTAATCTGAGAAAGTATCTAATAGTGCTTTGGAGAGATGGGGCTCCTGAAGGGAGGACCAACACAAATAGAATGGTTAGAATATGAGCAACAGGGAAGACTGATTAGAGAATAAAATGAACACAAAAACCCCCCTCTCTCTTTCTCAGGAGATGTAATATCTCTCTCTGTAAGGTGTGAGGCTTCCTGAACCCATGGTACTGAGAGAGACAGATATCTCCCTGAAAATGGAGAGAAAAGAGTACAATGAAGAAGCTTTGATAAGAACTAAAAACCCTCTGTCTCCCAAAACATCATAACCCAAACCAATTTCATGTTTCAACAAGTATCATATCTGTCCTGTCTGTCTAAGATTATTTGAGTTTTCATAAGGGATTTCATCCTTAGATGTTTCTGTTCAGATCCCTGAAAGTTCAGTCAACATGTATTACTAGACAGAACCTGGTTTAGATTCTGACAAAAACACCTTATGTAAATTCTTCAAAGAAAGGTGAAGAAAGCACCCTTACTTATGACAGAAGCAAGACTTAGTTATGGATTACTTCTAATATCATAAAGCAAAAACAATTAACAAATGAACACGGTACATTTTTTTCCCAAATCTGTAATTTCAGGTCTCTGTTTTGTCTTTGAACACAACACATGATTAATCTCAGTGTAGGATTTACAAAATCCGCTTTTAGCCATAGGATATACTCAAAAAAGAGGAAATAAAATGTGGCTTGTGCTAAACTTAGCAGCTTTGGCAATTAATCAACTTTATTCATTGAGTCAGTCAAGTGAAATATTTTGCTAGATAAGTTTACAAATTGTTCCTGCAATTTTGAATACTACTACACATCCAGCCAAAAGGGCTTTAGGATCAAGAAACCAGGGTGATTTATTTGTAATCCCTTTAGTTGCTTTTTTATTCGTTCTTTCAGATTGCAGAGACTAAAGAATATCATACTTAACCAAACCCTTGGATTATTTCCATGCAGAAGTTTTGACCTTAATGCTCTGTGTGTGTAATAAAATCAGATGGGTTCAAATGATCCTGGTACAGTGACGCATTCTTGATACTGTCTACTTATTCTAAGCATGCAGCTCTGGTAACTTAGGCTCACTCTTTCCCTTCCAGCACATGATGGGGCTCATGTTAACCTTTAATAAAGGATGACATTATGGCAAGTCTTGCTTATCCTGGAAGCATGATGAGCAGGGGAGTGAGCTGATCAGGCTCCCTTTCACCACACTCTGGGTGTCTTAACTATGTTTTTATTTCAGCATCTGCCTCCAGATGTATTTCAACTAAAATTAAACGTGGAAGGGTGTTGTAATGGGGATTCCTACAACATGTATATACAGCGAGGCCTGTGGAAAAGAAATATAAGGACCGATTCTAGGTAGATGTTTTCAGAGAGATGTTTATTTTCCAACCGCATGGCCGGCAACTTGCCGAAGATCTGTAGCAACCATGGGACCAGAGGGTCCTTGCTGGGCAGGGGAACACAAAACAACCAATGGGGAACAAGGTTGACCAGGGAGTAGGGAAAACCCGTGCCTCCACTCCAGGGCCCCTCTCCCAGGACCCCACGGCAGGGGGGAGGAACCCCAACAGAAGGGAACTTTGAATCTCACATCATATATTCTTCATCAAGGAGGAACACAAATTTCAATATCCATTGGGAACAGTTTCCTGCCCAATGCAGTCCCTACCTTTTGTATGCTCAGATCCCAACTGGCTTCATCTTTCTCATGCCATCATTATGACATTTAAGAGCCCGAGCTGAAAACCCTCAAGAAGAGATCTCTGATGAGACCGCACTGAGGAAATACACAATCCCAATTGCTACAACATTCATCTATTTGGGGTGCATGCAAGGGATGAACTGAGTACCCAGGGCTTTAAAATTAATTTCATGCAGAATGGAGTATGAGTTTTTAAAGGAGGAGCAGGAACAGAAACGTGGTTAGTCCAACAAATAAAACTGTAAATAATGTTGAAGGAATATAATTTTATTCTGTATAATGCAAAGGATGAGAATGTGAATGAAAACATTTTTTGAATGTTTCTATGCACTGAATGGACACCTAATATGATAATTAACTTTAAAATCTGCTTTTATCAGAAGTAAGCAAAGACCCTCAAGTCTGAAGCAATCTCAGTCCTAGGAAAGACAAGCATCATCTCCCCATGTCTACTGCAGTGTCATATACTGAAAAAGCTATTCTACATTTTAGGTTACACTTCAGAGTGGGTTTTAAACTATTTTACAAAGCATTTCAGCATCACTACTCATATTTCACTGAGTACATGGGACTAGAAATTAAATGGCTTGCTGGAAGTCACTTCAGGTGGGCAGTGGTCCAGATTTGTGCAAGTGCTTCATTGTGTCTCCCCTGGCTGTGAAATTATGGTAATATTGACTCTCATTACCTTCTGCTGTCCTATAACTTAATGTGAAAAGATATACTGAAAAATACATGAAATGGTCAGGATCACCTGTCCACAGGCTGAGTAGGGAGTACTTCTGTGTAACAATGAAATGAATGGCTTGCAGCACACACAGACTGTTCTAGCAGATCAACAGTTACTCAAACCTACTTATGATGTCAAAATACTCAGAACAAGTCCAAATGCAAGAGCTTCTTAAGGGAATTATTAGTATCAGGTGCAAGATGAAGACAGTCATCATGTTCTCAAACACTGGAATAAAAATCTGTGGCTGGAAAATCAGAAAAAATGGCTAACTTTGTGTCAAGCCTTCCAGTCTCAATATACCTGTGCAATTCTGCCCCATCTTTGCAGAAATATATGAACCAGAAGTCTTTTGCTCAATCTTGAATCCCTAATCCTTTTGTTGTTTTCTTCCCAATCACAAGGAGCTTTCAAGAGTAGTAATTAGCTAGAACTAAAAAATATTGGACTTTGAATTCCGCTGATGAAAAGTTCTGTCACCTCTGAACATTTTTATTCTTACTCATTAATTTTCTTACACTGGGGCATGTGCTTTTTTGAATTATGTAATTATACATCGTAATCCTTCACATAACACAATTCTCTTCTTAACACTTCTTGTGCTAACCCCTATATATGCTATTAAAGTGTTAATAATTAGGGATGTGGAACCTAACTATGCATATGAAGGCCATAAGTTTTCTTTTAGATTCCATGCTTCTGATTATCATTTGTTTTGTACCAGATACAAATTTTTTCCAAGGTTATCTGCTAAAAAGCTCCAGGCATGTCCTACAGTTGTTCATTTCTCATGAAGCTCACTAGCAAATGCACGGTTTTAAATAATTCAGAAGGGATCACTTCCTCTGTTGCAGAGGCTTGGCTGTTTGTTCGGGGTTTTTTAATATTACCTAATGGTACTGGACAAGGACACAGGGATCAACACTAGACTCAGTAATTTCCCTCAGATATTGTTCCAGTGTGTTTCAAAGACCTCCAAGACAAATAGATGCAGCTCACTTTTGTACAAGTACATACCTGAAGAATCCTTGCCTTGCTCTCTCCTGACCAAGAACAACACAGAATCACAGAATGGTTTGGGTTGGAAGGGACCCTCCAACACCCTACCATGAGCCAGGGCCATCTTCCACTAGACCAAGTTGCTTAAAGACCCATCCAACCTGGCCTTGAACACTTCCAAGGATGTGGTATCCACAACTTCTCTGGGCAACCTGTTCCTGTGCCTCACCAGCTTCGCAGTAAAGATACACACTGATCTGTTCAATGACATGGAGATAGATTAAAATTTGGGTACAGTAGCTTGCTCGGGGTCTTTCTTGGATAGGTTTCTCAGCTGAGACTTTTCTGCAGCAACACAAGTAAGTGTACAGATTTTCTGGGTCTGGTGAAAATACTGCTAAAATCAGCAGAGAAGTTCATTTTTCATGACAATTGTATGGAAATGTGTTACACATCATTGGAATGAGATGGCCATGTGGGTCTCCTAACTATCTTTAGTTGTGCTGTGCTGGGTGCCTGCAGGTGGAGCAGAAAGGGCTGGTGGGGCTGCTGGCAGGACACAGTGGCCATCAAAGCCAGCCAGCACCACCATCCTCCCCTGGACATTCTCTCCCTCCAGGGCTTGGTCCTATATTGCTGCAGGGAGACCAGAGACAAGCATCCACTTTTGCCATTGGGTATTTAGTCCCCTCTGGGCAATACTTGTGAGAGTCTGCTCTAAGAGCTGGTGTTTACACGAATGTAAGCTAGATAACTGATTAAAATATTTATGCCATCTAATTTAATAAGTTACTAAATATTACCCAAGCCTCAAGCCCAGGAAAAGAAGGCAGCTACTTCTGAGTAGAGCAGAGAAAATAATTTGCTATCTGAAGAGAGGTCAGAGCCTCATGTAAGGAAAAAATGAGATGGTTCCTGGATTTTGTAAAATAGCTTACCAAAACAAATCAGAGCACTACTAGGAGCTTTAGAAATCTATCCCAAAACACTGAATAATCAATAAATTCATTTATCAGATTGGTGTCTCATTTAACATATGTGATTTGTGAAAAGGACCGAGACCTATAACCTCTCTTTTACTCAAGGGTTCTTTCAGGGACCATGGATACCACCATCTGAAGAAATGAAGTAAACTAGTATATGTTAGTAATGTTATTTATAATTTTCTTCTTCAAAATATTCAAAAAAACAAGGTCATTTCAGATATTCCAGTATGTTAGCATTCAAACGTCCTAAATCAAGTTAATCTCTTCTGTAACTTCTTTGTCTCTCTGATTGCATCAGAGAACAAAATGGTCCACTGTAGCTTATGAAATCTTTTATAATTCAACAGTAACCATCCTTCTTAAAAATTCTCCTAAAACATCTACATCAAATTCAAGATGTGAAATTGTCCTAGAACAGAACTTCAGGCTATAAAAATAAATCTACAATATAATTATTTTGGGGAACAACTGGCAATTAGAAAAGACTAAATTCAAGGACAGTCAGGCACTTTGTGTCTTTGCTAAAAATCAGAGGTATGATTTACTTTTTCTGTTTGATTAGGTCATCAGAAAAATAGCATAATTAGGAATAGTAATGAAAACTTTGACATTCAGTAGATAACTTTCAGCCAACTTTCTCTCATAAAGAGGAAACATATGTGCCTTTCAGCAACCCATAACATAAAATATATTTCAGGTGCCATATGCTATCTTTCCTCTTTGGATCCCATGATAGAATCTGTAACCTCTAAAAATTTTTTTTCAGCAATTGCTTCTTTGCATCAGTCTTACTCACATTTTTAAACCATAAATTTGCATTTTGGACATAATTTTTTTGTCAGACATGACAGGGTCATAAAATCAATTCAAATGAGCTGTGCAAAATTAACAGATTAAATGGTGTGTTAGGTTTGTTTTCACCACCATGATCATTAAGTACAAGGCTGGCTCATTATGGGAAGACAATGTTTAATCATCCTCCAAATTCTGCAGATGGATTTACGTCTGTGCATATCCCCTTCTGTGATGCTCAATAGCCAGGCACAGTCTGTTCCAACCGTCTGCAAACAGCACCCTGTTCAGCAGGCTGCTCTGGTTTAGCAAAGCACTTCAACATGTGAGTGGGTCTTGTTGGTTACAGAGGAGTTTAAGCCCATACTTTAAGCTAACAAACCTACACTAAGACCATGGAGACTGGCCTTGTGTAGGTGCACTGCTGTTTTTGAGAGCTGGAGTGCCCCACGAGCTTTGAGGGCTAATACAAGAGATGGAGCAATCTGGCAACTGCATCTTGATTAGCCAGTGCTGCTACTGCAAATGAAAGAGTGGGAAGAACAAAAAATATGAGAATCCCCAGAGATCTGAAAGCAAGAACAAATGTTAAATAACCATTTTCTTTACAAGATTAGAAGACATTCGAAGAAGAATTAAAAATATATATCAGCCTATGCTTACCATTTCCTTGTCACATTCCTGGCAATAGCTTGAGGTTAAGTTATGCTTAAGGGAATTTTATTTTGGTCTAACTTCTCAGCGTAATTATTTCCCTCCCAAAGGGATGACACATGGGGGAGGCACTGCAGTGCTTTGAGGTTCTTTTCCTCAAACAAGACAAACGAGCAATGACAACCAGGATTTTGCCAGTAGGACTGTGTTCCAGCCTTGCCCTTCAGCTTCTTGGCTGAAGAAATCGTGAAAACCACAACCTGGCTTCTCACAAAGAGAACTCTCAGTGATGCTAAACCTATCACGGAAACTACTTTTCTAAATTCCTACTTATGAGTATCAGATTTTAATAATGGCTTTAGGAAAACATACATGACTCATTGGACAAAAATTCTTGGCTAGTATAATTCTTCTATTGCTGTTGGGGGTGTACAGAGCATGGGGTTAATTTTCTTTATTTGACTATCCTATTTGTTTTAAAATGATGTATTTCTTTAAATCAGTCAGAAAGAGTATCATGATGAAGAAGCTTATTCTGACTCTATCATTGTGTGCTTGATATTGATGAAATCTCTTGCACAGCTATGAAGAAGGGCACAGCAGATGCTTGGCATCGTGGCAGAAAGAGGACATCTGATATATAGCTGCCACTGTCTAGAAAGAAGTAACCAGAAAACCCAAGCTGTCCGAAGTATAGAAAGCATACGACAACAATGAGGCAAGAGACTCAGGGTTTGTTTCAGTCATCAGAGGGAGCCATCAGGAGAGTGGGCTTCTCAGGTCAGTGAGGTCTAGGCAGTGGTCATATGACATTTGGGCCATGCATCAGTCAACTGATAACTCAAGTGCTTTATAGTGTCAAAGTTATTTACAGAAAGTTAATGCTTTCTTATAAAAACATTAAGATAGGCCACTCCGTACATTCAGAAAAAAAGATGATAAAAACTGATGTAATAACAGTGCATGACGACAGGAAAAAATAATCACATTTGGAAATACAGTGACTAAAAGTAGATGTTCTCCTGAGAACTCACACATACCTGATGCACTGAAGGATGGATCTGACTCACTGGGAAGAACAATGACTCAGTTGAAGTACTGCATGGCCCTTTTACCGAGTATTAACCAAGAAATAAAAGCTGATTCATCTTCTTACCTAGAAACTAAGGTTGTTACAGAAACTATTATATTCTGTATATTGTACAGAAGCTATTGTAGCTCACTGGAAACCAGGGGTATAGAACAAGCTGTCACTGGTGGCAGTAAACAAAACAAATATTAGCAGGTATGGGTAAAAGAGTCAAACTTTTTCCTAAATGAAAAATATAGGAAAACCATCTAACAGAGGAGAGCAAATAAGTTATATGCTTCTATTTGTGTTGTCCAAGGACAGCAGATATGGAACATCCAAATGTAAACACAGAAATCCTACACAAATGTCAGTAAGATGATCCAATTGACCCTGAAACTGGTACTGTTAAGGAGACTTCTTACTCTCTAATCTCGCATAAACTTAGTGACAGAGCTATGGGGCAAAGTACCTTTCTCCTCAAATTAGTATTATAAAGTAACCAAGTTGTTCCATCTTCATTTTCTCTGATTTTTTAAAATATAACATACCATATATTAAAAATAGAAACCTTAGTAAGATTATTTTTTAACATTTTAACACAAAGTAACATGCTTTGGTGTCTTTTTCTACAAGGAAAAATTTAAAAGATATCATTCAAAATTTCTTCAGTTGTGTCATCTCTTTTCCTATATTCTCTAGAAAGGGACATTTTATATCAGGTTATATTATTACATTTAGTTAATATGTTATTATTAATTAATATTACATTAAAATAATTAAAATTATTTAAATTTAAATTATTATTACATGTTATAATTATTACATTTAAATCAGGTTATAAAACTTAGCAAGGCCTGCACCTCTGTCTATTCTGCATTTTAGAGATTTACAGATTCATAGTCACGCTCTAAACACAAATCAGCCAATACATAAATAACGATGCATTATTATTTTATTATCATTAATAAATCAGAGAAACAAGAAGAAATTTTGCCTGAGTCAGAACTCCATAATTTGACTCCAAGACTGGAGTTAATTCTCTGATAGGAAGAGAACCAGTAACGGTGGGATGATGTGGGCCAGAATACCAGAGGTACCCATTTCATATTGATAAACCCATTTCTTCCCAGGAGAGCACTGAAGTTTGAGAAGTGACTCGATGGAGGAAAGACACAGACTCATGTGAGTATATCTGTGCTGAAGGTTCACTCTTGTGGACACACAGAAAAAGTATGACTGCAAGTTACATGGAAATAAACACACTCTTCCACTCCCTCTCCCTTACTTCCCAGGGAAATGGCTTTTCTTTTAAATAGACTTGAAAGCAGGTTTTTACATGCTGAGAACAAATTAACAACAGTCAGACATTAGTTAATAATGTGGGCATCTGAGAGAAAGGTCTTGTTATTCTGCTACAAATAAAAGTAGAGGACAGGCAAGTTCTGTCTTTTTGCAAGTAAATAATGAGAAAAATACCAGCCACAGCAAGAACTAGGAGCTGGAAAGAGGATTAATGTGATGTTTTCCAGTAAGATGGCTCTTTTCCCCAAGCTCCAGAAGAGCTATGTTTAGAGTAACAATGACTTCTTTCAATTTCTAACAATGGTAAGAGAAGGTTTCACAGCCAAGAATCCATTTCTTCCATCCCAGAGTGTGCCGAAGGAGCACACATTGCTTCCTGACATAGCCATCAGGGATTTGCTTTGCAAATCAAGCACCAGGTAATCACACAGGGACAATAACCAGAGTTATTTCTGAACCACCACCATACTCAATCATGGGATTTGGAGGCATACCTACTATTGTATCAAGGCAAGAGAGCGCTGCCAACTCTATGACTACTCCAGCTGGCAGCAACAACACTTCAGGGGCGGCACATGCAGAACTTGCTGTACTTCATGCACTGAGGTGCTGCTGGGTTTTGCATACAAACCCAAAGTGTCAGGTGCTGCTAAAGGACTTTGAGGGTGAAGGTCAGATGAAGCTGCACAAGTGTGTGCCAAGGCCAAGTACCAGGTTATGTTAGGGGGCATGATTCAGCAATGCTAGTTATGAAAGCCAAATGCAGATCAATCCCAAAATGTTGAAAACTCACACAGAATCTCTTAATCAGGTGTTTTATAAGGTTAAATTTCAGTGAACTGTCAAAACTTTAAAAAGCAGCTGCATAGCCTGATTCTAACAGAACTCAAATGATCACAACTGCACTGCTGTCTGGTTTATACAAGCAAATGTCACACTTGAGTCTCAGATGGGCTTATTTCACAGGGATAAACAACAACTCTCTTCAGACAGCTTGTTCAATGCCTTCTTGGAGGAAATGACAGGTCAAGTTTAAAATTGTTCTAAATATAACAGTGCAGAAAAAGGCAAAAAAGTGAGGAGAGAAAGAACATTATGATTGTTTTCTTCCTATTACATGTCTTTTCTGGGGCTATTACCAGTGTTAAATCTGCAGCGGCATCCAATGGTATATCTCAGAAGAAATCCTCCTGCGCGCTGTGGTTCTGGGACTGTCATGACAACCTGTCACCAAAATGCTGAGGGATCTGAAAGGCAAGGTTTCTTTTCAACCAGCCTTACAGGTTCAGCCTTCCTACACTGTTCTGTATTGTCACCAAAGACACTGGGATCTGAATCCCTGCACTCATACAGCTTGAAACAGGCATTGATAATTAATTTCCACCAAGGGTTCCAAACACTGTCGCACTTATATTTAGTCTCTTCATTATAATGTTTTGATAGACCATATAATCTTTAGGCAGCTAAAATAGCTATGATTCCTCCAGCTTGGATGAATGGCCCTCATTTGCCCTGATGAACAATGCAGTAGAGCAGCTTCCTCCGCGTACCTTTTTCTGCTTCATGTGTGACTGATGCTGTCAGGCAGAGGAATGTTCTTCATGTACTTTACGTAAAATTAAAGGGCTTTTACAGAGGATTTCAGCTAACCTCCCACACTAAGCTGAAAATTCTGAAATAAGCTCAACTTCTACAAATCAAGAGGAATCCATATAGGGAGCTGGTTAAACAAACACAATCTGAATCTGAATCTGAAATGGATTGAGGAGGGCTTTTTCTTCTTTTTTAATGATAAGCAACTTCCACTGCATATTGCAAATTGACTGTCACAATAACAGATTGGGTTCTTCTGCAAGAAGCTAACTAGCTAGATGTAATAGAAGTAGACTGATTATTTGTGCATATTGTATTTTGTGATTCTTAGTGTTTATGAGTTTTTAGGCTGGTACTTTGAGAGATGTGTCAATCTCTCTTGGAAAAACAATAGATGCTGTATGTAATACCACGTTATGCTAACAATTGACACTGACTACTTTTCAAGAAAAATTTTCTTCTCTAAAACATGAACTGAATTTTATAAATATGGCCATTTTAATCTTAAAAATGCAAAATTCCTGCTGTTTTCCAAGCTTTTATGTTCTAAGTCTTCCAAAGCATAATCACAGAATTATTCTACCAGGGTCCTGTAATGACTTAACATTATTTAATAATTTCCTGTTGATTTGGACTTGTCTGCAGCAAAGGAAAAAAAAATTGCTTCCATTCAGGATGTCTCTTTCGTTTGTTTTGATGTGACTGATTTAAAAATCATTAAATATGGAGGATTAAAAGTTCAGGAAGAAGATATACAGGAACAGATTTCGATCTTTTTATTCATTGGAGTGAGCCCACTGACAATAAAGTAACTAATGTAGACAAAGCAGATGTTAGAATAGGACCTGGACTGCTGTGTTCATCGAGCACTCTGTCTCCAGTGGAGCTTCTTCAAATTTCACTTTCCAACCTATCTATGAGGTGTTTTTGGCCTACTGAGGCCGACAGTTAATAAATGAAAATAGATAGAAAAATTGATTTGCCATATTTGAAGCTTATTTGCAATAAAGCTCCAGCTACTGAAACTTCATCTGTTCTGTGGATTTTTCTTTCTCCTTTTCAGCCCTAACAGTGTCTAAGAGGGCTTTAAACTTTCCTGGAATCTTCTGCCCTCTTTGTGTGAAATGACTTACTCTGGATCCTTTGCTTCAGATGCTACCGCTTCTGCTCTCGTGAACCGGAGCTTGTGTTAGGTCCAGCAAATGTGCAATAGTGTCCTTTGGTGGATATCAATATAGGCAAAACACTAACAAGCCGTCAGGAAATAGGAATCAGGCCCTTTTAAATACAGAATATATCTCAAGAATTGGCTTAAATCCAGTCTAACTCTTCTTCCAAACTGATCTTCCCCCTCCTAATATGAAGCCTTTCTGTTCAGAGCTCCCACCAGGGGCTTAGTTAAAGAATGAAAAGGCCCTTCTTCTAAAACCAGAAATTAAATTCTCAGTCCAGCTGAGAGTCTTGTTTGGACACCCCAAATACAAAAATATACTTGTTTACATCTTGGGTACACCATCTCCTTAGAGAAGCAGGAGATCATTTTGAGGCTTCTTTTAAAAGACGACTGCCAACACCTTCCCATGTTTACTGAAATGTTTGTAGGCTTTCCAGTGTGGGTGGCAGCTCAATTGTGCTAGCTAGCAAGTCTTTTACAGAACTTGGCACCACTGCTACAAACATGCAGTGATATGGAAGAAACACCAGTTAAATGTAATTCAGAAGCACTATAAATACTGTACCACATTGTTTGTAAACAAGCATCAGCAGGTAGAAAGTTTGGTCTGGAAAAGTCATGCTGGGAAATTGGTCACCAGTGAGAAGACCTGGGGAGAAATAATGTGTGTTTCTGAAGGTTTCTTATGTGGGAATTGGGCCTTTTTCAGCTTGCAACATCTCTCCAGTTTACCAGAACTGGACCAGAGCTGTCATCTGTGTTCTCTTCACTTTCCTCTGCTGCTTTTATTCTCTCAATTCCTCCAGTTCCAGCCTTTCTACCTCCTTTTTTCCCACTACAAGGCCACTTGGCCACCCTGCCACCATTTGCTCCCTCTGCTCTTGTTCCTTTGTCATGACTCTTGAGACTCCAAGATGGACTTCATCTCACCTGGTCTCTGCTGAAAGGCAGGGGTTTGACCTGAACTAGTCATCCATACACTCTCCGTAAGCAATGGGGAGAGATGCATTCCCAGGGCATGGGACAGCCCATCCTAAGAGAGACAAATCTACCCAAACTCCCAAATTAAAGGCAAATGCCATCTGCAACAGTCATGGTCCTACCACCTTTAGCTCTGCCACCTCTGCAACTCCTCCCACCTCCTCTACACGCCTCTACACCTCCGCCCACTGCTACAAACCAACAAAAAATGGCATTGAGGGATACTCCCTTGGGAGTATCCCAACCACTAGATTTCATAAACTTCCAGGGACTCCTATTTCCTTGACAAATTTGTTCAGAATTTCTTTGCAGTGATAATGGCACTGATGGGGAAAAGGATGTAGGAAAAGGCAAATAAGCAATACAAATGCCTTTAGGCAACCCAGAAAAGAAGCATTTGATTGAATTTTACTTAGCTACTCCTTACCTAGCTCTACATTCATTGATACTTCTTCATCCATACATATAAATCTACACTTTATATCTTCATCATCTCATATCTCAGCATTACAAGTAGTTTTTTTCCTTTTTGACCTCTCAAGTCTCTTCTTTTCTGGTAGATATCACAAGCTCTACTGCAAAGAAATGGTCTTCTTAACACTTTGAGTATGATTAATCTGCACTTGCCAGATATTCTCTCACACCCCCTTCTCCAAAATATGAAGCATAATCTGCTTGAAGTCTTCCCCATCTACTTCTAGTCCTTTCACATACATGCTTCACATGCTGATGCATTTAGAGCCAATGACACCTATCACATTCAGTCTGCTTTCAAAGGAGCACCTTTATCCTGCATCTTTGCCTTCAATCTTCAAATCTTTCCCATTACATAGTTCTGTGGAGGCTGAAATTTCCCACACCATCAGTCAGTGGTCTTATTGCATCCAGTGCTTGGTGCCAGAGGGGAGCAAAGCAAACGATCAGGTGTCTAAAAATCATAACCTATGAGGAAATATGTATTAGCTGTTCTATCTGAGAGAAAGCTAAGGGCAATTTACATCAGATTAGTGAAAGAGGACTTTTACTATCAGGTCTCCACATCTACTGTGGAAATGACAAGATGTAACAGACTTAAATCTCGGCAAGGAGCAGCGGGAAAATCAGAACAGATTGCCTGGGATGGCTGTGAAGATGCCCTCACTGAGGGTGCCTAAGGAAAGATCAGAAGTTTGTCAGAAAGCAAAGCAGGTGTATCTGATTCTGTGCCCACAGGATTCATTAAGCACTCTCTTCATGTCTATTCTACTTTATTACTCCATGACTCAAAGATAAACATCTGTTGCATAACTTCATTGTGCTTCTTTAAATATGACTATACAAACCTCATTCATCATAGTCCAGGAGAAAAAAGGACAAGTGCTTATCATAATTTGTGCTCTCTTATTCTACCCCTTCAGGCATATTAACTCATACCATTTAGATCACCTTTCTCTTATCAACTGACTGTACCAACCACATTAATAAACATAAAGTCCCCAGACCTGCACTGTAGAGTACAAAAGGCATTCAAGAAAGACAGCCCTGAGTGGGATGGTAGATCACCTTGAAGCCAGACACACAGTCTTCCCAAATCAGGATATAGATTATGTGGAAGCAGCAAGTCACTTCCAAAACACTCCATTCCAAAACACTCCCCAAATGCACTCGGAAGTATTTGCTGTCCTGGATGCAAATGCAGTTTATGGCAGTAAAGGTGTTCTTCGTATTTTTCTTCTTCATAGTCTCTTAACTTTTCATTATCTAACATGGTGCCTGAGTTCAAATTTTATTGATGGGCTATTTTTTCTATGAGACATTTGGGGGAATTTGGGGAAAAGTAATTAAAATTTTTCCTATTTCTAGTTTTTTCTTTGAAAATGCAATAGTAATAGCAATGCTGTAGCAGTGAAGGACTGCTATTTTCCAGTGACCATCATCTGGTTCAATGCCAGACATTACGTCTCCCTAGAACTTCTGCTTGTTACTAAATTTTTTGTTGTTGTTTTTCAAGCATAAACCAAAATGCTGCACAAAAATGGTGTTAAGAAGAAAAACGCTGTAACTCACTTAAAGCTTTTTACCACTGAGAACAGGACACAGAGTCTTTTTGGATATCTTTCAGATTGATATAGACAAAACAAACTCACAAGTAGTGATATTAACTGGCATTTCTTACAACACTAAAAGCTCCAGGACTCCTACTTTGGATTTTTGCAACAGCTGAGGGTTTTTTGTGTGGAGAAGCTCTGACTTGTGAGATACATTAAGTAAATCATTCCTCAATTGACTTGAATGTCAGGATGTGATACAACCTTCAACACTGCAGTGGAGTCCTGTAGACACCAAGCTGCTCATTGGCAGTGAGAAGGTGGTCAGGAGCCTCAGGCACTGACCCTTTCTCCAAGAGATGATCTCTGATCACAGCCCCAGTATGGGGCTTATCCTGAGCTTTCTTCTCATGGGACTGAGCCAAATCCATCTCGTCTCATCTAATCTTTTCCGACAGCCAATATCCAGCCTTCTGGTGTTACTGGTGTTTCTTCTATCCCATTCATCCTTTTGTAATAATGAGATGATCTGGAAGAAGGTGGCTTCGTCTGCCAACAAGCAATGCTTACTGGGATGAAATGTGGTTTATCTCCTTTCAGTATTAGTCCATATTATTTACCAGAGTTTTCCTTCAGTTTTTCTTGTTTTCTTTTCACATCTGTCCCTCATGTCTGACACAGCACCTTTGAATGAGTGCAAACTATAAATGCTAAAGTGATGTTTTTACAGGATAGATAAAATCATCAGTTCAGATTCATGTTTATGAAAGACAGAGAAAAGGGGAGTTCTTCTGGCACTAATGCACCTGATACTGTTGGACTACATGAAAAAAAGTTTGCACAAACACAGATAATATCATCCCTAGGGGGCATTAGCAATGGATTATGTCCCGTCTTCTTACCTACTTCTTTTGCATGGTTTATTAACACATTACGCATGTTTGTGCTCAAGCAAAGGAGGTTTGTCACTCATTTTGCTTTTTAAAAGCTTGTGTTTCAGTATGTCATTAATGTGGGCTACATGGGCATTACAAAGGGGATATGGCACCTGAACAAAAGATGCCATAAAGTAATTTTGGTCCTGAGCTGCAGCATATCCAAGCACAATTACACCTCTGGCCACATACGGGCACTATGAGAACCCAGCCAGGACTGGCTGCACAGCACCAATCCTCTCCATGGGACCTACCCTTCTCCAGATCGACAGACCTGCAGGAGTCAGCATGGAAGATCAGGACATGCTTGTAAAGCACCTACATCAGAAGACTGAGATCCATGGAATAGGATCTTATTTGCCTTATCTATCGACTACTTCATCGAAATGTTCTGGTCTGAGACAGGGATACAAATTGGAAGAGAATAGATTTGAGCTTGCCGAGATTTTGCCCAGTCTAGGAAATAAATGAATTGGATTAATGTTACCCATAGAAAAATTGTCAAAAGATGTTTCAGAGCAAATGCCAAGAAGGCAAAGATAAAAAACAGAACTCTAAATGGGAATTAAAAGAGTGAAGGACATTGATTGTGCTGCTTAGGATGCCTGACCATTGGAAATAAAGAGTTGATGATCAAATCAGGATGTATGAGAACAGCAACTGCAGTATTTGAAAAGCTTCATCATTTGGAATAGCTGATCACCAAACCTCAGCATGAAGGGAAGGCTGAGGAAAGCTGTTTATTTTTTTGCCAGTTGATGACCGGTGTAAGAGATTGAGGGCTTTTATCTTTTCTATGTACATTTTAACAAACAAATGTTTCTATACTGACGGAATCAGTTATGTTCAACTGGAATTTGAATTCCAAGTTTGATTTTTTACCGTTCAATTCTTCACACTATTTTGTACAGCTAATGGCACCAAGAGCAGCACAAAGTAAAATAAAAACCAAAAAAACAGACCACAGTGGCATGGCCAGAGAGCATGCTACCATATACCAGAGTGTTAAGTGAGGCTTGCTGGAAAGGAAATATGCTCTAGTTTTCTCCCCAAATTAGAAAAATTCAAATACATCTTTGTGTACACTAAACCCAGAAAGGATTGAATATGCAGTGTGAATGAGATAAATATAGTCTTCCTGACTAATCCCTACCTGGACCTCATGTAAAGCCTCCTCATTTTTTTTTTTACAGTTATTATATTCCTATGAGTTTAAAAATTGCTGCTGTATTGCAGAGGGGTTTCTGTATGAAGATTAGAGCTTTTTTAATGTTTGCCTTAGACGTATTTTCTAAATTTGGATCGAGCAGGTGTTTTATTTCTTTCCACAGAAAGAAATGGGACCATTGAGGTTGATAGGGATGACCTGAGATCAACTTGTCCAACACCATCCTTCTCAAAGCAGGGTCAGCTAAAGAAAGTTGTCCTTGACAATGCCCAGTATTTAGGTACCAGATCATCTTATTTGGGAAGAAAGATCTTATTAATCTCTTATTTGGGAAGAAATACTTCAAGTGGGTGCAGAACATCCACAAAGAGCTTCATTTTATTAAAAAAAAAAAAAAGAAAGAAAAAAAAGGAAGAGGAATTGTATCCAGTCACTGCACTGACATGAAAACATGTTTATTGATCTGACCAGAAGGCCCCAGAAGTCCTTGTATATTTTTTATTTGAATGTCACTGATTTGGGAACCAGGCCTCAATAAATCAAAAGAGAGGAGGCTGCAATTTGTTACAATGGTATATTGGTTTCCGACTCTGAATACGTATTTTCTGCACCACTTTGTCATTACAGTTCAATTAGAGAATAGATTCCAGTTAAATTAGAGAATAAATCTACTCACAACTATATGGCAAAACCCATTTCAAATTAAGGAAGGCATATAGTCTCCCCTGAAGGCCTTCACATAATTATTGTGGATTTCAATTACCAAACAATTCAAACAACTGTAGGGATCATTTTATAAGGGAACATTTGAAAGAGTACATAGGGCTAGCTTGGACAAATACAGACTCAGTTATTTGTCTTTCAACCAATTCCACAAGAGAAAAATATTTAATGAGTCAGCTTTCATGGTCAGAATGAAGTGTGTGCTCATGAGATTTCAGGATTGAATTTCAGGACCTAATCCTGCAAGTTTTTCCCAATTATTCTCAATATAAGTAGTAAAAATACTTCCTGTTATATAAGTCTTCAGGAATGTAGTTCCAAGGGGAAAAAAAATGGTAACAGCAAACAAATACTGATGACTTTGAGAATAACAACACAGAAGAAGATTTTTAAAAGCTCATGACTAAAGAGTGTGAGCAATATTTGATGCACCACAAAACAAGCAAGTAAATATTTAAGTGGGGATAAAGATCCATTAAAGTGTGGGGACCTTTGCAATGGTTTCCCTGACATGATTTTAAATTATATGACATTTCAATAGTACTAACAATTGCCAGATTTTCTTCTGCTGTTGGTGACTTTAGAAGAAATATAACAACTCAGGGCTAACCTAGTAAGTAAGACTGGAGTTTTAATGGCAGTATAAGATAAAAATGGCAGTGTTTTTACTAATTGCATGAGTTTCAAACCAGCACGACTTCATGAAAATGAATGAGAATCATTAGCAATTAATTTTAGTTTGTGCAATCTGAGGTTTAAGAGTAAAGAACCACTTAAAATGTTTATGATGAAAAACAATAGCATCTATAGCATCTGATTGATGCTGTGTGAATAACTGTGTTCAGAGACTGAAATACCAGAATTCTATCATGGACAATTTCTTTGCAAAGAAAAGACAGGTTTCAGGTAATAAGCTTCTCTCAGTTTTCTAATGTGTGCTACACAATAAATGGCAACACTTTTGCCAAAACTAGAGAAAGAACTAAAGCGAAATTCTGTTCATGACATATCAAGGTATGTGGAAGTTTTGAAGCCTACACAATGCCTTTTGTTTGACCTCCTGTTTTTGGCTGCAGAAAATTACGAGCACAATGGAGACAGAATATACCAACTGAGGTACATTCATATATAAACGAAAGGTTTCTAATGCATGCACAGAAATAGCCTGTACATATGGAAATAGCACCTACATACATACATAAAGCTTTATTCAGGTTTCCCACACCAGTCTTGACTTCATTAACTCCTAAAAATAGCCTTTCAAAAGCTTTTTCCCTTAGAGGAACATAAACAGTGCTATGATTGTCCTGTTATAAGCAGTGGTAGGCTGGTGTGTTTGTACCAGCCTAAAAGAAGCTGATGTGGCCTTTGAAATCTTCAACCCTAAAGAACCTAAAATCACTAATTAATTTATGAAATGTCTATTTCAAGGAAAAGAAAAGCTAGTAAACAGTTATTTAACTCTTAGAGCACTGGAGTCCTCCAGGCTGACAGCAAAATCAGTGCTTTGGAAAATATTTATTGACATCCACACTACACACTTACTCTCCAAGGAGTTACCTTAAGTATTATTAAGCAAAACTGACAGGTTGAATGATTGCAGCATTAACAAATAGGTTCTCCTTGGCAGACAGGAAGCCTTATAATTCATGCAAAGATGACATCTGCCATTTACAATTGCTTAAAAAAGACAAAGAAACTCTACTACAGTGCTGTAAAGTGTTTTATCTTTTACCCCGATATCCTACACTTTTAGCTTGAAAGCTATTTACTTTTAATATATACAGAAAGTTCCAAGTCTAGAAATGACAAATATAGACCTTGGCAAGGTGACAGTGACATTTGGTGCTTGCTCTTTTGCTACCATTTGCTACATTTTTAGGCACAAAAAACTCTCAGGATGGAAACACTCATTAGAAATGTCTTTCAGCCAACCAAATGTTGTTCCAATGAGTACTGCCTTAGAATATTGGCAACATAGCTATGATCTAACAAGCTCTGACAACGCATGCAGTGTTGTCTTGTTACCCATGATCTGTTGATGAGAAATACTCACAAAAAGAATTTGGCCTCAAGCCATTCTAGAAGAATGTAAGAGAGAGATACCTGGACATATCCACTAAAACTGTGTCTATAGGAAGTGGAAGAAAAAGAAAACTCTCTCTCCTGTGTACTGATGCCCATGTTCACACCAGCTTCAGAGGCCTCTGCAGTACAGGTGTGAGCTCACTCACATGCAATCAGAGAACCATCAGTTGCTTTCTTTCCCACTCACATCGGCCATTAGGTACGAGCCTAGCTAACACCTAACAGCCCTGTGCATGTTGTCTTTACATCCCTGCCCTGTTCTCGGTGTGCAGATGCCTTGGGTGGAGAAGAATCCAAAAGAATGATTCTCACATATTTTTTTGCCATGCCCAGTACTTCCTCCAGCTGCTGTATTGCCTACTGGCAGCACATTTATTCTGCAGGATCATAGTGGAGCACTTACCCTGGTTCTCTGTATGCTATAGAGATAAGAACTCATCTCTGATGAGTACATGATAAACTCATGCAACTTGTCCTACAGACTGTTAGAAGCAGACTAAAATAAATTAGTATATGATAGAAATCCACACATAATACGTATTTCCATGTAGCTTTACTGAATAACTGTGTGTTAAATGTATCATTTCATCCTGGATTATTCAGTAGTTGCTTGCCTGAAGTTCTCTCCAAATCTTTATCTGCTCTGTTATGCAAGGTTTCTTTGCAATTAAAAACCCAGGAGCTCAGTGTGATCACATGCTCTGTGACAACATAGGAAGGTCTCCATCAGGCAAAAGGTATGGAAGTCTGTTTGTGGCAAGACCTCCTTAAGGATAAAAAGTCTTGTCTGTTGGATTCTAACACTTTCAGGGACTTGTAGTGAAGTGGTCTTCACAACTGTTTTTCTGTCTCCTTTCATAGGGGCTCTTCTGCTCCAAGAAAATTTGAAGTATGAATGAACAAGCTTGGCATTGACTGTCACGATGTGTTATTATGTACTTGCCTGCCTGAAAAAGATAGGCTGTAGAAAGAACTGGGGATGAAGTTACGTTCTGAGATAGCTGAGATCTCCCAACAGAGGTTTAAGTTTGGGGTCATGCCTGACTGAGTGGTAAGCAGTCACCCACAGAGCTGGCTGCAACTATTTTGTTTTTATTCAGTTCAGTGTTTGCTTTTGAGAGAAAGTATATTAGTTAGCTTGCAAAAAGCAGGGGTAATCCTGCTTCCCATGACTGCAGTTTTGTTTCGGAATTACCATAAAAACCAGCCCCAGACAGACTTCTTCTCCAGGCTTTTTAATTATAAGACCAGAAACCTGCTGGACTTTCCTGTAGTTTCCACACAGATGTAAATTCATTTCTATCCCTACTCACTTTCCTAACAGCACTGGATGTGTGAGTGTGAGGGGGAGATCTACAGTTGCTGGAAGCTTGTACACAGCCAGAATTCTCATAAAATAATAACAACAGATGAAAAATGCAATAAAAGACATAACATGGCTTTTACTAGCTCAATCTAATTTATAACCCAAAAGCTTCCTTTAATATAAAATGCCGTCAGGTAAAGACATGGTTATAAAGCTAATAGCAAATGCAATGAAAGGAAAAAGAATCCGGAGACAATCTCCTTGGAGGGCTCATGAATCTTCAGAGCTCATGGATCATCATTAGAAGTTCTACAGTTTCTCAGTGCCTCAGTTTCTCCTCTGGGGAAATACATCAGTTATATTTTTCTTCTCCTTCTTATTCTCTGCTTTACCTATTTTGTGCCATATAGTGAGACTTTTATTCAGAAGGGTGAACTGTGGTACTCTACCACTGACTTTACAGAAACTACCTATCAAACTTCTTATCAACCTAAGACAAGGTTACTGACAGTTTATCAGCTTTCTGAGGTGAGGTACTGTTTATCCTTATGGGTTTCAACAGTATTTAACAAAAAAGTCCTAATTTTCATAGATTCATTTTCTGTGACCAAATAACTAACAAACCTTTTGTAGGTTTTTACCCCAGGCATTCTTTTTCTGCCCAGTCTATGCACGTGAATAGCCTTTAAATATGACCTTCTGTAGGGTAATTTTGACAATTTAGCATAACAGATTAAACGAAGGGATCAGTTCTGTGGAGATGTAAATATCCAGTTGACTGGATGCACTCTAACGTAGACGCTAAAAACTGGAGGTAAGAGTATCAAGTCCAATTTCTATGTCAGCAACATTTGTGTCTTCTGCCAAACCACTGTGCAGCGTTCACACTGCTGCCAAAGCCCCACACTGCTGCTGGTTTAATACCAGCGGCTTGTGCGGCTCAGAGCTGACGTCCCTGACTTCAGCAGGCACAAAGGTGCTATGGATTGCAACATTAAGGAATCTTTACCAGCGGGGGATTAACAGCAACTGTTAGTACTGGATGCTAAGTACCTCAATCGCAATTCCCTTTCACATTCACAGTTTTAGCATTACGACTTCCCTGGCAGTGAAATGTAAATTTTGGAACACTTCCCAAAAGCAGCATACTTTCCCTTTCTTTCCCTAAGTTGTTCCAAAGCGGTGTTCGTTATGTATTAAGTTATGATCCCCTTAATCGAAGGCTGAATAAGAACTAAACAGAAGCCCTAGCCCTAAGCTATTGCACATGTGAACTCTAGGAGAATGAAAAGAAACATTTTGAAGCAGAGAGGAATATCTTGACTCAGAGGTAAAAATCAGTCCACCCTTTTTGCTCTGGATTTCATAATGACCACTGTGAATCACAAGATCCTGATCCCCAACTGCTTCTGCCACTCTCATGTCATAAATATTCTAAGCTGATGGAAGCAGATGTTCATTTTTACACAGAGGTCACATATAATGTCCTATATAGTGCTTGTCTGCAAGGCAAAATAATCTGATTTGTTATATAAGCAGAAATGAATTTTATTGTTGCTTTTGCTTGTCACATAACCAGAGCTCAGGTATATAAAAAGTTGAAAGTTATCTGTCCAAGAAATAATTGAGATTAAGATCAGGATATAAATATAACTGTGGCAACCAAACTTTTGGAAGCCCCCATGGATTGGGAAAGTAGCAATGAATTTCAGGAAACAGCATTACAAAGCGGAATTGCAGAAAGACAAACAAAAAAAAACCCACTGTATTTCAAAGCCATTGACAATCCTTTTTCTTGGCAAGTTAGCTGCAGTAATCTCCAACCAAAAGTGCCTTGAATAATAAATATGAAGAATTGGATGATACACAGAGTATATGTATAGGGAGGGGGCAGAGATGCAATTACTGATAACTACTCCGAGTCTATACAGGATGCACAGCATAGGCTATTCGGGCACTTCGCCCCAAGTCTGAGTTAGCACTAAAGTTTTACTAGTAAACCATGACAACCACTGTTTTTATTAGGTTCAGCAAGAGAAATGTATCACCTTGCCACACAGCATTACAATTCAATGCACTTAAAAACCTGGAATGCTGCTGCAGCCTGAGGGTGGGGTGAAATAGCTGGAAAGAAGAATTGGAGCTACAGTAAAGAAGGCTGTAACACCCTCAGAGGATTTTTAACACACTGGTCAAGTTGACTGTGGTAGCAACACTCATTTAGCACCACTCCAAACTTGTGACATCTGCAAGTCCTATGCTGGCAACACAGACTCAGCACCTCTCTTCTCATCAGGGCACATGCACCTCAGCAGAACAGAGAGGCCAATACAGCAGCTGGCCCAGGGGGGCCAGGCTGAGGGCAAAGAGATCTACACTGCTGCCAGGATGCCTGCTCACTACAGAGAGGCTCCATGTTCAGAGGCACCAGAGCTGATAGTGCTCCACTAACTCATTTCCCAGTTCATGAAACAGGATGCTGAGAGGCCTTGTTTTATAAGCCAACACATGGACATCTCTACCTCAGGTTCTCCAGGTCTTCTCTTTACCCAGCCCCCCAACAGGAACTCACACAGGGTTATCCAGCCACACTGCCAGATACCCAAAAGCACTTGAAAATTTTCCAGCCTGCCTGAATTAGGCAACCTGAACCATTTTCACTTTTACTTGGACATATATGGGGTTTTTGATTTCTACAGAGAAAGCCAGATTCTCAGAAGCAAAACTATTGAGAGTAAGTTACAGAGTGAGATATTTCTCACCAACAATGCATGAATTAGAAACTAAAGTAGCCAGTCTCCCATGAATTACTCAGTAAACCATATCATGATGGTAGTTTAAATAGGATAAGATTAATTAGGATCCAGTTGACTACTATATAGGAACAGACCCTTTTCAGTTGGCATGTGCTGATTAGGACAAAATTCACCAATTAAATGACTGTTCTAATTAGAAGCTGAAAAAAGTTAGCCACTGCAGGCAAACTAATGACGAGGCAACATGCCATGCTGGGGAAAAGCAAGCAAAGAAAACCCAGTGAATTTTGTAAGCAATACTGAATTCTCAAAAGTTTCTGCAAAGCTGAAATCAATGGCTCACCTGGGAAAAAAAGAAATATTGTTCCCACTCACTCTTTCCCTAAATAACTGGTAATTCCCTCAAAGTATTAAAGCCAACCTAACCTTGCAGCAGAGGATACTCTTCAGCTCCATTTCTGAATATGATAGTGCTTCCCAAGGAAAGGAGACAGATACTGTCAATCTGTACTTCTGCAGTTCCCAAGACAGAGACGTGCCAGATCTAACAGCTTGCTATCAAAAAAGCTGAATCCCAGTGCACTCTTTTCCCACCTCTTCTGCTCTTAATTGCCAGATTCTGCTGTTTCTCTTTGCAAGGCCTGGTGCTCACTTGACCATTCTGTAAGCTGGTTCCATTCATTGATATTGAAGGAAACTAGCAGAATGAGGCAAAAGAAAATTAACAGTTTTCTTGCAAGCTGGGTAGTTAAATTGTCTCTCCATAAGGTCTGATGAGGGCTATAATAGAAAAAGCAGGATTGTATGGTATAGTTAGGAAGAGGAGGAGGGTCAGAGAAATGGGATTTCCCCTTTCAGCAGCAAACCAGATGCCATTAGGTCTCTAGGAACACATTCAGTGTCTATTCAGCCAATAGCTCTGTTCCTGCAGCAGTCACTGGCTTCAAGTATTCCCATCGGCCAGGGAACTGCTAACTACCTTTAATTGCTGGCAGAAGTTCAAGTGTCAGCAACTCCAGAGCAGAGGACCAAGAACAGATATCTGAAACAGGTGCTGCAGACAGCTCTGCTCCCCAGTCCTGGTGGGGGGTGAATCTCTGCTAATTCAGGTGGTCATGCCTGTGTGTGACAAAAGAGGCTGGTGTTTTAGTTTGGGAAACACACTCTACATCGTGCACTCAAGCACACATGGCTCTAAGGCACACAAAGCCAGCTCTGGCATTCAGCACTCTCAGTACAGGCACTTCTTATTTCATGACTTGCTTGAAACAAGCAATTTGCAGCCAAGTTTTGCACAGTGATAAAGCCTCATAAAAATGGCTTGAAGCACAGCATTTGGTGGCTTTATGGGGCCAGGGAAGACTTATGAGCCGAGCCCAGGGTTTATGCCACAAAAGCACTCAAAGGATAGAGCTTCAGAAGAACCTGCCATGGAGAGGCATAAGTCATGCCATCTACCTGTCTGCAGGTACTGAAGCAAATGGCACTGACTCTGGTTATTTCTAAACACCCTGGCACTCTTTATCAGGGTGCCAGTAACACACATTCATCGGTGTGCACCCACAGGCTTAGAGGTGTTCAGGGTGGGGTGCTCCTAATCACCTTCTTGCCAAATAAAATCAGCACTGAAATACCTGAGTGCACTGCATACATATGCCTGATTCAGGTGTTTCCTTAGATTACAAAAAAACTCATTTTATCATCTCACATGAGGAAAAGAACAGATACTCAACCTAAAAAGATAACTTCACTGCTTTTTGTTTCACAGTTTAATTTGGAAGGTTCAATTAAGAAGTTATTGTTTTGCTATGTACCACAAACACTTAAACATAAATGCTCTAACAGACACATTACACAACTTCCATTGAACAGAATTATTCCTATTGACTAGTCCATTAACAATGATGACATTAAGCCCTATAACCAATTACAACCAAGTAACAGTATTTAGATCACAATTAATGGGCTAAGAGTAGGGGTAAAATTTTAAAGTGTCATTAAGAATATGGTTTCTAACCAGAAGGAAAATTTCACTTGTTCATCTGGGAGCCAAACTCAAAACGAAGCAAACTACATTTTAGGGAAAGATAATTCCAAGAATAACTTCCTATATTGAAGACACAAAATAAGGGCTGCCACACAGCAAAGTTTCACCAGATCCAAGAATTCCTTACATTTAACATTAAATAAGGTCAGATGCAGTCTGAAATTTAAGGTCCTTTTCTTCCAGGATGGATAAATAAATGTAATAGTCCATACTTCTCTTAATCAGGATGTGCATAATTAGAACAGCACCTTATTAGGACACATCTCAGAGAACCTTTTTAGCTTAATGATAGTGAATGATCATGACAACTGTTTAACGGGGATAGTATTAGCAAAAATTTCCCTTAATGGGATACATGCAGATTGTGTCAGGGGGTTAAGTGGTGTTTAACTAAGTGTGGAATTCTAAGTCCATGTCCCTTAATAAAGAAATTGTTGAATAATAATTAACAGAAGAAACTGAAATGAACTGTAATGAATAAAACTGAGGCCTCATGTTTATAGACAGCACTAGAGTAACATGTACACACACAAAAAATGTACTTCAGAAAAATAACTTTTTTCCTTCCTGAACAGATTGCTATTTTTCAGCTGTTTCTCATTAATTGAAGTAACTGAGAGACAGTTTCGCAGAATAACTTTATCTGAGGCTAAAATGAAGCAGTTCATTGTGGGGGCTATCTTTCTTGCGTGGGAATGACTTTACCTGGGTAAAGAGAGCACATGATGGGTTCCTGATCTTTGGCTGGATGGGCATAACATAGAATTGCGTTTACAATGAGAAAAGCTGATGAATGAATTTCATTATCTGATCATGCTCTCCAGTATTGGCTTAGGATTTAAAGTTCAGTGAATGCTCATCACTAAACCCATTAGCCAAGAACCTTCATGATAAGAAATGAGCAAAGCTGCACTGTCAGGCAAGAGGCATTGTATTTTACACTTCAGTGGCAGGCATTTTACAGAAAACTGTTTCTAATATTGACTCAAAGGTTGCTGCTCCCTCGTGACTGAGGTAATAGTTAGGCTCCACACCAGGGAGAGCACATGTCTTCCTCCACTCAACTCCTGCAGTCAGGAACACAGGAAGGAGAACAAAGCTACTTTCAATCTCATCCTCAGTATGGGTGAGCACGCCTCTAAACCAGGACGTACACTGAATGGGGAGCAAGTCAGAAACAAACTGTGACTCCTTCATCTGTGCTATTGAATCACCCTGCCTCAAGAACAGGACTCACAGAGAAGCAACAACTGAGCCCTTCCTTCTAGCTAACATAATATTTATATGTCTTGGCATCTTTCAGACTTCTTCTATGGCTCCTTCAAATCAGGACAGCTTAATGAGGGATGACAAACAGTTGATAGATGTCCTCATTAACGAAAATTTAGTACCCTATTTCTACTGCAATATGTCTTGCTTTGTTATTTTGGAAAAAGCTGGCATTTAAGATTGGCTGCTGAGTTGAACACTAAAGTTTCACCATTAAACTGTCCAAATTAATATTATTGGGCTGTGCAAGGGATAGCTTACAAAGTATGTGGTTGAAATACTTCTCAGCTGAAATTAGCTGTTCAGCTTAACTGCTCCCATCCAATCTAGAAGCGCTTCCATGTGATAAAATTAGTGCCATAGTATAATACAGCACCAATTTACACAGGTGAAAGTGAAAGCACACTTTTGGAGACTCAGTTGTGTATCTTCAAGGGTTTTGTGATGATGGGCTCTCCCACCACAGTGCTGGTCAATGTCTGACTCAAAACAAATTTGAAAGAAATTAACTTCTGCAATTGGTATAAAAAAGGACTGACTCAATCATTTTACTCCATAAAGAGTGGATAGTCCAGGGAGGATCCACTAAGCTCTCCTGCAAGGCAGTGGGCTGCATGCCACAATCTCCCCTTGAGTAGGGGCAGCTCTCAAGGTTGTACCTCGAGCTTGAGATTTCTTATCATGTCAGATGCTTGGTAAGTCGATTCGGAATAATTGTGCTGAAACTTTGGAATCTTGATAGAAATGATTGATTGTGTACGTCTAATCCTTTAGATATAAATCAGTGACCCAGTCTGGGATGAAGATGCAGCCTCACCTAAACTCCCCTCTGAGGACAAGTTTAGAATTCAAGGGGGTCCTTTCTGAACCTCATATCTCACTGGGAGATAAAGACAAATCTTGAAAAATCTTGCAGTTTTATCTGACCCTGTCCTCTATGCAGTAAATAAAAAAGTGTTTCCATTGAATCTAATTAAACCACGGTCATATTTATTACCAAACTTTGTTAAATCATTGTTTTATATCAAAGAAAGTATTGCTATTTCCCATGTACAAATGAAGTGCCTCACTCCATCCATGAACAGCTTTTCACTAGTATAGCTACAATGTTCAAGGAGAAACACCTTGGAGTATCACAGGGGCTTATAGCAGGGGCTAAACTGTAGTCAGACATCTGTCATCAGATATTGCTTCTTCTTCTTAATTGAATGACTAAACATATCTATACAAGATCAGCACTTGGACAAATTATCTTTTAAACAAACAGCAACACAAATGTATGTGCATTGTTTTGTTATGTTTTGTTGTGGTGATTTTTTTTAAGTTCCATGACCCTCCTTTGACAAAGGAGAATTTCTGGTTAAAAGTAAATAAAGAGATTGCTAATGCTACTGAGCACAGAAAGGGTTTGCTTATTTTTTCTTTAAGTTTTTCCTGAATGAATGTTAAAAGCGAGTTTTCTAGTTGTAGTTAGTTCTCATCATTAGCATAGTAAATTTCAATGTTATTTATTTATAGGGAATATGGGGAAGTTTGTTTGGATAGGTCCAAAAATGTACAGTCTTTATTATGAAATTCATTTTCATGGATGAGTTGGCAGGCTTATATCAATGCAAATAAAATGTTTGCTGATATGCACAATTCCTATTTTTTATTCTTAAATGGATAAAAATAGGTGGATGAGGTAAAACCCTTTCATTTCAAATCCATCAAAGCCCAATTATTTTATATGGACTTTCTCATTATACCAAAATATAATAAATAGTAAATAAACTATAAAATATATCAAATTATAGTAATGTGTAATTGAATAAATTTTGATAACAATATATGACCAATATTACAAGATGAGAAAGCAATGCAATATTGCTGCTTTCATTCACTTACTTTTTCTTATCTTTTGTTAAGAAAGAAGTTGTTTTCTTTTTGCATTTCATTCTGGTTCAGAACTTCAGAAATGACACTTGATTTGTCTGATTGTCTCTTCAAACTGTACATCAGTGGAGTTATTTCTGATTTACCAAGAGACATGATGAAAAGGTCTATCTATGGAATTACTCCTCATGCAGCAGGAGATCTGGGTGTGGTCCACTCATCACTGGGCATTACTTGTCCCTCCGTGCTCTGGAACAGAGTGGAACAGTGGATTTGGGCCTGTGATACCCCTAGATACGAATATATGGAGATGTAGTGGGCAGCTGCAGAGACTAAACCCAATAGCTCTGGAGTTTCCAGCTCCCAGTGTTAGCTAGGATAGCAGACATCAAAAAAGTAGGAGTTGATCCAGGGATGAAATGCATTTATTGTGCAAAAAATATGAATTACGTATGTGAAAAGTAATGTGGATAATAGAACATTATTGTGTACAAAAATAATTCTCCACAAACAAACTTTTGAATCTGTGTGAATCCAATTGTTCCTCCTCCTTGGTATGACAGAGATAAGACAATTTCTTGGAATTATTGTATGCAGAGTATCTTCAAGTGCATGTGGATACTGTCACACTGTTACAGTCATATATATATGTCCACCAAACTAAATAAAACATCACACCAGCATCAGCTATGGCATGACTGTTCATTGCCACATTACTTTTCCAAGTGCAAAACTGCAGCAAACCATCAGTCCATCTGATTTTCAACTGTATCTTACAAGAACAAGACTTTGTAATTTTCCTGTAGGATAGTTACAGTAGATCACAATCAAATTATGGATAACCTTTGGATAATCAAACTATCTGTAACACTGTTATAGATACAGAACTATGTATGGATACAGTCTATTTTTCCATGACATTTCCTGTTGTAATGAAAATGTAATTTTCTTGTTACTCTAATGAAGTAAACAAGACCCATTGTCTCTGGTTAGACATGCCTGAGGAATATCTTGAACACTTTCTGGATGGCAGGAGGAAAAAACCCATAAAATCATAAGGAGACAAGAATGATGGAAAGCAATGCACATCACAGCTGTGCAAACTCCAAAGCCTCGTAAAAGGGTTCTCCTCCACACTGGTAATCTTTGTTATGTGTTGGCTGAGTTGCTCAATCCTTGGATAAGACAGCCCCGAGACTGTGCCTGTGGAGGCAGGAGCTGCTGGGGCGGCAGGGAAGGGATTGGTTCTGCAGCAGACTTGTAAAGTCTGATTAAGTGATCTGCCACTGGTGGAGTCCTTCAGTGACCTGCCAGCTATTTCTGTGTCTAAGACATTTGTGAAACAGCCCCAGCATGTGATGCCCTTGCTGACGCATACACACACCAACTGGGCAAGGTGGTCAGTGGCTTTTATCTTACAGCTAGGAAAAAAGCCTACGCACACCTATTTCCTCTCATTTGCTTCTAATCCAAGGATTGAAAATGTCATATTAGATTGGAATGGGAGCTTCATTAACAAAAAAAGCAAAAACAGAAACAAAAAAAATCAAGCAGAAAAAAACAGGAAAAAGAAAAAGAAAAACAGACTCAAAGAGATTTCAAACTAATTTTCAAATTCTTTGATTCATTTGAAATCTTTTCCTTCCCACAGCAAAACTGTCAGCCATTTAAGAGAATCAAACTAGCTTCAAGCATTACACTCAAAGTCTCTGCTTTTACACTGCTTTCTTGTGTACATTTAATGGAAACCGACTGACAAAAAAATAACCTATAGAATGCTAAGATGTTGATACTTCCATGAGAAATATGTTCTAGGACAGGTCAAAAAATTCAGTTACTGTCAACTTTTACTGGTACCACACCAAAAATCTGTCCTTTCATTCTCTTGCACAATGTGATGCTCTTGAGCAGCAGACGATTCAGTAGCCTGAACTGCTTCATCTTCTCTTTGTGAAGTGTTTATCTATTTTGGTATTGGAGTGGAGGTTCTGTTATATTTATTTAAACCAGGATCTAAACACACAGAGTTAATTCTTTAATGAAGGTTCCCACACTTGAAAGTACTGACACAAATTTTTCCTTTGTAGGAAAGGAGAATGAATGCATTTCTTGAATGTTTTTAATGATATAATACATTATCATGATTCACTAAAAACAAAAGTACTTTTGCAGGTCTGAGTAAGTCACTAGCACCATCAAAAAATGCTCCCATCAAAGATAAGCAGGCTGATTTTCATTATTCAGAGTGTTGTTGTGTCTGGTACCTGTCTCTGTGCCTTACCCAATTCAGCAATTCTTATGTTTCCCAGTGCTAGGACACCCTTGTGACAATGACACCACAAGCACATATTGACCCCACCATACTGATGCTATGAATGATGACCTTTCAGTTCTGGGTGCTCTGTTGGATAGTGCCTACAGCTATAAAACATCTCCTTCCAAGTAAGCTTCCCCAAAAAGGTAATTATTGCTCCTGCAAATCTCTGTACATGTTCAGAATGGCAGACTGACGTTAAAAACCAGTGTTAACCACAATGTCCCTCAAAAAACTGATCAACATGGTAACCCATGGCACAATTAAATCAATTTTTCATAGCACACCCTGAATAATTAATTCGATACACAGATTCCTTTAACAATCGATTAAGTGATTTGCACTCCTATTTTTCTGCATACCAACAGAAATTGTTTTCAAGACAGTGAATGACTATTATATCTTCTGGTATCTACTGAAAGGCTGGCAATCATGCTTAGTTTGAGTTTTAGGAAATTATTAATCCTATAGGTTCCTACAATAGTTTGGTTTCCATTAATATCCACTTCATGCCAAGTACTTCTGCACTACTGAGGACAGATCTGAGGGTAGATCATTCAGAAAAAGTGGTCAAAAAATGAAGGATGAGTTAGTTGCCAGGCTGTAAAATGCTGAACTGGTATTTCTAGCAATGACTTTTAAAAAAACTATGATCAATTTTGTGTTCTTTCTCCTACCCAATGCCACAACTTTGTACTCACCACCTGTACAAGGAAATATCCATAACCTAAATTTCAGATCTAGTTTCCAATGCATTGTTTATGGACATTACAAAATAAGCATACTTTCAATCATGCTGTAAATAGTGGCATGGCCAAGTCAGTCTGTCTTACCTAGAAAGAAACTGTATGACTTGAGTTTGCCCATATTTTTCCTTGTAAATGGGTTCCAAGTGTATGAGACCACAAGCAGCTGAAGGAGCCAGAGTTGGGGAAAAATTATGTTACTCAATTTCACATAATTTTAGCCCTCTGAAGAGCAATCACCTAGTTGTCTAGGCTTCTCTGTAGGTAGAGATGATACTTCCAAAGGGTATTTCATCCCTATTTTAGAATAAATATGCTTTACAGTGGACCTCTTACTATGAGGCAACAAATTATTTTACTTACAGCTTCATACAGAAGGAGACAGATACCAGAGTCTCAACATTTCTGCTTCATTCTGCCTTGGTTTTTTGAAAATAAGTTCCATTCCCAGGATAGTTAAGAAGCACAAACAAGTCAGTATCAGTGTTCTGCATGAGTGCAAAAAGCCTTCTACAGGAAAATGGAATTAAACCCCACTTTTCCCAGATTTTCAGTTTAACTGAGTTAAGTGTAGAAAGAACACTGTAGCTTTTCCTTACAGAAGATCAGGAATCAGTGGATATTTGAACACAGCAGAAGGCTGACTCTGAGACAGTATCACAGGCATCCTCTCAGCATTTCATTTGCCCTAATGGCAACAAGTAATTGAGAGTCCTTAAAAAATGTAATGGTAAAGGCAGTCTGGTTTGTTGGGGTGCCAATTTTAGACAGTCCCTCCCATCTTACACATGGAGAGCACCTGCATCTGAGGCTGAACACTACAGCAGACTCCTTTAAGGCACAGAGCCTGTCAGCTGGGATTATACTGGATTACACTGGTTGAAGCAAGCGTTACCTGAGAAATTACTCCTTATGCTACTTAAGATTAGATCAACCGATTGTACAGTAATAGAAGTAATTTTACAAGGAAAAAGAAGTCTGCATTTAGAGGATGAAGCAACCTTAAGATAGATGCAGTATGCAATTATCAAAAGGAAGTCTTGTGCAGATTTTTTTACTTTATCAGGTAGATTAATAAAAGTAATGAATGAAGGGAGCATGGCATATGCTATCTGAATTTTAGTGAGGTATTTTGGAATCTCTCGAAACAAATCCTAGTTTTCTAGTTAATACAAATTACCATGGATATAAACATCATTACGAGGATTGAAAACTGACTGAAAACATAAACAAAAGGTGATAATGAATGACAATGTAGGAGTGAGAATGTGTCTACTGAGGATCACAGGAATCAGAGCAAGACATGGTTATTGCTAAGTACCTCCATTAGGGGAAGGAAATACTTGTAGTAATGAAATTTCCACATAATGCAAAACAGAGATGAGTTGAGTAGCCAAGTGTTGATAATAAAGTAACACAAAGGGGTCTATAACAATTAGGAGCATGAACAGACTGATGGTGAATTATGATTTACTCAGGGAAAATGCAGAGCCATTCAGGAACAGAAATGTATTTTATGGCTTGTCTACATGTGAAAAGCTGCCCATGCATCTGTACAGAACAACTACATTGGTAAAACTATCAGGGTATGTCCCTTGTGCAGTCATTCCAGTCTGGGATAAAAAGGATTTGTTTACTCTCAAGTCAAGTTACTTTTATTCCAGAAAACCAGTTCCCAAGGGAAATTATGCTGGAGTAGCTGGATGCAGCTGTGCTGTGCGCTGGGCTGAGTAAGGATGCAGTTATGCATCAGCTCTGCCACCAGCAGGATTCAGTCCCCCATGAAGCCCTGTAGGGGCTCTGCTGGGGTCTGTGTTCTCCTTAGCTACACTGGCAGGACTTCTTTCTTGACAAAGGTCCTGAGACCCAGCCATAGGAAAAGTCGGGAAGGCAGGAATGGCAAGGGGCCTGCAAATGCCAGGGGTGGTAGCTCAGACATGATTTTGCAATGCAAAATTGGAGCAAAACTGGTTTAAGGGTAAATAGGATTCACAGCAGGGGAAAGGGAGGTGGCATGGTGCTCCCTGGGGTGGTCCCTTTATGTAACTACCTCGCATGGCTGTCCCAGCAAGGTGCCACTGAGCTTTGCTCACTGTCAGAAACACTCAGTGCCACAGAGGGGCATTTGAAGAGAAGGGTGGAAAGTGCTGACTCACAAGGAATGACCAGAGGAGTTAAACATGTAGCTGGCTAAAAGCAGGCTGAGTGGGGAACTCTGTAGTACTTTATAAATACATGAGTCTGGAGATGAATTTTCTCCGAGTGACACTAGAAGTCATGGCATGCAGCTAAGAAAGGTAATTTAGAGTAGGAGCCAGATAAAACTTCCTGACAAGGAACAACATTAGCCTTGGCAAACCCAAAGGGAAGATGAAGAGATGAAAACTCAGCTAGTATGTGGGAGATCATGTAATCTGATTTTCTGGGCTTGAAGGGAAGGTAAATTCACAACAGGAACCACATCAAGTGGAAAGCAGAAATTCTTAATATTTAACTCTGACCCTGAAGAGGTCAAAGCTACAGTGATAGCCTTTAGTCTCAGGGGACTGTGTAGGCACTGAGAGTTTGAGGAGTCCCTTCCCCAGAAGGGCCACATTGTACCTGGATATCTCCTGCAGCACAGGGAGCCCTGAGGACAGTCCTGCAGCCAAGCCTCATGCAGAGGAGCTTCATTCCCTCCACCTTGCACTATTTAATGATGAATTCCTAGTGCGGAGACAGTTCTACAATGCTCAAATAAATTGAAAGGGATCAAAGTTTAGACACTTGATGTTATTTCTTAATTGAAAAGCCTGGCTGACCCTTGAGACAGTGTTACTGCTGTCAGGAGATAAACCAGGAGCATGAAATCCTTCTGCCACTCCTTTGCCTTAATGGGGGCAGACACACAAAGGGGGTACCTCTGCTATGGTAAATGCAAAACCAGGGGATTACACCTACCTGGATGATAAAGTGGCACTTTGCTCAATTTGTCTTGCCAATATTCCATGCTGCAGGATGGAAACTGTTCTCAAAATAGGTTTCTAATTTCTGTACAGATTAAATACAACCAAGCTACTTTACTTGCTGATAATTTATCTAATACCTCTTAGCTGTGCAGTCACATTCACCACAATGAGTTGAACAAGGAGATATCAGGTGTCCTGTGGAAATTCAGAGAATTACTAATAAAAGAGAAGCCTGCTTGGATTAAACATACATTAGTACTGCTCTTTCAGGCTGCCACCTCTAAATCCTTATTCTCTTGATGTCACTGCTACATCCTGCCCTGCCTGTCAGCATCCATCTCATGCTTGTTAAATTCCTGTGCCACATACTATCTTAGCTAAGCCAAAGGAAGAAGGGCCAAAATGTGCTGTGAAGGATCAGGGTTCATGTCACCGTGATGGAATGAAAGTCTAGACAAGCCTTTTCAAGGAACTAGCTGAAGTGTCACCTAAAGTTCAGCAGCAGGGAACACCACGAAAATTTCTAGTAGAAAAAAACCCAGAGAAATAAAGATTTGTATGACATATTCAATAGATCTGTGATCTTGTATGACTGAAGTTCTTACTCTCTGGGCAGCAGTGAACCGTTTAGGATCACAGATGAGATGAGAGCAGCATATGCTTTGAATTCTCACAGGATTTTCTTACAAGGATTTCTACAAGGAAGAATGATCTTGCCTTTAAGTTTTAAACTTGCAAAGTAAAAAAAAATCTTTACTATTTTTTTATACTAGGTGTATCTGTATAAATGAGAAGTAGAAACAGTTTTATTTCAAAGCTCTTACTGTAAACTCACATAACTGCAACTGGGCTCAGAAAAAAAGTTGCAAATAATTCAGGAAATTACAGGCGTGTGAGTCTCTGTGTTATTTTGTATGTCATAAATAAGGAGCATCCTTGAGACAAGAGTACATATCTCAGTATCTCAAGTATATGTTCTTCATGTCCCTGCCAATTGACAAACATCAACAGAAGAAAACACAGAAAGTCAGACTTTCTGGTTTGCTCTGCAGAATGGATGCATCCAAAGTGCTGAAAGGAGGTTGAGAGATCACTGAAACACTTAGCAAAGCCCTTCCTGCTCCAGCTCCTGTTGGTGGGGAACCTCCACAGCTGGTGGAGAGGAGAGAAACAGCAGGTAACACTAAAAGTCCAAGAGTACCTTATGTAAGTCACTAAAGGACTTAAAAGGAGGTGATAGAAAATTATGCTTTTTTGGTTTGTTTGTTTGCTTGTTTGGGTTTCTTTTGTTAAAAGCATGAATATTGTTACTTATTTGTCCTCTGAATACTCCTTGCTCCCCTACTTCATCTATGATGAAAAGGTTCTGTTTGGTCTGCATGTTACTTTTTGCAAGAAATTATTGACATTAACTTGGTTTAGTGTGAGAGAAGTAGCTAGAGATGCCTTTAAGTCCACTTCCTGTGTAAGGCAAGGCAGACATATGTAGAAAGGAGATGTGAGGTATAATTATCTATCACTTATAAACAGCTGTCTATATTGTTTTTAATTCTATTTTAGTCTGTTTTATCCTATTTATTCAGCAATTCAGAAAATGAGCAAAGACATTCTCTTAAAAAGCATTTCTTCTTGTTTATTAGGAAACAGTGATTATTTCAAGTAAAGATTCAGTGATTTAAAGAAAAGTGAGTATTGTTTCCCAAAGTCTGCCTCTAGGGTAATGCTCGAAAGATAAGGTGGTCTGGTGATAACTACTGTTTGCTGTAAACCTGTCTGTTTAGGGAATAATAAAATAAATATTAGAGGGTCAGACATGTGGCTAGTAGCTAGCACATGCTATGAACAGACGCATGCTAGTAAAGACTGGTAGTTCATTCATTTTGAATTAAACTGTAAATCAAGGAACTATGAATGTGTGGGAGGAGAGGATTAAAAATTTAACAAAAAAGCTTTTGGTTTCTTAATTCCATGATCTGTCACATCTCTCCATCTGTGCAAAATGAGTGGGTGTTACAGAAAAAAACCTGAAAGGGTGGGATGTTAAAATGGTTTACACTGAAGTTCCTGTGCAGCGTGGCTGACTTCTACGCTTCCCAAACAGCACCATTTCAGAACACCTCTGCTTTTCTACACAATCAAGCCAGACATATTTATCACTAGTCAGACAAAAAGCGATTTAAATAGCTGGACTGAAAATGGAAATAAAGGCCTTATCATGCTTGAAAAATGCCATTTACTTTAAAGGAAGGTTTTATTCTTAGTGAGCACTAGTTTGAATAATAACAGAAAGCGACAGATGAGATATTCTGCCAGTGTGCATTGAGAGAATCTTAGGCAAAACAAAATCTACCATTGGAGAACCAACAAGAAAGAGAGATTACACAACATACGTCTGAAAGGAAAATGACAAATGATTCCAAGATTTTATTGTAATTTTACTCCAGGAAGGGAACTTGCTATTCCTAAGCACCAAGAATTGATTCCTACACATTTTAAAAAGTCATGAAAGGGAGGCTGGTCCTTAGAAGTGCTCTCTGACAATGAAGTACAATGCCCAGAAACTGACACAGTTAGCTGAAAAGTTAATATATTTAACAGTGAAAGGAATAGTTTTAAGTGCAACTCCTGAAATAACATCATGTAATTCACATATCTCCTTAAGTTGCTGGATCTGTTACTTATTTTAAACTGTCTCTATATTCAATCACAGAGACTCTCATCTGAAAATGTGAAGTAGTTCATCCCTAACTATAGCTAGTCTCTGTGCAGGGAAAGACCTCAGGCAAACTCCTCCAGCGACACAGCTGGCTAGAGCAACAAAAGCAGTACCAGCAGAGTTTGGACCGCAACAGGTTCCCATATGCAGCTCTACTTCTGTCATGAACAACCTCCATGTCCTGAACAGCAGCCCATCTGAATGAAAAAACAGGGGAGTAAAAATCACTGGGGTACTGCAAGAATGCAGACCCAAACCAAAATGACACATAAATTCTCCTTCCTACACAGGGATCAAAGTAGGGAAGATTGGTTGAAGCATCTTCTCTCGCTTCAGAGCACGTGTTATCTCCCTTTTAATAAAGAAAGGTACTATTAGTCATGATCTCCCACTCCCTCCTAGGTCAGATAAATCAAAATTCCCATCTGGCTAGTGCTTGGGAAGTTTCATTACAGGCCTTTCATATTTCTGGTGTCTCATTATCTTTGGAGGACGTTCTTACACTATTGGCAGCCATTCCAGCTTGTCCCTGATTGAGAGACTACTCACAACATCAAGGAGGGAGAAAAATAAAATAAAAACCCACTCAGCAGAAGCCAATGATGGTAACTGGAAGAAGCCTAAACTAAGAATGGGAAAAGAAAGAGTCAGTTGAGATGTGGGCTGTGTGTGGGAAAGTCTCCTCCCTGGGCGCGTAACTGGCTGGCCAGGAAGTGGGGAACTGCAAGAGGATACCTCCAAGACAAATACAGGAATAATCAAATGAGAGAGACCTTTCATCAAAAGGGAAAACCAACCATAAATACTAGTTCCATCCCTTCTCCCCCTCACCCTTTTCTCCACCCTCAATGTTGTAAATGCTGTCTTAACCCCACAGATATATTTGCCTCTCCTGTGAGCTAAATCTGAAGCCTCCTGGAGCCAGTGATTCCAAAGGGCTTTACTAGGCTCAGAGGGGTCTTAGATATGGTGGCCCTGTTTCATGGGAAAATTCTTTCCAATCTCATGAACTATCAGAAAAGAAGGAAGGAAGAAGCCTAAGAGCCCACCATCCTTTCTTCCTGCCACCTGATAGAGTGAGCAAACAGAGTGTTTAGTCCCGACTGTACAGACCAAGATGTGTGGGGACAAACCCAAATTGGCTTTTGCAGAATAGCACAAAAATTGTCCGAGGGTGCAAAGTACAGAAACACAGAATCACAGAATAGCTGAGGTGGGAAGGAACCTCTGGAGATGATCTGGTGCAACCCACCTACTCAAGCAGGGCTAGTTGTGCAGGACCATGTCCAGACGGATTTTGAGTATCTCCAAGGATGGAGACTCCACAACCTCCCTGGGCAAACTGTTCCAGCTCTCGGTCACCTGCACAGTGAAAAAGTGTTTCCTGTGTTTCAGTGTGTGCCCACTGCCTCTGGTGCTGGAAGTGTGCACAAAATCCATTCAAGGACCTTGAAGAATCTTGGGTACTGAGAATTTGAGCACTGACATGCTTATTCCTAATCTGGTTAATTTAAAGGTAGCCTGAGTTTGCATTTAACCCATTTTAGTCTTACACACATCTAAGGTCCAAAAGGTAATCTATGGTTTTTTTGGTTCCCTTAAGCAGTAAGTCAGATTAAAAATATACATTTCTGCTCATTGTGGTACTTCATTGCAGTAATACAGATAATTGCCCCCCCAAGTTCCCTTTCAGCTGCAGTTGTGTTGCAGTTAGACAGGCATAGTCAAAAAATATGATATAATAACATTACCTATAAGAAGGCTCCTAATATATTCATAAAGTATAACTCTGAGGTAGTGGCTTTTTCAACTACATCTTTGACCATGACAATAATACCTTTAAAAGTGAAATTTTTGCATTTATACATCATTCATGAATTTGTTTTCCATTATGTTAGCAGTTTTAGGCTTGCTGTATCTTGTACCCAAAATGTTCTAAATAGGATCAGGCAGGGAATATTTACATTTTAATTAAAAAATATTGCAATAAACTGGAGCTTATGATTGAAAAAAAAGGGGGGGGCAGAAGGAAAAGCAGGTTACTACTATTTAATTCAATCAGCTTTATTTTTTACTGGGGCTTTTCTACAGACAACTTACGGCGCAAAAGTAATTTTTTGTCATGCAAATTGTTCTGAGCTATTATTATACAAATTTATTCTTGAAAGCCTTCAATTGCTTTTCAGAACAATAATAAGCTTTAAGTGGTTTATATCTGAAATGGTTTTTCCAAGCTTGGAAATCACTGAAAGAAGAAACAATGCATAGAAAAAGTTCAGTTCAACAAGATCACAATGAGGACAAAACAGGTCTAATTCTCCTCACTTCCTGCCACTTCAGCAGCATTAAGGATTCCTATCTATCTGTTCCCAGGCCTTTTGGACTTGTGTTATCAGAGGGATGCCAGGTAAAACTGTCTTGATGTAAATGGAAATCTCTTTCTCCATGTTTGTAGATTCCTAGTAAGATAAATTTAGTTAAATGGAAAGAAGATAATGGATATCCTGGTGTGGCACTTCTGGATGCTTCTGTTCCAAAGAAGAAAATGGACATAAAATTGGTAGAAGTAGGACATGTCAGGCCTGAATGACAGGAGCTGGAAAACACTTCTCAAAAAAGCCAGCATCTGGAATGGCTGTGAGGTCCCTCCATGGCCCCACAGGTCTAAGAGGCAGTAACTTTTCAGTCCTGAGGAGTTCTCAGTTCAGCAGGAGCAAGAGCAGGGAGACTTGCCCTTCTCCAAGAACCAAGCTTCTCAGGAGTGTGTCAGTCTTGTGCACTGGGAAACCTGAGCCACCATGCTGCCACTGGAACCTGAGCTGCAAGGTTTACAACAAACAAGCAAGCTAAGGATGTTTAGGTTAGTCCTGTATTACCATCACATTGACATGGCAAACAAGAAAATAAGCAATTATCTTAGCCCACCAAAGGTTGCTTCAGTCAGGAAACAGGGAAATGTGGTGTTAACACTGGAAAGAAAACCAAGTTCCCAAACCTCTCAAACTTCTTCTAAAATGACTAAACCAGAGAAAAATGACTCAAAGAAACTCAGTGGATATCAGATAATATTTGTTTCAATTCTTTCTGTGTACACTTCCCTTTATTCCCACATGAAACCTGAAATGATGTCCCTCAGATCCTGTCTCAGAAGCTGTACAGTCTTCCACTTCTTCTCCCCAAAGACTTAACCCTGTTCAGGTTACTCGGAAGTCTGGAAGCCACTGGGGTCAGAACTGTCCAGACGTTAATGGTTGTAATTCCACGGTCAAACCTATTTCAGTAGAAAATGAAACCTATCCAAAAGAGCAGACAAGCCCCACTCAGAATACGGATGCAAGATACATACCAGAACTTAAACATGTCTGGTATCATCACTATCATATTTTCTGCCCATATCTGGGTTTGCAACAGACCTTTTTTTTCCAGTTCATTACATCAGCTTGCAAGTCAACCGTAAGTCCTTCCAGAAAACGTAAAGTGGATTTAAAAAGAAACTGATGACATGGTTTAAAGAAAATGGATTAGCCTTCTGACTTCTGTGCATTTGGGCCATGCATTTAAGTTTCTTCCCACAAACACGGGAGCTTGAATATCACTTAAAAATTACAGCACAGATTCTAACTTGTTGTCAATTCAACTTTGTATCACTTGTTTCTGAGCTTTTCACATCCAGCATCATAAGATCTGCAAACAACTGGGAAGATGTGGCAAATTTCTATGGAGGACAACTTCTGGATTACCCTGAGCTCCTCTTATGAGTCTCTAGATTCTTTGGTCCATTCCTTGGAAGTGCAATACGAAGGAGCTCCCTGGATCTGTGTGTGGATTACAGATGTACTATTAAAAATGGTTTTGTTTTTGAGAAGCAGTTCAGTGCCCAGAGCAAACTAGTGCTTCCATAACTGCAAAGTAGGCAAGGGAGTAAAGTCTGTCACTCCAGCTTGGCACTACACAACACAATTTATGTGTTTCAAAAGCATGGCCTCAGCAAACAGTGCCAATCATTTAAAAGTAAAGATAAAGGGATTTAAGCAAAAAGCTTGAACACTTCACATAGAGGAATTCTTCAGGGCCAGGTTTTATGGAGCTCTGAGCAACACGGTCTAGTGAAAGGTATTCCTGCTGATGGCATGGGGGGTAGAACTAGATGATCTTTAAGGTCCCTTCCAACCCAAACTGTTCTATAATTCTGTGATTCTATGAAATATTAGCTGAGAGCATGTGCAGGATTAAAATCTCAGCTATGAGAAATTTATATATAATTTTATGTAATGGATGCAATTTCATATACAGTAATAATAGCTGAATTATCGAGAGGCCAACTATACATCTCAGTGGTCATTTGCATTTGCAGCAATTATGCCTACAACATAATAATAGTAATTATCCCTGCTATTGTCCCCTATTTAGCTGGAAAGCTAGGTCCACAGCTTTTTTTTAAAAACTACCGACATGGAAATCAGGACTTTATTTATCCATGTATCATACCTAACCACATCTTTCTTTTATAGCATCTGATACAACTGTTTATACTAAGACAAGGTAAAGTGACTGACATGCAATATTCTTTCCTGCCATGATGTATTGCAAGAAAAACCTGGAAAGTTTTTAGAATGAAAATTAGGTTCTTTATGTGTACTTAGAAAACTACCAATCATGTATATTTGGGGAAATACAGTAGTCACCAAGAATAGAGCTTCATTGCAGATTCAGTCATATTACTTCTTGGTGATTAGAGACAATAAAATGTAGTGTCAACCTAAGCTCATAGGAGATCAGGGGTTTGATTCAAATTCCACCAGAATCAAGGGGAATGTTTTCCTAGGACTTGAGGAAGCTTTGGGTCAGATTTTGTGGCATGCTTGCAGATTTTCTTAACATGAGGGTCTGAGTGGGAGATGGGGAATGGTGCTCACCAAAACAAACCTCTGTTTCAGCATTGCAAGCTCTATGTGTGGCTACAGGGATGCAAGTAGCACTCCTATTTCCCCGTGGCATTGGACCTGTCTGGGAAGAATCCACTGAATCCAATGTCAGGTATTCCACGCTGTCTGAAGCCGTTAGGAGATACATGGCACAGCTGGCCCATATGTGCCACATGTTGGGCTAACCAAAAGTATGGACTCACGTCTCACCTCTCGTGTGGTTCCAGTAAGCCCCACAACTCCTGCAAGGCTGAGCTCACACTCAAAGAGAAGAGCTCCAGACAAACCTGGTATCAAATGCAGATTCAAGCCTATGCTGACATGCGTTATGGATTTGACACATACACTGCCTTGCTGGCCAAGCTTGAAGGGAGTACAACTTCTTCAAATTTTGAAAAAGGATAGGATCCTGCCTTTTAAAAAGAGGAGCATGATATGAAAGTGGAAAGGACACTGTCTTTTTTTACTTTACCCTTTACACACTTCGGTACTATTTGGATTTTCTTTTCTTCCCTGATGACTCTCATCTCCTGGGACCATAGTAAGAGTTTATTTTAAAAAAACAGAATTTAAAAAGTCATAAATATTGAGTTGTCTTTCTAGTTAAAAATACAGAGCCATTGAACTTGACATTAAAGGGTCATCTAAAACCAGCCATTGATTTTTAGATAGTAGGTGGGACTTTTGAACTCAGAAATGGCAATGAGACCACAGAAATATAAATATGAAACTGAAAGGATTTTGATAACTTCCCTAGACTATTAAGCAAATTTGGGGACTGATGTTACTTAAAACTGGAGGAAGCAGGTTAATCTATTATTTCTGTTTTCATAATCTTCTGCCACACTATGCAATTTTCAAACTTTTCATCAGTTTTTGAAGAATTTCTTGACACTTAAGTAATTTTTATTTTTTACAGAATTTACAGAACTTCTCATTTCCATTGAATCTGAAAGATGTATTTAAAAGACGAATGACCATTTTTAATAAATTTCTACTGAAACACTGTTAAAAACTATTACTAACAATATCTGAAAGAGCTCTGACATTTTGCATTTCCCATTTTTCCTTTCAAATGTTTTGGCTAGGTCTGATAATACTACAGCACTTAAGTCACTGTAAAGTTTCATTAATTAAGATTTTAATATGACTAGCTGTAAAGAATTCTGGTGAATAGTAACATAGAATTATTTAGCAATTTTTTTCTTTGCCCTATGCTTTTTCTCCTCTATTACTTAAATCTTTCTGTCCTCTCAAACTCTCCTGTTGCACATGTTGCACATATCTCTCACGGTAGGAAGGAGACTGCACTTGCTCAAGTATCTAGTGAGGTGGCATCAGAAGATGCTACACTTCATGAAATGGTTTCCACAGAGACTGAGTGAGGTCCCTATTTTCTAGCTCTATCTGTACAAGCCTGGAGGACAGAGACTTTCAATCTTTTTAATACCACAGCTTAGAGATGGCTCAAGGAAGGTCAAAATATTCAGCTTCCATGAGCTGCCAAAGACACTCTGGTTGTGAGGTGATCCCACACAGGTCCCTTGGGCCATGAAGTAAAAAAAATGGGGACAAAACCCCACTTTTCCATTGGCCCAGCTCCTGACCAGCAGGCAAAGCTGTCGGCCCTTTGGACCTCGCTGCTGTGACCTCCCAGCCTGGGGCTGCAGGTGAGGAAGGAATGCCCTTCACTCCTCTGACCTAGGCTGGCTGGAACCAGCCCCCATGTGACTGCCTGCTCCACACCTGCCTAAAACACTGGCTAGTGAAAGCTCAGTTACTTTGCAACTCTAATTGCTTTCATGCCTGCCTCGAAATACATCTAAATGAAGCTCAAATAAATCTAATGACTTTATGTACTTGTTATCATGAACCTCAAACAATGGCAAAATGATGAATAGCTGCATGTTGCAATTCAAACTTTTATTACAAAAAAATTTCACAACAATACCCTAGTATAGTCCATGGTTTTTATATTGCCTGTTTTACCTCTGCTTTTAAATGGTTCTCGTGAATCTGCAAAAAGACCATTTATACAGTTATCTTAAAGAAGTCACATTTACCTTGAGCAGAAATTGGGAAATGAATTATAAGCATGTGTATGTACTTGGTTTGATTACGTTTGGGTTGCAGACCTTTTATAAATGTACATTGAAATATTTTTTTCCTAATAGAAAATATTCTTCCAAGTTGGATTGCAGTCATCATGGCATACGAAGAGAATATGAGCACATTTGCAAAGCAGGCTGGAAGGCAGCGAAGGGAGACAGAGAAACTTGACAGAGCTCTAGAGCAAGAGTTGATATTTACTGAAGAGATCCTTCAGTTATGACTAGAGGAGTGTGTGGCACTTAGAAATAATGAAAATTGCATTTGTTTTATGGGCATTATGCAATTACTGTCTTAAAACATATCTTTCACTTTTACTGCATTATTTACTAGGCTTGTAAACTCTGAAATCTCTGTGTGGATTATATTTAAAACTTGCAAACATAATTTTGCTGTAACATCACAGTTTGCTAGTGTTGAAGATGGAGCTGTACCCCATCCAGAAAGTCTCTGAGGTCCATGTGTACAGGAAACCCACTGTCAGAAAGAGGCTGAATGGCCTCAGCCTGCAATGAAGTGCCTTCAGCTAGGTACTGCAATAAGTGTCTCTTGCCCCAGGAGGATGACTGACAGTGCTGGGATTAAGGGTCCAGGGCACCCGGTTGTCATGGGGACCTGGGCACCGCCTCCATGGCAGGCAGACGAGAAGGCACACACAGCTGGCTGATGGCATTCAGGCTTGTCTGTGCTGGTGCTGTAAACAGTGGGCATTAATTAAATCATTAGGGTTATAACATAATGTAAACCATGTTATCAAGGAAACTGCCTAACTAAGCAAAACTCCTGGGGGTAGTACTGGTGCAGCATCTTTGCCCATACTGAGTGCCCCAGGAAGGCACCCAAAGGCTCCCCAAGACAAACTGGAGAGCTGCTGTAAGTTTAAGGACTCCCTGAGCCAGGTATTTGCTTAAGTGTCAGTGTTCTAGGCATCCTAGGCAGGAAAATTCACTTTTTTGCCCCTAAAATAAATGCTCTTGGTTTGCTACATCAATCCCAAAGCTGAAATGAGTATTTCTACCCGCATTTGTGTTGAATGTGTTGTTTCCTCAATACAGACATAAATTTATTTCTAGATTAAATATTTATACATTCTAAATATATAAATATTAAAATATATTATATATGGATTTATACATTAAATACATATGTCTATATATAGGTATTCATATGGATGTATATTATTTTCATACTGCCTCCCTGACAAGAAAAAAGCTATTGAATATTTTGCCAGGATTTTCTAATCTCTGATAAAGTATGTATACCTGACATGCTGCATGTCTCACTGCATTACAGCCTTTGAAGAGTCTGCAGTGCTTTAGGCATCACACAAATATGAGGATTGTGAACTTGGGCAAGAGCTGGCAACGTGCAAGCAGTGATGCTATTTTTCTCTTATTTTAGCTAAGATTTCTCCTCAGCTGGTTGGGGTTTTTTTATCCCCAAAGCTTCTAATGTAAAATATTTTCAACTCTAATTACTTCAGATTGTGACCTGTCATATCAAGAATATATTTACATATGGAGCAGACAGTAATACATCTGCTTAAAAGGAAGAACCTATCACTGCTTCTTCAAAGCCAAAAGGCAACTTAAATTTCTGGCTGAAAATGTACACATAGGTCACAGCTCAAAGACTGTCAGGCTCAGAGCATGTTTTTACATATATTATTGTATGGTACTTAGACAGCTTAGAGTATTTTAAAGCAGGGCAAAAGGCCAGTGTTCTTGCAAGCCTATCATCTTATTGCTACACTTTTGCAAAGCAGAGCTCTTTTCTGGGCTTGTTTTTGGGACTATTGCGCATTCACAGCTGCTGGGTGGGCTGTTACTAGCTGGCAGAGTGGGATCAGCTGGATCTGTTCACTCTCTGTATCACCAGTGGGATTTAAAATGTCTCTCTCTGAAAAGGATGACAGATTTCAATGAGAACACACTTTTACTCGGTGAGAGAAAGGATAGAGAGGGAGCGGGGAAACCCCACGTCTGGAGGACGCGTGTGCCCACCATTCCTTCAGAGGGAAGCCGCAGTCATCAGAAATGCTTTTAGGCTGTCAAAGCAGAGTGTCTAATACGTTGTGCCACAACTGGGTTGGCGTTGTCATTACTCTTTTATGTGTGGCATCTTCCCTCCTGCCCACGCACTGGCACTGGCTTGTTTGGGTGTGCTGTAGCACCCCCTCGCTCAGAGGGGAGTGACAGGCGCCCCAGCTCAGGGCAGCAGTGGCCGGTGGCGATGCTGAACCCACTGCACAGAACAGAGTCTCCATCTGGGGGATGCAGTGATGAGACAGGATGCAGTGACATCCACTGTGTGCTTCCCAGCTACAGAAGTCTGCTTGTAAAGGCAAACTTGGGCCAGGCTTGGAAAAGGCCTGAAACAGCTCAGCAAACCTGTACTTACGAGACTGGGGTTTTGTGTGAATTGCACGTACCAACGAATGAGGGCAACTGCATTTAAAAATGGGCTTAAGATGGTATTTGAATCCCTAACCTACCTAACAAAACCTGGTATTATTATATCTAATAATAGTCTAATACTGTGCATTTATAAGGTCTTTTTCTGAGTCAGTCTGACTATGAAAGATCTTTCTGAAGACAGTTAAACATCATGAAAAATTCACAGCACTACCTTCCTTGTGTCAAATCAATCATAGAATCATAGAACGGTTTGGGCTGGAAGAGACCTTAGAGAACATCTAATTCCAACCCCCCTGCCATGGGCAGGGACTCCTTCCACTAAACCAGGTTGTTCAAAGCCCCATGCAGCTTGGCCTTGAACACAGCTGGGGGAGTTTCAACTTTGATGTCACTTAAATATTTATACAGTTCCTTCAAACTCACATAATGCCAGAGGGCCAACACATTCACAGGAACCAGAACCACGTGCAGGTCTTACACAGGTTCTTGTGAAGAGGTGCTGCAGTCTTTCTCACAGTGCTGCTGCTCCCAATTTTAGATGCACATCTCCAGCACATGCTCTTTTTAAGCAAGTATTTCTCAAATTCTTACTGGAGGTTTGATGTAAAGTGCTGTGAACTGATTAAAAACATCATGGAATTGTTTTAAAATTGTATGATGTTGCCAGAGGAATGGCTGCATGATGAGACAGCAACTTCCTTCATGCAAAAGTAAAAATGATCAAGAATTACTTGTTCTGAGTACAAGGTACTCAGAGAAATTTGTGAGATTATCCCCTGCATATAAAGATAGCCAGCAACATCAGACTGTTCATGTACTTTCATGATGGGGACAGGTTCTATAGCGATTCTTCTGAGGACTCCTGTCACCCTCAGACAGTCAACCCAATCTTTCCTCTACACCAGGAGAAAGTCTTGAAATCAGAAGACTGGATAAACTGTGGCTATCTACTGAACTGATACAGATGATGTAGAGACAGAAGGAAAAAAAAATGGACAAGAGACAGGGTACAAGGTATAGGTGACAAATTATGTAAAGAATAAATTCAGCATATGTTTGCGAGGAAATACCAAAAGGATATGGAAACTCTTGGAGAAAGACAAAGAGAAGATGACTTGCACTGGAGGAAAGACAAGAAACTACACCAGTGGAGAACAATACAATCTGAAGAGAGAGAGGAAAAAATGAAACATCAGGGTATAGCATGAAAAAGGAAAAGAGAAAAAATAGGAAAAATAGGGAACCTATACTGACAAATCCCTGCTACTCAGAGTATGCTTCTGTGGCTCCTCAGTGAATGCAACTGCTTTCTCAGTGCGTGCTAGACTTAATTTGCCATGAATGATAGATTTCAGAAGAACTTTAGAATTCAATATGTACTGTGAAATGTTCCCTGCTCAGCCACTCCTGTAGAGTGGGGAAATGGCAGGAAATCATTTCTAACAGCGAGTGTTATTTTGAGGGAGACATAATGGCTTGTTTGGTTTGACATCCAAAACAGATATAACTGCGACAAAAGCATTTAAATGCTAATCTGTCATTTACAGCGGGTAAACAAAAACTAACGTGCATAAAATCTGTGGTGCTTGTGAGAGAGTGCCCTAGAAGCCTGAAATACTGCTTAATTCAGAGAAGACAGGCATCTCAGCAGGCACAATTTATACCCAAAATACATGAATTTTGAGAGCAAATTTTAGGTACTCAAACCTTTCTTCCCCGGTGGTGGATTTGGATCATACAGTTTGGGTCTCAGAAATGAGTGATTTTTCATTTGCAGTGTATTTTCTGGAGATGGAAATATGCAGGCAGATATTTTCCAGGAGCAGTCAACACCTGCACAGTCCAATCAAAATGTACCCCAAATGTGCAAATTCAAGAGATACAGAGAGATCCTAAATTCATCACAAGGTGGCTCTGGGTGAGTCAGGAAGAAATGTGTTGCCTTGAACACAGGCCAGCCTGTTTCCTACGACACTGCCCAGGGCAACTGAGAAAAGCTTGGAGAATATGTCTACAATCACAGTGATTGCCACCAGCCTCCAAGGTGTGATACACAACCAAAGGTCACCAGGAATGATGCTTCTGGCAAAAGGCTCATCCCACTGCAGTGATGGAAAGAAAACGCAGATTTCTTTTTACTCTGGGATGAATAACCCTAGGTCAGCAATTTTAGTGCCAGATTCCAGCCATACCACAGAGCAGCAGGCTAGATCCTCAGACACTGTCTTTATAAGCAAAAGGAATGGACCTGAGTTTTGTGTCAGTATCCCAGGCTTTATCTCTGTTGCAAGGAGTCCTCTGTGAATTTCTAGAGGAGTAAAAAAGGCAAGAGTAATTTATTGCAAAGTATTGAAAAATACCTTCAAGACTTTAATGAAGATTTAGACCAACTTCTCTCAGGGATACACAAGCAAAGATGGAAAACCCTCAGATTGCACTGTAAACAAATGTACCTTGAGAAGGAAATTCACAATTTAATATTCACCTAGTTGTATTAAAATTTTCTTTAAAACCCTATTAGTCTCTCTATCCTTCTTGCCTTCCACATATAAAGATTCTTAATTATTCTGTTTTGCCCAAATTTGTGATTAGCTTCACTGTAGCTATGTTTGCTTTCTATCTATCTATCTATCTATCTATCTATCTATCTATCTATCTATCTATCATCTCTCCTTTTCTTTCTATTATGCCTGCTTGTATGTGGGAGTCTTCAATACACACAAATTATGAAAAGTCTCTACACTGGACAAAATGTGATCTGTGACTATCTCAAGCAGGCAAAATGACAGGAAAAGAAAGAAACTCAGTCACCTGTTCCTCCTCCTTGTAATGTGGTGTGATTTATCTCCTTATTATCTACTCACGTGGCTTTTGTCACGCAAGTCTCTTAGCTCTTGATAGCTGCTGAGTAACTTTTACAGAAACCATACTTTCACAGAAATAGAGAAATATTTTAATTTCCAGTTGATGACTGGCTGCCAAAAAGAACCCAAAACCCAAACAAAGCAAAAAAAACCACCACCCCAAAAAAATCTAGTGCAGTTAATAGGATACTCTGTAATGATCTGTTTGGATCTGACCTTGACATGGTCAGGCAGTCTGGCAGAACTGTTTCTAGTTCTGGACCTTCACTTCTTAACTTTCTTTTGTCTTTTCCCTATATACACTCTTCTGCAATACAGAAAAAAGCTATGTGTGCTCTTTGTATAGGGAACTGCACTTTCCTCTGATATTACACGTCCTGTTTGACAAATATACATTCCTGGAGTATAAATGTGAAACTGCTGTTGAGCTGGCAATTTTCCCAAGCCCCTCAAAGGGATGGTCATTTGCTCTATGCGGTACTTAGGTGCTGGTTCATGAGACGTCATCTTCTGATCATCCCTTGTCCAGTACTTGCTGTTTGTTCTGTGACTGAAAAGGGAAGAAGGGAAGGCTGTGCCTTTCCTACACAGAGCCTGTGCCAAAATGCACATTACAGATATCTTCCTAGAAATCTGAGATCATAGTTGACAAGTTTAGAACCAGCTCATCCTCCACTTATCTTGAGACGTACCCACAGGAGCAAGTGTAACCATTCAATTAAAAATAATCACCAAAGCCTGATTTTCTTTGTGCTATTTTACTTGTGGTTTTATGTTACTTATTTGAAAGCACTGATTGGACAAAAATTGGCAGAAACTTTCTTTTTTGAGAAAATTTCCAGCTCAGTTTCAAGTACAGACCTTAAAGGTATTCTAGAACTGTCTTAAAAATATTCTGTAGAATAAAGACGTCAACACAGTATTCAATTTTATGTTTTGAGAGTGCGAGAATTTACTATTCTGCGTCAAACTGTTCAGTTATGCTTGTGTGGGCTTAGACATTGCTCTTTCAGCCAACAAACATAATCTCATAGTGTGTCTAAGCCTCTCCACATAGATCTTACAAGCTTTACTCTGTTGTCAATATCCTGCCTTGGCTTTCATGACCTAGGTTCAGTGAACACTTCAGGACATTCAGCATATGGCATCAGACATCTTGATGACACCAAACCTTGCACACTGCTGTTTAATGACCTCTTGTATTATTTTTGTCTGTTGACTTTCTAAACCCATCAAAGCAGATTACAGCCACTTACAGTGTACATGTCTTCTGAGTCCTCTGCCCAGCTTAATACAGCAAGGAAATCACCTTATCTGTCAGATATTCACTGTACCCCAAAATCTCTCTAAAATACATCATAATCCTTCAGTTGGACTAGGAAAGGATCCCTTTTGAAAGATAATTACGCAATCTGTTTTAAACATCTTTTCCATTCTTATGTACAAAAAGGATCAGGTTTTACTCATTCTATTTTGAGAGCAGTTCACTGATGTCAACGGTGTAAGGTATGAATGCCAACAGCAGGCTACCAATTTTGGTTATAAAGTTCTTCTAAAATTACTTGAAAGTGACCCAACTTAATAATGTACAGAAACTGAGCCCAGGCACTACAGGTTATACATATTTGTCAGCCATAATTCTTGATAGTCTTGCATACATATACCTGGGATGAAATTTGCTGTGGTAAATACAAATGTGTTTGTCTTGCTTTAGATAGCCGCTTCTTTTTTATTTGAAAAGACGATTACAGCAGGACTTCCTGAGACTTGTTCTTGCATTCCCATCTTCTGTTGTTGCCCACTCTCATGTGAGGAAAAGTTAACAGGAATAAATATACATGTTAAGGTGGTAGCAAATTCAATCCTCTACCATTGCCAAGTATAATTTCACAACATGTGATTTGGATTGATTGGGACAAGGGGAAAATATAAGAAATAATTTTTTCAGCTCTTTTTGCCTGGACATCTTTGTTCTACATGCATAATCTGTAACAACCAATTTATACTCATGAAGAAAAACTGATGCTAAAAAAATGAAAACTTTTTTAAGTAGCAGCTGATGTTCTGCTTTAGCAAAGGGGTTACTGTGAGCAGTATATTTAGTTGTTTTGTTTTCTCCTCAGAGAAGGATCACATGCTGCATTTATGCAGGAAAATTTACTGCCACCTGACTAAAATTAGATAGTCCACACTTATGCTTTGAGTTTATGTCATTATCCTGGGAATGGTGTGGGAGTTTAAATCTATAATCTCTGCATACACAGGAAAAGGCTGAGGACTATTCTGAAAAAATGCAACAGCCTTGGAAATTCAGGCCTTAGCATTTGAATCATTTTTTTAATGAACTCTTTTAAAGCATAGGTACTGGAAAGCAAAAGTGGAGGGGAGAGGAAGGACAGGTAACCAAGCATACCATATGGGCACTTAATGTATCTGGCAGCCTGCTGTTTTATCACTCTGGAGCCTTGTAATAGTATTAGCTGACACAGACGTGTGGCTGTGCTTATCGGACGTCACTGCAGGGCCAAGGGACAGGCCGTGGTGGCACAGCCCCACCACTCCAGTGTACATCGCACGCCGCAGCTCTGAGTGGGCGCTGCCTCAGCTCCTGCTGCTCAGGCCTTCCCAAGGCCAGCTACTCAGCAGATTACAAAACACTCCCAGGTGTAACAACTCTGGATAATTTTTTTTATATTCTGGGATTTCTGTTGACAAATTTTGCTTCACTATCTTGACAAAGATTTTTTTTTTAAAGCAAGCTCAGAGCCCAGAGAGTTAGTAGTCATTGGCAAAACTGTATTGGGGGGCAGGGACGGAGGGTAGGAAGGCAACTGCAGCTCCCAGAAAGTGTACCAGCTCTCAGTAAATTAGTTGTGGGGATTTGTCAGGCAATGACAATTTTTAGTTCAGTCAGGCCTCTTTTTCTACAGCAGTTCCATATACTGTAGAATATTGCACACTATCTCTGCTCCCTATGGTAGGCTGTAAATTCAGAGGCAGGAACTAAATACCTAATCCAAACCCAGTGTCAGTGTTGTTTCGCGTGGATTCTACCTCACTGCACTCAACTGCACTCTGTCTGTCCAGAACTGAGCTCTTGCAGTAAGCTCATTATATAAAAACCAGTGCAAAATAATATTAAAATGTAATGCAAAATATTTCCATTTCCTTCAGATGCCTATTTCCCATCAACCTGAAAAATCAAAGAACTTTCTCACTCACCTGATATGTCTACTTGTAAGCCTCATATCCTATTTTCAAGATCTATCATAAGCAAATTGGTTTGAACTGTGACACAAATCCATGATGATGACCCTCAAACAGACTTAAGGATAAGTCATGAGCCTAATGAAAACTGCTTGCTCTTTTCATTTGCTCAAACACCTGTGCTAAATTCTTAAAAGAATATTTAAAGGATGTAAGAAAGTTTTCAGAAATTCCCAAGAGGCTGGCTTACATCTTACAAAAGCAAAAGCAACTATTATCCCAGAGAGCATATAAACAGAAACCATTCATCTAAAAGCCAGATTACAGCAAGACTCCATTATGAAGCCAATCCTGGATTAGTAAAGCCCTACTTTCTCCTTATTCTATATACTTTCTCCATTTTCTTTCAGCCAATATAAGGCCAGAGTAGACCAGATACAGTGGTTACTTGTTTTTTTTCCATTAAACTATTAACTAAGTAGGCAAACAACAGCTGTGCATCATTTTTTTACACACCTACAGGTGTGTTCATGTCTATGCTTATGATAACGGCTTTTCAGTAAAATTAACAAGGCAAGCCCTGCGGGACTAATTAGTTTTCCTTGCACAAAACTTTGGCAAGAAGTCAGTATTTCCTCTCATTTAACATTTTTGACTCGAACTGGCTCCATTTCTGCCCAAGTCAAAATCTAGCTTAACTGTTTTTAGCCACAATGGGAATTTCAGTCCTCAACTAAGAGTCTATCTCTGAGTCAGTGATTCAGCTCCCTGGACCTATCTTTTACTGTACATGGTCGGAACAATGCACTTCGTTTCAGTCCTGATCTAGTCAGAAGAGCCATGAGCAAGACAACTTGCAAATGCAGTAAATTCTAGGTTTGTCCAGAATTAGAAAAAGATACAATTTCTGGGATTTTTCAGCTGTCAAAACAATTGCTGTTCTTCCTTCTGTCACGTGTTCTTTGATCTCTATCCACTATTCTGTTGTTTCCCTTAGCACAGTAATTTTTTTCCTCAACAAGAGGAGCAGACCCGGGTTTTCAAGTTGAAGTGAAATCTTTTCTTTCATGTTCTTTATACTGCCAGTTCAATACACAAGTGTTAAGTCCTGAGACTACATCTGATCTGAACCATCTCATAGCTAATAAAATTATAGCAATGGGGTACAACTGAGAAAAATATAGAGCACTGTCTGCCCCTATCTTGCTCAACAGAAACAGCAATAGAAAAGTTTATGCAGACTAGCAAGTTATTCTCACAGCAGAAGGCATATTTAGAGACTCTGAATTAAAAATGAGCACATATGCTTTTATTCCTGGAAGTATGACATCCACAGTATTGGCAGTTTGGGACCCTGTGGAACAGATTCTTAAGCAGTTTCCACCCTTCTGGAGTACCAGATTAATTCTCCACAGATGAATGTGATGTAAATATGAAACATTTGGCTCCAGCTTGAAGCAGTCAGAAGTGATTTGCGGACTATCCCACCAGCACTCCAGCATGCTCTGAGCTACCTTATTATTCCTGTCAGCAAACCCTCAGATGACCAATGCCAAAAGCTTCTTCTTCCTCCCCTACAATGCAGCATTGTAAACCATTAGTGAGATACTCAGAAAAAAAACAAAACAAACCCCCCAAAAATCAATTAACTATACCAGTTTAATTTCAGATTGTGTCACTGAAACAAAGTCAAACACCTCAGGGGATGGAGGACCTCTTTTTACTCTCAGTATTTAAAGTTCTGGATCAGCTGTGACACAGAGCTTTGAGAAGAGCCATGATCAGCAACAACAGCATGTAGGTGTGCTACTTACATAGTGTACTTGCAATGTATTTTTTGAGTAGTAACTGAGGAGAAGAAACTATTATTTCCATTGCCAGTACATGCTTTGATCTATAAAAATACCCTACTAGCTACTTCTGGATAGGGCAGATTCATTTCCTAATCTGACTGCACAACAGAAAGCTTGAATATTACACTTGTGATAGAAATAAGGCACTGCAAAAATGACCAGGCTATGAGGTCACTAGTCTTACCAGAGAGCATTAGTATATATATGAGAATGCATTTTGGAATTTTGTCCCTTAGGCATAACTTATATTTTATGACTGCCACAATATCTTTGTTCTAATTTTCTCCATGGTGTGGTAAAAACCTGTTTGAATTATTTTCTATTTCTGTTCCTATGAAGACCATTTAAGACCAGTACTATTCTCCTGATAAGAATTCAACATATTCTGGGTTAGTTCTTTGAAACTGGAATTTTATCTTAAAGACAGATGAATTACAAAATCTATCACATGTGTATGAAACTATCAATAGAATGGAGTTTGGATTACAAAAAAGTGCTGTATCTCATCTCTGTTTCACCAAATCAATCACTGTAGTCAAATGCTAAATTTTAAGAGATGACTTGCAGTTAGGTACATGCTTAACTGCAAGTCATCTCTTAAAACTTAGCATACTAACAAATATGTACATATGTACAAAATAACAAGTAACATAACAGGATGAAAAGAAGAAGGTACTCCCTATTGGTTCTGTAGGCAATGTGATAATGAATTTTTATATTCATTGTCATAGTTTCAAGGAGACCAACTATGTCAGTTTCTAAGAAGTGATGTGTTGCTTGTACGTCACCACATTTACTGCTTTAGCATTATAATGTCGCAGCGGGCAAGAAGGAACTTCGTGTGACTAGCTGCAAACTTTTTCTTCAGATGGTAAGGACAGCTTAAAATTTAAAAAAACAAAAAACCAAAAACCAAGGCATTGCTTTTGCTGTCTTCTGAAACCTGGCTACATTTCTGTGGAGCAGAGTTTGTTCACTGCTGGGTGCTTACGTAAAACATTGTAGCACATTAGATGATGGCTATCTTCTGATACTCCAGTTTCTTTGCAGAACAAACTGAAGATGTTGTTTGCAAAGAACTCTCAAAGCTTTGTGCCAAATCAAACTATTTCCTGTCAGCATTCTGGAAAAGCTTCAGCTTCCATCCAAACAGAAGAGAAGGTGAGAAGCTATGCAGCCAACTGACCTTGCTGCCTCATGGGATGAGAAATTTTAAAAGTTGTTTGAGCTAATGCAGTAAATGTGGAGCAGGACAACAAAACCTGTTTGGCCTTCCCTTCCTCCTCCCACTGGTGAAGTCAGGCATGCTGCTTTTAAGCTTTTGAGAGCTGTATTTGGTGATGCTGCACTGGAAGATGACTTTGCAGATCCTTACCCATGCCATGCAGGTGCTCTGCCTGAGGTCTATCCTGCTGAAAGAAGGCACCTACAGGAGACTTGAATTTCTCCTACAGTCAGTGGAGAAGGACATGTTACCTAAAGCTTCTCTCAATCCCACTGAGCCCCTGTTTTTCCTGTCTATGAGGCAGAGCTGGAGGCAACCAGAGTACTGATTCAGGCACCTTGGTTTGGTTGCTGGAGGCAAACGGGATGAATCCTTAGCTCCCTTGCAACAGGACTGTGTCTGGAGAGCCAGTTCAGCTCCAAATATAAGGAACCCTACTGACATGAAGGAGGGCTGAATTCAATCTTAGGCTGCTGCAGACTTTGCATTTAGCAACATTGCAGAGTAATCCAACCAAGTCAACTTTTCTAAAATGCCTGGAATGTCTCAAAATCAGTACCTGAAAGATTTTGACACCTAAGTAAAATTCAATTAATGTAAAACACTTCGGGGTGAGTTTAGATGGTTCTCCTCTTCCCCTGCCATTCTTTACATTTTTTTGCAAGTGAATAAAAAACAAACCTTGGAAAAAACACTCCGTCTACATAATTCTATTTCAGCAGCAACTGAAAAACTGGAGTAACAGGAGTTCAGCTACGAAGCACTTACGGAAGAAATATTACAAAGTGGGACACCTTGGGATTTATGTTAGAAACATTTCTGAAAGAATTGCTTATGTTTTTACTTCTTCTCCATAAGATAAGTGCTGGAAACTGCTGACAAGGATTATTTCTGAATATATACATGTACACACATACAAACACAGACATATATATATTTATATATATAAACATATGTGTAAAAAGACAGCATTCACTCATGGTTTGAAAGCTGGACTCGAAGGGAACACAGGGCTTGTGTCAGGGCAGGGCTGTCTCTTGTCTCCTGGGCTGGGGCTCAGGGGCCCACCAGTGAGAGGCAGATCAGGGTGCTGGTCAGGTCACCCACGCAAAAGCTGCAGAACTGAGAGTGTGTTACTACTCCTGGCGTTGCTGTAGGAAACCTCTCATGCCTCCTATAGCTCTTTTGTGTTCAGAAATTATATGTAAAATCTCATTTTTGGCTCTATATAATGACTATGGGCATTGTAAGATTGCAAAATACTGGTGAATGAGATCACTCCCATGGCTTGAGCTGCTGACACTTGAAATGCTCTTTTGATTCCCCTTTCATTTGCACAAGTTGTTAGACTAAAGAGCCAGACACCATAAGATTTTCTCTCGCACAGATCGTCCTATTTCCTACTGTTAGAGAAACCAAACCACCACATATTGTGTCGAGTGACATTTCTTAAATGCCGTAAAATAAAGGAAAAAACATTTATTTTCTTTTTTAGATAGATACCTTGATTTTTATTTCATTGAAGTAAAATCCTTAAGTCTACTGGGCACTAAATATTCCCTTACTAACCCTTCCAAAAATCTCTATACAGGGACTAAAATTTTCTCCAAACATTTGATTCTAAAGGACAAACAACTGAGATTATTTTTCTTTAGCAGATGTCCTAATCACATACTGTCTTTTCTTCCCTCAGTATATAATGAAGTTCTCTAACCACTGCCATATTTCATTATCTCTAGACTTCTGAAAGAGAATTTTTATTACATCAGTGCCAAAAATTTGAAGCACAAGAATTCAGATATGAAAAATACAAGTTCTCCTTACAGTATTTCAACTGTTGCCCAATTTTTACTCAAAGGATTTATTGTATTCTAAGTAAAGTAAAAAAATACAAGTTTTATTGATGAAATGATTTTGAAAACTGTGATGTGTACCTCCAGGTACAGGGAATGAGGGGGGCAATTACTGGACTGTCACATACTCTCCAGGCTTCAACTAGTTCTCCATGGTTGTCAGACTGTATCCATCTGTCTGAGAAACTGCAGGGGTGGAAGCAAAGGGGTAATCGCCTTCCAAAGGAATCTTGGTGGTTAGCTAATCCCTAATAAAATCAGCATCTGTAGGACAGAACAAGCACTACTGCACAGTGCAACAAAGAAGGCTTCCATATCAGCCTTGTCTGAAAGCAGACCTGACGTAAGACACTCCCTAACATGCGCTTGCTCAATATTTGCTTTGCACAAGGATTATGATTAATGAAGGCTCATTTCTTTGCTATTTGCCAGTGATTCACACTAGCACTCAAAAGAAAAAAAACATTCTCCTTTATTTCTCAATGCCAATATATTCTGGCCTTGAGAAAGCCTAGTACTTAAATGCTTCCAAGCCACAAAAAAATCCCAAAACAACAAAACACAACAAAAACAAAGCCCTGAAAATGCAGCAGACTCAAAAGAGCAAAACCTGGCTTTACTGAAGAAAAACAACATTCTCTTGTGTGGATACAACAATGTGGAGGAGATGGTAACCAGCTGTCCAGGAGCAGAGCAGCGTCACCTTCTGCAGTGTTGGACACGGATTCCAGCTGCGCTTTGTCACAGACCTTGGAACAAGGGGAGCTGCTGTCATGTGCAGAGGCAGGGAGGCATGCATGTTCCATTTTTCTTGACATTTCCCTTGGGTGTCTTTTCATAACTACATTTCTGCTAATTAACTTCACCCCGGAGTTGGGCAGGGCAATTAGATCCCCTTCAGGCTGCAGAGTGACAAGGAGCCCTTACAGTCACACCTTGTTTGATCAACTCTTTGGGTATGAACAGCACAAGGACACAGACTTACTAAACAAATTCAATCAAGGGAAATAGCACTGCTTACCAGGAACAAGCAAGCACACACCTCAGCTAAGGGGTCATTTGACCTTCAAATACACAAAGTGTACCCAGCAGTGCCCTCTCACTCAGAAAACTCCCACCACCATGCAGTGGTGGGGATGTGAAAAAGGAGTTATGAGTTTTCCCATAGATGAAAATGTCCATGCTAGGGCACAGCAACAACCCATCCAGCTCTTTTACTTTATCTGGGAAGCATCCAGTGCCAGGGAAGGAGTACAAAAGGGAGTGTCTCATAAGGTCTAAACATTTGCTCTTTATATCATACCTTAGCATGTGTTTTTTGTATTTACAGTCTGCTTGATCACCTTCAGCTTTCCACAATCCCTGTCTGGACCTAGATGGAGCAGCAGATAGAAGAGCTGTAGAGTTTCATTCTTTCTGTTTAGATCAGGGATTGTGTGTTCTTCCTGATAGTCTGAGCTCTTCACTCATAAAGTATAGGAATTTTACTCCAGTGGGAAACTTCCTCTGTCATTCATACACACCTTGGACCTTTATATTACAGGATTTCTTTCCATCAAAACTCTGAAACACATCTAATTTTTATAAAGTCTTCAGTTAACTTTTTTTGTGATACAGAGGAATAACTAAATCCAATGTTAAGTGAAGACTTTATCTAAGTTTACCTCCCACATCAATTCTGTCTTTCAGAATGCCCAGTTCGGACATTTTCTGAGCCATACAAGAGCAAGAAATTGGAACCAGGTAAGGAAAAAATGAAGAAAAGTTAATTCACAGAAGATTTATACACGTTGTCTAAGAAAATGCCTGGCATGATGAAACCCTTCAGCAGCCCAGCTGGAGTGCTCCCGTGGCACCAACTACTGTAACCATGTCGCTGCTCCATGCCATTTGCTGCATCCAGGTCTTCCCCCCTCCTGCCCATCACCTGCTCAGCCTGTGAGGTCTCTGGGATAGCACACAGCAGTTCTCTACTGGCTGGTGCAGCTCTAATGTAATGAAGATGAGTTGTGAGCACGAGTCACAGTGGAAAGGAAAGAAATGTCTCCATTCAGACAGCAGCTGCAGGACAGGTCTGACAAGTTATTTACTGCTCTGAATGTCAAAACTGTTGTCTTGACTGGATACACAACAGCCTTAGTCCTTCCCTTGTCTACTTGCAATAAACTGTGTTTCTTCTCTTTTACAACATGCTAAAAAAAAATTGGAAGACACAGAACTCCTACGATGGAACTTCATGGAGAAATCAAGTATCCCTGAGCGTGCTGGTGCCTCCACAATGCACAGCAACAATGAGGCTCTCAGCGTGGCCCTGCAACCAAGTTAATAATTTTTGCCTCTTACCAAGGTGACTTAATATGACAGCAGCACCAAAGGGTGATCCAACAATCTAGCTGCCAGTTCTGGGCTAGAGCAGCTGGAATTAATTTAGCAATTTTTGCCCTGCAACCCATTTCAGAATCTGGAGGAAGCTGCCTGTACCCATTATAAACTCTAGTTTTCCGAAGTGTACTGGAAGTGCAGGCCAATTGCAGCATCTCATAGGAGATATTTAATATTTGCTTACCAAAGCCAAAAGACCAGGTTGGTATTAAGAATCAATGACTATGGATAAATATCCAAAGCAAAATCTGGATGCATTTGAAGACTTTCTTACTCTTTTATCTCAGCTCTTAGCATTTATTTTTGTTTTTCCACCCACAGAGTCTTTTTTATCGACTGAAATTAAATATTAATTCACTTTTCAGGCTACACTGTAGAAATCTGATCAAAGGCAAATGGTTACTATAATAAGTAGTAGTTACATTCTGTAAGTATAGAGTAATTTAGAAATTTTCTTCTAAACTACAGCACTAAACTAAACATGTCAAAAGACTGGGACCGACTGACATGAACACCATTACATGGACACACACGAACACCATTACATGGACACACCCACAATAAATTTGCTAAAATAGCTTATTTTCCATTAAAAGGAATATAAACAAGGCAGCTGAGTCTCTTGGGCTTGTAAGCTTTTAAATCTCTGCCAGCATTATTAGATGATAATATTATTTAATTGCTAATGGTATGGGAGGATAAACTCTACCTGCTCTAAATCTAAAATATTTAAGACCAAATTTCCACAGAAAGAAAAGATGTTCCAGATGAAGGGGGCTGTAAAGGACATGAAAGATCTGGATCCAGCTTCCCACTTCGTCACTTTCTGGGGAACCTTAAAGCAGATGCAGTGAACCTCAGGTCCACATTTGTACAACAGGGCTTCTCTGCTCTGTCAAGTGATTGTAAATCTCAGAACACTTCAATATTAAAAGGAACTCGGTACTAAAACAGTGACATTAGGGACAGATGAGAACATACATCTACTTGTCTGCATTTAATTTGTAAGCAAGGCTCATTAACTTTGCTCCTCACATACAATGGAATGCTCATGCGTTCTTTAATAGATGCATTTTCACCCCAGAGGTAAGCTTGTGGCACTAAATCTTTACTAGGAGTAATTTACACAACAAAAAAGCTGAGAATATTCTCAAGCACAATGTATACCCCTCCCTGGGGAGCCTCAGTTTTGGGTTGGTGTGGTGGCATGCTGATGTGACTGAGCACAGCACCTCCCTTTGCACAGTAATTTTTGTATGTGTACACCCAACACACACACAGAGGAGCTGTCAGTAAACAGGCGGGAACAGCTGTCCCCAGCTTAGTTTAAAATTCTGACCTACACAGTTGGAGAAAACATTGCTTTGCTTTCACAGAAGGAATACTCTCACTCACAAGTAGATTAGTCAGACCTCCTCTCTCTGGAGATGGCTGTCACTACACTGAAGTTCCTTGCTATGAATTAAGAAATGGCAAACTGGGGAGCCTTTGTATGGCCACTACTTTGACTGAAAGGTCAGTAGAAACAAATGTTATTTGAGATATCATGCTAAGGATTTTAAAAAAGAAAGGAGTAATAATGCCATGGCTTTTAGGAACAAAAACCCTAATATGCATTAGGATTTCAACACATGTAGATACTTGATTATATTTCTCTTATTCCCTACCTTGTCCTTGGTCTTCTTTTCTGATGATCTCTTCTAGCCTTAGGGAAATTATCTGGTGACTTGGACTGCCTGGTTTTTTGGGGTTTTTTTATGGATCCTTACCATAAGAAATAAAGTCAGCTGTACATCTGACATTAGGTTACTTATACAGGTTCCAATTTAATTATCTAAATTGCATGTGTTACTCCAGCTAAAATGCATCTTGCCCCTGATACATATTTTCTGCCTTTGACACACGATAAGCCAGCCAGAGACCCTGCTCTGTCCCCAAGGCAGCTTGTCCCCAAAACAGGCTGCAGCCCAGCTTCCCCCAAAGTGAGGCCTTGTGCAGAGCCCTCCACTTGCCCAGTGCTGTTCTCTGGTGAGGCTTCATGAAGCACCAGCTGCAGTGCAGAGGCTGAGCTCTCATCATCACCAAGCCTGGTGGCCTTGAGGGTTTCTTATGGTCAAAGGACAGTATGGAGATACTCACTATTGTGCCGAAGAACCAGTGTGCACTTGCACAGCTTGGGACTACAGATCTTGTGTAGGGGGGAAGAAAAGACTGAAAGGGGAAGAAAAGACTGCTTTTGCTGTTCAGACACAACCTGGCTCTGTGCTTTATATGTTCATTTTGATCTATTATCTTACTCCCATTTTTTTAGAGTACTGTAAATTTCCTTTAATAACTGTGTTTCAAAATAGCACCCTTAAGCCTAGGATATCTACCTTATCTATGACAACTTACTAAACAATGAATGCCAAAGTCATTGACATCAGTGAATAAATTTATCAGCATTTTTCATCCACAGAGAAATGCATCTTCTTTTTTTCTTATGCTCTAGATCAGTGTTAAATCAGTGCACACCAGAGCCAATGGCTGGTTGCCCTTCTTCTATAAACAAGGAGATCTCAGATGACTCAGGTGAACATCCCTCTGGAGAGGAGGTTGCATTCTAGAGAAGTTTTAAAACAATAGTTATGGTGATATTAAAAAATAAACATTAATCAAAAATGTAAAAATGTTGTGAGATTCTTCTGTTTAGACCTAAAGAAAACAGAAAGACTTGCTTGACTTCTGATTGACTCCTTCACACATGTATAATAGGAAAAGAAAACTAGTTTTAGATGGATGGGAAAGGAAAAGGAGAAATCCAGTTAAAAATCTCCATTCTTGTTTGAGTTTTACTTATGTACCTCTCTGCAGGTTCAGTATAATTTCTGTGCCCAGAGGTGCTGTTTGTGTATGGCACAGCACTGAAGAACTGTTCCTCTGTCCATCGTCACATGGTTGGAACAAGGAACCATTGCCACATGTGCTCCTGCAGCAAACTGATCTGCCACAGGGATCCACGATTAGCATGTGCCTTTGCGGTGCTCTCCCTTGCAGGACCACTCTTGAGTTCAGCCTAGCTCCTAAGGGATATCACTCCTTTGCAACTGAAATACAAGAAAAGGTTCAGAGCTCTTGAAGGTTTTCTTCCCATCTTCCTTTTTAAAAATGGAGGGGGCAAAGGCATCACAGAGATTTGCAGTTGTGCCTCCTGCTCGCAGGGACCGGGGTTCTCCTGCTGTTTGCACGCTGGCTTTCAGCTTGACTTCACAAGCAGGAAACATCTGTGCCTGCACCGTGCCCTCTCCAGCTGCACTTTCCAGTAAAGCCCTGGGGAAGGATGCCTCCATGGAAGACTGGCAGCAGCAAAACCCTGCTGGTAACTGCGATCTCTTAACCACTTCTCTGTCACACACAGCCTCCTTCTCAGGAACATGGGCTTAGGTAAGGGTTGGGTTTTGGTTTTAAATCCAGTTAGAGAGGAAACTGATGCTGGATTTATAAATGCTGAAGTTACGCTAATGTGAATTCATTATTGCTGAAATGCATCAGACATGTTATCAGAGATTCAGTGCCATAATGGATATTTCTAAGATTAGGTTTTTCCTTTCAATTTCATACCCGCCAAAACTAAAAAAATTGTTTTCAATTAACAACAGAAATCAGTCTGAGAGGGGACACCTGTGAGTCAGACATAGCAGCTCTCACCATGAAAGCATCTCATCATCATCAAAGGAAATTAATTTGCTTTCATAAAAGAGGAGTATTTCAGAAGAACTTATTCTTCACACAGACATTACTAACATCAGTTACACAATATTGTAATAAGACTTGTCCCACCATTCCATGTTAACAAGTACTAAGAATGCTTCCAAAAGAGAACATCTAGCCCCTATGTACTCCCTCTGTAATACACTCATCAAGCAAATTATTTTTCAGTCCAAGAGCTCTCATCTTTGTCAGCTACTCTAATTAAAAGACCCTCTCTTCAACACTTATTTCATCCAAAACTACACATACAAGTACGTAGCAAATTGTGTTGATTCTTCCTAAATTCAACAGACTGAAAAAACACTGAAAAGCTAAGAGGAATTATTTGCCATTTCACTATTACTGGCGCACCCATAGCATTTTGAGTAAATTTTTTCATATGTAGTTTAGAATTAAATCCATGAACACCAATCTCACCATCAGGCAGAAGAATATGTCAATCTAAAATTCAGATTACAATAAATTAGTATCAGGTTCACTGAAGCATGTATTAAGATTGATCTCAGTCATCTGTCCATTCTGCTTCAATTTTAAAAAAAGGCTGTAGAGTTCAGTGAAACAGGACTGGCCTCATATCTATGTACTCTTTCCATATTACATATTTTGCCTTTTGTGCTAAATGCTGGTAGCAATGGCCTAAAGAACTTTGAAGTCTGTTATGACTGAATTCAGGGGCACTAACAAAATTTTTCTGTGCTATCATCTCACAAAATGTAACTGTATGAATACATACACAGAGCACAGACCAAGATACTTTTGGAACAGTTTTTTCAAATGTCATTTAACTCCACAAAAGAATTTATATCAAAATTTTTAAAAGACAATATATGAAAATACAAAAGCTTAGTAAAAGTAATAGAAATGGAAATGAGTTCCCAGTTCTTCTCAGAATAAGCCTGTAACACATTTATCAGTCTGAAAAAGAACTGCCTTACCTACCTTATTTTAGCAATATCCACTGTTCTTCAGAAAAACCTCCCCCAAAGGCAAACACTCTGGTAGATACTTCAGTAAAACAGAATAGACAGGTCACCCAAAGATCCTTCAGTAAGCAATCCAAAAGGAGGCTACAGTGCTTGGGGAAGAAACTGTGTGAATGTGAGTTTGTAAACAAAGCTTGATGTCATTTTTGTCTGTCACCAAAATCCAACTGATTGAAAGAGTACAAAAAATGGAACCATCTCAGGAGTTAGCCAAAAATACCATTCCTGAGATTACATGAAATCACAGCAAGCTTTACTGTCCCAAAGCATGTCAGCAGCAATCCCTTCCAAGGGGGCATTCTGCAAGTGGCCAGTGATACCTGAAACTGTCACTGCAACTTGGCTGTCCTTGGGATAGCTCTGGCCTGTGCCATACCTGAGCTATTTAAAGCAATGTCTAGCCCTTGTGGTTACATCAGGAGGGACCCAATGAAAGATGACTGAAGATACTGAACCCTGGGTAACAAATGTGCCCCAGTGTTCCACAATGAAACTGCTGCCTTGGAAAGGAAAACTCCCCCTTTAAGAGCTGTTTTGTGAAGAACTTTGCTCCTTTTGGACTTTCAATCACCTTACCTAGCCTCTGAAACAGAGACTAGGACAGAATAGCTTAGAAAATCTTGGAAGGTTTTTTTTTTAGTTTGGTGAAGCTCTAGTTTTTAGGCAGGAGCTTAGGGGAACACATCATTTCCCAAAAGCAGCAGGCATAAAAGATTTTCAGTGAGGAATGAACTTGAGCCTCAGAGACCAGTTAACACCAAACTCAGGAGTTCACCCTGCCATTCAGATAAAAATTTCCTCAGACTTCAGGTTTGCATCCCGGCTCCTGTCTTCCCCTGCATTTTAGAAGAAATCCTGTATGAATATTTATTACAAGTAGCTACACGATGATTTGAAAACTCAGTGAATATAATTCAGGCAGTTTGTAGGCACTTACATACTGAAAGAAAACCACTGCTCTGATTGCTTCAGCCATCTCACACATCTTCTTAATGTGCAATACTGTGAGCATTTTTTTTTTAAAGGCTCAGCTGTCAATATTGTATATACTTACACATAGTATATGCATAGGATAAGCTCCCACAAACCCAAACACTCATTTTGGAAATAAAGGCTAGTTGGTAATATTCAGACTTAACGGTTACAGTGCTAAAGTAAGCATGCTTTTCAAAGACAACTTGCCTCCTCCCACTGCTGCTCAAAAACACGAGAAGAGCTGTCTCAGGTATGGTATGTGGAGTACAGGTATTGACTCACTCATGTGGAAAGGATACTGCATGCTTATAAATGACTTAAAATGTAGAACTGTTTTCTGAGTCCCACCCAGTGCAAATCTAATGCACTTATCCCACCTGAAACCCTGGCCCTATTGCATGTTTCCCCGAAAAGAGAACAACCAGGGCCTGTTAAGAGCAGACTGTGGCAGCTTCATATAAAGACTGTGCTGGGATACTGTTTGAATCTCAAAGTCACTTTGAAACAGCTGTGCCACTTGCTTGTTTTCAATATTCCCCCAAAGGACCTGGGGTTTAGTGCTATGCGTCAAATATTCATATATCTTCATCAAATAGAAAACTCATGAGTCTGCCATATGTCATGATAAATACCATGTTTTTTTCCTGAAATAAATAACATGCAACAGTTTGTTTGGCTTCCCAGTCACTTGGGAGCAATTCTTTGTTCTTTTACATCGTGCAACAAAATCAGAGACCCAAATAAGGCCGATTTGCAGGGGAACATATAGATTTGTTTTGCCTCTCAGCTCTAAAAGCCAGACAGAGCCTGTTTATCCAGACAATAAGATGCAGCCCTTTGTGTCCCATAGATTTGGTCTGGATAATGCTTCATCATTTAATTTACTAGTGCATCTCTCTGACATCTGATTCCTTCCAAATATCTTACATGAGAGAAAACAATACACTGGCAGCTGCTTATAAAAACATGGAACGGAAATGCAACATTTTTAGGACATATGATCTGCCTCTGGGTGAAGGGAAGGGCACAACAGCCTGGTCTGTCCACTCAAGCATTACACAGCTTAAGTGACATGTCACAGCTGAAAATCCAGCTCGTGAGATGCCTCTGATTTTGCAGGGGGCATGCTGTAATGCCCAAAACATCACCCTCCTAACCAGAAATACTGCAGTACATATTTTAAAAGATATATGCCAGTGATGCTACTCTATACTCAATAGATGGCAACAGCATAAAAAAAGGATATGATCAGTGGTAAAAGAAGCTGTTGTTGTAGAGTAAAATTGTTCTCCTGAATTAAGGACACAAAGTGCTGGGCAAAATTGGAATAATGCTTTCTATCCATTATGGCAAAGGATAGCTGTTCTCATGCAGATTGTACCTGCTGGTAAATCACTGTAATATCATATATTCCAAATCCTAGTAGGTTTCTCTGTGCAAGAGCAAGGAGGGAGGAGACCCCAACACAAGAGCTACTGTGTGATTTTGTGAATGGTGTCACAAGTGCAGGCACATTCTATTCATTACTTTAAAACTTTGTTTTGCAAAACGTTACCAATTAGATCTTGTTACCAAATATGAAACATGGATTTCTCTAATTTTTAAAATGATTATTATTGCCTTTTTTCCCCCTTTAACAAGAGTCATCACGAATCCCCTTTGATTTTCCTTAATGTAACCATAAAACCAGAGTCAGTGAAGCCCCTTATCACAGCTACAGAAGTAAAGTTCTCGCCCCTCTGTTCATACATGGAATGGGGATATTCCCTAGTGCCAGTGCTTGACGCCAGTGATGGACTGCCTGAATATGAGTCACTGTAGCTTTGCCCTTGGCACTGCTTTCACAACTTCTGCATCTGTTTTACTGAGAATTAAGTGCCAATAATAAGCAGGTCGGTTCAAAGGACATTCTACTCATTCCAACAGTAGTTTTTAGTAAGGTTTTTTAATTAGTTTGCACACCACTGATAAAATCTCAGGGCTGGAGGGAACCCGTATGTAACTGAGGTCCTAAACACCTCCAGAGAAGACAGATCAGATGGTAGCTGTATTTCCATGACACTTAAACTGACCAAAAATGCTGAATCATGGGTTACATGATACTTCATGTAAGAAGTATAAAGAAGATAAATAATCTTTTAATGACCAGCTCAGCAGTGAGCATACATAAGTTCTTCAAACAAAATCAATTAACTACTGCCAGTCTTCTTTGTTCCTTGATATAATATCTATTGAAAAAACAATAAATTCACTTATCTTTCAAGACATTAAAACACTTGAGTTATTAAATATGAATGACTAGGATCCAATATAATCTCCTTGTCTTACAGTCACATTGACTGACTTTATCATTTGGCACAATAACTTCACCTTAAAAGCACAGAATGGTAATGAGTGTCCTCAGCAGAAACAATTGTGAGATGAAGACACTTATTTATTACCAGTGACCATTCTCTGTGCTTTACCGTAACTTATTTTCAGCAGGCAAATTTCTATAATGTATTGAGAGTGACAATGCAAATGATATTAATCCTGGTAATCCATTTGGAAAAAGCTTTGTGACAGGATCGCCCCCAAAAATAAATTGAAACCAGAGGTCAAACGGAAGCTCAAGCCACATGTCAGCTAGAAAAGAACACTTATCTCCAATGAATATCATGCCCTGACGTATATGATATATAATACAAAAACTTGTGGGAATTAAACTTATACAAAAGCTGTTCCTCACACTTTAAAAAAGATACAGTGTTCATTCCATGTCATCTTCATCCTTGGTCTACAATTAGATGGCAAAGCACATGAGGTATAAGCTTTGTATGGAGAAATAGTCACAAAATCTGGATGACACAGAACGTGTAAACCTAAACTAAGAAGAGGACATTGGCAAGAAAAGCATTTTGTTCGTATAACATGAAGGATGCGAAGATAACCAAGTGTATTTCTTTCACTTGAACACTTTAATATCTTCATGCAAACATTCAGCTGCTGACAGTTTGCTGATGTGTGATAGCTCTTCTTCACAACATGCCAATCAGCTAAGTATTCCTAAAGTCCTTTGAGCATATACGGTTACCTTCAACCCAAAAGGAACAAGTAGCATACCATTAATTAGGGTTCACTCCTGAATGAACAGTGACAGGCCAGGAGATAATTTATAAGGACTTGCAAAGGAATAATGAAATATCCTACATTATACTCTGTTCTGTTTTGGTCATTCATAATGACTCTGCTTACTTCCACACACCCTAAGACCACTCTTAAACTGCTCTACACACTTTAAGGCATGAGACTCAGTGTTAATTATACGTAAGACAGACTTGTGGAGAATAAGAATCAGGTCCTTAATGTAAAATAGGTGTGCCCTCTCTTGGCAAGTCATTGTAGCAAGCCTAGCCATAATACACTTGTAGCTAAATAAATACCAGTGGTCTAAAGCTCCTCTTTTGTGCTCCTGCGTTTTTTCCCCCCAAAGGAGTTTTTTTTCACAAAAGAGATTAGTTACTCAATACAGCACACAAAGTCCTCATGATTTCCAGTTAGGCTTGGGATAATTATACCTTCTATAATCCACAATCCACTAGTTAGCTGATAAATTAGTGTGCTTTTTACAAAGAAGTAATAGTCATGTTACAGTTTGTAATGCAAACCAAGAAAAAAAACCCTGAAAACCAACCCCAAGAAAAACAGAAATCACCAAAATAAAATAAGGACAAATCAGTCATGCATTGAAACAAACAGAACTAACAAAGAACACTTTCAACCCTATCAGGTTTCACTTTAAATAAAGCAAACCCCATACTGCAGGAACACAAAGGCCAATATTTTACCCTTCTGTGTATGTACATCAACAGGAGTTATGAAAAAAATTAAGGACAGAATGTGACTGACTAGTAGTTTTTTTAAATTACTTTGTACTACCTTTTATACTTGATCAGTTAGTAGTCACACTGAGCTTGAAGCAAATATTCATGTGAGAAAGAATGACTTGCACAAGAAAGAACTGTAGAATCAATAAAAATCAATTACATTCTAGTTGTATTCAAAGGGACAACATGGAATATGAAATACCAGTTGGAAAATATGAATGCCATTTGTTGATAATGTTACTGTAAAGTAATTAAAATACTCTTGTAGATGAAAGGTCATTAAATCACTATCAGATATCTTTAAGATCTTTGTTACTCCTGGATATTCCACTTATTTCTTATTTCAGTCACTATATTTATAGTAAAACATCTTCACTAGAAACATCCCATATTTATTTAGGATTTAGCCCAAATGAGTTCCACCAGGATTAAAAAATTGAGAGAAAAGGATCAGGCTTTTGGACCCAATAAACAAGAATGAAAGGAAGAGCTCATACATTAACATTACATGCATGGGTTCATTTGATTCATGGTCATTCCAAGGTAAGGCCCTTTGATTCTGAGTGCAGTGCATAGAACAATATAACTTTGACATAGTTAATAGATGTCAGCTCAGCTAGGTGCTCTCTTAACATGCCAGTTCGACAAGGTGCTGAACCATAAACACTTATGCAATCCAGCTGCACAAAGTTCACATCTACTGAAGTCAATGCTCATTCTGGTATCTGCTGAGGACTTTTATACTACTGACAGGTTGGTCAGAGCTGCTGCTACACTAAGGAGGCTGTTATAGGTCCAGCAACTGCACATAAAACACTAAATGAAGGCTGACAGTATAAGTAAAATAACTTCTTTTTTTAAAGACAGTTTTCACAAACTACTGGTTACCCAGTAAGTATAAATAAATGCCTGGTCTAAAAACTCAGATGTTACTCTGGACCAGAGAGTACCACTCATGCAAAACTCTGTGGTTTGGGGACCAGGCTTTAGGACTTCTCTGGGATGTAGAATATGGAAAATTCTTGTCCTTCATAAATCCCAGCACATTCTTCTCATTCATAGCACTGTACATGTCTGAAATGGCTGGACTTCTGGACATATTTATCGTAATCCCACTTTAAAAGGCTTATGAATGAGAACATTGGAAAATGAAGGTAAATCCTGTTTTCCTCAGCTGAAATGTCTACTGAATTCACAAAGATCTTTCCTGGGGTGAGGACTAAGCAAGAACTGCTGTGCTTCTAATACAGCAATTGGTAACTGAGGTGCACATCTGCATTTACTGAAATTTAAAAAACTCACATAGTAAAGTGTGCCTGTACTGTGCAACAGTACTTGACCTATAATATTCCTTTTTTTACTAGCTAAACAAAATCTCTTGCACACATTCTTCTTGCTTTCTCCTATTTACTGTTGCAGATCCTGTAAAATACCTGCTGCTCATTCACTGTCACCTTGCTCTGTTTCACCTTGCTGTAAGTGAAGTCAATAGCAAAACTTCACTGACCTCAAAAGGCGCAGGATTTGTCCTGAGATGCCTAATCCAAAGCAGGACTCCCTCTTAATTCAGTAAGCTTTGGATCAGACCTAGAAGGGATCTTAGCAGAATCAAGAAGTGGCAAGACACAGTCACATATCAAAATCACATCCGAGTGTTTATCTCACATTTCTAATCTTTGATGTGAAAGGGATTAAAAAGCAAGCTGTTCCTGTCAATTGCTTGGATGCTACACAGGATCTGAATGACTGAACAAGCATTTGGAGGATAGCTTTGCACATTCATAGGGTTTCATTTCTTCAAAAGGGAGCTAATATTTGAATTAGAGGCTTATGGTAGTATTTCCTCACTTGGTTCCCAACTGGCCACTGTAAAAATCCCACCATCCTTTCTACTCCTACAGAGGAAAGAAGATGGTTGTGTCTCTTGTCTCAGGACAAACTAGCAACTTATTTGACCAAACACAAAATAAAAAATCTAAAAGAGGTGTTATCTAAATGCTTCAGATAAAACCTTGCCACAGATCCTAATGCAGTCTGTTTCAAAGTGCATCCAACTGATGCCACCATGTCTTTTTTTATGTTACCCAAGTTCAAATGTGTTATGATGGTTTTTTCTCTCCTTCATGTCATTCAGCCAACTTTCTATAGCTGTCTGAGTTGCCACGGCCATATCTGACTATAATTTGGCTCATATATGTATTTACAGACTGAAGGTGACAAGAAAGAGAAACTGAGTGCTTGTATTATGGTGACTTCTAGCTACCAGAACCACAGAAACCGCATCAAACGGCACTAACTTAGACAAAAGGCAATTGAAATAATGAAAACCATTACAACATGTAATGTTGCAGTGCAACGTGAAACTCCCTGTAGCAAGAAGGAATAGATCTGTAACATTGAATCAAATTAGGGAATGAGGGGAAAAAGGAAATAAAAAGGTTAAAAGTATTTATTTAGACATCTTGGGAAATTAAAGAACAACCACTTTCATCTGCAAAACCTGAGGAGAAATCTTCTTGGAGTGGCCAAAGGGGTATTTTCTTAAAAGCTCAGAGTCAGCCTAACTCCTTTTAAGCAAATTCATGATGGGGCACTGTTAAGTCATAAGAACAGTTTGGTGAATGGCAAGCACTCATACAAGTTTAGCCATCCTATATTTCTGCATTTATTCAGCATGCAAATGAATGAAAGCAAGTCACAGGCAAAGAATCTAAAAATCAGTACATTACTTTTGTTTTATTCATCTGCTTCATCTTACTGTGTTGACTCCTACCTAGTCTTAGGAAAACACTCATTAAGCATATGTCTCAAGCCCTAGAGGCAACTGCCTTCATTTCTGTACATATATATATATTACATATATATATATATATATATATAAAAGAGAAAATATTTCACAAACAAATCTGCCTGCTGGATGTTTCTGAGGCAGTGTCCACAACCAGGTGATCTCCCAGGTCACGTGAAGTGTGTTTCAGCTCTGTGGCTCACACAGGAGATCCTCCTCCCCGTATCCCTCAGGAGAGGTCTGTTATGGAACACAGGAGCACATTGGTGATGTTTCGAGGCGTGCAGGACTGAGAAGTTGATCCCTGAGTCCTGCAGCCAGTGCAGCAGCTGTGTCACAGAAGTGCTGGCAAGGGCTGATGGATGTTAGCTTGCACCAGGGGATCACGGTGTGTAACACGGTCTCCCTGAACCCTTTTTGGCAGAACTTATGCCCATCTGCTTCCCCTCTGCACTGTCTCCTGGAGAGGAACATATGGCCCAGAATACGTATCTTGGAAGCAGAAAATGTATTCATGTAGTTTTCTAAAATATTCTGAATACTTTCATTTTTCTCCTATAAGCTTTTATTCCAGTTGGAAACCTTAAAATCTGGCACTTTTTTTTTTTTAAGCAAGCATCCTTGCTTAAAAAGTTGGGTATCTCACAATGAAAAATTTAAAAAATTGTGTATTGTACCTCAATAGTAAGAGTTGCTATTGCAAGAAAAATCTTTGCCAGAATTCTCGTATTTTGTCCATTGCACCATCATATCTTAATACTTACCTGAGTCCAAGAGCATTGCATCAATAACAAACAGCAAGAGAAGGAAATAAAGCCACAGTTAAGCTGAACATGAACACCTAAACATTGAACACTTTCATTTTCAGTCATTCAAACTGGAGACGAGCTTCCAAAATTTACCTCACATTAATTAGTGCCTCACATCACAAACAGAACAACTAAGTTCCTCAAGATGCAAGAAAATCTTTATTTTAAATAGCAGTACCAACATCTGTCCATTCAGTCCCACTTCCACAACAAGGGTAAACTTTTCCATTGTATCAGTGAGACTTCAGCCAACTTGCCTGTTTGAAGACAGCAGAACTGGAACCAGGATTCATCTGAATTTGTTCTCATTTCTGACCGAGTATATAAACTTTACACATATATATTTGTGTGTGTGTGTGTCTATAAAAGCATAGAATATATACTTGTTTATATACATATACCTGTATACACATAAATATGCATACATATAAATATATACATGTATATATATGCATTAATATTTAGTATTCTTATACAAAACACTCTAATCCTAGGTTGCAAAAATGTAGCATAAGAGAAAACATGCTATAGTAAAACCATGCCAGACCAGCTGTTGACTCTGATAGCCTATCCAGCACAACCTACCAAACACTGACATACCACCTATGCAGTGCCTGTAACAGGCCAAGCAATAGTGAAATGGGTGTTTCTCCTAACCAGGTGCTTTCTAACAAACAAGTAGATAATGTACTCTGGCTGTATTTTCATTGAAGTGTTTAATATGGAGTCCATTAAGAATTACACAGCTGCTTCTGATCACATACAGCAAAAGCAAAATACAAGTTGCCTAAAAACAACTGAACTCAACATGTTCCTTCTGCTGATTTCAGTGGCATTTAGGACAGATTTGGGTATTTTCACTTAATGATATGTAGGTTCTTAGATTCTTCTTTTCTCTAAATACTTTAGTGGAAGTTGTTGATTCCTGCAAGCCAGATGCATGGGTCATGAAACCATTTGCTACTGTCTTTGTATTAAGCCTATTGTTTATCCTACCTTTGCTGCAACAGATGAGTTGGGTTTCTCCAGCAAGTCCCAAAGCTTCTTCCTTTTCTCTGGGCAGCAGGTGTTATCAAACTCTTCCCCTTCTCTCTCTCGCATTGTCTCTGCCTCTCTCCTCAGTTCCTCATTCATCTGCTCTTTCTTTTGATGGTATCTTGCCTGGCAGCAAGATTCTAAATATATCTCATCAATCCCCCAGTAATCAAGCTCCTGGCCAAAAGAGAGAGCACACATTTCTTCCATCATATGTAGTTTTCCTGTCCTGTAGAAATTCAAAATGGAAGTAAAAGCCCCTGGGTGTCGATCAAAAAAATACTCATTTTCATTTAGGTTATAGTCATCACATACTTCTAGCAGAGATTCATGGGTATTGCAGTCTCTGAGCTTTCCTAATCGTGTCCTTGGAAGTCTGTCCAAAGTCCTCCACAGCACTTCATGGTTGAGTCCACCAACATTTATTTTAACTCTCCGCGAGCAGGCTTTGCTCCTAATGATCTCCACTGGTTCCGGAGGGAGAGAAAGGGTGGACCTTGAAGACTTTTTGGTGAACCCTGGTGGAGCCTTCTCAGCCATTCTGAAAAAGATGAAGTTCTAACACCAGAGTCTGTACGAAAATGAGCTTGGAGACTATGAATATTTGGGCAGAGTCCTCTTCAGACAGACAGCTCCATTCCTGAAGCTAAAAAAGAAAAAAAATTAGAATATTGCCATGTACAATGCATCCCCCAATCTCTCTCTCTCTCTTTCTCCCTCCCTCTCTCTCTCCATACTTTCATATGCAGATGAAAATTTAATGATTGCAATTTGCCCACTTTATATGATACTCTTTGTGGTAATACCCAGAACCACTGGAACAACTGGAACAGCTAAGAGCACTATGTTTAAGCAAAGGAAAAACTCACTGGAATTTCTGTGTTTGTGAAAATCAACTGTGACAATCTGTACAATGGACTTGGGTTTTTTCCTTTTTTTTTTTTTTTTTTTTTTTAAGAATCAGTTTCTGATGCAGCTTCTGATGTTAGCTTAATCTGATTACTTACCATTTAATGTGTGAGGTGGGCAAATGCAAAGGTTGTAGGGATATCTATAAGTAAAGACAGAGGCTAGTCTCTCTTTTATTGAAAAATTCAAATTTGGGAGATACTGAAACAGAGTAAAACAATCGCAGCATATCAAAATCTCCAAACCAAACTCCTTCCCTCTTTGTCCCAACTTAAGTCTTAGTTTGCTGTATTATTTCATGCATAACTGTTATTCAACAAACAATTCATCTACCATCCTGGGAAGCTGTATTTTTTAGCACCAGACAGCATTTATTTCTTAACAAAGGAGTCAAAAGAATCCTAACTCTTTTGTGCCCAACTGAGCAGTACTACACGTTGTATAGGCAAGGGCTGTGCATACTGCTCTCTGGATCCTCTGAAAGGCTCTTCTCTGCCCCACTGTTCACCCGTTAAATTGCTGCAGACATGACTGCATGACAGCAATCAGCAACCTCAGTGCCTAGTGCTTCAGTGAACTCTGAAGTGCAGCTGTTTGTCACCAAATTTGGAATACCAGTATCAATCAGGAAGGAAACCCACCCACCAGCTCTACTGCTGTCAACTGTCAGACACAGCCTTACTTAAATATTAACCTAGCAATAGTACTGTGGCCCAAAGAATGCTTAGACAAGTATTGGAAAGTCCTCCTCAGTAATTTCCCAGAGCTGACATTTCCTCCTCCTGTTCTCTGCAAATCAACAAGCCAGCAATCTGGGGGTTTTTTGTTTGCTTGGTTTGTTTTGCTCAAAGTGAAATAAGTCCAGCATATAAAATAATTTGATGTGTACAAGAATTTGATCCTCTTTGCAGAGTAAGCATGAAAGTTGTGCTGGGAGGGATTGTTACCTATAAATACATCAAGAGTAAATACCTGGGAGGGGTTTGAACTATTTGTACCAAAGTACCAGTTGGCACAAGAACAAATGGGTACAAACTCATCATGAGAAAAGGCAGAAATTTGAAAGAGAATTAGAAGGTCAGATAGACCAGATCCTCAGCAGAGCAGTGAGGATCTAGAATAATCCTTTACTAGAAGTATCAGGAAAAACAAAGAATTATTCCAGTGTGTCATGTGACATGCCCATGGCAGTATTGACTACGTTGCTGTTACAAAATCAAAATTGCTAGACTTCATTATATCTAAACCTTAAAAGTTTCTCCACCAACAGATAAAACAAGACTCAGCCAATTACAATTCGGGTATAACAGACTATTATGTCCAAAGACATCAGAAAAGAGGAAAATTACTTATAAGAACAATATTTACATCTAAAGATATTTGTTTGTTTGTTTGGGTTTTGTTTTGTGCATGAGCTAAATGATGGCAACAGCCCAGAACACCATTTTAATTACCAATTTCACTGAAAAGCTGAACCTACTTCAAAACCACAAGGGCCAAAATATTGTGCATCTTCCCATCCTGCCTCCAGCACTGCATTGTAAAGATTCCTCCTCATTTCCCAGTGCAACCCAAAGCAATTCTGTGCCTAATTACATAAGTGTTTAAGACTGTAACATTTACCTTCATTCACGAAAAAGATAATCTGATAGCTTCACTTGCAAAGATAAATGACCTATCAAAATCAAAGCCCTACCATCAGCAGATTTACACAATATATATCCCTTTCTTTCACGTTTGTTTTGTGTTTTGCTTTTTTTCTCTTGGTCTTAGGCTAAATTTTTTCTCTGGTTTTACCCTCTTCCTCGTTGCCTTATATGAAAGGGGATGATGGTGAGACTTCTGAGAAGATGGGGATTCTAGTCTTTGCAAGATCTCCCTATTCAAGCATCTCCTAGTGATCTGTGATATATTTATCATTCTTCTGACATACAGACAACCACATAAAGAGTAAACAGTTATGAGAGGATATTTCTCTACAGAGGAAATATTTGCAAATTTTATTTTTAAGAAAATTCTTTTAGACTTTAATGAACAAGTATGTTTCTCCTTTAAAGGTTGTCTTACATAAGAAAACACAAGAATTTAAGAAATTCATAAAGAGGTTCTGTCATCCTTCATGAAATCAGTCAAGTCTTCAGGCATTTTCTAGAGAGGTTCATTACTTTATTCACTATTGTATCTCAGAGATTTCTTTTTCTTTTTTAAAATGAAAACGTGTGCCCTAATATTAGCAATATCAAGTAAAACACAGTAGAAATTAAGCAGCTCATCTGATTAATCTTAAATGAACCACATCCTTGTTTGTTTTTTGGATTGCAGAAACTAAAGACATGCAAGACCACACATTGCTTTAGCTTTTCTGCAGTGTAGTTACCACACATATTTGTTAAACAATGTAAAAATTCTAGTGTCACCATGACTGTGGTAAAGCTGATAAATCATTTTCTGGTTTATCAGTATAATTATTGGTTGCATCTTCCTACTTGAGGAAATCTGGCTTTTCTAAAAAGCTTAAAAAAATCCTGGTGGCCACACTGAACTCAGAAGTGAAACACTATTAAATTTAGTGTTGAGAACATGCTATGTATAGATGTATGTATGTACCAAGGGTGAACCACCATTTGCAACATGCAGCACTCTGAAAAGATCACATAAAAAGCATTTTCCCAAAGGAAGAATCTTGAACCATGAGGGTGATTTTTGCCTCTTTTTACAGAGCTCTTCTCATTGAAATATACACAAGGAGAATGTATAACTTAAAAAGAAATAAATGAATTCTTTTAGTTTGCTTCATAAGTGCTTGTCTTCCCACCTTCTTTTTTTCTTCATTACCTTCTTTTGTTCCCCGATGATAATTTTTTAAAAAATTTGTTCCTGTGCAGGTTTTCCTCAAACCTTGGCTAAAAAGCTTGATTTTAACTGTGCCTTTAACAAAAACATAATCAATAGCCTCAACTTTCAGAATCACAGAGTCCCTTTACCATCTTCATAGTCGTCCTTTGGGCACTCTCCAACAGCTTCACATTATTATACTGTGGCACCCAAAGCTGCCCCCAGCACTGGAGGTGAGGCTGCCCCAGTGCAGAGCAGAGCAGGACAATCCCCTCCCTTGCCCAGCTGGTGATGCTGTGCCTGATGCACCCCAGGAAACACTTGGCCCTCCTGGCTGCCAGGGCACTGCTGACTCATACTGAGTTTGCCAACAACCAGGACCTCCAGGTCCCTTTTTGTGGCACTGACTTCCAGCACCTCAACCCCAGTCTGCACATCCATCCAGGGTTGTCCCATTCCAGATGGAGAATCTGGGCACTGGTCCTTGTTACACTTCATATGGTTGGTGATTGCCCAGCTGTCTGATTGGTTAAGGTCTCTCTGCATGGTCTCCCTGGCTTCAAGGAGTCAACAGCTCCTCCCAGTTTCATATCACCTGCCAGCTTTCTCAGTATCCCTTCCAGTCCTGCACCCAATTAATTTATGAAGATGTTGAAGAGGACTGGGCCAAGGATGGAGCCCTGCAGAACCCCACTAGTGACAGGTCACCAGCCTGATGTCATCCACTGTAACCCCTTGTGCCTGATCCATGAGCCAGCTGCTCACCCATCCCACGATGTGTTTATCCAGCTGTGGGCTGGACATTTTGTCCAGAAGGATCCTGTGAGAGATGGTACCAAAAGCCTTACTGAAATCCAAAAAGGTTACATGCACTGGCTTCTCCTGATCAACTAGGTGGGTTACCTTGTCACAAAAGGAAGTCGTCTGTATGTTACTATATAACATTTCTAACTGGAAAATCCACATTATCAATTTAATACAAAATCACCTGATCTTTCATTATAACAAAATGATACAAGTGAGGTTACCTTTACAATTCATTAAGTTACCTTTCTGGATTTTAACTACTGCAACTAACTCAGAAGATTTTTTTCGTGAGAAGGCTTGAAATACTTTTCAGCTTAGCTTATTGCCTTAACATTTAGGCTGTATGCAACACCACCATGCACCTTGTCCACCACAGGCCTGTGAGAACTGTAACTCCCCCTTGGGAGGTAGGCAAAGCCAGGCTGGTGCTCACCAGTACTCTTAGCAATTGGTAGAGAAAAACACAAGTTCTACCCCCATATATAAGAGCAAATCTAGATAAACCCTACATTCTTCCTGTGCAATAATAAAATTACTTTGTAGCAAAATACCTGTAGTATTACATAAAACTCTTCAAATCAAAGCCAATTCTTTGCGTTAAATAAAAGTGAAAACTTCAAAGACTGCTACTCAAAAAGCTAGGGAAGGCCAGAAGGAAGGTTAAGTGCCCTCCCCCTCAACACAGGCATGCAGCTGTTAATGGTGCGATTCCCCCCTCAATCTCTTTTTCTTTACATGAACAGGCAATTATTTACCATGTCTTTTCATCTTTCTCATTCAGTATTTGGCCTCTGATGTTATTCAGCATTTTGTGCTGCAAGGCCTAAATTACACGCGAAGTGCTGGATTTCCCTCAGGGAGCTCTCCCTATCCTACCCAAGTGCTTCCAGGGTATCCCCTTCAGTAGGAGGCCATTATTACCGCTGCTTTATAATGGAGAAATGAAGGTCATAGATGCCTGAGGTATCCAACAATTTTGGCTGCTCAGATTGAGATATCTGCTTTTTACAGAGTCCTCAGCATTTTCAGCACTTTTAATGGGCATGCCTACGTGAGCAGATTAAACTCTCAGGCTGAGGAACCCAGTTGTCTGTGCTGTCACGTTGCCGGAGCATCGCCTGCCACGGCACAGTTAGGACTCTCCCAAGTCGTTTGCAAGGATGGCTGGAGAGTCCACATGCTTCAAGGTCTGCCCCCTGGTTTGCTCCCAGCCACCAGCTTTGGAGTCCAGGAGAGTGTAACTGCACACAGGGCGGTCGCCGTGCCAGCTGGCCTGAGCAATGCCAGTCCCTTCTATGTGCAAGACCTCTCTTCCGAAAGGATTCACATCCAAGCCACTCTTGCATGCCTTAGTCATAAACATCTCTCCCAATCTTTACCATACAAATTTCACCAAAGAAGATGGGGAAGTTACAGTACATAAGCACACTTTACTGCATTTAAAGCAGTGAAAAAAAAAGTATGTGGTACCTAAGAAGAGGCTGTATCATAAGGACCCCAGGAAGAGGGAACAATTTTGCTTTCTTCTGACTTTTAATAGACAAACTTCAACTGTTTTTGTCAGAAGTTATCTTTTTGTCAAAATTTGTCAAGTTGTTTTCAAGAAAAATTTGTATTAATTAATTTCCTTGCTTTGAAAACAAATGAAGGAGTTTTTCACAGTTTTCTGAAAGTGTCTTGAATGTTTTTAAACAAAGTCTGGTTCTAAATGTAATGTTTAATTACTTTTTTAAAAGTTCAAGAAAGCTCTGGATTAAAAAAGGAGAGATTGTGAAATTCTTAAACATTAAACAGATTATTAAATAGTGATCCCATTCAAAGTATTTTTCTTTTCAGGTCTGGAGAATCTAAGATTAATGTGCTGGTTTTCTTCACATGCAAAAATGCTCACTGAAATCAAGAAAAATCTGGGGAAACAATTGTTGCATTTTCTAGTTTGGCTGTTAAAACTGACTTACCAGAGGGTCAGGCTGTATATAATGCAGATATGTAACACTTTCTGGAAAAACTAGCTTTAGGTTTTGTAAGTGTAATGTCAGGGGAAATTCAGAGCGAACATTAGGAAAACGTTCTTCACCCAGAGGATGGTTGGGCACTGGAACAGACTCTCCAGGGATGTGGTCATGACACCAAGCCTTTCAGAGGTCAAGGAGTGTCTGGTCAATGTTTTAGTCATATGGTTTAGTTTTTAGTTTTAGGTAACCCTGCAAGGAGCATAGAGTTGAATTTGAAGATCCTTATTGTCCCTTCTGTCTGGAGAACTGGAGATACTCTGTGATTTTAAGGAGCCCTGGAAAGCCTGCGCCCACTTCAACATCTGACTCCTACAGCCTACCACCTGGGATCCAGCAAGTGAGCCAAGAAAAGATGAAGCAACTTAGTTGTGACAAACCAACACATTTTTACTCAGCAAACAGATTTTTGCCAGCTTATTTGATTGTATGATTCTTTTCTTCCAGCGTGTGCTTTGCTATAATCTCTCTGCTGCCGCAGAGAGCTCTCTGAGCATTAGCTCTCAAATGTCTGCTCTTTGTTTCAAAATATGAAGACCTGTCGTTTCTTAATGGTGTGCTGTGGGATCTTTTACTAGAAGTTTCCCTTAATTTCAAGTTTTTACAAAGATGGCTGAGGTGCTAGCTAAAACTCTGCATAAAAGCATCCCTCTCAAATGAGTTGTTCGTTATTTCCATTTCCCACCTTTACAGAAGTCACATCTCATATAGTTAAGGATTGGCAAGCTAAATTCGGGAGGTGTCAGGAAACATGTCAAAGTATTCCTGAGCATCCTTTCTATGTCTCAGATTCAAATCTATATGCAGGAATACATGCATGCATGCACAGGAGAGAAGTAGCTGAGCTTTGATTATCGAAACTACTGATGCCAGCTCTTGGCTTGAGTCCTCAGAGGGTTCAGTGGGTGAAACCACTTGAAGCAACGTGGTCTGAGGGGGAAAAGATGGAGCCTTAGCCTGTCTTCCCTGTAACACAGCTTCTCTGTGAGCAATGGCTGCCTCTTGCCAGACTACAGCCGTGGTCAGAGCCATTACTGGAGAGCTGAGTCTTTCCATGAACTAATACCAAATCCCACCTGTTGCCTTGAGAGCTCTGCTAACAGCTAGGGATGGGTTGTTTTATGAAAAGTAAGATCATGCAAATCTTTGAGAGCAAATCCTGCAAAATCAGCTCTTGGGGCTGTGGCTAACTGGTCTGAAATGATGATTATTTCTATTTCATAAAAGACCTCACAGATTATTTATTTCTGGTATGTGAAAATTTAAACTTTGGCTACACAAAGTCTTGTGGATCTGCAGGAAACACTCAAAAAAGATGAGGCCTTTTATAGACGAACTTTTCAGATCAACTAAATCAGTCTGTCTGCTAACTCGCTGTTCTCACCATCTTGAGCACAGAAGTGTCTTTTAGATGGATGAGCTGAACTTCACCAAGGAGCAGCAGACTCTGAGACTCTATATATTTCCTAAGAGCCTTGAATAAGAAAACCCAGACAGAAATAGGTAAGGTGACAGAAGACAGAAAAAGAGGGAAAGTATAACTGATAAAATGTTTTTAAAGTCTTGCAGTCACACAAGCTTGGCAGTTTCGGCTTATCTGAGTTTTCTAACTACCCCAATAGCACTTGTAATCACTTACTGAAGCTCCTACACAAGGTAAAGCCACGTGGGTGGGCTCTAGACACACTACAGGTGACGCAGACCGCTTTACTAAAAGCTGAATGCTCTTGAGAGCATTCAGGGTAATTTTACTTCAAGACTCATGGAATTTAGGACTCAAGTGGTCTTTTTGAGAAGTACCTCTTCACAAGTCTGGACCTGAGCACTGGGATTGTAGCACCCCCTCAGCCTGCACTGAAGTCTCGAAGAGAGCACTGAACACGGCTTTGTAGCCCATCCAGTGCTGAACCAAGATCCCCACCAAACTTTATTCCAGCTCAGCTCCGGTTCTCTGTCTTTCCTTACTAGCAGCTCTGCTGTTGGTGCTTGTGACAAGTGTGGCTATATGATCCTTAAAAAAAATCCTGATGCATTCCTGCTCAGTTTAAAAAAACCTTTCCATTTCCATTGCAGGTTGAAACATCTCTTGTTTAGGAAGTAATTGTTGATCATGTCTGTACTTTACTATTCATGTTTACAATTGGTTGCTAAGGGCTGTTATTGCTTTTGCCAAAGATATTGTCTTTCGCTTCTTATTTAGCCTCCCCTGGAAACTTCTGAGGAGATGAGCTGTCATAGAGAAGTACAAGGCCAAATAGCAGATCATTTTCTTTAATGTCAAACAATGAGATATTACAGAAATGTGATTATGCAAGGTCCTCATGTCAGGTCTAAATCAGACTACATATTTATATCCCAGCTAGCACTCTGGATCCACAAGTTTGGTTGGTGCTTCCAAGAATTCTTTGAGAGTCTACAGATGTTACATATACATATACATATACATGTACTAATAATAGTAAATACATTAGTATTAATAAATTAGAGCTTTGAATTGCAATTTATTTGTCCACTACTTGATAATCTCTTGTAGTTGCATTGCAGCTCATTAAGATGATGGAGGAGATTATTAACACATCATTTTTTTCTATGAGGAGGCACTAGTGTAACCAGTTGTTCTAAAGCAATTAGTTTTAGGGTTATTTTAAATATGTTAGCTTCTCTAACCCTTCAATCTTCCACTGCTCCCTATCAATAACAGTGCTGCCAAGTATCTGAAAGCAGTGAAGAACTCCACAGATGTCTTTTTGTTCTCCTGAAGAAAAGCTTGCACAGTGTAGTACTGAATGATGATTCTAGGTTTCTAGGCTGGGAAATATTACTCAACATATAATATTATCCTATATACATAGAGAATGATGTCTGAAGCAATGAGGCAAATCTTACAAAAGAGTCAGATTTTATCCCTGAAAAGAAAGTTTCTTTTTGAAATAAACTGCACCCAAAATTCTGGATACTGCATTTTGGCCAGAATCCTGGTATAATTTTGAGTTTTCTAATAAAGAAAAACATGCAATGCCACCATCCCAAATCTACAATTAAGGAAAGAACAGTTGTATTCTTAAGTGACTTCCTTGGAAATGAAAACATTTCTGTTCAATTGCTTCTTCTGTCAAAAATTTCATTTTCAACCATTTATAATTGGACTGTTCCCTAATTCAACCAAGGTAAATGGTAGGCCTAGACCTATCTGGACAACAGACAGGAAGAGACATGGCCAAAGAATACAGTTTGAAAGGGGGAAATTTACTCAAGAGATGTTTGTTTCAATCCATTAGGATCCTAGCTCAGATTCCTTTTGCTGGTGCTTTACAGAAGCCCCGAAGGAATGAAGGAATGAATCAAGGCCTTGGTTTTTGGGTGGCTCAATTTTTGGCAAGTGCCTTTGTACATAGCTGGAAATGTCCCTGAGGTCACAGCATCAGCAAGTCTTTACAAAAAGCTTTTATCATTAAAAATTAAGACAAATTTCTGTCTAATCTTGCTTCTGAAGAATCTAACCCTTCAACATTTTGATGTCTTCAACTATAGAATGCCTTTGAAAAACATCCTGAATGACCACTACAAACTGCTGTGCAGGGCCTAGGACAATACAACGTCTAATTTTGCCAATCTGAGAAAAGCAGTCACCCAGGAAGCAGAAAACTTTGCTTCCTGACCTTATCTAAGACCTTATCTGTTTTGGTTCCACATACTGCACAAAGATACTGTTGGTCTGGGGGTCAGTCAGGGAAAGCTGTTCTTAGGAACTCCAGTTTAACACTGTAGAGAAGAAGCTACGCTGCCTTTTAGTCCTACCTGATACCAGGAGTATTGATATTTTTTGACCCTCAAATTGACCTGACAATAAAAAAAAGTGAGGACTCACTATCATGCACAGCCCTATGCTACTGTTACTATAATTCTGAAATCAAGACAGGCTAAAAGGAACACTTTTATAAAACTGCCGCTATAAATTAATTTATTTACTTCTATCAAGCCAAAATGTATTTTTAAAAGCCACAGCATCCTCTTAAAAAATGTGCTTCATCAGAGCCATTAGTTCAGGGTTTCTAATATTAAACACACAAGTCCCAAGTTCAAAGAAGGGTGTGGGAACCTCTAAGGCAGGATCAACACGATACTTCACAGTCAAGAAGATGCTCTTAACTCCCATCCAGGCCCAGGATCCTGTAAGCAGGATCAAAAGGGACACAACCCACCCACACGATATTCTAAGCCTGGAAACCTCCTCTTACAAGAGGTACATAAAATAGTCCTTCAAAAGAACTGAACAAGGTCTACTCTTTTCAAATACACCTTGAGGTGGTGGCCTTGGTTCCACTTTGATGTCACTGCTCGGTCATTAAACATTCACTGAAGGATCACATTCATCCCTGGTGATTCAAACTTGTGGTTTATATCTTCCAGGCTCCTGCTGCTATCAGTAATCCCCAGGATGGCTGCAGTGATGGAGACCATCCTCATTCCTACTGAGCAAAAGTGAGGCAGCCTGTACTTGAAAGACAACAGACACGAATGAGTCTGTAACGGAGGGGTGTGAGCAGTCCTTTGGCGGGTGGTAATCTTGGATTACAAGACATGAAATATTTATTTGCATCATGTTAATCTATGAAACGCCTAAAAGTTCAATTTTTCTCCATCAGTACCCTAACCATAAGGTTACTGAGCAAAAGCAAGATATTTTTGCTTCTACCTAGGTAATCTATAAACATTCTCATTCCTTCTTTAGTTCAGAAGTAGCAGAAGATACACAGCACTGCTAATGCTACTTTAGTGACATGCCTAAATAGGGACTAAAGTGGCTATCAGGAGCCAGGCTAGTCCTGAGAATAAATTCAAGTGTAAAGCTTACCCAGTTAAGAGGTTTGCTCTATGTCAACAATAATAAGAATGAAGAAAGCATGAGATGGAAATATTCCAGAAAGCAAGACCTTCTAGATGGCACTCCTGTCAAGGTAGAGCGATTCTGTGTGCTATTAATCTCACCAACCACTGGAAAAGCACGCACAATACTGTCATTCATAGTTGTGTGATTTCAAGGCTAATTAAGCCTATTCACTGTTTTGAGTCTGCTTAAATACATTAGTGGGATTCTTCTAGCTTCTGCAGCTTGCCAGCACTTTCTACTCAAAAATGTCTCTGGTATATGCAAATTTATACTGAACGTATAGCTATAAATTATAGCAGGATTATTCTGTCATCTGAGAGTACATCCATGTGAGATGAGGTCAACAACCTTGCAGGTAAACCAAATCCTCATACCTTAAGACGGCAAATGACACAACTGAAAATTTTGTAAAAAGAAGCATTATGGCTTCATTTTGAGTTCTTGCATTTGACTGTAATTTTAATCTCTATATTGAAAATACAGCTAATTTTCTGTAAGTTAACTACTGATGAGGTACTCTGAAATATTATTTTATGAACTGCCTTAATAATGCTCTGAGGCAAATTTATTCTGTATTTGGACTGTACTGCCATAACTGATTTCTATTTCTTAACTTGTTAGGCAATCAGGGGGAGAAGCTCATCTCCAGTGTCATCAAAGAAGATTACGTTTGAGAGCTTTGTTCACTTAATTACCAGCACAGCTTTGCATTCATTTCCTTGTAACGTGGTTTTACCTAAAGGGCTGACGCTTATTTCCTAACAAACTAGTACCTGAATATGATGGCAGCATGAAAAACACCCTGCAATAGCAAGTCTGATTTCCTAGGGAGAAGCACTGACAAACCTAGGGGCTTCTGCATCACGTGCTGGTGCTGTGGTAAGAGAGCTGTTCAGCCCCTCTGCCTTGGCTTGGACTGTAAATGCCCTCACACAATTTTGCAGTGTCCTGTGCTCCCCTGGCATGGTACTATGAGAGGTAAATTGGTCAATTGCCACTGTTCCTTGTAAAGAGTTCAAGTGCTGTTTATCACAGCTTATTCCTAAATGCTCAGAGCTGCATTATGCCAGCATTACATATATTATTTATTAGCTAATAGATTGTTGTTCTGACTCTCTTGCTGGTGCCAGCAGTGATGCTACTGACTACTCTTTATAGTTATCCAGAGGAGGAATAGGGATGTATAGAAGCCAGACACCGAAGTCACAGCTGATCTATCATTATGGCTAAATATAGATTTCCTGCATTAGAAACAAATAAATTAAAAACCCCACTGATTTTAGTGGCCTGAAACTTTTCTTTTATTGTTTCCATATTGTTCATACCATAGTCCATGAAGAAGTGTGTTCAAAATAACATTATTTGTTTTCTGATTATGCAGTTAACATCATCATGTTTTCATGCTGGTGAACAAAAGTAGTTTAAGAAACACACCCTTTAAGAAACTCATCCTTTAAGAAACTCCAGCCCTCCAGACTTGGAAGAAGGAATTTATTGCACAGCAAACAAGTGAAAACTCAGGAAGATGCCAATGTGCGACTTGCGCTGAAATTTCTGCATGTGCTGTAGCAAGCACTGGGGCGGACTAAAAGCAAAATAGCCTTTGCTGTCCTCCCAGGTTTTGTGAAGAATGCAGGCAGGTTTAACCTTAATATATTTTTAATATCTTGACTGATGCATACTCTCTCTAAGGCTTTTATGGTATTTAGTGGTATGGGAAGCTATACTGGGACTGACATCGTACAGTAACCAAGATAAGAAACCTCCGAGTCCTGTTCAATAAACACTTGAGTTGTTGAGCTTCTCTGTTCAGTTTTGTTCTTTAGTCATATATATGCATTTTACTTAGATTTAATTTGAGCATGACTGAGCAATATATCTATTATAGCATGCAATATGATACCTCTAGTTGCATAATAGTGAAGACAAAAATTCAAAATAATGAAATTCCTTCCATATCTTTTCCATATAGCCGGAAAATTTTAGATTAAAAAACATAGGAAGCTATGGGATTGCACAAAAATCTACATTTACAATAGGATTAAATCTACTCTGTAATGCCCTAAGCAATTTATTTTCACATTTTCCCACAGAGCACTGTTGCACATCTTAAATTATCTCCACAATTTAATATTGGAAAGTTTATTTTGGTTTGAAGTTAATATTCTTGTTACAAAGTAAACACACATTTCTCCCTACTAAAATGTGAGTTAAAACAACATGTTCCAAAGATTTATTATAAAATACAAGAAATCAAATACCCAGTGCTACTACTCCAGCAATAACCACAAGAAGAAGATGCCCACTACAGATAGGAAATCAAAAATATTTTCTCTTAAGGTGCTCATATCCTGGTAAGACTAAAAACAGCAAAACTCAACAAAGTAAACTACAGCCTGTTTTTTATCATGCATACATGTTTATAATATTCAGACACCTATTAAGTAAAAAATGATAAAACTTACTATAGCAATAACAGACAAACATGTAAAGTCCTTTCAGAGGCAATCATTGCTTAGTTGCAAGAGCTGTGAGCATTGCTGGATCAGAAGACATTATGCAATAACATGATGAATTAATAGAAGTGACCCCTGAAAACATCCAAAAATTCATTTTTAGACTGCATGTATGTCTACTCTGATGAAGCTGAAGTGATTTACAACTTTAAGTGCTTCCCTTTCTGGCTCCCAGCTCTGCCTGTGGGGAGCAGCAGGTCTGTATTCAGGTAGAGCAGACACCTTCAGGGGGGTCTGCAGTGGAATCCCACTGCACTGACATACTTCCAGTCACTGCTCCCTTCACCAGATATCTCAGTTTGCATTCCTCCTCTGAGCTGAGACCAGACAGACCCTGCCCAACATGCTGTTTATATAACAACAACAGACGGAGTAAAACACTGGCTGAAATATCCTTCAGCAGGTAGCTTTAAATACAGCAGCATCATGGAATATATTTTACCTGCACATGTAGTTATGTGAAGCTCAAGGAAGTCATATAAGATCAAGATTATTTTCTAAAAGTGACAGTAGCAAACCATCTGGCAAAATCCCAAATGTTGGCAAGAAAGCTATTGCACATCTTGACCTCTCGCCTTGCTTTGAATGGCAAGCCAGAATTTGCCAATTAACTTTCACTTAGAAAGAAAAAAGGCTGAGTATTAATAAATATATGTGATATGGCATCATTAAGGCAACGGGACATCTCAAAATGCTGAAGCGAATGGAAATGTTCAGGCTGAAGCGTGCTGCTCCAAACAGCACCTCTCCCTCATCTCAAGCTGAAGATGTTTTACTCTCTGCATATGTCTGAGAGAGGGCAACCTGCTGGGCTCCAGCGACAGTGTCCAGCTGAGAAAGGAGGCAAGAGCAACTCGGATGCTGTGCTGAGAGCTGCCTGCAGAAGCATTCTTTGGGGAAAAAAAATTATAACAAGCCAGCTGCAAGTTCCACTAAGCCTGAATGAAGAGAGAGTTTATCAGTTGTATCAGATTTATCAGTTGTTTGAACAGAATAGACAGAGCTTTTAAGAACCAGAAAGAAACTATTTTTTCTGTACTGCACCTCATCTCTCTGGGAAAGACTTCCAGAGTTTTGCTAGCACATCTCAGTGATCAGAGAACAAACAAATCTCACAAGTGGCATGTACTCACTGACCCTGCTCCCCTGAAAGTTTCTACTAAAACTCCCTGGAAGATCACGTGCCAGGCTTGGTGGCATGTTCAGTTTTGCAGACCTTGCTCAGCCTCTAAGGCTTGGTGCTAGCTCTGCTCTAACTTGGACAGACTCGCCAGCTGAGCAAACTCGAACTCTAGGTGTTTTTAACGCAAAACATCACCAGACAGGATTTCCCCCCCCAAGCCTGCCCAGTCTCGCTGCTATTCTTCCTCTTCTAAACCAGTCCTGGCACCTCCTCAGAGCTACAGGATGGAGTCACTGAAATCCTTCACTTAGGTGTCCTTTTAATAGCAAGGTCTTGATGACTATGTATTTGCTAAGGAGTGTTGTCTCCACCTGATGCTATGGACACCTCATTTCTTACACAAACATGGAAAAAAGTGACAATTTTGGCAGTATTGCTAGAGTCAGTCTTACCTGCAATGAATTAAAATGTCAAAGAAAATGTATATATACTGCCTATTGTATCTTAATCATTATATAACTTAAATTGAATGAAGTCCAAACACTACTATAAATATGGACAGTACATACATAGGGTATAAACAAAGGTCTACCTTCACCCAGGCAGTGAAATTCTGATAGAAGAGACACTGAATGGTTTGTAGAAACCATGTAGCCAATGAACATGCCTATTCATAAAAACATTTAGGTTTTTTAATCCAGGGAGCAGCATGCTACCTACCCACAGAAAGCCTAAATGACAGTATATTTTAGACTACCACAATGCTACATTTTCTTCTGTAGAGGGGATTTTTCAGTCCCCGGGTAGATGGGGTAATTCCAGCGACAGCTACCGAGAAGGCTGAGGTTTTGTATCATCAGGTTTCCACAAGCGCTGCTAGAGCATCGGAAACAAATGACGAGCCTTTATCGGTAGAGCTCACCCACGGCAGGAGGTAGAATACTACGAAATGTCATTCCCTCCCTCCCTTTAGCAGCTCTGAAGGAACAAAAATACAACGGTTTCCAAAGCGCTCCAGGGTGAGGGTTGTATTATCCTCCCTCAGACCGATCCAGGCAGCCGCGGAGGACACCCCGTGTCCGTCCCGCCCCGCCGACCATGCCCCCTCCCCAGGGGCGCTCCCCGCGCCGGGGCCGCCGCTGCGCAGCGCCCGGGGCACCCCGGGGCTCCCCGCGGGAGCGCCGCGCTCCCGGCCGGCCCGGGCGCTCCGCGGCCAGCAGGCAGTTCTCGCCTTCCTTGACAGTCCCATCAGGGCGGGAGCTGGGGATGACCTGGGCTCTCAAATAAACACAAATAAAAGCAAAAGGCAGCCCTCGGCGGAAGAGGGATGCCCTCCCGCTTACCTTGCTCCGCGGGCGCCCGGAGCGCCGCCGGGGGCTGCAGGAGGGATTCCCCGGCGCTGGCAAGGGCTGCTCGGGCTTCCCCGGGCACTGCGCGGCCGCCAAAGCCACGGCGAGAGATTTGTTTTGGTCGCTCCTTCCCGGGGAGGGTTTTCCTCTACATTCCCGGTTCCACATCACCGCCCCCCCCAGCACGGAGAGGGCTGGGGGTGGAAAAACCACGGCAAAGGCATCTCCCTCCTACCCCGGAGATGAAAAGCCGCCGGAGCAGCCGCGCGGCGAGCGGCTGGGGTGTCGGGCGGAGGGGGGGGCCGAGGGGGGATAAGAGTCGAGCTCTGGCTGCCCTCGCCCCGCTGTAATCCCCGGCTGCATGCGAGCCGCCGGCTGCCGGCGCGGCCGCCCGTGTCTGCGGCTGTGCGCGGCGGCGGCGGCAGCGGCGGGGCGGGGGGGCACGGCCGCTCCCGGCCGGGGCACGCGGGGCGCCCCCCGCCCCCCGCCCCGCCGCGCGCGCCCGAGCGCCGCGCCCGCCCCCGCGCACGCTCCGCGCTCCCCCGCCCGCGCTGGGGCTGCGCGCACCCGCGCGCACCCGGGGCCGCGCCGCACCGCGCCGCGGTGCGCAGCCCCCTCCCCGCGCTGCCCCCAGACAAAGGGTGCACCTTCCCCGCACCCTGCCCGGGCGGGGGATGCGCGCTCGCCCGCGGAGACACGCAGCCACGCACGGACCCTGTGCCAGTGCCACAGGCAGGGCACGCACACACACACGCACACACACACGCACACACACACACACACACACGCTCGTGCACATGCATGTACACACACAACCCACACTAAACCCCCCGGCAGGGGATGCACACACACAGGCGTACACACAGCCCACACTAAGGGCACCCTCTAGACAAGGGATTCCCCTCTCACACAAGCGTGAATTCACATTGACATTCCTCTCTGTGGGATGCACACATCTCTCAGACCTCCCCACACACGGTCCTCCCAGACAGGGAATGTGCAGGCATGCACACAAACACGCCACACACACACACACACACACACACACACACACACACTTCCATGTACTGTCCCCTCCCATACAGACACACACCACTTTCTCCTGATCCACAGCATGCCTTCCCAGTTTTCCTTTCCTATTCCCAGCCCGGGCAGGGCACAGGCACACAACACACAAAACAGGACTGTACCTGGCCATCCCAGCCTTACTATTGACATGCTGAGGGCCTGCCGAGGGCTGAACCCCACAGCAGAAATGCAGCGTCTGGGGAGCCAGGACCCTTCATGGGGCATGGACTAATGCATTTTTATCATCAAGTCTTGGCAAGGTAGCAGGCTGCAATCAAGTCTTCAGCTACTCCTGCTGCATCTTGCTGCCTTCCAGAGTATTTTATAGCTCTTTATTGTTTTTCCTTGATAATTCCTGTTAATGGGAGGAAGTCTCTTTCCCTCATTCAGTAATGCCCCGCTATATTTCAGGTATTGGATTAGAAAGCTATTCTCCTTTTCCAGCTCTTCTTGGTTTCTCAGGTTTCATAACAGTTCTTCTGTGGCTTTGCCCTCTGCATTGTGTTGCCCAGGCTTCATCTCATCTTATGGCTCTGAGATTCAGCCTTCACTGTTGCACATTTTGCTGCTGGGATAAAGGCTTTCCAACAAAAGTTTTATCAGCTTCCTGATTTTGTTTTGTATGTTTTGTTTTGTACTGTTTTTATTCAAAGATCTCTTAATTCTTTTGAAAGCTATCCAAGAAAGAGACTGGGCAGCATTTGCCACCATGATTTCAATTACAACATACTAAAAAGTAGGTTAAACTTTGAATGCTCATTTACTGTGCTAATTTTCACCTGTTTTATTTAATTCCTTGCCTACTGTCTTGAGGACATATAAATGTATGATTTTTTTTAAAGTCTGCCTACCTTCTCCCAGCCTACCTGCAGAAGTTTTCTGAATGGCAACCGCAGCAGTAGTCCTTGTCTGTGCTGAGTTCAAGGCTAGTTTTCTATGGAAGGTACTTTGTCTGAAACCTGGACACCTCTGGCATAGACATCCATGCCTATGCTGCTCAGCCCTTATGGTCAGTCAGGGAAATTGTCTTCCATATCTTACATATGATAAATAAAGCTCCATAGCAACCCATTCCTCTCCTCAGCTACTCCCCAGCTGAAATGTCGGTATCTGTATATTTTATATGTTCCACCCCTTGTGTGTACGTGTCTACGTATCTCATTACTAATTTTTGAATGCACCAATCAGTTCAGCTGAGCAAAACTCTCAAAGACAAATTACAACAAGTTTAAGAAAAAGAACTTTAGGTGGATGAAGAAGCTAGCCACATATCTCTTTGTGCTCAGAGCAAGGCAAAGGCGACATTAGGAGTTCATGTGTTGTTACATACCTCAAAATCTGCACGTACACATGACATCAGTGAGAAAAGTTAACTGGAGCTTCTGTCTTCATAGCCACTGTAGATCAGTAAAACCCATGAGACAGAGCTGTGGGAAACTGGAGTTCATTCCTTCAGATTCTCATTAAATAATCGGTTCTGAGGCGCTCCAGTTCTCCTCTACTGCTTTTCATGATGCAGTGAGTGGTTTTGAAGCAGACTGTTTTCTTGAGATTTTAAAATTTGATTTTTCATTTCTGATAAAGGAAGACTGTCTTATCTCCCTCTCATACACATACCCCCAGACACTAATAAGTCTTGCTTATTGGGAAAACTGACAGAAAGTGCACTTGATAGGTGAGTTCCTGCAGTTCTTTGGCTACACTGGTAGGCATTCTTTGTGAACACTGCTCCAAAATAAGCAATTGATCTACTTTCAAAAAGGAGAAGTTACTCTGGAATAAAAAGCTGCTTATTTTGCTACTATGTCCACAGTAAAAGTAACTTTATTGTGGGAAACTATTTTTGCACAAGTACATTATCTTGTCTAGAGACATGTTTACATCACTGCATCTTTGTTACTCAGTTTTCCTTTATAAACAAATGCTAACGGTTCCTGGCTCACTCCTTTTCTAGGCTTGGGGCTTTTATCTTCATGGACACTCATCTCCTGCTCTTACACTGGCATGTTTGGATGTTGAAGGGAAGCCTTTGTTGATTCTCTAGTTACCAGAAATAAAATGCAAAACGTATGGCCGTGCTAATGAACAGTGTCTTTCAGACTACATGGGAAAGATTTCCTTTAGAGGAGTTTAGTCTCAGTCAGTCAGATAAGGGAAAGAAAGAAACAGCTTGAGTGAAAGCTCTTTTCTACCAAGATTTCTGCTGCAAGATTTCTGATTTTTCTCCCTCATTACAGTGATGTTCTTCAGAGCACCTTTCATCTATCAAGACCATCCTTGGAAACATCCTGGAGCCTCCTCCTTCTCACTTAACACCTGATTTGCATAGGTGAGACCACTAGGTCTCTGTGAGGCAGTGCTCTTCAAACAGCTCCTTGCAGAGAGAGGAGAAGCTGTTTAGAGGAAGGCATGGATGGAGAAAAATGGGCAGACATTTGGAAAGGTATAGTTAAATCTTGATATGACCAGGAAGATCATTCAAAATCACAGTCTAACTGTTGTGAGAAATAATTGTCTTCATGCTGACCATCTCGACCATACCAGTGAACTCATGTGAGCCACTAATTTGCTTCCTTTTGAAGGAAGAAGAGTGGGTTTGTGTTTGTCAGGGCCTTCAGCGCATGACCAGGACTGTTGGCCCTGACCTACTTTCCTTGGAGACTCCCCAGTCCCTGTCTATGGTCCAGGACTCCATTTCAGCTCAACACAGGGCTTTCAGTCCCTGCCTCAGAGATACTTTCCTGTGGAGAAGAGAATGATCTACTTATAGACTGGTTTAATGGCTACTCCTTACTTGTAGGAGCAGATATTACATTAAGCACCAGCAACAGGAGGACTGCTGTAACCAGCATCAAAGCTGGCCTGTCTAAATAAATGGTTGATCATTTTCCTGAACGTAGTCGTCTCACTTATTGCGATGCCAAAAATATAATGTCAGATGGTTTTGAAATGTATCATAATTTCCCAGCAGCGTCTAACAAATGGCAAAAAAAAGTTCTAGGAGAAGAGTGAACCCCATCCCAGTGCCCTTTCTATTACCCAAGACTTGCAGATAAAAACAAGTCAAACAAAGGCAGCTTCTTGGCCAAGTCCAATATTCTCTTGAAATAAATCACATTGGAAATAGCATCTGGCAGTAGCATAACCCACCACAGCTCAGACCAAGTCTGGTCTGGATTAGGGACTTCCTGATTATTGGAACAGCTTTCCATGCTTCCTATTGAGTAGTTGGGGCTTGTTTTGCTTTTTCCCCCTATTTTTTTTCAGGTTTTGGTTTCCTTTATCATATTTCTCTGACTCAGAATAAAATGTTTTCTATTCTTGTTGCCACAGATTAGGCTCTGACACACTTTTTCCAAGTGTTGGGTTCTAGAGGGGCTCCTGGAAGAGTTTTCATTTCTTCCACAGGATGCAATGGGACAACAGTCTCACTAGTGTTTGAAGGCTGTCTTGTGGACACATCTAGGAATGATATGCTGCTGTGCACAGGGACAATAGTGGAAGCTTTTCCTTCTCTAGTGCATTACATGGAAACTTACAGAGCTGGGTATCACAAAACCAGCAACAGAGCTGAGCCAGAGCATAGCCAGGAAGGACAGATCATGGGAAATATGCCATCGTCAGCCATAACTTGGATGGGTTTGAGGGCAGTTTTTTGTCTGTTTATAAAAATTTATTCATTGTTCCTTTCTTCTCTGGGTAGAATTTTTTGTTTGGTTTTTTTTTTTAGGTTTGTTTTTTGTTTGTTTGAAGTTTTTTGTTTTTTGGGGTTTTTTTTGTTGGTTGATTGGGGTTTCTTGTTTGGCTTTTTTGTGTGTTTGTTTTGGTTTTTTTTTTTTTTTTAAATTCTGGACAAATCTGCACAAGAATAAAGTAATTGGTGTCACAGCTACAGTCAGGTGTAGACATGGCAAAACGCAAATAGAAACCAAACTTGAACAAAACAAAGGAATATCATTATGATTGAAGTTGAATTATTAGAGTTACAGTTAGAGCTGTGCAAACTGAGATTCCAAATTTAGGCAAATTCTCATATGCAGAACTCAAATAGATAATATTTACCAGTTGGGTTTTATGTCAAGCAAACAGGATGCCTGCTGAGTGGCTCCTGAAGCTCCAGACTGCAACATTTGGGTTCTAGGATGTAGGGCTCTCCTTTGTGTAACATAAGACAGTGATGATTTCCACAAAGTCAAAAGTCTTTTTCCAGTCTCCAGTAGTAAGCTATTGCAGCTTGCATTTTTTACTTTTTAAAAAACCCATATTTTGTAATATAATTTTCATATTTTTATTTTTTTATTAGCATGAGCTGTATGTTAATCCTATCTGGCAATTAAAATGTTATCTGATGTTATGCACAGACTTTAAATTGAGATCCCTTATTTTGGTCCTATGCCAGATCACAACCTGAGAAATAATTAAGCTTTGTTCATTAATCTTAGGGACGGTGCATCCCAGGTATAAACTTGATCTCCCATTGCTTTTTAGAAGTAGCAGGAGTTTGGTCCAAGTTGATGACAACTGAGCAGTCTAATAAAACCCAGTCCTGTCACTATGAAGAGCTGGCACTTGCTGGTTATACTACATAAGGGATGCTTATAGCCAAAGGTATATTTAGCATGAGACTTGTTTAGGTGATCTAGTGTTGCCTGCTAACTTTGAACTCCAAAAGCTCTGCAATGAAAAATTATGTTTCCTTAAATACCATCTCCAAGGAGATGACTTTCATGTCTTCCTCTGCCACTGCCTCTTCCACCGTCCCTCGCTGCTGTGGTGCACACCTTCTTCCCCATCCCTGTCAAGACAGAGCCCCACAGGTGGGGTTCTCCATTCTCAGGAGGGCTGTTATGGAAAAGACATCCTTTCCAAGCTCCTTTGAAGGTTTGCAGTACCTGCCTGGAGTTTATGTACCAGGCAGAAATTTTTCTGCCTTTCCCCAGTCTGGTGAAAATGGAGTCAGAATTTTCAGGCTTTATGTTCTGGATTATTTCTGTTCTATGTCAAAAATGATTTGATGATGGGTTAATTAAAAGTCATCTGTCCCAACAGTTTAGGCTTAAGCAGAAGGTATTTTCTGCACAGGTCAAAGCTGAAGGAAAACAGCAAGGACTGGAAGAAGAGATGTTCAGCAGACATTCAGAATAACCAGCTAAATACCTCTCTTTATTAGTAAGGGAGAATGCAACGTCTAGGAGCAGAGGATTTTGCAGTGGGAAGATGCCAATCACAGAGAGAGGAGGATGAGCTTGTGATAAGTAGTGAGAGGTGTGAAGCTTCTAGTTATAAGGGCACTCCCCTTAAGCTGAGTAGAAGACAATAGAGACTGAGCAGAGAGCCAGACATGTGGGAAGAGAGTTTCCTCCATATCTTGATCTCTACCAGGCTCTTGGGGGAGCTTCGAGGAGATGAATTTTCCTGAAAGGCAGTTTGGAGTTTTCCCTGGGCAGGGCAGTTCTGCAGGAACCAGGCACTGAGCTGTGCTCAGGCAGCCTAGTGCTGCCCTGGCGTTGGGATGGGAACTGTGAAGTAAGCTTCCCAGAGATTAGACTGAAACTGTTGTCAACACATCAGATAAACTTGTGCTGCAGTTAAATATGATGAATTACATGTGGATAATTTGTTTAAAACTTACTGTATTCGCAAGTGAAGTGTTAGGCCTTGGAGCTCTCATTCACATCATTATTTTTCATTTTCAATTTTTTCCCCAGGGATTAAATCTCAGGACTGGAATGCAGAAAACCTGTGGACATTTCCTCTTTTAATGAAATATCTTGGTATCACCAGCAAACCCTGACAAAATAATGAGCCCATATTTCTCCAGCTGTGAATAACACATGGCATAGAACTGTGTTCTGCTCCTGGCTTGCAGCACAAAACAATCAGCAAGCTAAAAAAACCAACAAATTGCTTTCAACTTCTTTTCAGAGGTTAGATAAACTTGGGAGTTCCTTTGTTTTGGTTTGGTTTTGTTTTCCTCATATGGGATTGTAGACAAATCTGATAGAGTAATAAGTCAACCTAATTGCCTTTTTTTCTTTAGCATTCACCCCAAGAGTTCCCTACAGCCTTTTTATCCTTTGTAATGTCTGGAAGAGAGTACTGCTGCGATGTGTAAATGAAACACTGAGCCCAAGTGGAACCTCCTTGAAGACAAACAATAATGAAATTGTTGCCAGGTAATGGTTTCAATTTGTAAACTCTTTTTGGGAAAGAACTGTAGTTTTTCTTATAGCCATCTGAAAAACAATGTTTCCTGCTCAGGAGGGCTCTTTCTTTTTCCAGCCATGAATTGCCATTCATTTAGCATCCCAGCTAAAAAAAATGCCAGCTTCCTGGACAAGCTGCAGACTAATTCACGGTGGAGAGTGATCCCTGCCTGGGACACACTTGCACAGTGAGCCCATAGAAGTTCTGTCAGGCTTCAAACTTAAGGTGTATGAGCTCAAGAACTTGGGGAGTGGGTGCTTTTACTGGTTTTCACTTCACTATTGCTAAACTGGAGGAATGCCCTGTCTAGGTGGATGGTTCCCAGGCTCCCAGGGTCTTGCCTCAGGGAAATCTGAACATAGACCAGTATGGGGGATCAACGCTAGCACGGGGGACTCCAGAGAGATACAAATCAGATTGCTTGTGGCATGGCAAGCCAGGCTCCTGAGCAGGTTTGATGATCTTTGATGAAGTGATCCTTGAAGAGAAACAAGGTTCCCAGTTCCATGGCATCTGACAGGGAATGGAGTTGGTTTGAAGCTCAGCTCTGGGATGATAGAAATTTACCAGATCAAAGGAAATTTAAATAAGCATCTTGATACTAACACACTGGCTTTGCTAGAACATTTCAAGAGCGCTATGTTCATAACGAGCTTCAGAAATATCAACCAGTAAGTGCACAACTTTTTGAAGTAATTTCTTGGGTCATGCACAATTACTTATTACAGGTATGCTCTGCTTCTGATTCTGCATACTGGCTCAGTGGGGTTTGATTAATACCATGGGGTGTTATTTGAATCAAGGAAATATAACTTTTTAAAAACTACATGATTTCCCCATAGTATATAAAATCTCAATTGGCAGGCTACACACCATAATCTCTTCTGAAATATTTCATTAAGCATTTTTTATACCTATTGTAGCTGTTTTTATAATCTCCTGTAGTGTAGGATAAATGCAATCGCATTACATTTTAAAAACCCACCTTGGAGGTGTAAATTTACATGTTCACATTTTTCTGACTTGGCTAGAACATGTTTCTCATTGTTTCCATTAAAGACCCAAAACCCACAAGACCCCACAAAACCAACAAAAAAACCCAAACAGAAACCTAAAAATCTTATTTTTAGTTTGCAGATTATGTCCTTTGCAAATCAATGGAAGAATGCAAAAAATACTGCATAGATACAAAAATGAAACACACTGTTTTTGAGGAATAGGAACTAACATGGTGATTCAAATGTGGAAGCTGATGAGGACTGGAAGCAGAGTCATGAAACTTTGTATTCTTACTGTTGATTAAACAGATTGGTTTTGAAGTGTTTTAATGTTTTAGTGACCTTTATTCCTTACTTGAAACTTATGCCCACAAGCTCCGTTATTTCACACTCCTGAAATACTCTTTATCTTCTCAGTATCCTCCATCCATTGTGTCCTATTCCCTAGCTGCTAGTGACATATGCTGTAGGTGATTCTGAATTCTATACACTTAAAGGTCAGTGTTTCTACTAAATTAATCAAATAACAGAAAAGGTGTATTGCAGCCTCAGCAGAGACTAACATGTGTTCCTTTCCTCTCCTGTCACTATTTTTTGCAAAAGTTGATAAGATGTTTTGAAAGGGGCTAATGGATTTTGAAGTGATGGGAAAAAGATTGTGGGGAAAAAATGGAGCTGAAAGACAAAGACATAGATTTTTTCCCCCAGGAAGCCAGGCTGAGCTGTCATATGCCAAGCTGAGCAGGCAAAGTGTTCACTGGACCCTCTTTCCCAGTGTATCTGAATACTTGGTTGTATCGCTATGGTGACTTTGAAGCAGGTCAGAAATCCTACCAAATCTGATTTGAAAAACATTACATTCATTGTGCATGGGTGGAGATGATTGCTGAAGATGCAACTAACAGGAAATTGTCCCCCAAGCTTTGCTTATGCACAAACTTGTGTTATTAATTTGCTTATTAATTTAATTTACTTGCAAATGACATAGACAAATATCCTGGTTTATGAATTGTTTTCCTGGTGCAAAGCTCTTGCCTTAAATGTTCATTATTCATATGTGCTATTTGCATAGTGTTCTGGAATCATGGCAAGGCATTGTGGGTCTCATGATATAATTTCACTCCCTCACTAGGTCATTCTCAAACCCACCAGAGACTCAGGATGGCAACATGACCCCTGCGCCATAACACCTTCTCTGCTGTTGTGTGCACTGGTTTCAAGAGTGAGGATCAGGTTCATTAGAGTACCAAACATGCCACCACTATTGCTGCCAGAGCCTATTATGAGGCAGAGAAACACTGTGATAAAGTTCATTGTATATCTGCATTTGGTCTGGACTGAAGACCTGAAAAAGAAAATTATGCTAATAATTCAGTCCTTCACAACAGAAAAGGCTAAATGCCTGTGTGTCTGTTTGAGGCAAAAGGTGACCACAGCTGTGGAGAAGAAGGATGGCTTTATCCACCCAGAGAATGTGATGTAGAGGGACAGAAGCAAGCCATGTGGATGATATAGCTCTTTTTCTCTGCTTTCCCAACATCCTTCTTTCCTGGCTGTTGCAGCTCTCTCTTTTATTCTAAAAGTCAGAAGTTACCATCAGCTGTGTTACCTAAAGTGTGGCTAATCTATTAGAACAAACTCTTGGACTTTTTTCTTTAGTTTTGTGGGCAAGCATGAGATTCTTACAGTACATGGGGTTTTCTATGTGTACTGCCAACCAGATATACATGATCTTCAGACTGATGGATGCCTGTGAACCTTCAAGCAAGAAAGGGTTAGGTCAGGAGCTTGTGCAATTAAGTTACGGCGTTCAGAGTAAGCCCCAGTGTAAATTTTCAAAGAGACATTTCTATCACTTGATGAAGCTCTTACTTAGAGAATTGGATCACTATACAAACTGCCATCATTTAAGACATAACCATCCATTCTGTAAACTGAAGATGAATTGAATATTTTTGACAGTTCTAAGAAAGTACTTTCATGTCTTTCTTCTCTCATGTGAAAGACTGACTTTCTGTGAAACAAAGAACAAGCTCAAGCAGATTGACAAGCAGAGAAATAAGATCTGTTTCTAATTCTTTAAGCCGAAGGTAATTTTAAAGTACTCACTTGTTGAAAATAAGTGTATTAAAAGAAGTCTAAATTTACAATACTGGACTTCTGGTTGTGTGCCTCAATAAATATACAGCCCTTTTCTCCTCTAATTTCCTGTTTATTTAATATGACTGGGAGCAGCATTTGAACCTCTTTATAAGGGGAATGCTTCCCAGAAATTACTTTATCTTTTTCAGTTATTACTACGGAAAATGTCTAAGGGTTTTCACCACCTGAATATTTTAAGCAGGTTCACTCTGAGTACTGCAGGTCTGCATTATTTTATTTAGTTCCTTTTAGCAGAATGATCCTTTAGTGAGTGAAAGGCCCTACGGCAGGAGCTGGTTCAAATTTTAAAAGAAAATCTTGTGGTTTTCATCAGGTAGTGGGAAAAAAAATCTGTAACTATGGAAAAAGCTGCAGTGTGAGCTATTAAGTACAAGAGAATTCACCCTAGAGAAGCCCTTATAAATATCCAGAAAGACTTCTCATGAACATTAAAATTTAGTTTTCATACTAACACTCAGATACAGATCTTTAGGAAATTAGGCTTCACTGCTTCAAAGAATTGCTGTTTGCTATGCTATCTCTGAGGAAAAAATGTGCTGAATGCCACTCGTGCTTTTCTTTCAGAAATGCCTCCAGTTGCCTCTAGTAGAGCAGTTACATATCCAATTTGTCTGATGTGCAGGGATTTGGCATGGAGAGCTATGAGACATTTGGGATTTAGCTGTTGCAAGGACAGTGTCCAAGATAAGGAAACTTTCCCATTCCTCTAACCTTCACAGCACCTGCATTCACTTGAGATGGGGCTGCACTGGTTTTCTTAGTCTTACTGCACAGATCATCCCTTTTCCAGTAGAAGTATATTTACATAAGGCAGAGAAAGCGCTGGGATCACTGGAGCCACAGTGCTGAGGTGCATTAGCACAGCTGGACAGCTTTCAGTACAGGGCCTAGTGCTGGTATTCTATGTACCACACTGCTAAGATCTATAATGTGACATACTATGTCACTATTTCAGGATGAGTATGAGACTCAAAGGCAAAATCTTACCAAATCATAGTTTAAGTGATGGTATTTAAATTGATTTTCAGTAAGCAAGAATTTTCTCAGCATAATGCTGCTGCTTGTGCACCATGGCTACTGTAACTGAGGTTGCCACCAGTGCTGGTTAGACTGGAGTTATCAAACCATTTATCACACCTTGACTGAGCTACTAAATAAGAAACATTTTTTCCTGCCTTCCTTTTAACACAAGTTTCATAAATTTAATCTTTTAAACATGATGAAAACGTCATTTTCATGAATGGTTTCTTGGCTAAACTGTTTTGTTTTTAGAAATACAGGTGCCTATAAGTGAGAACTGTATGAGCAGGACAATGCATATAAATGGGGAAAAATAAATATCTTATTAAATGGACTTAAAGTTCATCATCATGATTAATGTTTCTCTAAGCTTTTGAGAGTGCCCAAAATAATGATGTATTAAATCAAGAAGATTTTTTGAATATGCTATATTGGCAGGTGTTCATTAGCAGCATCCAGTTATTAAGGATGTATATATATTCTCAAGATCTTTAAAGATTACTGGTTGTACATACATGTCTCTCTCCCTACAGAAAAAAGAGTCCTTATACTGCAGTAGTAAATACTGTTTTAGTGTGCTCAATTTTTTAGGCTTCTTGAGTTGGCCTAGACTCAGTACTGGGCTTCAACCTACAGAAAAGTGTTATGCTTTTCTGTAATTAGATAAGCAATTCTGCACAAACTGCAGATTACAGATTTCAGATTGCTCCTAGATTACCTCTTTTGAGCTTCCTTATTATGTTATCAGTCTAATTAACTGTACCAGTACATTGGTTTAACGTGACATTAAATCAGTACAAAAATTTGTTAGTTGGGGCCTGAGCCATTGTCTGTGTTCTGTCTGAGTTTCATCATGCTGTGCTACCATCTGTGGGCAGCTTCCAGGGAGAGAAGGCTGTCGTGTTGGCTCTTAGGGCACTGTGGCATGCAGTAGACACACCACTGAAGGATAGAGAACATGTGAGTCACAGCTGTCTGGAAGCTTTTGATAAGCCACATAAATGTTTGTATGCCTTAGCAAATCTGACTTAGTAGAATCTGGAAGCGTGGAAGTTTCAGCTCCTAAAATTCACACTGGCAGGCTCACACAAGGTTTTATTAGAGCTGGGCAGTCCCTTGCTCCTTGAGCATAACCACGAAATGAGCTCAATACATTTCACTGGGCATCTACACACACTAACATTGAACTTTTCTCAATATCAGGATAGAGAAACTGCCCACATTAAACACATTTTCTGGATTTTTTATGATATATGAAGCAGTTGAAATATATTAGTATAAATTTATGACATGTGATATGGTTTACAATACCTAAAATAATTAGGTATCACAGGAAGGAACTGAATCAGGCCTCTGATTCTTGTGAGTGTAAATGTCCCCTAAACTTCTACAGATACTTTGAAATTCCTTTTGTGTTCAGGAAAGAGATATGTTAGCACCACTTAGGACCTTGGGACTTTATTTAAGACCTACATCTTGGTCCCTACAACTGAACTCATTTAGCTGAAGAATGGATATACAATATTGGAAAAAAAGGCTCAGTTACAGAGAGTTTAATTTGCAGAATGAATCTTTCTGGTCTGAAAGCAGAATAATTTGATTAATTCCACTATTAATACTGTGCACTTACATATACAATTTACATGCAGATATAGGTGCATTCTGTGCAATGGTAGGTACTGATAAAGATGTCAACTTCATTAGTCCAACAACCTGAGAGCTCAAGGTTGGTAATGAATCATTTCCACCATCATCCTTCATACCCACTTGAAAATTATGAGGAAATTAGCCTCTCTTTGAAATAAAAAAAGACTTTGCAAAAATAATCCTCCAAGATCACCAGAATTCAAATTTTTCCCACTGATTCTCAGTAAGAAGCATCTTCTCCTCCCATTCACATATATTAGCAGGAACCAGACATTTATGTATTGATGGGGAGCACCAAGCACCAAGCTTTTTTGCTTGATTTGGCACGGGAGAATTAATTGCTGCTTTCCCTAAGGCAGAACCTGGTGCATATGTGCCCTTCTTGGTTACATTAACCTCTTGTCTTAATGCCTTGGCCATTGTTGCAGTCCAAAAGCTTAGACTGAGCTTTGAGGTGTTAACCATTTTATTGCAGTTTCATGGGAACAGTTACACATGTTTTTTCTCTCTCTCCTTTTGAAGTCCTGAAATCAGACTGAAGGCAACCAGATGAATTTACAGAGGCTGGTGTGGTGTACATCTATGCTCATGGCTCATTTTCACCTAATTGTGGGAGAAATCTCTTTTGGGTTCATTTCATGGGATTCAAAATTCTGTCTCCATTTAAGACATAAGTAGGTCAAAATGCAAATGTGTTTATTGTGTTACTCTTGTCACAACGTGGTTGGAATTACTGGTGCATACCTCCAAATCAGCTTCTGTGGGTCAAAAAGCCAAAAACAACAACAACAACAAAAACCAAACAAACCAACCAAAAACCAACCAACCAAAAAAAAAAAACCAAACCCAAACCCCAGGAAAAAACCCCAACCGCATCAAGAAAAGAACTACAGCATGGTATTTTGTGTAATTCCTAGGAAGGAGGCTACAAAAAAAGAGATATGGACATTTTCCCTTTTGTCTTTGAAACCAAGATAAGCTTCAAATACTTCATAGGTTATAAGTTTTCCTAGTTGCTGTGAATATTTTCTCCTCTCCAAAGGAATGGGGTGATGCCCGGAGAAGCTGTGTTTTCAAATTGTAAGAAGTTATTGGACTGTTACCCCTGTAATAAAATTCAGTACATCAAGTGAATGACTTGTTGTTTAGTGAAACATGGCATAACATCGATTGAAGCTACACATTAAGTCAAGACATCAAATATACCCTTGTGACACTGTACTGGGGATCACTGTTGAAATTGTAAAACTTGCTGGTAATAGCAATTGAGCTCAAGATAAACATTGTCCTTAACTCATGCCACAGTGACATTAATGGTTCATGCTATCATGCAGTGATCAGAGCCTTCTGGGAAGACACAAAAGCAAAAAGACAATTTTCTTGGTGATCCATGTCCACTTTTTTTATTGAAGAAAGTACACTAGATTTGAAATTGAATAAATGTTTGCTTTAAAATATCCAGAGAAATTCTGTTCTGTAAGCTCTTTTATTTTTTTCCAAGCTTTGCATAAACCTAACCACTGATGTCTCGATATGTGAGAGCCATCAGAGTGTTTCATCAGTTAAATATATCCAGAAAAACAAATAAATGCATTACTATTCATTGCCTCTTGAAATGCAAGAGTTTTTCTGAACCTACGCTTATAAAAATACACTCATAAACTCAGATAATGATCATGGCCTTCATCTTGAAAGCCTTATTTGAATAGTCCTTTATAGAAAGTTCCTTCTTATAATAAATATTCATGATAGGATCAATAAAAAACCAAAAATACAGGGTCCAATTCTTTTCATGTGGATGCCACCAAAGTGTCAACTGCCATGTTTCACCCCTTGAGGTATTTATCAGAGTGCTGATGGGTTATACTATCACCACATTTCCTCCTCTGTAGTTTTTTTTCTTGTCAAGAAAAGTCAGATTTGAATATAGCTTGGGATTTGAGGACCTTTCATAGACACCCTGCCTTTCTCCCCATCTGGCCATCACCATCCATAAACAGGCTGCACTTGTGTCTTGGGAGTGTTTTGGCAAGCTGGCAACCTACAACAGATACCCCATCCGTAACATACCTCTCTTAATGTTCTCACAATCTTCTAAACCAGACAGAAGGGATTTCTCCTCACCTCAGTGTTTTACATATAAATGGAATAAATGTAATTTTGCCATGATTTCTGTGGTAATCATATTTGATCCTTCTTTTGTTTAATGTGTTCCTACTACGTACTTCTGTTTGAAAGCAGAGATAGTAGAATTGTCACATGGTAATACCAGGTTTAGTCACAATGTCATTTATATTTCCGGTTTCACTAGTTGGATATAAATTAATACTGGTTTGAGGCCTTCTTTGTAGCCTCCAGAAGCAATTTACTTCCCTTAGGGAATAGTACTACCATTAAATACTCTTCTTCTTTAGAGAACTTATAATCATTTGGGGAAAAACATATTACAAAGGGAAGAAAATAATATCTTCTTTGTGCAGGAAAGACACTATATTACCTCCTTACAGTTATTAAATCAAAGTTGTTCTAAGTAGGAAGTTTTATTTTTTCATGCAAACAGTTCATGGAGAGTCCAAATCTTCTATTCATTGAAAAATGTGATAGAGAAAATAAGGCTTACATTTATTGGGAGAAATAAGCTACATAGAGAATTCCATTGTTTTAGATCTGTATCTGAAACTGTTTAGAAAATTGAACTCTTATACATTCATAGAAATGCTGAGCACCAGACTTGTCTGATAGTATCATAAGTAGCACTTTGAGAATGCCTTTAATTTCGAGGAATACTTCACATCAAGTAATGTCATATTTATGTTTTCAGTCTTGGCACTCTTTATCTCATTTGAATAACTCACTAAGAATAAATACTGCTATTTATTAACATCATCTGAAGAGCAGTTTGCTGAGAAAGATCTTAGAGGTCTTCAAAAGACTTGATTTCCTCTTGCAAACTGAAAATGCAAATGTTTGCAGAGAAATTTGTGTGGATACAAACAGTGTTTCCTAGCACCTGTCTTTGACACATCATCTCTGGTGCTTGGTAATAGCGAAGTACAAGAAGTGCCATGCGAGATACTGCAATCTAAATGAACCAATAACAAAAGCAATCTGTAGGGAAGCACCCCAGTAACACCCAGCAAATCCTGACGTTCCCTTGAGTGGCTTGTGAACTGGAATAACCTCTCTGTTTTCCATGTGCAGCTGAAGAGATGTCATCAACGAAACCACGGAATGGAAATGTCATCACACTGCCCATCCCGAATCATTGCCCAGTTCTGGACCCTGCAGGTTATATACAAGCCGTGGAAGGGCATTCCCAGCTTTGGAGGAATTCATCTTGAGACTACCCCTGTCTTCATTTTAATTATTTTCTTTAGTGTCTCCCCATGTCCTCCCCATGTCCACACACACACACATACATACACAGTGAGGTTAGCAACAAATAGCTCCATCCTAATTGTTACTCATGCAAGCCATGAGTTTAAAGAGTAATTTATTTACACCTGCTTCTTCTTTTCATGATTGTCACTTCCACAAATAGTTTTCTTATTTTAACACACACATGCTTTAATGTACTGAAGCACTTTGAAGACCAAATATGAAAATGAACTGTACACTGAGTACTTTCATCACCATGAGATGCCATGGCAGTAGAAAAACATCATCAACCACACTTTGCAGTTCATATTTTTCTGGGCTTTATCTGGTTTGTGGTGAAGTTGTTGCAAATATATCCATTAACACTGAGTGAGTAAATTGACACTCCAAAATAGAGTCTGGGAGATGCAAATATTACTTTTGGAAGGAAAAATTATATATTAGTTATATAAAATGGCTCCAGTTGGCACTGGAAGAAGAAATGACAGAAGTGCTAGTGATTAACATATCTGGAAGATGTCTGATTCTTTATGATATACAATAAAATCCTAGGAAAAAATGAAAAGAGACTGAGAACTAACATTTGAATAGCAAACTGAAGATAAACTATGAGACATATGCAAGATGCAGAAGTGTTTTATGAAGCATTATGCTTTCTGAGTGTGTTTTCTTTAATGCCAAATCTCAAAACTTCAGGCTAAAACACTAGGTGTTTTAGGAAGTGTGATTCTGCATTGACTGATAATTCATATAAAAATATTAATTCCCAGTCTCCTCATTAGTGAGCAGACTTTAGCAACATCCTTGGGCATTACTGGGAATTAGCTCAGCTGTAGCCCTCCTAAAGCTCAGCCAAAACACCCATTTGTTATTTTTTTCATTTAAAATTAGCAAGACCTTTGTACCAAAAATTATATATACATTAGAAGACATTGTAAGTTTCTTTGGTTTTTTTCCTCATTTCAAAATCTTTTGATGCAGACTCAAAATGTTTAATTTTCAAAATGTTAACACAAAGCCATGTAGAGGTCTCGGTTCAAATATGCTAGTCATACCTATACTTCCAGTCCTAGAAAAAAGCCCGTCTTGATAGACTCCACTTCCTATAAAATATCTCCAACCTTCTATCTAGCTGAACTACTCAAGTGAATTAGCTTTCACAGTGCATTATAATGGGGGCAGGGCTGCCCCCCTTGCCAACAAAACAGGCATATGAGATCTCATAAGTATGGGTTTTCATTGCTTTGTTTATTTTCTGGTTTTTTATGAAAGTCATAATTTTCCACACAGAAAAATGAAATTCTGAAAAAGAAAAACATTTTCCCTAAAATCATCGATGAAAATTTCCAGTTGAATTTAGCATTCACATCATCATGGATCAGGTTTTAGTAAAGAATTTGATGTGTGCTACTTACTCTGTGGGAAGCAAATAATATTTTTTGCTAATGGACATAATGCATCTGTAAAATATAAAAAATGCATTCCAATAACTTCAGGTTTTCACTTGCTGAAACCAGACTTGAATTTGGCCCATTATTCTTCTCAACTGAAGAGCAGAATAATGCCTTATGTTGTCATATGGCAATAGATCAAATTGTTTCTAGCTATCAACACCAAAATCGGTTGCATCCACGGGGATTTGGCCCTGTGTTTATTAAACAGTAATATTGCTGTCAACAGATGGATTTTATACTGCTGATATCCTGACAAGTCACTAGAATGAATCTGAAGATTCCCAGCCATAACACAATCCTATTTTAACCTTGGTTATTTTTAAAAACCCAGTGTAAAAAACATGACAAGCATCGATGCTTAATGCAAATGCCTAGCAATGCGTGTTACCTGGTAACCAAATGGATGGTATGTTGGAGAGGGAAGTGGCAACAACAAGTGAACATATGCCAAAGCAGCTCCTAGCAGATATAGAGGTGGTCACCATGGATTTTGCCACATCAAAAGAAAAGATTGTCATGACCTAGTATAAATTCATGGAAGAAGAAGACAGGTTTTTCTTTTTAGGCACTCCCGTGCAGGCAAAGGACGTTCATATTCTGTGGCATCAGAACCTGCTGAAAGCCCATAAGGGACAAAATTTCCCACAAACAGGGAAGAAATTGTCCCACATTTGTCCAATGAAACGCGGCTGGAAAAGTGAACTGCAGCATCACAGAAGAACTGGGTCAAAGTCTAAGTTTCCTGAGTGACTATCAAGACTCCTTCTGCTTTGTTGGCTAAAACAGAAAACTGTTTCTTGGAGAGATCAGGATTTATTTTCTTACTGTAAGTTCAAAGACTAGTTTCTTTGCTTTGGCCTTTCCTCAAAAAATTCGTCCTGCTGGAAATTCATCATCTCAAAAATACAAGGCATTTCTTTTGGTTGGGAGAGGCACTCTGAGAGCTCTGCCACAGAGACATTCACCAGAGGTCAGAATCTAAAGCTGCAGTAAAAGCTTGAGGTATGTTCATAGTATCCAAATAGATTGTTTCCTGCAAGAAGAGCAAAACCAATTTTTCCAAAGAAAAGGTTTTCTTTAAAATTTTTTAAAAGGATTGCAAAAATAGCCTGGAGACTAAGTAGAAACCAACATGATGCAGATAGGAACTAAAATACTGCAGTTTCATAAAAATACTTCTATTTAAGGAGGTACCGGTGTATGTTTTTTATTTCCCAGTGATATACAGGACAACCACAGCTTACACTGCCTTTGGAGTGTTTGGGTTTGCAAAGCAACTTTGGAATAGCTTCCAAAAATGGCTGTTTTTCTGAAGCTGTTCTTGGCTGATGCCTTATGTTGCATCACTTTAGACTTATGCTGGGAGTAGAAATGTCAAAGGCCTAGGTGAAGGAAAAAACAATGAGTGCCAGATAGTCTGCCATACCTTTACAGATGAGACACACAATTCTGGGCTCACACAGTTCATTTTTTAAGCCTCTACCAAGTAGCACACTCTACACTTTCACAGGAGCTGCAGAATCCAGTCCATCCTATGTTCTATGGTAGATTTCAAATTATCTGTGTTACTGGGGAATGTGCTGCAAATAGCCAGCTTAGCATCTGATTTTATCTATGAAACTTCAGACCAGAAAAAAGAATGAAGTCCAGCTGTTGGCACAGAAGGCACAAAATCAGATCACTAGCACAATTAGTAGTAATTAGAAAAAGGCCAAAGCCTGGAAGAAAAGCCAGTGCCCATTCCCCAAGGAAATGCATCTTCACAATGGATGCTTTCTGCTTCTCTTATAAGACCATGGAGCACAGTTTGTTCTTGTTCAAACCACAGTCAGAGCAGCTTACTTCTTTAAGATCTGTATCTATCTGTTCTTCAGCTACCTTTCAGATTTGTCAGCCTGTCCCATTTCTTAAATATATCTCAAATAACTATTCAAAAAGCTTTTAAGAATGTTTACATGCAAAGATGAGGAATAAATTATTCAGTATCTGAAATCTGATTATAGACAAATTTCTGGAAAGTACTTAACTACATGCTTACATCCTTCCTCAGGAACGCAGTCGGCATTCACCAAAGAGGTTCAGGGCTTCTGCCATCTGGCCCTGCTGTACTGGCTGAGCTACAGCCCCAACCTGGGAATGGTTTTCTTACTGCTAAGCTGTGAATTTCCAGATAGGCTCTGTAGGGGAACAGAGGCTGCAGGGCTACAATTTGCAAGAAAAAATTCCCCCTACCCTTTCCGTGGTGCTGCTGTCCCTCCCTTCTTCCTTTCCAGTCCCCCCATATTCTAGGAGAACTTCTACCTGGGCCACCCTGCCACTGATGTTCAAGGGTCCCCTCTCAAACATGTGTGTTAATGGTTTTGCCACCAGATTTTCTTGTATTCAGGCCTGGCTGGCACCTCAGGCACTTAAGTGATCAATGAAATGCCTTTTTGTACATATCTGAAAATACTTAAGCGCTTGAAATCAAGTTTGTGTCTATGTCAAGCCCTATGCTACATGAAATGCTGCCTATTCTTTGGTTTTAGGAGGGAGGTCTGAACAATGGACCTGCCAAAATATTAAGTCTGCTATTGGAAAAGCATATAAAAACAAGCAGAAGAAAAAAATTGGTGTTGCTTTTCAACAAACATTTGGAAGATCAGCACCAGTATTTTGAGCTAGATATGTTTGTGATGGCAGTCCTACAAATGTTTGCAATAATGAGCAAAGAGTATTTACAAAACCTTTCTTGTCTGGAATCTGTGGGCAGAGATCTCAACCTGGTAACTGTAAAGGGAAGATTTATGTGCATGAAGCACAGCAGTTTCTAAACATGTTTCCAATGTTATTTCAGGAAATTGTTACAGCTCCACCATGGTTTATTAATTTCCTCTATAGATTGTCTGGTTTTAGCATGGGGAGTGTTTTCTTAGCCATTTAACATTGCATGTTAAATGAGTGGTGTTGCTTAAAATTTTTGCTAATGAGGACACCAGACACGGAACTTCCCCCAGTGCCCTTGGCTATAGGGATTTGTTTCTAGCAATGTGTCATCTTCACTTCAGTTCTCAGTTACATCGAAGGCATTACTCAAGTGACAAAAATAGAAAGATTATTGCTCATGTATGTATGCATTGGAGTTATTTGCATGAGATTGACAGGGAATGCCTGCCTGTCCTTACAAACAAGCCAAAAAAGGAAAATGCCGTATGATGTTGCAAAATGGCACGTGAATTACCTCACTTTCTCATCTCAGTCTGTCTCTCACTACTACTCATGTTATAGATACAGTGAATACTCCAAAGCTTGAAATGGATCTGCCACTTACAGCCAGAGGACTCTTTTAAGCTTGTTAATCCATTGGAAAAATAGCTCATTCCTTTGACTAGTGGACACCATCAATTGAAAACAGTATCAACACTGAAATTTTAGAAATGAAAACATAGATTCACACACAGAAATATACATATTCATATATATGTCAGTTTAAATTTTATGTTTATATATACATAAACATACACATGTATAGATATATTTTGTGATTGTTTATGTATCTTATGCATACAAATATATCTAGATACAGAAACCAAAAGGTAGTCTTACAAAATAATTTGACTATGAAGAAAAATCACTTTCCTGCAATACATCCAACTAAGAATTATGGAGCTGCCATTAGGACAGGTAAAATGACTATACAGAGTTAAAATAATTTACTTAATTTTAATGACTTAAAGTGAATAAAAAGAAAGAGAGTAGAAAAAGCACCAGAAATCAACATATACAATTTTATTTTTTAACCACCTACCAGCTAAATAAAGTTGGGCTTGCCACTATTTCATATATGTATAGTCCTGCCTTCTGGAAGGCTGAATATCTTCTGTGAGAAGTTCACCGGATGCAATTTTTAATGTCTAACTATAAAGGGAAAAGAATCTAACAAATTTCAAGCATTAGTGGAGTTGGGTGCATGCCTACGTGCATGTGTAGGGGTGTGTGCATATGAATACACATGAGGATGAAAAGTAGGAATCAAAGAATCACAATGATCAGGAAAAAAGAAAGAGCAACCTGTCTAACTTTTTGTTTGACAGCAGGTTGCTATTATCAAAATTTACTGTTAGTTTTTGAAGTCAGAAACTAAAGGAGTTGGTTCATTATAGACTGAAGTGAGAGCTGAAGCCTGGCCACTCTCCCTCTGTGAGCTGAATTTTGGCTGAGGTCATGAGAAACCCTAGCCAGTAATGAGTGTCAATGAAAGGCTTGTTGGATGTTTATGACATCGACCTTGCAGCAGTTGAGGAGAAGGCAGAAGGTGTTAGTACAAGAGTTATTTACCAACTTCTCAGGCAGTTTCTGTTGTGGTTCACTTCTGAATAGCTCTGATTCTTTCCATTTCACCTGTGATCTCAGTGTTCAACAGAAAAAAGTCATGCACGCCTGACTGCCAATAAAACCCCTCTCTTGTGTCTTTCTGTTGCCTTGTGGACAAATGAGACATACAGGAGAAATATCTACCCTGAATCAGTGCTTCTGTCCCCCACTAACCATAGTTCCTAGAAGGCCATTAAGAGCAATGAAAACTAAATGTAAGGTTGTCTTTGGGTTATGTCTGTAATTTTAACTTCTCAGGCAAAGCACTTTTAAAGGCTTGGCATCTTAGATGCGAGACCAGAGCATGTGAACGCATGCAATCATTTATGGAAATTTGTTGGTTGAGTATTTCCTTTCATGCCCTCTGCCCACTTAGACACATATGTCAGCTTATTTTACCCTCTCTACAGCCCACATTTGTAAATAAGAACTAAAGCAGTACTGAAGGCAAAGACTTGGCAAACTTAAAATATGTAGTAGATGGTTACACTGGCAGCAAGAATAGCCAGTTATAAAAGCAACCACTAAGAAAAATAAAGTGGTTTAGATGCATAAACCCCTCCGGTTGTACAGCTCAGTTTTAACAGAATTTATCAACTGATCTGATAGATTGACTTAGAATAAATTTTGACTGCAGTATGCCCATGAGCAGATTGCAGCATCCTCCACTGCCTATCCCTCACTCCTAATGATATATTTGCTTATCTTAATGGCTTGGATACCGAGATGATTTCAAGTGTAGGTTTGCATGGGGGAAGAGTGTAAAAATATGATATCAAAACAATTGAGATATAAACACATTAAACTGGTACTGGCAAGGACAGGAACAGACTGCTACACGTATTTTTCCAAAATAAGTCTGAATTTCTCTTTTCTTACTTTGGTAACTTAGCCAGAAATGCTTTGGTAGTGTGGTAAGACATGAGATTTGTAATTTAGAACAGATCAATGGTAAGAGGACCTTGTTACTCTCCCTTTGACACTGACCAGGATAATCCACTCCAAATGAGTGGAATAGCATATAGATAGCAGGAGTATCTTCCTGCTCTGTTGTTAGCAATATGGAGTTTTGATCCTTCACCTGGGACACCCTAAAGCAATTGTGCCCACCTTTATTCATATGCATATCTAATTCTACTGCTTCAGACTTGTTTTCAATTAGTGACCATGTGCCCCTTGGGTTACCAGGCTTCACCCTTTAGGTTAACCCAACCTGTTGGGGCAAATTGGAACTTCACTAATTGGGACAGTGGAGCACAGCTTCACACATTGATGAACCATCTCATGTCCTTACTCTTAAAATCCATTTCCTTTCAATTTCCATGGCTGGCTGTGCTGGTGTTTGTTCTTATTTAAGGGTCACGACTGATTAGCATCAGCATCAAATGTGAAAAGAGCAGTTTAGCAATGTGAGGTTTTTTACAGACAAAAGGACTCTTCTGAAGTCTTTCTAAAGAACTTCACCATATATTGTTTGAGAGTCAATCCTGAGTGTGGGCTAATGACTTTTCTGGCTCACGTGTATTTATATTCCCAGATCACATTTGGAAACAATGATCAGAGGAAACTATGAGAGAGTTAATTATGTCCTGTCTGTCATTCATGACATATTAAATGCTTCCACTCGACACTGTGGTTTTCAGATTAGATCCAACATCACCTACTGTGGCAATTACCATTAATGTTTATTGCTGGGATGGGAGAGATTAAACTTTACATTACCAAACAGCATGACATAGTTAGGTGTATTATGGGGAAGGTTTAAAGTAACACATGTATCTTACTAAGTTATTGTTAAGGACCTTTTAAAATTATTTATTTTTAATCAATTCTGTGGGTTTTTCCCTGACTGAACCGATAGATCAATGCTAATTGTACTCATCAAATTTCATGAAGTTTTATCTCTAACGTTTATGAATCAGCATTGTCATATATTCAGTGTTATTTCAATATGAATATCTGATTTCTATATTAAAAAGTCAGTTTACTTCCATGTGATGTGAAAGAAATAATTTTTAGCAACTGTTGCTAAAATAATCTTTCCTTATTTTTTTTTATTTTTGGATAAATACTACTGGAAATTTTTGAAATGTTACAAAATATCCAGTAGCTAAAATTCTTACACACATTTCACTTTTGGTAGTAGTTTTATTTTTATAAAAATTTCATCAATTTGCCTGACTTCCTTTAACTCTCTACAAAAAATAAAGAAGAATATATTTTCCTTTTAATTTGAATACAATTTCATCATATATGCATAAAGACATGAATTATGCAGAATTTTTGAAACCAGGCTAAGCTCAAAAGCCACATGGTTAACTCAGCAGTTCTGGCAACAATTTTGTTATTGTTAGTGGTGGTATTGTATTTTGCAAAGCAATTCAAAGGCTATTGTCCTAGGATAGTCTATTTAGAAAAATATGACCTCAAAGTTACCTACCATTAAAATCCTGAAAAGATCCTTGTACAAGAGCAATTGCCTTATGTTCAAATTCAGTACTATAAAGTTCAATGCTATAGATGACAGATATGATAAATAATATAAATTCAGTTCTATAAAATGATAGGAGCAATCTCACAGAGACTCACTAAGGAATCATTTTACTTCAGCAGCTCTGAAAAGTTAGAACTAGACACTTGAACCTAAGCCCACTCTGGTTTTGCTGCAAAGCTGCATTTTGGGCTGGGTGAGCATTCAGTATGTGCTGCAAAATTAAACTAGAATTTTCCCTACAGTAAAATCAAAACATTGTTTTCAACTGTTTGTTTTTCACTATCCAAAATGCAAAGTCTGCAAATAGGAGACAACTGGCGAGCAGCACCAGCTGAGGGCTTAGAATGATCACTGGGGTTCCAGAGCTCCTGTGCATGTCCATGACCCTTGGTGTAGCCAGGAGGCAGGTGGGATCTCCAGGCACTGGGAGGAGGTCTTATGCCATTGAATGGTTATACAGCTTGTGGTCAGCCTGAATTAGTCGGGAAGCTGGATGAAATGATTGGTGTAGGTCCCTTCCAACAGAAAAAGTCCATTCCATTCCATTCCATTCCATTCCATTCCATTCCATTCCATTCCATTCCATTCACTGAGGGGCTTTAAGGAATGTTGATTCAGCCTACATATTATTGCTTTTGGTTTAATGCTGAGACATGGGTAAGAAACCAACCTAGCCAGTTTCAAGAGATTTGGGGTTTGGTTTTGATGGGTATCCCATAACCCCCTTCCTTGTAGTTTTAGCCCTCTTGAGCAGATTCCACTTGCTTCCACCTGACTCCAGAAACACTACAGAAAAATTAATATTTAGAAACACAGCAGCAGTGTCAGATACTCAGATTCGAGTTCTCTAGGGTGGGGTCCAGCTTCACTGAAATTCATGAGAATGAGATTTAAACCAGGCTGTGATCCCTACAGCTGCTGTCTTGGGTTACCTTTCAACTTGTAGAAAATAAGCCAGCCTCCTTTAACATCCAGAAACTGCCTATTTTACATGAATATCTATTTTAAGCGTGATATTAAAGAGAAGTCTAGACAACATTAAACAAAACTAGACCTTTACACATGACATAAAGGAAAATGGGAACAGTCTCCTAAGGCTTCAACAAAGTATTAAATGTGACATATGAAAAAAAAATCTCCAGTAAAATGACATTGTGCAGTGGACTGCATTATTAATGCCATAGTTAAATGTGAACAAATAAGGCAAGGAACTGAATGAATAAATAATCAATTTTAAAAGGTCACTTTAATAGTTCAGAACTGCTCTCTGGGATAATTTGGAAAGGAGAAAATATTGTATTTTCAAGCTGCTTTGAAATAGAAGCATTTATTTGTAGCTACATAAATGATAACTTTATGTGAAAGTATAATGCAGGAGTGTAAGTTAACAGCTTTGAACTCCCTAAAACTATAGACTCAAGCACTAGCAAGCTAAATATGGACCTTTAACTTTCTTTGTTGGATCAGTTAAATTCCACACAATTTTCCAGATGAGAACTTAGGAGCTTCAGTTCTGGAATTCTCAACATAACTTTGGTGCTTCCCAGTCCCTGACTACACTTGCATATTTTGTTTGATGTTTCTTTTCGCTTTTTCAGTCCAAAAAAATAACTTTATGCTCACAGTTCTGACCACGCTTACAAAGTACTGATAACTGAAATTTTTCTGCTTTATGTTTAACACATAAGGCAGAGCTGAGGATATTTCTGTGATTCAGCACACGGTATACTGTCAGATCTTTTTGAATAAATCTATGTGCCTGTGTGCAAGTGCTTGTAACAATATTATAACGATAACATTTCTAAATGGTCACATAGTTGTTTGGTTGGTCTAAGTTGCAGCATGGAATGGAACAGTTGGATGGAAAATAACATTTCAGCAGTTTTTTGGAAGGTGTGAAAATCGTCTAGAATTCAGACTAATTGGCGTATCTCCAGTTGGAGAATACCATGAAACTGAAAACATTTTTTGACACACTGTGTTATAGCTGTGTAAAGTTTATTCATTCACTCACAGCTTTACTCTCTATCTCCATTTTGCTGCCATCTTTGGGTTACAGGACATTACCAAGCAATTGCTGGTTGTGCTCCCTTCCGTGAAGGAAAGCTGATCCCTACCACAGGATTTCAGGAACATGACAACACGCTGTGCTCTATCTACACAGGGGTTCACCTGCCTTACCAAACCGAAGCAAACCAAACCAAACCACTGCTTCCAGTGGCAAGTGCACCATCTACCACAGTGGGCAATGCCCTCCTCGGCATCTGGAGTGCCCAGCCAGGGGCTGCAGTGCCCACACTGAGCAGCTCTGCAGTGCACACACAGGGAAACTTCTCATATGTATGCTCTCCAGGTTGTATGTACCAGCTCAGACAAGCGATATGTGAGAGACCTGCCATTTTAGTACTATATGAAGCCAGCAAGTCTGCACCGGCATGAAAATAGAACTGAGCTGCATTTAGAGCTTATGCCTTCAAGAAGAGTCATGGCTTTCTTTGGCTTTGATGTTGCCCCAACCACATTCTCAAACAAACTGATGTCTCAATATAAGGTAAAAACTCATGTTGATTAGTAAAAGAAAATATTCTTCGCCATGTTCAAGAATACCCACAGATTACCTTCAAACTAGTTTAGCCTCATGGAAATTTTACAAATATTGCAGTCTCTTTTTCTTTTGCTAGTTTTCCCCCTAGGTATGCCGTGGTAGGTACAAATTCCTGTTCATTGCTGCGCTGACATAAGCTGCGTACAGTTCAGTTGTGAAAGGCCCAAAGCTGCTACTGCTCTGCAAAAACTGGATTTCTGATTACTTTATTGATATTTCTATCAACTTTGGGCCTAGAGGACTGCATAACTGAGTCCAACTCAATCTGGAACTGGAAAAGTTTGGATATGGAACTGGAGTCAGGACCTGGCCTGGTATAAGTTGTTTTATAGATATAAAAAGGCTCCTTATAAATCTTTTTAATGGAGCCTCAAGCTTCTGAACATGCACATATTCTCTCACAATTGATCTCAACTGGATGCACAATAATGAATTGTAATGTTACATTGGAAAATCCTTAAACCACTCCAGATGGCCATAAATCAGAAAAGCTAGTGTTGACTGCTGGCACTGAACTTTGGGACAAGACTTTAACCTTTTAAATCCAGGTATTAAATAGGAGCAAACTCACCCAGACCATTGGTGTTTTGGTAGGTTCAAAAACTCATTACTGTCTACAAAGTACCTTTTAGATTTTGGCAAGAAAATACTACAGAACTCTAGTGTATTATATTATTATAATGATATCTTGAACACTTCCAGGTTCTTGAATACCTAAAATAATTGATGAAGATGAATGAACTGATTAAACAAAGGGAAGCTTAATATAGCTCTGTGGTGAACATCACCAGTTGTGGAAAGAAAATGCAGAAAAGTGCATGACATTTTAATTAAATGTTAGAAAAATATACATTTAGTAAAAGGTTATTGTGCCTCAACATGCCAATGTTCTTTGTAACTCGTTATAGCTTTTGAATAGTCTTCTAGCAAAGGGATGTTATTGTGAAACGCTGTAGGAAAAGACACATATTCTACGGAAGACTACTCGTCATTCTAGATAAATGAGAGGGAAAGAAACAGGCTGCAGGAAACATCAAGCTAAGGAACAGGATATTCTGTATTCTTAAGTCCCAAAGATACTGCCCTGTATTCTGGGCAGGTTGAAGAAAACAGTGAGCTTTCACTGGGCATCTATTTTCAAGGATATTTAGGTTACAGATTATTTTTTCATTCCAGACTTAAGGCTATTTGAAGAGATAATAGTTTTAAAAATGAAAGATGTAAAAATCTAAACAAAACAAAACAAAATATTTTCCTCTGAGTTGCTGTCACAAAGATTGCAGCTGATTTTGAATTTCTGGCAATGGCCAGGAGGAAATAAAAACCAAAAGCAGATAACAGAGCCTGGGACGATGCGCTGGGACAAGGGACAGCTATTACCCAGATAGGAGTGCACAGACATTGGATCTGATGGAGCACAAGGAGGAAGGGCTTCAAGGACAGAACCTCTGGTTGTGGCAAACAAAGCTGGCAGTCCCAGGAGGAGGGGCTTCTGTCTTTGACTTATAAGGAGCTTTTAGAGGGTTTTTTTCATAGTGGAGTGAAAGCAGAGATGTAGGAGAGAACTCTGGTCTGCAACAGTGAATAACATAGTCAATAACCTCTGAGTTATGGCTTGCCTTAACTGGTGTGCAGTGTGAAGAGAACAATGCACTGCTTATTGTGCATCTCATCAGTATAATTGACATGATAACAGGGATAAAAGCAGCAGGAAAAGTAGGAAGTTTTATGAAATTATACTTTTTGATACTCAAAAATCTGTAGGTATCATGCCAATATCCACAGTCTCTTTGCTTGATATCAAACCCACACCAGTTAATATAAAGTTATTTGAACAGATAATCTCTGTCTTCCACTGAAATATTGAGTGAAAATTAAATAAACAAGCTAATAAGGAATTATTAAAATGTCATCCCTGAAACAAAATGTTTTCTTATGATGATTTTCTTCTTCTACTGATTCAGCTCTGTTTTTCTGAATTTAAAAAGATTCTTCCAATGTGAATTCCACCTTGCTAAACTGTGAAAACCCTTCATATGTTTGGAAAATATGGTTCTACTAAATATTTCAGATTTTCTAATCTTTTATTAGGACTTGAATGTTTTGCTAACATATTTTGTTGTGATACTGTCATCATGTCATAAAAAGTGTAATTAAAAGTCTTATATCTATTAGGCTTACTCTGCCTCTCTTTTACAACTTTTATAGTTTGTTTTTTTTTTTTGTATTTACTGAGATCATTCCAATTTCCTTTGTTGTAAACCAGAACAGATTTTGACCTGATTGATCATATTTATTCCACTTAGTTTAGGGGCTTAGCTAAAGGGTGAATTTACTCTTACATATAGTAATATTTGCTTTTTATAGAGAGGTGAATTTTGAAAAGGTATTCCAGGTAACAGCATTTCTTTTCATTACAGCAGACAGTAGCTGAGATTTCCCTGACAATACCAGAAATAACAATTTTGCTTGTTCTTGCTTCAGTGCATTTCAATTTTAAAACAGCTTTACCGTTCTCAGAAGAAGACTTTTTTTGTAATCTGATTTATAGTGATTCCAGGCACTCGGCTGAAAGCAAACAGGGGAGGAAGAAAGGAAGCAGTCTAAGGGCAAAATCAACCAGGATTCATCTTTATTTATAAACAGAAACAACTTAGTATGATGCCTTCACTGGCAGTTGTCTTCATGCTGAAGAATTAATTAATTTAAAACAGTCAAAGGAACTTAGCTTTTACTGGTCCATTCAACTAGATCAATAGGTACAGCATATTATTTCTGTGGGGTGATCTATGCTGTAGCTTGTTTGTGTAGAACCAGAGTGTTAATGGCATTACCTATCATTTTTAACAAGGATGTGCCAACATAAATTCTGCAGTAAGCTACAAAATGAATAGGAGTACTAATTAAACACACTTTCTTGGCATTCCTCACTTTTCATGTGCAAAGAAAAATTCTGAACAAGGGAAATACCAATTACACTGTTCCAAGAATAGGCTGTAGCTGCAACTATGTGTATTTTTAAGGTGTGACATTGTTAACACCCGGTGGATCCTTAAAACACGCCCTGCCATCCATGTTGTTATTCAGGCAACAATTCAAAAGCACAGGAAAATACTTAAAAATACAGAAATATAAAAGCCTTCAGAAGCTTCCTATGTAGTTGTCACAAAACCTTTAGAGCAACCTTCCAAAACCTAGGTAAAAAATATCAGAGTATTCTTTTCTTAGAAACAAAATGATAGTGTATACAATAAAGATTTTCTAAGCTGAGAATATAATTAGTACATTCATAAATGTATGCACTGATCATTTTGCTATTATTGCTACAATTAATATTCTTTTTTTAACCATTTCCCAGCTGCAGGTGGAGCAGGGAGAATTTTCAAAGCATCTTTTTACTTGGAAGAATACATTGTCTTAGTATTGTCTGGTTTCTCCCTACTGAAAAAGGCAGACAGCAGTAAAAGTCAAAAAGGTAAGACTTCCACAACTCAGGGTGACACTTTCAAATGCTGTAGGTGCATACGTGTGGTTGATATCTTTTTTTTTGGTGAGGTATGCACCACAGATCTATTCAGGCTATAATAACTTGCCCTCTTTCTTTATAGCAAAGATTAAAAGCACCTAAATACAGAGCAAGAGATTTAATGTGTAGGACTCGGATGTGAGTCCAGATGGGGACTGGACACTGCCTTAAGATGACTGACAAAAGGAATATGGAGTCCTCTCCCCTGACATTTTAGAGACCTTCATTTTACCCTCCGTCTGCAGACTTGAAGGGATTTAGTTTCTTTCATCATTCCTCACATGGAAAATATACAGTACCTGTGACCATTTTTCTACGTTTCCCTGAATTCTGATGTTGCTCTTGCACCTTCCTGAAGATGGGACAACCCACAGCAGTGGCCAAATTAAAGTCTCTTCATGCCACAGCCATCCTGTGCACCTGATCTCACTGAAACACGACACTGTAGAAAGCTTAGACTGGACTCCCATCGGTGCAGCCCCTTCTTCAGCACTGCCCAGCTTTTGTGAGTAGCCATCATGGGCAAAGTCAGGTGTAATATATCCCAGCTGTTTATCTGAAAGTAGCAAGCACATGGTTTGTTATGATCAGGTCTTCATCTGGGAAAAAAGGACTAATAAATGGGAGATGGAGAAGTGAGTTATTGCAAACGGATAAGCAATTGAACAGAATGAATGTAAAGAACATTATATGCAATCAAAACCAGGTGGTAGCATCTCGCCTCCATTTTGAACAGGTAACAATGATGAGAGAAAGTGGTGAGAGGAATGTGTCTGGAATTCCAGAAGAGGAATCATAGGCCACAGGTTCTGGGTTGGGCCCTTTTCTGTAAAAATGCACTAACAAGGCTGCTTTAGCTCTTAGGGTATTTTTCTGCATTTTTTTTTCCCTGAGGCTTCTCTTCAGACTTTGTGAAAGAAAGAAAAATGCTGTGTGGAAAAAGAAAAGGTAGCCAAAATAGTGACAAAGAAGACAGAGAAGACTATACAAACCTTTAGCCTAGAGGCACATCTCATATCTTTTTGTGATTTTGATACTCTGAATGTGAGAGCTGTTTGAATTTTCCAGTGATAAGAGTGATTAAGCATGCACTGCATTAGAGATCCTTATATTCAAAACCAATGGAGTATGTCTAAGTTCATTCCTAGAAAACAGCCAGAGAAATGCAGATAATGGCCTAGCTGACTGCCTCACATATTAAATATACTGGCTTTGAAAATAGTGAAGCAGCCCATTCATGAACAAGTTGCTGAATAGGTTTATGCTGTATGAAAGTCACTAACAGACCACTTTCACAGCCACGCCAGCATTTAAAGTAATTTGTGGGAACTTCAGCTGATAAAATAAATTTCAGTTTTCAGACATTTATTGAAAATAATGTGCTTTCAGTATTTCATATTGATAGAGCAGAGCTAGGATTTCATTAAATACTCCAGACAAAGAAAGTACCACTATAAACTTGCTGGGTTGCTTTCTCTGTCTTTTAAAGACACACATCCTGAAAATGTATGCTCTACCCAAGAACGTAGTTCTGGAGGAAGCATCACATTGTCTATATATTAAGACTTGAAGTTTCTCTGTTTCCCCTGTTTATCCAAACACATGCAGATGTTTTTTGCCCTCTTCATGTCCAGCATGGCATACAAATTAAGCATTTGTCTTCTTTATAGGTGTGGCATAATTTTCTACTTGCAGAAGAACATACAGCAACTCCTTGTTAGCCAAGCTGCTAATTACACACTCAGAAAAGAAGCACATCAACGTTTAGGGATGAATTAATGCTTCTGGTGCTAGTTTGCTTGAAGTGCAGATCCCTACACAACTCTACACCCAACCCAGATTTTTATCTCCCATTCCTTACAGTTTAATAGCCTAATTTTAAGACTGATAGCAATCTAATGGGACAGAAGAGATGTTTCCCCTGTGCATCCAACATTAGTTGTCCTGTTGAAAATTTATGGAAAAAAATGGACATCTGCCCAAGGGATGAAGAAGTCATGAACATTTTTCTAAATAAAAGTGGAAAGAAAATATTCAGTGCCAATGCCTACAGTTGTCCAAAGGCTGCTTGCTCCTTTCCCACTTCTACCTCCTGCAAGTTCTTTCTGGATGCTTTATTCTGTGAGCCCTTATGCCCTCTCTTCGTCTATATCTGTGTAAGAAAATGAAAGAATTGTCTGGATGGAACAGAAGCTAAACCAGAATGTCATGAGTAGTTTTATGTTAAACAGTTACTCTACTGAATCATGGAAAGCTACAGCTGTAACAGCTCAAAGTTAAGAAGGGAGCCATTTAGAAGTATTAAATAACTATAAAGTGAGAAGCTGAAGAAGCCATGGAGAGAGAGAGAAGTATGAGGGTACTTGCTATTAGGAGCTGTAGCTATAGGTGCACTGGAGACAGCAACCATCCATCAACAACTTGCTAATAGGGTAGAGGAACAAGATTTTTTTACATACAACCTGTTCCAGACAAAATGCACTTTGGATTTCTCATTGCAAAAAGTGACTTTCGTGATAGTAGAAATAATTTGCACCCAGTTAGAAAGTATCTAAGAACCAGAACTTTACATCCCACTGCCAAAAAAAGACTGGAACCTTTGGTAGGAGACACATCTGAGGAGCCGCCAGTAACTGGGGATGGGGTAAGTCCCTGGGGATCATTTCTGCACTGTTTTTATATAAACCCTTCAAATGCTGGGTAGTAAACACTTCTTTCAAATGTGCATCTCTTCAGGGCAGGAAAGCGTTCAGCTGAAACTGCCAAATACTTCAAAACGTATTTATTATCCTGTAATGAATGGTATAGGTGAAGTGAACCAGGGGAGAAGAAAAGAATTACACAGCAAAATAGGCATTTACTGTACTGTGAGCAGCTGTATAGTTAGGGAGCTTATATAAATTATAGTGTATTGGATTACAGACAAGGTCACCAGATTTACCCAGCACAAGACTGATGAATTCAGAAGGAAATGAGAAATATTACTGCAGTGCAAAAAACACTTCAATCCAGCCTGTACAATCCTTCCCTTTGCATAGAGCTGATTGTTTTACTACTTTAGTCAGGGAATTCAAAGTAGCAAGCAAGGTGCCACACTGCCATTGAAAGTACCTCCCCTTGACAATACAAACCTTAACAACAATTGAAGCTTTATTTAACAAAACCCTTTTTTACATTTTTTTAATCTCCCTGGTTTCTGGTTGCACCATGCTGATTTGATTGTATTACAGCATCTGCTTTCAAACCTGTTTTCTTAGTTCATGGAAGGAAAAGCACTAATATTACACAAATTGAAACTGCAGGTAGAATTCTTCCTATGCAAGTTTTTAATTGGTTTGTGTTTGGCCTGAACAGATATAATAAATACCTTACAAGAAGCAATGGGCAGAATAGAACTGTCTTGTTTAATTCACAAGGCTTCATTTGGAATGATGGGATACTAGAGAAAGAGCTCTGGTCAGTCATTTCCTTTTTTTCTTTTTTTTTTAATATATATTAAAAATGAAGGTACTCGTTTTCACAGTCTGAAGTTCAATAGCTTAAATAAGATCAACAAAGTAACTAAGACAATTGTGAAAACTGCCCAAAACATAAAAAAAGGACAAGAAAGCAAGAGAGAAATGCTATAGTCATTCTGTTTCTGTCCTTTTAGTGGACAGGTCAGAGCTATGACAATCGAAACAAATGCACTACCTTAAGCAAAAGAGTGGTTGTAAAACCCACTGTTGGGTTTGTGTGTTCCCAACCCATTTATGCATGTTGCTTTATAGATGACAATAGACAGCATCAACGTTCACACACAAAAGACATAGGTGCCTACTCTTTTTTTACAGAAGACCTGTGTGCAAACTGGGAATTTTTCAGATTTTCTGGGAGATGGACAATTTTGTGAGATCTCTGAGCTCTATCCAAGCCTTGAGATCCAAAAGGGAATTATTTCGGTATCAGGAGTCTCCTCCAGCAGGGAAGCAGCTCAGTACACGTGTGTTACATGATCAATAGGCCATGAACAGGAGATACCATTCCTCTGAAGCTCAAGGGCAGCTCTCCCCTTTATCTTGGCCTATGAACCACCCTAGTCAGAGACACAACCGTGCACAAAACCAAAGGCAAACAGTAACTGCGGGTTTTGATATGCTAGGAAGTGACAGAAGGTTGCAGGGCCTGTCAACCTTCTTTGGTGAGCCAGCAAACACACCTTGGTGCTCGACAGCCCTGCTTGCTGCTTAAAGCAGAGAGCAAATCCCAAGGTGCTGCAGAAGCTGCCTGGCTCTGCTCGAGTGGCACATCCTGCAATGCCAGTGGGCACTAAGCACCAGCCTGTGCTAGGAAATGCTCTGAGCCTCGCCACATCTTCCCCCAGAGAGCAAGTTGTCAAGTCTCATGTAAATAATGTATTTGGAGATTACTTTTAGAGCAGGAATCTGTTCTGATCAAACTAAATTTTTGCTTCATGAGATATTAATTCACACAGGGATTCCATTTATTCTCAAAACTTTTAGTCATCATACCTCATATTCTTCAAAGGTGACCTTACAGAAATATTTTGGTATTCTGTTGCAAATAACTTAACCTGCTTCTTTTCGGTCACTTCAATGAAGCTTAATGAGAATACCTCTTCACCTATACCTGGTCACACAAAGCTGTCTATCCTGATATATTATGTAACTTATTTTGGCATGCAGAATTTACATGGAAAGAAGGAGGTTCTTGCCTTTTTATCTGCTCTCCTAAATCACAAAACCACTATTAAACTGCAAAAGGTTAATGAAGTCCAGACTTGTCTGTCAGGTTCCAAAGTGGGAAAAATGTCAATTGCTGTTACTTAAAAATGTCATTAGCACATCTGTTTAATTATGTATGAGAGACATGGTTACCACAGAGACTCTTGGCTGCCGTTATGTGAGCAAAGGAAAATTTTTTATAAGTGAGGCTGGAAGTCCCTGACTGACACCCCGCCTGCTCTTGCTGCCCCACCTCTGTGTGTGCATGCAAACACGTATATGTACATCACAATCATTACTGGTAAGTCTGAGTTAGAAAGATACACGTGAGAAAGTAAGGGAAAAAATATGTTTGGAAAAGGGCTGTTCAAAGCTTGTGGCTGGAAATGACAGTTCCTAACAATTTTGAATCTGCTCTCAGAATAGAATGTGGGAACTATGAATCTGTGAGAGCTATGAATCCATGGGACTGAAGAGAAGAAAACCTACCTTCTTAATCCAGCTAATGTTCTTTCAGATTTATCCACCTCAATACACATGGGTGGCCAGTACTCTTTCCATGCAAGACTGCTCATTGTGCATGCCAGCATTAGGGTTGCAGCTGGTGATGGCTGCTCTGTCAGGGCTTGCATGTCTTACACTTGCCCAAAGCAGGAGGGCTACATTTCTGACTGACATGACATTTTGCAAGCAGACAGGTTTCGGTTTTAAAAGTTAGCTTCCTTACCATAGGTTCAGATAAAAAGACAAAACCCTTAGAACAGGGTTCTACAAGAACTTCTTGCTTTGGAAAGAAATCTACTTATTCAACATTTTCATTCTTCAGACGGCTTCAATACTTTTTAAAGACAATCCTTTGCTGTTTTTCAGCTTTTCACTACTGTGCTGTTCTCCTCACTGTGCCAAGAGGAATCATAGAAGAGAGTTAAAAGGGACCCATAAGTATCATCAAAATCTGATTCCTGGCCCTGCACAGGACAGCCTCAAGAGTCACACCATGTGTCTGAGAGCATTGTCCAAACACTTCTCAAACTCTGCCAGTCTTGATGCTGTGACCACTTCCCTGAGGAGCCTGTTCTAATGCCCAAACAGTCTCTGGTTAAAGAACCTTTCTTTTCCTGATATCCAACCTAACAACCCTGACACAACTTCAGGGCATTCCTAGGGTCCTGTCTCTGGTCACCAATGAGAAGAGATCAGTGTCTGTCCCTCCTCTTCCCCTCATGAGGGACTTGTAAACTGCAATGAGGTCTTCCCTCCCTTCGTTTCCAGGCTGAACAAGCCAAGTGACCTCATCTGTCCTCATATGGCTGCTCCTCAAGACCCTTCACCATCTTTGTAGTAGTAATTTCTTGAAAAATTTCTAGCAAAACAAAAAGTCCCTGCTGTACCTAAGCAAAATCAGCAGACTTTAAACCGTATCTAAGTTAAAAGACAAATATATATGTGAGAAGTCTATAGAAGTCTTTCTTGAAATGCCAGATCCAAATCTGGACTCTGACTTCTGTCCTAGCTCCAGATGGTGTTTCCCAGTATAACTCTGTTTTCAGTTGCTTTTACTTTTTCCAAACTTGAATGAAGCTGAAAACGTAAATCACCTACCCTATGTGCTATTCAACAGTATCATAATGATGGCAGGATTTTTTGGGTTGTGACATCTGTGTAGAATCACGTCTACTGCTTGGTGCTGTGGTTGCTGTCAGCTCTGTGAGTTGCCGTGATGCTGCAGGTGGTAAAGGGGAGCCCCCTCACTGCAGCCCACTTTTGTACTACAGTTTACACACATTCCAAATGTATTTTCTGGAACTGGCAACAGGTGCAGCCCTGCTGCAAAGATAGCCAATCTGTAGCTCTTGTATGGTGCAGCTTGGAAACAGGCCTGATGCAGCTCTGGCACTGTGGTAGTGCTGTTCAGCTGTGCTCATGCAAAGATGCTGCCCTGCTCTGAGCCTTGCCTGCAGGAACAGCACACCAGTCTGGCTGCAAGGGGAGATGTAATCCCTCATCATCATCCCTCACCACAGCATCTTCTGCCCCTGCAGTAGTGCAAGTCCAGAAGTAGCCCACATAAGGGTGGCACATGCCCTGTAGGGTTAGGAAAGTTGGTTACAGCCATGGCTTAGGAAGAGTAATGTACCCAGAGAGTTATAATTTTCAGTTAAGAAAGATAATTTTTCACTTAAGATTTTTACTTACTAGAATCACCTACAGTCATTTCTTTTTTACAGACTCAAAGCTCAAAAGGCAGTCTTCTTATGCAGGAGGAGGGGTTTTCTTCCAAAGGTTATTTCCTTTCACCCCACTGAAGAATGATCACAGAAATCTACTATTTCTCTTCCTAATCTCTCTGTTTATAAAACCTGGGTGACATTAGGGTCAGGCTGTTCTTCAGTGACAGCTGGCTTGCATGATCACCATGTCATACTACCTGGCTCATTTTCTGTTGGTGACTGAAAACCCTGGAAAGGGTAATTGGAGTTGACCATCGGAACAGTTTCATTGTAACTGAAGAGAGCTATTACAGCTTCACTATTGAATATACTTGTCTCATCTCACTGGGTATGCTACGAAAATACATATTGGCCTGGGGTTTTTTTCTGTTCCAAGTGCTAGCTTTTTTCCCTTTTTGATTATGTTTTTCTATGGACAAATTTAATGGAATGTGATACCACATGGTAGTATAGTGTCATGTTGTTTTAATGGCCTCTGGCTCCCAGCTCTTCCCACCCAGCATCTCTTTATCTTTTACTGGTAAATGACACACTCATGCAAAATCTGTATTTTGTCCTCTGAAGCAAATTTAATGGTGTTCCTACAAGTGGATTTTGCCCTCAAGCAGAATATTGTAATCTTTGAGGCCCTAGATTTTCATGACCTTAAAAAATTTTTGCCAAAATGGGTTTGCAGTCTGAAAGATCAATATTGGGAGCAGATAAATGTCTTAGGCAAAGTAGGGAAGAACACCAGTTGCATGAATACCAGATTTCAGTGAAAAGAACGTGGGTAATAAGCACCAGATCCTTCTTCCTTCCTCTCAGTAATAAAGTATTTTGTACTGCTCAATAGCAAATCTCACAGACTTGTGAAACAAACACCATATACCTTGATTTGATTATGAATAAAATTAATTTTCATGCCATTAGTTAAAAGCACTAATTCAGGCTTTTAGTGTTTCAGGGTTTTATTTCTTGTCTTCTCTAGAAAAGTTCATTTGTTAATTGGATTGCACATTGAGGACAGAAATTATGACTTGCATTATTCTCATTGTTCTGTTTGTTCTCACTTCTTGTATTTTCTGAGAAATCTACAGCACACACTAATGACAGCAGTTCCTTTTCAATAAGAAACAGACCTTTTGAGAATTCATAGTCAAAGCATACAAAGGAACAGTGTGTTGAGAGTTCTCTTTCCATCTTCAGTTGCTATATTTATCTTCTCAAATCCTTTGTATATCAACGAAGTAGAAGTAAAAAATTATAAAAATAGGTCTTTCACTTTATCAACTTAACTGGTGTATGATAACATGCATAGGTTGGGTGTGAGTCCATTTCTTTCTTTCAGTGCTCCTGTTTGGGGAAGAAAATGTTCCTTCTTTGGGTAATAACTATTTTGAGCTCTGGCACAGAACTCAGATTCTTAAGAGATCATTTATATTACAAAGGCTCACTCTGTACTTCCTCAGTGCTTAGAGGCACATTTCAGCTTCCAAACCAAAATCTTTTTATGGTTTTTTAAAACAAATTATGGGTTTTACTTAGGGTTTTTAAAAAGAATAAAAAAAATCATGTATGAAAGCAAAATTAATATATTAGTCTTTCTAAAACAGAGAGAAAGTCGTTCCATTCTTCTCTACTTTTCCAACAGTTCTCTGAAACATATTTGACCCTCACACAGTGTCTCTGTAAAAGGGATTGTATTTCTTAAAGCGAAATGGGAAAATGATTCATAACATCCTATTCAAGATGACAACTGGGCTGATGGTCTAGCGAACTGCATATCTATTTCCAAAGGTACTAAATTTAAATGGATGTAATCACAGTTTTTAGTACATACGTGATGTTGCATGACGGCCAGACAGATTAGATACATTCTTGCCATAGAAGAGTCCAGTGCATGAGGCAGTGTTTGTTCACACAGCTTTGACCACCCCATTCAGCCTTTTTGCATAGATGTTCAGTTCACTTGTAGGCCAGGGAGTCTCTTCAACATGGCTGATGAAAAACTCAATCAAACAATAAGGCAACATGGCAAATGTCCTGCCATATTATGAAAGGGCTTTCTGTTCTAATGTCTGAAAGCAGAATTTTGATATGCAGTATTGATTTGGTAAATTTTCAGGTATTCTATTTGACCTTTCATAAAATATGCAGTGCTCTGTTTGAGCTGATATGTTATCAAGGTGGAAAACTGTTTGTCCTTCTTAAATAACCAAAGGAAAGAATGAACCTCCTGTACTGCAGATAAATATAGTTCAATGGGACAAGAATAGGAGGAAGAGAATCTGTTTGGAAGTATTTTAAGGCATCCTTTCTTTTCCATTATTAGGGCTTGATTCCTGACATTTTAATTGACTTAATTGATGTACATCCAGTTTGGTGCTTTGAGTCATGTTTATAAATTTTTGTCTTCATGGTGTTATGTGCTTTCAGTGTTTGAGAGAGGCACTTGACTCTGCCAGGGAGTACCCTGTTCCCAATGAACTGTGTGAGATATGTTTGCCATGGGCCACTGCCCCTGACAGAGCAAGTTCTGCTGCTCTGCAAGATGTGACTGCAGGTAGAAGAAGGGCAAAGCAAGAACAAAACAAGAAAAGGAGAACAAAACACACAGAAGCTATTACATATTTTCCTGGGGAAAGGTGCTTAGGGAGAAAGCTGAGATGCTACAGGAGACCTTCCAGGAGAAGCAAATCAATGGAAGTGATGGATAACTTGTCTACAAACTATATTTAGGGAAAGAGAAATTGTACAGATGAATTTAGCAAAAAAAAAAACTTTAAGCAAATTTAGCCCTTCAAATTAATCTCAGTGATCACTTCACAGGTTTGATTTTTCCCCCCATTCTTCTGGTTAATATTTTCTTACTCCTTCCATGAGGTTCAGTATGACTGGATCGTTGTGTGGACCTGGATGGCCCAAGCAAGTGAAATTTCAATAATTTTGTGTTGGTGCATGGAAATAAAGAATCATTTTACCAACCAGGATATAGCTACTAGTAGAAGTATCCAGATGTTTTGCAAAAAATTTAAAATAACAAATAGCTTTTCTCTTGCATTGACATATACCTGTGGCCATTTCTCAGGAGTATTTTAAATAATATAAAAACCTGTGTGTTCTTCTGGGGAAGTCTTTCCTACTGTTTTAATTTTCTATGCCTATTGTCTAAGTGGCTCCTACCTGCTGTTCTCATGCATCTAAAGGACTCTATGTGTGCAAGCCAGGTAGCTACAGGGACAAACCAGCACATGAGAGACACTGCTAGACCTCACTAGAAAACGCTCTGTACTTCCAGCTGAACCAGGCTTAAAGAGGTGTGAGTTATGTTTCTAATTTTATTACTTTAGTGACTTCCACTTGGGAACTGTCAGTCAGAGCCATACTGCCTAAAAGACAGCAAAGGCTTCATGCTGATCTGAGAACCCGTGCAAAGCATCTGCCCAAGGAGATGGAAAACTGAAACACTGTCAGGTAAAGAAATGTACTGCTGGTATGCACAAGGCATTGTAAAACCTGTGCCTTCGAAATTTCTTACTGGTTTAACCCCAGCTTGCAACCAAGTACCATGCTGCCATTCACTCACTTTTTCCTGGTGGGGTGGGAAGAGTATCACAGAATCATAGAATCATAGATTGTTAAGGGATTGGAACGGACCTTAAAGATCATCTAGTCCCAAATCCCCTTCCATGGGCAGAGAAACCTCCAGCTAGATCAGGTTGCTCAAGATCTTATCCAGCCTGGCTTTGAACACTGCCAGAGCTCCACACCTCCCTGGACAACCTCTTCCAGCATCTCACCATCCTTCCTCACAGTAAAAAATTTCTTCCTAAAATCTAACCTAAATTTGATGAGTAAAAGTGGGAAAACTCATGGTTGATACAAAGATGCTATACTAATTGAAATAAAGTAAAAATAAAGATAAAGTGAAAATAACAACAATAATAAATAATAAATAAAAATAAAAATTTTAAAAAGGAAGGGAGAGAGAGAGGAATAAAACCCAAGAAAGACAAGGGATGCCCAATACAATGCCCAATACAGTCAGCTGCTGACTGACATCCAGCCTGTTTCTGAGCAGCAATCGGCAGCTCCTGCCCAACTCCCCCAGTTTATACACTGAGCATGACATCCTATGGTATGGAATATCCCTTTGACCAGTTGGGATGGCTTTCCTGGCTGTGATCCCTCCCAGATTTTTGTGCACTTGCTCACTGGCAGAGCATGGGAAACTGAAAAGTCCTTAACTACTGAGCAACAACTAAAATATCAGTTCACTATCAATATTATTCTCTTACTGAATCCAAAACACAGTGCTGTACCAGCTACTAAGAAGAAAATGGACTCTATCATAGTGAAAAGCAGGACAGTGGGAAACACAAGTAGAGACAACTTTGTGTGAGAGATGGATGTAGCTGTAAATGTGTCACTGCTGCACCATCTGCACATCACTCATAACTGCTTAACTTGGGACTAGTTTGGAAATAAAACACTTCATACAAATAATAAATAAAAGGCCTTTCTTTTTATGTTACTTCTCTCATTGCTTGGGTCCTCCAAAATTCTGCTAATACTACATTTCAGTGGCAAAAGGTATTCTGGGGGGAGTTTTCCCTTCTAATACAGCAATTTTTGTGTGAAGTAAATACTGCCATTTTTTGGTAAGGATTTTGATATATGAGGATTTTGCCTTCCAGTATTAAATTACAGGTAGCTTGAATCACTTCTGTCTCAGTTTTGATTATTTTATGAAATTAATTAAATTTAAAAGGCCCTGAACCACAAGGCTGTAATCTAGAATTTCAGATGTGCAAATTATAAAAATGTTTTAGAAATATGTTTGGTGGTTTAGTTTTTGGGATTATTTTTTTGTTGCTTGCTTGCACACTAGGTTTTGTTTTATTCAGCACAGATGTAGTGCAGATGGATGCTTTGCAAATGTCTCTATGGTATTTGGGAAGGTATCTAAACACTGGCCAATGCAAATCCATTTTTTAAGATTACAGAGCATAAGACGCTCTTTAGCTCAGAGTGTATAGCTGTTAACTGTGGAAACCTATTTCAAAAGGAAAAGGAAAAGACTACAGGGAAAAAAATATTCTCCTGTATTAGGTATGCTCCAAACCCAGTGGGTCTTACTGTGAAATACCTGAGTCTCATCTGAGTATTGATATCAGGCCAAGATGAGTATGTGGGACCGTGATCTAAAGCAACATGACCCTTCACACTGTTTCTCTAGCCTGGAAGACAGACCAGTGCCTACGTACTTTCTTTTAAACCCACAAATGTCCACTTTGTTCTGATGTTTGGATAGTCCATCTGTGGTTTCAGCTCATGCCCTGGTAACAGAGAAAATGTAACTGTACACCAGTGCATCAGGTGAACACGAACTCTTCTGCATCATCTACACAAATAAAATGTGGCATATCCTATCTCAAGTTAGATACATCCTTGAAACATCAAGGTCAGTAGCAATTGCTTTGTGCTTCGTGTAGGATAAGTGGAGAGGAACAATCATTGCAGGAGGTCACTCTGGTTTTCACATCTGAATGCTCTGCAGAAATACTTGTCTCTCTCACTTGCCAGGCTCTCCATTGCCAGTAACTTAGGTACTGCTTCCAAGAGTTATTGCTTCAAGAATTTAGAGGAAAATTTGGATTTGGATTTTCTGAAACATTCATTATATTTTATGTGGCTGAAGCCTGATGTTGATGTTTATTTCTAAATGAGAGAAAAAGATTGAAATGACTACCCCTGTACTTGAATAGGTGATGTTCTCTTCTCTTAAAAAATCCTTTCACACTGTTCTGTTTATGAATTCACTGGAAATGAGCATTTGGGGTACTTCAGTAGAGGAAAGAGGAGAATGAGGTGCTAACTGTAACACATTTAAGTGTAGATGTGCTGGATACCTGCTTCCCTCAGTGGGAATTATATATTCCCTTAATTATAGCTGTATGAGAACATGCAGGACACATCTGTTTCTCTGTAAATCACTTTTATACTACAGATCATTTGATTAAATGGAATTTTCTGTAAAGACCTGTTCTTGAATGATTAAGAGGAAGGTATTAATGGTTTCTTTGGTACATAGCACTACTTGCCATGTGCTTTTCATGGTGCTCATGTTAGGAGTCTGCTGTTACTGGCAAACTGGCAGAGGTGAAGCTGCCACATCTCCACACAACCAGTAACAGGGCTGAACACATATTCCTGGTAGGCACACACAGAGCACACGTACACATTACACATATGCATATAGACGCAGACAGCCACAGTGAGAACGCAGACAGAATTGTGTCTGTGCTCCACACATGAGGCTTGGCCCAGCCCTGTATGCCTGGGATGGGTGGCAGAGCAGTGTGTGAGAGGCAGGAACTGCACCAAAGGGGGTTGAAGAAAGAGTTTCAAGGATTGGAGTTTGAGCTGTGATGGGTCCTCAAGACTGGTAGTGCATCTTCATCTATGTTGTCATCCATGTTCTTTAATCAGCTGCTGGCCTTTTAGCTCCCATTTATCCAGTCATCACTGACAGGAATTTCAATGTATGATAAGTTGCATGCACCACATTAAGCAGAACAGATAAATTAACGAAAAAATGTTTTGGGAGACTTAACTGAACAAGAGTCTGATTAGCCTATACCTGCCCTCTTATTATTTATTGCTTGTATATGCTACAACAGCTGAAAATGTGGTATAGATAACTATTTAAAGAAACCAAATTTCAGGCTTTTAATCATGATTATTAACAGCAAGAAGTTTTTCTATCATTCAACTTTTGTTGAAGCAGAAGTAGTTGGTTTTTTTAACAGGTTTCTGTGGCAATACCTACTTCCGAAGGTGCTGAAGCCCTGCCCACATCAGAACCATGATCTTTTCTTTTAGTTCTGGTGTATGAGAAAATGAAAACTGCTTCCCATCATTGCCAGATGAAATACTTGCAGTCATAGCTCCAGTGCTAAGGCAACATCAAGTGACTTTTTAGTGACTAACAAAAAAGCAGAAGTGTTTTGATTAAATCCAGCTTTGATTAAGCACTTGAATAGTCACTATGATCAACTTATGAATAATCCAGGGATCAAAGAGAATCATCAATATGCTTGGTCTAACCCTTCCAAGTAACAAATATATCAGTATAAAGCAGGATCAGGAACAATCTGTGGACAGAGAAGTGCTTAATCTGTCAGTTAACTGGTCATAGTGAGTAACATGAGCAGCTCTGATGGAAGAGCCAAAGCACTTTCAAAATAGAAAAATCCTCCTTTTTTTGTTTTTTTTTTTTGTTTTTTTCTGGCAGGATCCAAGAGAAATCTGAGAGAGCTGCATTAAAACAACCCAGTGAAGAATGCATCATTAGGGCTGCAACACCGGCAGCCTAAGGAATTACTGAGCAGAGGTCAGAAGGATACAGCTCCAGGGCAGAGCTGCCAGGGAAGACTTCCTGAGCAGACCCATGTTGGCTCTGACAGGCCCTGGTCTGTCTCTGAGCCTGGGGGAGCACAAATTGCGGCCTTTGAAGCTTTTCTTGGGTTCATCTGGGCTTCATTCAGCCTTTCTCAGCATAGTCTGTCTTCCCCACTGCTCTTCCTCCAGTATTAGCTGTATTTCAGGAGTAAAGACTAGTCATGAAACTCATATGTAAGGACTGAATTTCCTTCCATAAAACCCCCAGACATATCCATTGCCATGTGACAGTACAGGACATCCAATGCACAATATCATGGACAGATCAGAGACAAAGGAGGGCAGACAAAGGCAGAAGAGAGGCATTTCTAACTTCAGAGTTAATTTTCAGGTGGCTCAGTGCATCTGAACTTACCCACAAACAACATTGTCAATTTTTTTCTTTTTCTTTTTAAAAAAGTCCATTCTTACTCTAAATGGAAGCATACAACCAACTAAAGAATGAAAATGCAGCACCAACAACAATCACCAGATCATCCCCAAAAAATAGCAACAATCTCAGCTCAAATCCTCTCTGAAGCAAGTTTTAACCCAGAGAGGGAGGAGAGCCAGAGACATCACAAAGGCCATTAGGACATAGTTTCTGGCATATGCAAGCATGCAAATAACAGCTCATGAGGTCTGAAATTGCCAGCAGGTATCTCTGGATGATATCAGACACGACTGAATGCATAATACTTCCGGATGAAAGCATATAACTACAGAAGAAATATGTTCCAAGATAGATCCCTGGCAGGACTTTGAAATTACTTACCACTAAAAATGTTGTAAGTATTTAGTTGCTGAAACAAAAGCCGCAGCTCAGATGTCTAAAATGCTTTTGGGAAGTGCAACCCTATGAGGTTAGGAAGCAAAAGTAAATCACTGGTCAGCAGATATAAACAGGTCGCTTTGGACTGTGCCATGACAATTTTACTGCTCTATTGCAAACCTGGGATGAGCTCTTGTTTTTGTTGTAGCTTGTGCTTTTTCAAGATCTAGGTTCAAAGTTTGCAGTCATAGTTTTGTCAGAGCCAAAAAGCCTTCTGGATAAAATATATAGGCATAGTTCTGGCTTCTAGAGATTGTGAAATTCAGTTTCTGGTCTATTACAGTAAAATTTTTTGAGTCTCCGAACAGTTACTTAGTCACACCTTCAACCAAGGCTAATTGTACCCTGGAAAAGTTCTTCATCAAAGGGGAGGATAAATGGTTCCTTAGCCTCCTGTTGGTCTCCACAGATAAAGCCAACCTGCTTTTCACTAGGCTCTTTACAGACTTCCACTGAGGCTTTGGCTACTATTGTATCTCTTCTCCTAATGAAATCTGCCCTGCAATTGGGCCATGTATTTACAGTGGCATTTTGCTTACTGATAGTCCTTTCCCCTCAGTGAAAATGTGTGATACTGCTGAGCATGAAGTGTTACTGAATTTTTACTGCTTTTTATCCATCCTTGTTAAAAGTAGAATGCAGGAGCTAGTAGAATGAATGTATTCATTCCTTCAAGGCTTAAAAAAAAAATAGGATTGCTTTGATTCATGGATATGTTGAAAACTCTGAGGAGTGTGAGATGGTGTGATTAAGAGCCTTCATATGGTTCTTGATGTGACATCCCAGACCCTACAGGATGGGGGACCAGCAGGGGAGCAGTGCAGTGTGGGGAACTCCTCTCCTTCTGCAGGAAAAGCTCCTGGAAGGAGGTCTAAGCATATGGACAAAAAGAGAAGCCACTGCTCGAGATTTGCCCCAGGGTTACATTTCTGCACCAACATTTCCACCAGTATTGTGGTGGTTCTGCAGCTCCTCTCCTGCCCCTCTCATTCACGTGGTTCTGGTAGCTGCAGTCCCACCTACAAACATAACCTGGCCTGCACAAAAGAGGAAATCAATGATACTGGGATATGGTGCAGCGTGGGATTGTAGTGCCCGTTGGCTTTACATCATTGCCTTTGCTCACATGATTCAAAACCTGAGAGTAGTTACAACCTGCTTTTCTAGTCAGAAAACTAGAAGGAAAAAGTAAACAGAAAATACCCCCTCAGGCTTCAGTAGGCAGTGCATGACATTTTTTCCAGATATAGATATTACTGGGTTTGGTATACTGGGACCAAATCAGAAGTCCCTCACAATTAAAAAGCTTGATCTGTGTGTGAGATTTCATCTGCCTTCCTTTGCTTGCTCTGGGACCTTCCATATCATTCAACTTTAAAACTGTGCCTTCTACCTCCCTGCCTAATTAACCCCCTGCATAAACACCAAGAGGAGCCTGAGGAACACGGGAACACAGCTATTTTTGTGTTCATAAAGACGTAGGGAAGGCAGAATTAAAACATGCTGACATATGCACATCACAGCAACTGCTTTCTCTGCACGATCCCAAGGTCTCTGATATAAACTTTTGACCTTCAAAGATTTAGACACTTTTATCAGATTAAAAATTTTCCTCACCCAGTGAAGAATTTACACCAGGAAATGTTTATTGGAGTACCAACATACTTTCTGTGAGTTTGCTTTGTGGCACGTTGCTTATGTGGTGTGTCAGGCCAGCTCTAATCAGTTATCCTTTACCATTACATGACTTTAACCTTCTATCTCTGTTTGAAGACAGAAATCTTGGAAATACACTGACTTTGTTCAATTAAGAAGTAAGTTTGTATGACAAAACATTGAAAACATACCTTAAAATGAGATACAGATATAGTAACTTTTAATAGGAATCACAATGACTTTCAGAAGCTCTGAACAGGATGCCCTGGGACATATTTCAGCCTCTGTGCCAGTTGCTCTCGCAGATCTTTGGTGACACTGTACCACCCACAGTTTCCAATTTGAAAGGTTATTTTTGCTGTTACAAACTCATATCAAACAATAAATAGCAATAGTTCTCTTCAGAGCACAACTCAAAAGAGTCTCGATTCACAAACAGAATCTCCTTCCTTTTAAAATTTACAGTATATTTCACTTGATTTTTGCCTCTTCCCTTCTGCTTATATAACCAGGATGATAACATGATTGCAGATGGTTTTTGACATCTGCTCATCAAGCGTCATTTTACCTCTCTGCCTCTGTTTTGCAACATTTTGGTCAGGGTAACCAACCAACTAAATTGTGAAAAGGGAGGGAGGGCTATGCAGGAAAAGAACAGAGCCACAAAATTTTGGCTTAGCAGTGCTCACAGTAACAAGCCTTATTACCAAATACAAACGAATGTCATGAGAGTAAATTGCATTATCTTTTGCTGAGGCATTTTGGAAATATTTCCTTAGTGATCCTATTTTACCTACAGTCTGAGGATGCTGATGTCTGAAACTAGATAAATATCTTATCCAATCCATTTTTCTTTCTAATTAATCTGCATAAACATGCTGGAGTCAAAGCAGTCTCTAATTTCTCCTAACTGTGAAATCATGCCACATTGGTCTTACCTTCAGTTCTAGAATCCACTATGTTGCATCTGTGTGAGAAGAGATAGATTAATTTTTGAAAAAAAGGAGAGTGAAAATTAGAGATTAAAATTTTAATTAATCCAGTTTGAATATAAATCCAAGCTTGCAGAAAACACATATTTCTGCAACACTCAAAAAAAAAAAATAAATAAATAAAAAACCCCAACAAAACAAAACAGAAATGCTAATTTAGGTAGGGCATTACATTTGGAAAGAAAATGGAAACTATTGATCTGCTAATAATATTTTTGCCTTAGGAATGCTTTGAGCATAGAGTTCAATTACATACCTACTATTTCAGTTCAGTACCATCTTCTTCACTAATATGAATGCATCTAAATGAAATGAAAAAACAACAGTAACAAACACAGGATTTGTATTTCACAATGTTTGAGTGTTATATTTGCTATCGACACAGCAATTCTGAGTAAGTCAAACCATGACTTAGTGAGTGGCATCTTAAATGAAGGATAGTAACAGCCAAAATAAAGACATCCAAAACCCAGTGTGCAGTGCATACCTATCACAGCATAACTCCTATGTTACATACCTAGAACGTTCTGTCTACTTAACTGAAATGGACTGATGTTCCTTGCTAATGTGGGAGCTAGCAACATATAAAACATTTGCTTCTTCTGATAAAATATAAAACAAAATATGTGAACTAGTTTTGTAAATTACAAAAAGCAAAGACACCATGAGAAAAATCCTGATTGCTTAACAGATTACTTGAACATTGGAGATGTCTGTAAAAACATGTGGTTAGAATGACATCAACAAGAAGAAAAGTGGAGATATATTCAAATGTATCTAAACTAGCCTAATTGATTTAACAGAAATGTGGTTGATTCATTACTACCTTGCACTTTTTCCTTATGTAGCTCTCTACCCTTCATATGAGGTAGCCATTGAGACAGCATTTTCAGTGTGCTGAGCCTCACATCATCCAATGATACACCTCATGTCAGAAAGATAACATCAGAAAAATAACATTGCCTTTATGTAGGACAATCCTCCAGGCTCAAACACACAATCAACTTAATTTGGTTTACAGAGCTATGGTGTGTCAGCTCAGCTCTAGTAGCTGACTGCATCGAAGCTCTAAACTTCCAGCAAACTCAAGGTAGGATGTACAAGCTCCAATCGCCTTGTGGGGAAGAGAGATGCTCTGTGTTCAGTGGAGAAGGAAAGTTCCTCATGTACTAACATGTACACCTGAAAGACTGTATGTACTAAAACTTTCAAAACTTGTATCCACGAGGAATATTTCCAAAATTCCTGGAAAGGCCTGCCAAACTAGTTCAAGTCCCATAAAAGTGATGGGTAATGAAGGATCAGTCTGCCTGCTCTGTCTCATCAGGTGTCTTGGGTGAATTTGCTAGGCTCTATCAGACACCTGTGGTGGCAGTCTTTTGTATCATGTCAGCCCTCTTCCCATTGGAGTACCTATCAGGACACAGGAAACTTCAGTTCTTAGACAGTCACAACATGGAGACAAAAACAACAGGTTTATGAAATTCTTGTTGCATCTTGGATGTGTAGAAGTGGCAGATCCATATAGGTGAAATAGAAAGAAATTTCTTTACGTGTTAGGCCAGGAGGGTCATAGGGTTCTAATCCCTTCTGCCTTGCTGATTTCTACTTTCAGTTTGGGGGCAGTCTATCATTTGTAATGGTAAGCATAGTCTATTATATTTTATTCTATTCCTTACACAAAAAGCGTATCATTTGGTACAGCTACTAGCAATCACAGGAAGTTCCTCTTTTCTCAGCTGATCCCTATAGAAGAATTTTCCCTGTATTGTGTTTTGTTTCATAGCATTCCTCCTTCCAACGCCTTTATCTAGGTTCATTTACCTAAGGCTGGAGCCTTTCTAAAAGTTCATGTCCCTCTTAGATAGTTACAAGTTAAAAGTTACAGGGCAGCTACAACAACAGAAATGCTGTCACTCGAAAAGTTAGCACATTTGATATGCACTACTATGTACCAGACAGGCAACTACTGACCATGCCCACTTTAAAGGATGGAATAACAAGGAGCTGAACTGGCTCTTGCACGGGCATTTGGATTGGTTCATTCCAGTTGCCTCAGAGGCAACCCAGGAGTTACACCAGCGTTGGCACTCCAGCTCTGTTTCCATCTGATCCCAGAAGGTTACTATTTTTTGAAAGTGGTGGTGAAAGACAGCCTCAGTGGCTCAATTACTGAAATGAAATAGATTATCTTTGTCTCACATACTTATGCACTAAAAGTTTGCTCCAGTCTTGTATTTACAGTACTTCGCTAGGTAATTTCTAGTTCAGTGCCTACAGTTTGCAGATATCTCATTACATCAGCAATAATTGCTGCTAAATCTCTATTTTTTTATTCTGTTTTGACTGGTGGTGATTGAATCAGCTTCCTTTAGATTAGTTAATGAAATGATAAAACAAATCTATATAATAATAAGTTACTAGAGAGATTTTCAGAGGAATTTAAAAGTCGCAGCAGGTTTGGCTTCAGGGGTGATTTATATGGTGGAAGAAGGAGCTGTAAGGGACAGCTGCCATACTTAGGAAGATCAGTAGGGCTGTTAAAAGGCAGTGAAACCAAGTTTCAGAGTGAATCATTCAGGCTGTGGAATAAGCAGTAGACACTGTGACAGAAACCATGAGCTCTCTTTGCCAAAGCACATATAAAGATGCTATCTAGGTTTTGGCCCAAGGACAAGTTTTAACTGATACCAGCTGCAGAGGGGCAGGTGAGGGGCTGCCAAAAAACTTCCTGCCTTTCATGGCAGAGGGGGTGTCTGCAGGCTGACCTATCCCTTCATATAATATGGGGGATCTTAATAAATAAATGGTCACTGGATGGATAAAGACACTGCAGGCTGTACAGCACCCACATCTTCAGGACCTCCTCAGATTTAATATGCACCACAAGCCACCTGGTCAAATAAGTGACTGTTCCACCATATTAATGTTTTCAGCATATTAATGTTAGGATGTTCTTGAGTCCTTTTCTATAGGAGGCACTATTTATTTTAAAAAAGCACAGCAGATTAAAACATGGGATAAAAACTACAAGTCTGTTTTTAAAGACATCAGAAATGTGATGAGCTGTCCTATGGAGAAAGGGTATACAAGTATGTCTGCATAACAGAAGCTGTAGTTACCAGGGCTTACTGAGTACATGAGGCCTGCAGCCCTACAGAGTAACAAAACTGAAGATTAAAAGGATAAATAGTTCTTGTGAAAAAGAAATGTATTTCAAATTGAGGAAGCTACATATTTTCTTCCACTTGAGTCTTATTATTTTTAGCTAACCTTGGTTGTCATTAGTCACAAAATAAATTAATCTATAAAAATTGCTAAATCTGAATTTGATATGGATTGTATCTATAAAAAGCTCAAGAAGAGATACATTTTCTTCCCTCATGCTGTATCCGTCACTCCACCAATTTGGAGATAGCTCTAATGTGGTTTGGGTATAGATTTGAAATGAAAGACAAGTGAAAGGTGTTTGTGTTTTTTTTCAAGGAATATGGCACCTTCCTATTTGTTTTTACATGTCCAGAAGGGCAATAAATTAGATAGACTCTTTCATCTGTATTTTTTTGTCCATTCCTCCAGGCTAAGTGCTGCTACCAGATCTTCATGCCACAGTCTCTCCCCTTGGCTGTCCTAGCTAATCTGGGAAACAATGGATGATTTAGCACCCAGACTGTCATGTGCAGAGCAGCCCAAAGGTGGATGTGTTAACCTATGATTCTCCTTGCAGTGCACTGCCAGCTACCAAGCAGTTCCGGTTCTCCTTCTGTCACGGCTGCCACTGCTGGAAAACAAACTGAGCTTCTAGTGAAGTTCTCCCATTTGTATAAAAGCTGACCTGTTGGGAGGTGTATCATTTTGCATGTCTGACACACAGCCTTGTAGCAGGTGGCTTTGAAGTAACCTTTTCGATAGTTACACTTTTTTATGAGCCTTTGTTTCTAAGTTGAAACGGTAATCAAAGAAATATAAATAATATAGCAAAACTAAAAGACAAGGGCTGTTACTCAGGCTTTTTCAAGTACTTATATATTAGTTTAAATGTTTAAAATTGTTTGAGCAGGTAGACCTTGATATACATAAACCAGAAACTCTTTTAGTATCTGAATTGCTTTGTTGCCATCAAGTGGTTAAAGGAGGCATTTCATGGCATCATGGTTTGATAAACCAAAAGAACTCAAGTTACACCAAGTCAACCAAAATTAAGAAAAGTTGATTCAAAATACAAACAAAATTGTGTGGCAGCTTTTTTTTTGGAATGGCAGTGAGTGATTTTGATGGTAGTGAACATCTTGCGCTCCAGTCATAGTGATTAGAAACAACTGCTGTTGTAAGAGAAAATGCCATTTATTTATTTATTTGTTTATTCTAATTTTCAGTTTCTTGGCCAAGCAAAACTTGGGGATATTGGTTGACAAGAAGCTCAACATGAGCCAGCAATGCACACTGCCAGCCCAGAAAGCCAACTGTACCCTGGGCTGCATCAAAAGCAGCATGGCCAGCAGAGCAAGGGAGGTGATTCTTCACCTCTATTCCACTGTCACGACACCCCATCTGGAGTGCTGTGCCCAGCTCTTGGGTCCCCACCGTAAGAAGGATGTGAACCTGCTGGAGCAGGTCCAGAGGAGGACACCAGATGATGAGAGGGATGGAGCACCTCTCCTGTGAAAATGGGCTTAGCGAGCTGGGGTTGTTCAGCCTGGAAAAGAGAAGGCTCTGGGGAGAACTTTTAGGAGCCTTCCAGTACCCAAAGGGGACCTACAATCAGGCCAGAGAGGGACCTTTTACAGGGATATGTAGTGATAGGACAAAGGATAATGTCTTTAAACTAAGAAAGAATAGATTTGGATTAGATAATAAGAAGAAATTCTTCACTGTGAGGATGGTGAATCACTGGTACAGGTTGCTCAGAGAAGTTGTGGATGTGCCTGGAAGCATTCAAGCCAGACTGGGTAGGGCTTTGAGCAAGGTGGTCTAGTGGAAGTTGTCTCTGCCCATGGCAGGGGGTTGGAACTAGATGATCTTTAAGTTTCCATTCTATGATTCTGTGATATTTGCAAGTGAACATTATAGACAGATGTTATCCAGCACTGTAACTAAGTCAATGATTTTTCTGAATTATTATAATCTTTTTTAAGCATCTGAATTCTGTTAAGTCAATGCTGATGCTGTTTATGTTTTTGAGGAGTATTTGGGGTTTTACCGACAGGTACTTGTTCCTTATGGTTAATCTTACCCTTTTTTCAATCTCCTGTCACTCTCATTATGTTGACAAGCAATGCTTCTTAAAGCACTATACCCTCCGCTTTTGTTTCTATTCCCTTACAAAATTTTAAGCACAGAAGAACTTTACTTACTATAGAGGTGATAAGATTCATATTCTCAGATTGTAAAAGCCCTTATGAGAAGCAACAAAAAGGCCTTCCTACTTGTCAGTTTTGTTGATTTTTTTTCCTGCTCATCAGTGAAATTTCTGGTGTAATATGTTAATACCATTCAATGGTAAGGCACCTCTTTCATTATTTCCATTTTTTTTTCCCAAATAGAGCACAATGACAACTTCTGGGATTTTGCTACAGATGGAACTGGGAGCAGTCAAACTTACAAGACATGAGACTGGAGGAAAAAATAAAGTTCTTAGTATAATCCAGCTTTAGACTTTATGTAAGCACTGCACAGACTCAAAAGTTCCTATTTATAAATAGTCTGACAAAGGATGATGTAAAGAAAACAAAGGAAAATTTGTAGCTCTGATTCTAAAGAAATTATTTTCCTTGTGATACAATAAAAGAGCCAAGGATGACTTCCAGAGGCATTGGTTGATGGCTGGGCAACTAATTCATACAGTAATATTTTATTTCATACTTAGCCATTTTTGTGTTCACAAATTGAGCATTAACAGATTCAGTGTGCAAAAAAAATAGATCCTTTGAAAATTAACTGCACTGATTTGGAGAGTGCGTGAAATAGCTATTTGTGAGTATTTGATATACAATTTGTATGGTTTCTTTTGAAGAAGAAAAATGTGTTTGTAGTTGTAATTTATGATATCTGACAGTTTGACTAGATTTGATTCTTAGAATCAGATTTTCAACATGTGGAAGCCAATTTACAAAGCCTAATGACTTCCCAAGAACACGTACTAATAATTGCCTGAAATGTTTTCGGGTTTTTTTTCTGCAGGCAGCTCCCAAAGTCATGCTACTCTGGCAAATAAAATGAAACAGTCCAGATGGAGGTGTAGCTCATTTAATTCTGTATTTAAGCAAATTTTAGAAAAACTATTTTACATAATCACAGAATCATAGAATAAGCTGAGTTGGAAGGGATGCATCAGGATCATTGAGTCCAACTCCTGGCTCTGCACAGCACCATTCCCAAGAGTCACACTGTGTGCCCAAGAGTATTGTCCAAATGCTTCTTGAAATATGGTTGCTGTGCTGTGACCACTTCTCTGGAAAGCCCATTCCAGTCTCCAACTCTGGGTGAAGAACCTTTTTCTAATATCCAATCTAAACCTTCCCTGACACAGCTTCAGGGCATTCCCTTGAGTCCTTTCACTGGTCACCAGAGACAAGAGATGTGTCTGCCCCTCCTCTTCCCCTCACAAGGAAGTTGTAACTGCAGTGAGGTCTCCTCCCAGTCTCCTCTTCTCCAGGCTGAACAGGCCAAGTGACTTCAGCCACTCTTCATGTGGTTTTCCCTCAAGGCCCTTCACCATTTTGGTTGCCCTCCTTTGGACACTGTCTAATAGTTTAATGTCTTTCTCATATTGTGGCACCCAAAACTGTCCCCAGCACTCGAGGTGAGGCCACCCCAGTGCAGAGCAGAGCAGGACAATCCCCTCCCTTGCCCAGCTGGTGATGCTGTGCCTGATGCACCCCAGGACACGGGTGGCCCTCCTGGCTGCCAGGGCACTGCTGACTCATGTCCAGTTTTCTGTCAACCAAGACCCCCAGCTCCTTTTCCATGTTGTTGCTTTCCAGCATCTCATTCCCCATTCTGTCAGTACATCCAGGGTTGCCCTGTCCCAGGTGCAGAATCCAGCACTTTCTCTTGTTGAACTTCATATTGTTGGCAATTGCTCAATACTCCAATTTGTGTAGGTCTCTCTGTAGGCCTCTCTGCTTTCAAGGGAGTCAACAACTCCTCCCAGTTTTGTTTATGTAAACTCGGGTTTTACTCTGCTCTTAGCCCAAGAAGTAACTCAAGCAGTCCTGGCTGGACTAGCTGAACTGTATATAAGTGACTCTGCATTGCAATGTCCTGAGACCATACAAATGCTGCCTTCCAAGTACCGACTCAGTGTAAAAAGCAAATACAAGAGAAAACTCTCTGTGCTGCCACAGAGGAGCACATTGTCTTCTCAGCAGTATATCAGGTGAATTAAAGAATGGACCAGTGAGGTGCATGCTTAAAATAGTGAACCTAGCAATACACAAAGATATTTCAGGACTCGGGTTTTCACAGAAATTTTTTGCAGTGAATAAGACACACATAATACCTGAAGCATTAAGACTATCCCTCACCTGTTAAGGGCTATAATTTGTTACATTTTTATAGTATAGTTAAAATTTAGCAGGATTGAGTGCATTTTTTGTCTATGTATCCATCTGTCCATATATGTGTGTGCATACACCTGCTACGCATAAATTTACCCATGCTCTGAAGAAGAATGAAGCCTAAATTAAAGCAAGCTTGAACTCTGTGGACATTCCATTTATGTTGACTTGCCATGACACCCATGCCATAGCAAGGCTATATTCAGTTTTAAAATCCAAAAGGATATTAACAAGAAATACCTTTTGAATCCACTGCATAGGTTGGCTATAGGTCAGACAAGCACTGGCAGACCTATATTGATAAGAGGCAGATATTTGCATATGAAAAAAATAGCATTTTTCTTTGAGCAGAGACTGAGGTTCTGATCTCACATGTCTTTAAAAGGTGGAAAAGCTTCTTTCTAACCTAGTCCTCTATACATACTCTTATATAGAGTGGCTCACAAAGTTTTCCTTTCCTTTTCCTTTTTTTTCTCTTTTTCTTTTTCTTTTTTTTTCTTTTTCTTTTTCTTTTTTTTCTTTTTCTTTTTTTCCTTTTTTTTTTTCCTTTTTCTTTCTCTCTTTTTTTTCTTCTTTTCTTTTTCCCACAGTTATCTTTTCTTTGCTTCCTAACTCATATTGTACAATATGACTTATAGTACAGAACTGTCTCAGTTTCTGAGACAAAACTTCAGGAGGAAACTCTCCGGAGTGAGTGTCTCCTCCCAAGGAAAAAAAGGGCCTCCCCTTTTCCTCCGTCAATGAGACAAATGGGTCACAAGGAGTGAAAGTGGGAAAAAGAAACCCAACTGTTTATTAACACACAAACAAAACAGGGTAGAACAGGATAAAAAAAACCCTTCAAAACACAACAAATTCCTGGAGAGGGAACAGACACGTGGGCTCGGACCAGCCGGGGCCACCCTCGCAGGGTCCCCAGACTGGCGAGGAAGGGAGGCAGTGAGGCAAGGGGAAGGAAAGGGAAAAAAAGAACAAGAAAAAAACCAACAGAACCTTTTCCCAGCTAGCTGGAACACAGAGGAAACCAAAAAGCAGCGCAGCGCTCCCGACGTGCTCCCTGCCGAGCCCTTGGGCTGAGCCGTTCAACCGCCCCCTCGGGCCCTGGCCCCGGCCCAGCCCCTGGGTCCATCCTAAAGGCACAGCGGCCTCGGGCATTGAGCGGGTGGGTAAGGAACAAAGCGGCTTCATAACGTCACCCCAGGACAAGAACATTTAACTGCTGATGAGGGCAATAGGAGATGTAGAGATTAAATATAGGTTTAGAGGATAGACTGGTACAAAGAGCAAATACGATGATACTTATATAGGGAAAAGACACATATATTGAAAAGGTAGTGTTGTGGAGAAGGCTGACTAGATACCTCTAATTTACCTCCTTCTATTAATGAAAAAAGGAAGGATTTTCCAAGTGAAAGGTAGCATAATTAAAATGAAAAAGAGCAAACGTCCCAAGTGATTCCCCGGCAGAAGAACTCAGAATTATGGAGGGAACAACATAAGAGGCCCCAAGTCTGTTCTCAAAGAAGGATCAACAGATCTGAGGTAATGAATTTAGCAGGATTCAGGGGGGAATAGATATTTACCTAAATAACTAAACCACTTATATTTATGTTTTTATTTTAGAAAATCAGTAGTCACAACCTTATATTGAATGCTGCATTAGAAAATAATAATTTTAATCTTCTGTTAATAAAGCAATGAAAATGTACAACTGAAGGGAGGCATTGAAAGGTGAGATTAACAAAAAAAAATTATCACAACTGATAAATAAGTACTCTATTTTAATAAGAAAAAAAGTAACCATCTAGAAATAATGGCAAATTTTTCTTGTGCGGTTGAAAGTGGAAGGCCTGCCACCTTCTGCCTTTCATCCTGGAATACCAGGACAGAGAATGAGACCCTCACTGAACTCATGCTTTGTTGCATGGCTAAATGCAGGCTTTTGTCACTCTCCCTATGACCAGGCATATGCCTGAAAGTAGTCGGCACCACGGCAAACAATTCCCCGGTCAGGAGTGGTGCCATCAGAACCAGAGGTCCAGGGAGTACTTTGTGTTTGATTGATTGCTGAGAAACAGTGTAGGCTGTCTGAACAGGGCCTGAGCAGTAGAGGCTGATTGGGCTGCAAATAAGGGGCTTAAAAGAGAGGATTGAAATTAAAGTTTAATTTTGGAAAGTAGAAGAAAAAGGAAGTTTGAGTATAAAGGGCATGGCATTAATGAAAAGCCTCTGCCAGGCTGTCATCCAGAATGGTCACTGGGAACAGGAATACAGAAAGATAGAGGGATTGTGCAACACTTGAAAGGAAAAGTAAGATATGCTCTGGCTACCATTTAGTTGTACCTATTAATCAGACAAGGTTGCAGAAAAAAAGGCTAAAACAGGAATGCATAATCATCCCCTCCTCCTCCAGTTAAATAGTCCCTTATGTTTGAAGGTGTGATATGGATTTTGTCATAACTCCCCATGGCCTCAGGAATTAAATACACAAGACAAAGTCCAAGTAATCCAGAATATTTCACCCAAGGTTTTCAATGTAGTTCTCCATAAAGGATTATGAAAAACACAGAATAGTCATGAAAGGTTTGTAAATTACAGTTTGATGCACAGAATCAATGTAGCATGGCTATTTATATTTTTCCAATCAATCTATATTGTTCTCTGCTCTGTGATGGTCAAATATGGTACACAGATCTTGCATAAACCTATTCAAGAGAATAAAAATGACACAAACTAGCTTGACTTTGTTTATGCAGTAGTTCAAAAACTGTAATAGGCATTTGTAATGCATGCATTTAGAAATACACATTATAAAGTTCCCTACTATAACAAAAACTTGATACAAGCAGTCACAGTAGTGAATAGACAAGTGCAATAGGGAAACGGTTTCTTTTGAATTTTTAAAGTTTATTTTACGATGTCAGGACATCTAATGCCTGCATAAGAAGTCTCTGAAAAAGGAAAGGAGTTTGAATTGTAGAATTGTTGACGTTGGAAGTGACCTCTAAAGGTCATATTGTCCAATTCTCCTGCTCAAGCAGGGCCACCTAGAGCTGGTTTCTCACGACCATATCCAGATGGCCTTTTATAATCTCCTTGGAGACTCCACAACCTCCCTAGCCAGCCTGTGCCAGTGCTTGGTCACTGTCACAGTGAACAATTTTTTCCTGATGCTTAAAGGCAACATCCTATCTTTCAGTGTGTGCCCATTGCCTCTGGTCCTGATGCTGGGCACCACTGAAAAGAGCCTGACTTTGTCCTCTGTGCCTGCCCTTCAGGTATTTCTACATATTGATTAGATCCTTCTGAGCATTCTCTTCTCCAGGCTCAGCACACCCATCTCTCTCAGCCATGCCTTGTAAGAGAGATGCCCCAGTCCCTTCATTATCCTAGAGATCCTTTGCTAGACTATTTCTAATATGTCCACACCCTTCTGGGGATCCCAGAACAGGAACCAGAACTTCACAAGTATCCTTACCAGTGCCGAGTAGAGGAGAAGGATCATTTCCCTTCACACGTTGGCAATACTTCACCTAAAGCAGCCTAGGATCCTTTAAGCTTTCCTTTGCAGTGAGGGTACATGGCTGGCTCATGCTGAACTTGGTGTCACCCAGGACCCCTATGTCTGTCTCTGCCAAGCTACTTTCCATTTGGGTGCTCCCCAGCCTGCCCTAGTGGTTGCGTTGTTCCTCCTCAAGTGCAGGACTTTGCACTTCCCCTTGTTGAATTCCATGATTCCATTTTGTGGGAGACAGAGGAGTAGAAACTCCTGCAATTAAAGGAGGCTTTGATTTACAACCCTGGAAGAGACTAGGTCTGGCTTAATTGACAGAGATTTGTGGACTTTAAGCAACAGGATTACAGACTTGTGTTCCTATCATTATAAGTAAAATTGTACACTGGGTGTTTTGGTGAAGGGTTTTAAAATATAATAGTGTGATTTTATATAGTTTAAGTTAAGAATTTAGATGGTATAAGAGAGACGTCTGTGTGTACGTGACATGAGAAGTTATTGGTCAAAACATAAGCTGCATTGCAGTGAGAAGTGCCACAGGTGATAGGTCATTAATCTAAAACAAAGTGTCATTTTAAGTATCTATTGGATTAGAAAGTTATAAATTACGATGTAACCCTAAATCTTGTGACTAGTCGCCATTACTCGGAGGTGTTGTAAAATCTCACGCCTCGACTGATGCGTTTGTTATTTTAAACAATAAATTCGTGTAGTTGCACAGTCCCATCCCTGAAAAGTTATTTTCCTCCGACACGCGAAGCGCGAGAAACCGACACCATTTCTCCAGTCTTTCAAGCTGCCTCTGCATGCCAACATCAGCTACTTCTCCCAGTTCTGTGTCATCAGCACCCTTGCCAAGGAAGTGCTCTGTCCCATCACCCAGATCATTAATGACAGCGTTAAATGGGGCAGAGCACACCCTGATAGACACACCAGTACTTGCTGGCCTCCAATTAATCTTTTTCCAATGATCGCCACCCTCGGGCACAGCCATTCAGTTTTCCATCCACCTCACTGTCTGCTTGTTCAACTCTTAACTGGGTTCTTCATGGTGATGATTTTATGGGAGACAGTGCCAAAGATCTTCCTGAGGTCTAGGGAAGGAACATCAGATGCTGTCTCCTAATTTACAAGTCTCATGATTTCACTGTGTAAGTTTATCAGATTGCTGAAACATGACTTCTCCTTTTCGTTAAAGATGAAAAACTTACTTTGAAACCAGGTATATCAACAGAGACTTGCTGGTGGGAGCCTGTTTTGTAGTATTTCTCAAGAATTCAAAAAAATAAATAGATAAGATGGTATTATCCAGACACAGGATAATTTTCACTTTCCAGGACAGATCATAGTCATTTATGCTAAGTTAAAAAAACCCCAAAATTTACATGTTTCATGACAGTAATGACTCTAGGACATGGAGCCCAATGGAAAACCAAGCTTATACTCCAGTGCTATATCACTCTGTCAGCATTAGGCATGAAATCTCCTAAAAGCTAGCCAGTTGCATAGTTCTAGGTGTTTCCATGTGTATAGCTAAAAAAAAAGAAAAAAAAATCTCACTTGAGATATAAAGTATGGCTGAGAATGCGTGTTAAACAATTACTTTAAAGAAAAGAGTTGCCATAAAGATGCTGCAAATTATACTGAATAATCCAAAAGAATTCTGCAAGATGAATCAAGCTTGAAATAATTTAACCGTGTTTTACAACAAAATATGCTTTGGTGATTATTTATACCTGTAGTAAAAAAAAGTATTAAATATACACATTATTACCAAATGTAGTAATGATTGGGTCATCACTGCAGCTCTGATGCTGGTAAAACTCTCCACAAAAGCCAAGGCACATTCTTCTGGCTAAGTTATTAAAACAGGTGGTTTTGCTTCACCCTTTAATTTTAGCAAGTCTTTGGTTGGTTTTAAGACCTAATATATAAAGAAAAGTTACAATTTGCAATGCATGATCTCTATCAGGAGAACATATGTCTTTCTGGGGGGGAGGGGGGGAAGGCAGGTTTTTCATATTGCAAATATTTTTCCAGACAGATGCAGTTTCTTGAGAGATAATCTGATGATCCTTGCTCTGTCTTTCCTCTTTTAAATACAGCTCAGCTGATGACTCAGCTCTTCCACAATCTCTATTGCCATCTGTTTTGATTTAGAAATTAGTTTAAATTACAGATATGACTTTGATCAATTCTTCCTTTTTCCTGCTGTTTTTAAAGTAATGCATTTCTAGGCGGAAAGGAAGAAAGAAATAACACCATCTGATTAGTAAATGTCAGTAAAAGATGTAATCATTTATTACTGTCAGAACAACTTAATTCTTCTTCCTCATTTTCTTCAGTTGGCCTTAGAGGAGTATTTCATTACTTTTGATTTCATAGAGAGCATTTGTTGGGGTTGTTTTGCCAGCTCAGCTTGTCAATTGTATAACAAATGAGAGATTATTGAATGAATTCTAAATTTCTATTAAACATCTAACTGACAGGCATTTGTGCCAGTATGGCTGGGTTAGCTGTCACTACGAGGTCTCATGGCCACATTTCAGGCTTCTGAAAGCAGCACTCAGTGGTTGCCCATCAGTGGCACAAAGAGTTCGTGTTGGCACCCCTGCATGTTGCAGCAGCAGAGGGCACAAAAGGGGTCTGTGCTGTCAGTGTTACTTGTTCTGTGAAGCTGTTCCATTCACTGGGCTCCAACAGACCCCCACCTTTTTCCCTCTGCAGTGGGAACTGGACAACAGGATAAAACTAAGTCATATGCTTGTGCTTGCAGTCTCAGACTTTTTAGTATATACTTGGTAAGATCTCCCCAATAGATTTAAAAACTTGAAAGACCACTCCATGTTTTCCTGTTTCCATTCCCACTCGTTTCTTTGCTGATGATTTCTATTAAAGTTATTTGTAATAAGCACATCTGTTTTGTTGAATACTTGAACACTGGAAAATCTCAGAAGTTTCTATTTTTCTAGACAAGTATATATAACCACAATGATGCTTTTATGATTTGAAATAACTTAGAACCATAAATTCAGGAACAAGAAAAGAAGACAATGTTGCAACACTAATTTTCACGGCCATAGATCTTGTAAGAGTACCGTAAACTTGTTTGTAGTAATCTTTATTTTGGAAACAGATGAAAGAAAAAACCAACAGTATTAACTAAAGATCACCGAGGAGATAAAGAACATGTCCACAATGCATATATGAAAAAAATATTGACTGATAGTTAACAAATTCTTACATACATCACATAATTATTTATGGATGATAAACTGTTCTAAGCATTTAGTTGGCAGCAGATGAAAAAGAAGCCTGCTGTTGACTCTGGCACAGAACCCTAACATTACTGAGCAACATAGTTATGAGCATTGTAAGTACAGCATATGGAAAAACCTACAAACGACTCTTTGGATGCATAAGTGATTAAAATTCTGTGTACTTACTGTGTAAGGTCATCTGTAAACACTCATTAAACCTGAGTCTTTGACATCTCAGCTGCTTAGTCCTTGCTTCTTTTCTTGGAGTATCTTGTCTTACTCATCTAAGCAAGAATCTTTTAAAGAGCCCTCTGATTGTGTTCTGGTAGAGATGAACTGCAGATCTCCTAATTGTCATGCCCTCTGGCTCCATTTTACCTGCCTGGATGTCAGTGGTACTGTCTAGAACACAAAATGAAGTGAATGCTCAGGTGAGCAACCAGTCATGGCAGCAAAGGCCATTTACATCTCAGTCTGTGTATAGTCTTTGAGCATTGTTTTAAAACAGAATGTGCTAGAGATGGTTGTGAATGTAGAAAAGTTATCTTAACATTGGAGATCTTTTATTTGGAAAATGAAAAGGAAGAGATTTCACCCAAACATGATGAAGAATTTATTTACTGTTTGACCCTGCACAGGAACAGGTTACCCAGAGAGGCTGTGGAGTCTCTCCCACTGGAGATATTCCAGAACTACCTGGACACAATCCTGTGCCAAGCTGTGGCAGAGCTCCTGTCCCATCTTTTGGGACACTACTGGCTGCCAGAAAGCTTCATCTCCACCCCACTAAAGGGAAGGCCGCAGCACTTACTATGGAAGAGTATAAGATGTGGCTATATCAACATAATGAAAGACTCACAGTAATGAACAACAGCAAGATACATTCTTTATGACATCTTTTTACTCATTAAAAAAATCCAAAACCAACCAAAAATAGTAGGAAGTTAATATAAGGTAGGCTTTTGTTTAAGACAATTGTTTAAATAATAATTGGTGTCCTCATTTAAATAGGATTAGCTGTAACTTTGGTAATGTTCATTACAATTAAATGTTGGTTTAAATTAATGTAAAATATTTGCAACCCATTGAGGTTGAGAGGTTTTAGTATGAGTGTAAAGTTTGCTTCCAGGATCTATGGATAATGATCAAATTGAGAAACAAGTATGAAAACTGTAGTCCAGTCAGGGAATAAGTGTATCAAATTAATTTTAAGCCTTCTGTCATGGTACCAGAAAAAAAGTAGGTTTAGCTCTGATGTAACTGGGTGGTGGAAAATGAGCTGTTATGCAGGAATGGTTTAATGACCCATTAAATAAGATAGAGACATGACTGACCAGGACAAATGGATGGGAAAAGTAACTTGAGTCACTCTAGCCTGTACTTAAGCTGTAGCTCATGTGTAGAGCTAGGGGAAATGCTGTGTCACTGTTTATTTGTCAAATATGCTGTCTCTGGCCATGGGTAATACCATGTGCTTCAGGAAAAGGAAACTTGTAATAGGGGACTGATGTGCTGCAAATAAAGCTTCTTTCCTGTAGCAAGCTGTCATCATGCAATAGTAAAACTCTGATGCTGTTGTGGTGTTAAGCCCAGTTGGAGAGGAAACACCACACAGCTGCCCACTCAACCCCACCTTTCTTCCCCTAATCCTGGTGGAACAGGGAGGAAAATCAAAGTAAATCTTGTATGTTGAGATAAGAAGAGTTTAGTAATTGAAAATAAAGTAAAATGTAATAATAATTGCAAATAATAATAACGGTAATAAAGTGGGATAAAACCAGTGATGCACAATGCAATTGCTCACTACCCACTGACCAATTCCAGACTTCCCTTCCCAAACCTGGATCAGCCCCCCTTCTGGATAACTCGCCCCCAGTTATATACTGGGCATGATGTTCTCTTCCTTTGGTCAGTTCAGGTCAACTGTCTCCCAGCTGTTCTCCCTCCCAGTTTCTTTTGTGTACCTCCTCACTGGTAGAATGTGAAACAGGTGAAAAAAAAAAAAGTCCTTGACTTAGGTTAAACACAACTTAGTAAAAAACCAAAACATCAGTGTGCTACCAACACCATTCTAATTATAAATCTAAAACACAGCACTGTAACAGCTACTGAGAAGAAATATTAACTCTACCCTAGCTGAAACCAGGAGAGATGTAAATATGCATTTCATCTTGTGCTGTGGATTATTATTCTATTATTTCAATTAATGTGTATAAATTAGTAATGGAGTTTCATGACAGAAGACAATAATCATCATATACAGCTGGATTTAGTTTTGACCTTCATGCAAAGGGGCTGTTGACTCACACACATGAGAATACCCAGGGGGTCCCAGCCCATGTAAAGAGTGCTATTACAGCAGCTGAACAGGCAACATTTTTTGTGGCTCTTTCAATTCAGTTTCCCCTGATACCAAGTGATCACGTAGCCTGATTACTAATGAGGTGTCAGGCTTTCATCTCCTACTTTCCCCTCTCTTCCCCAATTCCTGCAAATTTTGTGAAAGGTATGTACATCCATTTCCATTCTCAACACGTGGCTAACAGTTGTGTTTCCAACTTTCTGGTGTGTTCCTTTGGCACCTAGCAGAGGGATAGGGTTGGTAAGGAGTGGAGGACAAGGATGCTCCTGCCTGTCCTTACCCTGAAGGGAGCAGGGAGTTCAAGGCTCCCTGTGCTTTGCGAGCAGGACACCCATCTGGCAGTGATGGTGAGAAGAAGATAGGTCCCTGTCCACCCTCTGAGAGCTGCTCTGTCTCCTGAAGGGGTTGATAAAGCATGGGACCTGCCCTCATCTGCTTCTCGCAGCTGAGTGGGCTCCAGGGAGGCACCCTGTGCTGAGCTCATGGGAAGATGTGGTGGTCAAGTGCCTGCTAACGGAGCTCACATGGACTCGGATGCCAGCCCAGCCCAGCCCTCATCTTAATCATGAGAGCAGATGTCAGAGGTGGCTAGAGGGGGCTGCCCACAACAGGGGGTGTCCTGGGGCTTACAGGATGGCCAGGCTGGCAGGACACTAAGAGGGTGGCAGGACACTTGGGGCGAGAGCAAGGGTATGAGCCCTCTCCTTAAATGCAGCTCCCAGACGAGGTGGGGAGGGACCAACAGAGGCTCTTTCTCCCTTGGCTGATCCAGGGTCCCGTGGCACGGGCAACTGAAGCTCTCTGCAGACAAAAGAGGCTATTTCAAGCACCTCAGTGTCTTCAGTGATGCAGGGTAGGACTCCCCCATACCTCACACATGCTTTCTCCCTCTGCCCTTGCTGAGCTTTCCCAGGGGCAGGGTGATGGCTGGGGGCTGGCAGGACAGTCCCCTGTCACCTTTCCTTTTCCCACACATCTGTGCCCAACCAGCCACTATTTGCTCTGAAGTATTTGTTTTGAAAAGTGAGGCGACACTGGCTGAAAGACACTGCAGAAGGCACTTCAGAGTTACTTGGGGAATAGCAGCGAGATCTTAAGTAAAGCTTTTTTTGTTAAGTAAAGAAGTACAAGGTCAGGAATGGATAATGCGGGAATAATTGAAGATTAGAGAAAAGAAAGAAAAACCCCCTGAGCTTTGACCAGGAAATCCCTTTTTTTTCCAACAATATTCTCCTACTGTGTAACTAAATTGTGAAAACACTGCCATCGTCTGGATGATTAAAAATATAATCCTGATTTTCTCACTATTGTTTGGGGGAAAAAAATTAAGAAAGTAACAGCCAATTTCTGGCTAAATAAAAATTCTGCCAAATTACAACAATGAATAAACAACTAGTTTTGGAGATGGAGGACCGTGGCTGTACCTGTGATAATCTATGGTTGTAATGATGTCAGATTTGCAGAGCAACTTCAGGTAGCTGTGTGCTGGCAGGTTCTCTGTGAAGGAGGGGGGCAGATAACTTTCATGAAGCATAAAGTGCTTGTCTGACCTAAAAGTTCTTACAGAGCTGGCCTAATTTTGAGAGAAATTAAAATGCATGAAGCTTTATAGTTTTCTTCTAAATGTAATCTTTCTTTGGAGGTGTGTTTTTTTGAACTTGGAACCTGATTTTTAGATGGCATTTCTTCCACACTCCTTCTTTTCCTCTATTTCTTGCTTCCAGTGGCAGCTAGACTTGTAGGTGTTTATACACTGAAAAATTACTAGTATTAAGTATTGTCACAGACTGAAATGTCATACCAACTTTGAGGCATAAGACTTGTAAAAATTAGTATTTCAAATTTTCTAGGCAATGTATGAAACTTGGTTCAGCTTATTACCTCTGTACTCAGTAAAAGGCAGTGGCTTAATTACATTTTAAAATATGGAAGGTCCTTTCATGCATGTGCTTGAGCAAGTTTGTTAGATGAACTGAACCTTTGTTGACTTCTTTAATTAACAGGGGTATAAATGACTTGAAGAAGGGAAGCCTGCTTTCTTTTTTTGTCCATTAGAGAAAAGCACAACCTTCCTACATTAAAAAATAAGCAGACTTATTAATTCCTTGATTTTGAAGTCAATCCAAATGGCACACTGCCAAGATAGATAAAATGAGAAAATTCCATATTTTATATCATTCCTATTAATCTAGAAAATATATGGCTCTCCAAGGAGGGCTGTGAAAATGTCTTGGGAATACTAAACAGAAAAACTGTGTAGTTTCAGAAGAAATCCTTCCACAAAGGGACTTGATTACCACAGCATCATGAGATTGTCAGCAAGCTTCAAAGGATCAACTTTCTACAGTCTTTGTGAAACTTGGAGTTGTTGACTGAATTTCACTTGCCATGTCTGTATTTAGTATACAGTATATTTCTTATATACAGGATATTTTATATATATATATATATTTATATATATATATATACACACATATATAAATTAGAGGAATAAAAAGGAGAGAGAGAGGAACTTAAATCTAAGATGTTGGTGGCTCCAGCAGGATAAAACCTATGAAAGTGATTGCAGTGATTGATCCCCATACATAGACTCCACCATTAGCTATTGCATACTTGTTTAATAGGAATTTCCTTACCAGTCTATATAAGTTAAGCAGTCTGAAATAGCTAACTCTTCTTCATATGTAGAGCAATTAGGAAATAACTAGTAGCTAAAAGGTAGTAAATACAAATCAATATATTTTTATAAAAGGTGATTATCCAGTACCATAGAAAATTGCTCAATGGAGGTGGTGAACACAATGTGTCCTTCAGGGGAGGACAGAGGTGCTACGGATAATGTCATTATAAACTTGTGTAAGCCCGGATTAGATAACCACTATAAACTATAGGAACTTTCTTGTCCCAGAGTTAGGTGATCAGAAAACAAATATTGGGAACTGCATTTAGCTGTAAGTAGTCAAAAGTAAGCACAAGTCAGAAATAGAATAGAGGATGAAGTTTGGAATTCTAGAAAGTTTGGAAGTTTGAATTTTAGAAATAAATATGCAAAGTGTAAGCTTGGCTTTGAAAAAAATGTTAGCTTGCTGCTGTCTTTCTCAAGAACAATGTTAGCCAAGTCAAGTGAAATACTGTGCTAGGAATGTTGGAATAATGGACCCCTAGGCTGTTATATATCAGCTGGGCATGTGGGAGTAGCTGTGATGTGACACAGGGGCAATGAGTTATGGGGCTGGTAGTGTTTTGGAAAAGATTAAACATCCCTTTCCTTTCCGCTAAAAAATGTAAGCAAAGATTTTGTGGTCCTATATCTGTGGGTATTTTGGTAATAAATATTTTCATTCTGAAGGATAAATTGTCGTTCTCTTTTGAGAACCAACTTTGTTGTTGTTTGTGGTACTTTAAGAATTTTCCCTGCCTCTGCTTTTTTTTCCTACCTGACTATTGCTGATTGTGAATTACAAACACCCAAAGTAGGAATAAAGAGAGAGAGAGAGAGGCTGCCAGTCCTTGTGAGATGGTTTAGGTTGGGACAGAGTTAATATTCTTCACAGCAGCTACTATGGGGCTGTGTTTTGGATTTGTGCTGGAAACAAAACTGTTGATTACACAGGGATGTTTTAGCTGTTGCTGAGCAGTGCTCACAGAATCAAGGCTTTTTCTGCTTCTCACCCCATCCCACCAGTGAGCGGCTTGGCTTGCACAAGGACTTGGGAGGGGACACAGCTGGAACAGCCCCCAAGTGGCCAAAGGGGTATCCCACACCATATGATGTCATGCTCGGCATATGAAGCTGGGGGAGGAAGGAAGGAAGGGAGGATGTTGGGAGTGATGGCATTTGTCCTCCCAAGTCACAGCTGTGCATGATGGGGCTCTGCTCTCCTGGAGATGGCTGAGCATCTGCTTGCCTATGGGAAGTGGTGAATGAATTTCTTGTTTTGCTTTGCTAGTATGTGCAGCTTTTGCTTTCCCTATTAAACTCTTTATCTCAACCCATAAGTTTTCTCACTTTTACTCTTTGGATTCTCTCCCCCATCCTGCTGTGGGAGAGTGAGTGAGCAGCTGTGTGGGGCTTAGCTGCCAGCAGGGATTAAACCAGGACACCTGGCTCTTCTTCCAGGTATCCCAGCAGGTCTGGCTACGTACACCAGGAAAAGAAGTTTCACAGTCATAAGGGGTGAGGAGCACCCAGAGTGCCTCCTGAGCAGAAAGGATACTGCTGCCCCATCCATGTGGTGAACACAGGGCACAAAGTATTTCTGTATCATAACAGAAAAAAAAAAAAAAATGCCCTTCAGCAAGAATCCGGGAAAGTGAATCATGTAAAGGTTTTATGTAGAAGGGAAGGTTGCATCAATGTGCTGGTACAGAACAGCATTCTCCTTAGCACTTTGAGGTGTCCATCATTTCAATTATTAGTATTTTAGAATAAAAGTTATCTGAATATTCATCCAAAACTTTTTATCATAAGAATCTGACATGAGCTAGATTTTTCATTTTCCTCCACTTTCAATGTTTAGGCTTACTAAACTTTCAATAAATGTATTTTAATTAAAAGCCTAGAATCTAATGGGATGCATTCAATCCTCTGTGTCTTTTAATGTAGCACACCCCATAGGGCTTTTTTCTACAGTACAAAATATTTTACACTAAAATAAAGTAACCAGCCTATATTTCCATAATTTCATATTCCACTAAGAATGCATCAAATATGGGGCATATATAACTCTGATTACCGGCAAATAACCCTTGATTTCAGTTACTGGTTCTTCACAAAACCTCTGTGTTTGACAAGGGAGGCACAGAATTTAACAGCTCACTTTAATGGGACCTAAACAGAGACATTTTGAGCTGTTTCTGTAGGTAGTATTCAGAGCTACTTAGGGTCTTAGCTATGCTCCTACACTGGCCATTTAAAGCCAGAGCTGTTTGCTTGGATAGCTCGAACTCCCTCAGTAACCTGTCAATGCAGTTCAATGTAGTACTGCAAAGCTGAGATGCTTTTCATCTTAGAAAAATGAATGTGCATGGAAGTACCCTGAAGAGAAATGTGGAGAAGATCTGACTAAGGGACAGGAGGCTTTAGTTTCCCTATATCTCATTCATTTACCCATGACAGTTAAATTCATTTACCCATGATAGTTAAGAAGCTGAACACCCAAACCCCACAGATCTACTGGACATATACTGTCACTTTGAAAATAAAAACAAATTCAGAAAAAAAATATCCGGTGAAGCAAGATTTGTCAGGAAAAACATTAGTTCATAATCAGGGAAACATTTCAAGAAAATATGCTGCTTAACTGCTGGCTGTGGACAGCCTTGCCATGAAAATGGTGGTGGTGGTGGTAACTCCAGAGCTGGTATGTGCCATTCTGGCCCACAAGCTGCCCTATGCCCCTGCAGTACGTGTGATACCCTTGGTACCCTGAGCTGATCAGAACCCTTAAAATCCAGGAGTTAGATCTTCTAAACTAATTTTATTTTTAAAAAAACCCTGTAAAATATTGTTTTAAAGCAATTCCTTTCTGCAGGAAATGTTAGAATTCTCTATCTCTACTAATCACAGTTCTCTTTTTCCCTTTTAGTCACAAGATATTCCTGGGTTGGAGTTGGAAGCATCCTCCATCCAGTCACCTCTGCATGGGGCATGGTGTCCTTCCCACAGCATCCCGCCAGCCTTCTTGGCTCCCATCCTGCACTCCCTGCTAGCACTGGTGACTGCATCCACCCTCTTGGCTCTTTCCCATTCACCAGGATCAGATGAACAGAGGACTGTAGCAGCATTCAGGTTGGATTGGAAGGAAGGACGTGCCTCATATCAAATTAGATGATGCAAAATTAGGAAGACAGCAGAGAAAACTCCTGTTGCTTTGACAGAAGGAAATATAACTCGCACAATATTTATTCAAGTCAGAGAGTGCTACTTCACTACTAAGGAGAAGAGAGGTACAAGTACATTGTTGTATTAATATGTTGCTTGCAATATTTTCTTTTTTTCATGATGTTTATCTAAGGTTGGAGGGGAATAAATAACATAAATTACTACAAGAATGGTGCATCTGCAGTGATCTATTCAAACTGCAAGCAGCATTATACAACTTTCCTTATATTTAACTAGTTCTGTCTTTTTAGTAAAGTCTGAATGCCCCAAAGTAAAGTTATAGGGCTTTTGTTTAAAGGGAGATGGAGGATTGGTTCTTGATTATACACTGCTTGCTGAAACAGGATATTTCATGTAAACTGTGGCTGACAGTTTTGAGCAGATGGCAATTCCAGGGATCAAACTGTAATCACAAGGAAAACATTGTGAAAACATTATCTCCTTGTTGAAATATGGTGCATTCACAAAGAAATTGTAAAATTACTGTTCCACAGACAGAAATAAAATTGTCCTGGTTGAAGTTTTAAAAGAGTCTTTAGGAAGTGTGAGTTTTGCCAAAAGTTCTGAGATAAAATTGTTCATAGTACTGATGTTAGAAAGGATGGCTTGTAACAGGGGTGCTTGAGTCTGCAAAAGAAGGAATGCTAAAGGGAAATGGGAAAAGAGCAGAGATGCTTAAAACATCTGTGAGAAAGGAACATTGTTATGCTCCAATTCTTTAGTAATCACCCGTGATTGATGCTACTCCAAGAAGGAGCAGCAAAAGCAACCCATCTCTGACAGCCTTTGTAAACATTGTACAGCCTGTCTCAACCCACTTCTCCAGGCCTTTTGAGGAATTAAACTAAAGGCATATTTGTATTTAATTAAAGTGTACCTTCATTGCAGAGCTGTGGTTTGACTGTTCAGTGCATTGAGCCCTGAAAATTGATAGGCAAAACTCATTTAAATACAGTGAATGCATTATTTTAGTGGACTTACTTAAAGGATTTCTGCAAAGCCACATGGACAGTACATACCTCCTTTTTAGTTTACTCAAAATATTAAAAAAAAAAAAAGAAAAATATAGTATTTCATGAGTCTGTATGGTTTTATCTTTCTCTTTCTTGTCCCATATAGCATGTCTAAGTCTACTCTCTCAGCTCATTCCCAACAGGTAAAATCTAATTTGGAAGTTAATGCAGTGCTTTAAACAAAAGGAGTCTTGAAAGTAATTAAAAGTATATAGATCGGTATTTGGGAAGTCTAACTTATATCTAGTCTTATGGAGAGAATGTAAGTATATTGATGAGTTTGTGTCCTTGAAAATAATATTAATATTAAAAACTTATCAAAACTAATGCCTTTCTTTGGATATTGTCCCATGACTTTATCAAAACCTTACTGTTGTTTCTATTTCCCACCACTACTGTTTGTTATAATAAAGAAAAGCAGAGTAATAGGAAAAAGACCATCAAGCAGCCGAAGAAATTCAATGTTTTTTTATGTAGTCATTTCTGTCTTTGGCAAATGTATCATATTTCTTAGCATACAAATCCTGCTGATATATGAATGAGCATCCTTGCAGCGTGAGCATGATAGAGGGAAATGTCATTATACCCAACATCTACATAATTTGTAATTTGGGCTGTATAATAGTTTTAATAATCATTAAACATTGTTAAATAATAATATTAGAAATATCTGCTGTTTTATTTTTACGATTCTCTGAACTTATTAAACAACAATGATGACAACTTTGAAATTCTCTTTTTTTTTTCTTTTTAGTAAGCAGTAGAGGGCAAGTGTGTAAAAATGATACTCCTCACCACCAAAAAGAATTTCATCCAAATCCCAGCAAGATCAATAGTGAATGCAAGTCACATTTTCCTGAATATTTGTTAGGAATATGTGAAATGAACCACTGGTGGTTTCCTTTTTCTGCTGGACATATGTATTTACAAACCAGTAGGAAAAGGAATTTAGTTGGCAGCAAATTTAACATGAAAGTGAATACAAAATGAATAGTGAATGTGTGTGGAGATAGAGCACTTTGAAGGCACTACAGGAGTGAAAGGAGAAAGTTGCATTTCTGAGTTTCTTTTTGCTTTTCAATATGTATCAAAATTGACTCTGGTTTATTGTGAGTTTACTTTCCATGTATATTTTCCATTAATATTTTAAATAGGTATCCAGTAACTATCTAGTGTCTATGCAGACTGATCCAAAAACATATACAGAAAAGGTATTTGAATAAGGATGTTGTTAATTCTTCTAAAGATTTTATTAGCATTTTGCATTTTCTCCACATTATGAATGATAAAGTTATATTAGATTAAATAAAAAATAGATGAGAAAGAAGAAAACCATAAGCCCATATAAAAATTATTTTGAGACACTGAATGAAATGGAGCTGGGTGCTGAATGTACTGCAAAAGGCAGATGAAAATATTATGTTGGCTCATGGCTCATAGTCCAGACTGAGTATAGTGGTAGGATATTTAAAGCTACAAAGCCCCTATGAATGAAAGAATCATTAGTCGGATACTTTGCCCGTCATGCCTCATCTCTACACTGCTGCATCACACCATGAGAACTGAGAGGAAACCAACCACATAAAAATCCCAGTAAAGTAAAAGACAACATCTCTTCAGACTTCTGTATTAAAACCTGACATTTTTATGTCACATCTTCTTTGGTTTAATGGTAGTTGCCATAAAACACTCTTCAGTAATGAACTGAAGTAGAAAATTAGATACTGGATCTCCTTATTACATATTTTCTTATTCAAAAAACTTTTTAAGTCATAAACAGATAGTATTTTCATCCTTTATTGAGGCCAATAGAACACAAATTCATTATATTTATGATCCTGAAAATCAGTCCTTGCTGTTCCTTGATGTGATCCTATTTATTTCCAGAATAAATATGTTTTGCCACCAAGCAAAGTAAGGATTATATCTAAAAAGCTTGTTTTTCTGTTTTGTATGCAGAGGTTCAGACACTACTTACTTCTCATACAGTGGAGGGAAAAAAGCTCATTCAGCTCATAACTGTCCCTTAAAATCATATTTTTGTACCATAAGGATATTGTTGTTTCTTGTGGTAAGTATTAAATTTCTAAGTGGTCAATAATGTTCTTTCTTTTTGTTGAGTAGTAGGCTAGACATTTCAATATATTTCATTTTAAAACATTTTAAAATTGAAGTTCTGTAGTACAGCAAGTATTCTGCTTTATAAGGCAATAAAAGCTTTAAGAAAGACATTTCAAACTTCCACCATAAAAGCAACTAAAGCCTAATCCCAGTATTGCCACAGAGAAGTGAGGTTTTGTATAATAGCTTACTTTGAGGGTTTCAGCCATAATTGGAAATGTCTTCCTGAGTTTCTTGACTATTGTAAACTACTTCAGGAAATCATTCTTTTTTGAGTGGGCGAGGAAAATGTTAGAAAGAAATGTAGTCTACAAAATGTTGACAAAATGGAAGATGGTCGATGAACTAAAGGGTTTAGCCACCAAAGTACATTCCAGATCACAAGAAAGATCCTCAAGATGCCTGTCTCAGGTAGGTGCCTGGCAGGTCTTCTGCTCACACACATACACAAAACAGCTGTCCCATTGTCATGCTCTGCGATGCTCAGCCTTGTTTCTAACACAGTCTTTCTTAGAAGATTTAGTTTAATAATCTGTTTGCCTAGTTCCTGTGGCTGACCCAGTCCAGGAGGTGAGCTTGGGCTATTCTCAATGTTTGCTACCCTGGGTTCCTTACAAAATGTTGCTGTCACATCCCATTTAATTTGAAGCAGTATCTCTGTAGCTTGTACTGTGTGTATTGTACCACTCCTTAATTAGTAGCTCTTTGAATAGCTCACCCATGCAGGAAGTGAGAAACTTTTATTCGGTTCTTTCTTAGTGCAGAAGACATCTGAATCCATATTTCACATTCAATGAATGTGTCAAATGGCTAAGCAAGAGGGCAGTTAGGATTCAAATATTCTCTGTACTCTTTGTTGAAGCCCTTCCAGAGGAAAAATGCAAATTCTTATGGCCACGCAGCTGAAGCACAGTAAATACATTTTAAAAGGGACAGAAGTGAAATTATACATTTTGTGTTTAATGCTTATTCAATTTCTCTGTGAAGATTTAAGTCCAAAATGGGTCAATCTACTAAAGGTCTAAATGTTAAAATATTAGTTTCTGTGCTTCAGCCCAAAATTTATGTCCTAAACCCCTGCTGGGATCTAATTCTGTAAGAGCTTAGGGCCTACAGTCAAAAACTGAAGTAGTAGCAAAAGAGCCCAGATGCTGAGGAAGACTCTTTCAGCTAAGTTTTATCCACCTACATTTTGCTATGTAGGATCAATATGGTACGTCCTCATAGCATATCACTGAATTATAGAATGGTTTGTGTTTAAAGGGACTTAAAAGTTCCTTTAGTTCCAAGGCCCCTGCCATGGGCAAGGACACTTCCATTAAAACAGGTTGCTCAATTCCCCATCCAGCCTGGCCTTGAACACTACCAGGGATATGGCATCCACAACTTCTCTGGGCAATCCATTCCAGTGCCTCACCACCCTCACAGTTATGAATGTCTTCCTAACATCTAATTCAACGTATCTTCTTTCATCTTAAAGCCATTACTCTTCGTGAGTAGATCTGAACCCCTTCCTTCTAATTCTCTAAGAAGTCAGCTTGTAGGCTACAGAATATGCTACAAATAATCCAGTCAGAAATGGTATTTATACCACTAGCAAATTTCCATAACAGCCTTGCCTCCTCTCTGTCAGAAGAAATGCTTGTAGCACAGCTTAATCCCCATGTACATTATATGGAAAATCCACTCTGTAACTCCAGTGGGAAAGTATCAGGAATGTAGATACTGCCCTTTTTGACTTTCACCCTGGACAACAGTTTTCCTCCCTTCTTATTCAGTATAGAAGCATCAACATGGATGCATGAAGCAACAAGATGTTGAGTTCTTCAGAAACTCTTAGATATTTTAGTGAACCTTTTCAAGGTCCTACTACATTCTAACCAAGTAACAGTAGATAATTTATCCTGGAGAGTCTGACATTCTTGAGACTGAAATAACTCAAAATTTAAGGCACTTTAAAAAACAAACCGAACAAAACAAAACCAACAAAAACATGACAGAATGAGGTCATAGTATAGTGATTGAGGTCAAAAGAATTTCAAAGCTGGTTTTAAGTAACTTCTTCCTAATCCCTAAGGAAGCACAGAGAATTCTTTCTACTAGAAAATGTATCTGCACTGGGGAACTTTACTTCTTGATGATCCTTGTGGATCTCTTCCAGCTGGGAATATTCTGTCATTCTCTCATTCTGTCATTCTGTCATTCATTTACTGGTCTTCAGTTTCAGCATCTCCTTAGCTTTATGCATTCAGTGCATTGCAAACCTTGCTCTGATCAAATCCTACTGTGTGTGATCCATTGACATCAAGTCACAGAAAGGCATTCTGCTTAAGCACTTTGAAAGACTTCCTTGTTTAAAAATGAGGATGCTATAAAAATTAAATCATTAGAAATATTGAAGTGCTTTAGGTTGGAGGTAATGTGTGTTTTTATCTAGATGCAACTATAGACTAAATTTGTGGTTCAAAATATATCTTCTTTGTTAGCACATTTCATAAAATCAGACTGTCAGTCAATAAAACTACTGCACTTTTATGGAGCTTGTTGACACAAAAGAAGGTTTGGACACAAACAAAAGGCCTGAGGTTTAATCTGCATTTCAGAGAAAGATTCTCTAGGACAAAAGAAGAAAGTAGTAATTGTTTCAGATCCACTGGTCTTCTGGTGGGCTTTCTTACCTGGGGCATTACATCCCACTCATGCAGGTTCTCAGGGAGCTGAAAACTCACCTCTGAGTACCTCCATGTGGCTTGAGCAGGCACATTATTGACTGCAGATACCCTGGAACCAGTGAAACAGATTTTGTATATGCAGCTCCTCTTGACTCATAGCTTTGCTCCTTTGTAGTATTTCATTATGTCTTTCTTGCCATTTTGGTTTTTTCCTCCACTCTCTTCAGTTTAAAAGTGTTCAGTTTTCCTCTCTACGATAAGGAGGAGGAGGAAAAAAAATGCATGGGTACTAGGAACTCAGATTTACTGTGCGATGGCAGCTCCATTCCTCATGTATAAGTGAACGCTGTGAGATGTATTTCTGCTTTTCTGTTTTCACTGACAGCAGTGTCTAAATAAATGGTGTCTAAAGGTTTGACAGTTCTTGTATAGATCATTTGGATAGAAATGTTGTTCCATACTTGCACTACACTGCCTGTACACTTAATATGGATGTGGCTTTTGCTGTGCTGGAATGCATAGATGGGTTTGCAAAAAGATAATGGTGTTCAAAGGATGTGAAAACATGGAAGGAGATTTAACAACTAAACAGAAAGCTAGATTAAAGGGTGGCATCTTTTCACTGTGTTCCTTCCTCTGCTTATGTAAGCTCTGCCTCATTTCCACTCAAATGTGGATGAAGGAGTAGATCAGTCTCCTACAAATGGGCTATGTCAGAACAACATAAAGTGTAAGGAGCACAGGAACATTTACTGCCTTTCTTATTCCACCATAACCCATTAGTGCATCACACCTGTCAGTAATGTAAATATTACTGTATTTAAACAGACATTTTTAAGTATAAATAAAAGAAGAGAGAAAATATGAGAAGAGATGTTTAGAAAAGTGACATCTTTCTCATTTAGAGGCTGACTATTAAGAGAGGTGTTTTCTCATTTGTTTTTTTGTTTGTTTTTTCTTTTGAGATATGCTGAAAACTCTCCAAATATATTAGGTTGATAAGAAAATTGTTCAGTTTTCTGACTGTCCTGCTTTGTCCTGCTCCCACTCATGCTTATAACAGAGTGATTATTTTCTGTTTTCATCTGACTGATTATTTTTTCTTTTCATCTGATCACTCCTTATTTCTTTGGTTAAGAAACAGAGGCATTTCCTAAAATATTTTTGCATATCATCTACAAGGGAATGGTGCATTCAGCTACTTCAAGCAAGTTTTTCCAGTTCTATAAGGATTTATGATTTTTTTCTTTCCAGTTTGAAACAGAGAAGAAAAAGTAATAAATTTGTCAACAGGTAGTTCAAGCCCAATTTTAATTTTACAATAAAAAGCTTTTTTTTTTTTCAATTGTGCCCTCTACATTTGCTGCCTTTTTTTTTTTTTTTTTTGAATAATTAGAAATTCAAAAAATCTTCTGTTTATAATGACAAAATCTGGGAATTTTTTTTGGCAGACAAAAATGGGATATTTTCCACTTTGAAGTAGGCATGCTCTCCACACTTGAATTGATTATTTCCCAGATTTCAACACTGACATGACATAGATTGAAGGAACTGAAGTGTCTGAGATGAGTTTTATTTGCTGAATGAAAACCACAGGACCAAAGAGTTCTCCCATATCCTTGCTGCTTTTGGATTTCCCAATGCAAATTTTCTTTGTAAGTCCTGACACGAAATCTTACGATCGTAGAACAAGCAGTTGTGAGACTGAGGTGTATCTTTGGAGGGCAGTTGTTAGAAAACTGGTGACTATAAGTCCTCTGCAGGCTGCTCAAGTGCCTGTAGCTACAGTAGTAGAGTGCCCTTTTCACAGTGGAGATGAAGGTCAGGGTGTGATGGTTTAGAGCTCCTACGGAACTCTATGGAATTCACTGCCAGTTATCCACACGACAGGGCTTTTGTGCTATTAACAGGGCTGCAGAGACAGCAAACCACTGTGGAGTGTATAAAGCCAGAAAGATTATCTGTCAGCTGGGTACATCACACCCTGTAATGACAATGTCCATATCACCAGATGTTCAAAGAGAAGAGTCCAACCATCCAGGAAATTCTTATGTCACTCGAAAGGGCCCATACCAGTACCAGACTGTTTTGTTTTCTCAACATTATGAGTGTACTTATATATTGCTAGTGCCATGTATTGAGTACCTACATATTGTTAACCCAATACATATTTTTCATTAATTTTAATTGCTTTTTTAACCTCAACTCTGCAAGAGGCCTAACTCTGATTTCAGTTTTGCACTTTGTTTATCCTAGGTCATAATACTGAAGATTAAAACATTATTCAACAGTTTTGTGACTTTTTGCTTTACACTAGAAAGTCAAATTGAGTGGAAAAAAACCCAAAGTATTTTTCAGAACATATGGGGAAAAAAGAAGCACTTACACAATATTTCTCATATGACCCCATAAGAAATGCATGTAAGTATTTTCAGCCCAGATCATAAGAGACCACACAGTTTTGTGATGGTGGGTAAGAGGACAGCTGGTGACAGTGGGGAGCTTCAAGATTTCAAAATCACTGCCACTAAAAACATTTTCAGTTGCATTAATACAGTTGTTCATGACAGTTACCTAAACATGCCAGCAGATTGCACAAATACCTGTTCATCCTGGTTGCAAGTTATGTTTGGTGTTTTTCCATCCAAAGTTTGCATGACTTCAGTCTCAATAATCACAGAGTCACAGGGTAAATAAAGTTGGAAGGGATCACAGTGGGTCACCTGGTCCAACCTCCCTGCTCCAGCAGGATCATCCTGGAGCACATTGCTCAGGGTTGCATCCAGATGATTCTTGAATATCTCCAGTGATAGTGCTGGAAAAGGACATTCTGTTCTAAATCATAGAACATGCACAAAAGATGACAAGCCATGGTGTCCTAGGTTGTATTCAAGTTTTCGATTATACAAGATTATACAAGCTGGAGCCGCTTCCAAGTTACTGCAGAGAGTATAATGAATGTTACATTTGCCCACATCAATACCTCAGAATCAACATTTAAATTGCCAAAATTACTTAGTCTACCTCATGGGAAAAACACTGTAATATTAAACTAAATTTCTCAACTACTCTGAAATGCATAATAAAAAAAACTGGAAGAAAAGGCAGTAAGAATGTATTTTGAATATGTGTTTCAAATACTCTTTTCCAGACAATACAGAAAAATTATTTTAAAAAGTTAATAGCTAAAGTTCTGTGGTTTATTCTTTATTATGTTGACTGAATAATGCATGAGACAAAGACCTATCTCTACCAAATATTAGAAACCTAAGTCCATTCCTAACTCTATCTCACTTTGAAGCCAGTGTGATGCTAAGTACAAAGTGTCTTCATGGATTGGGCTTCAAACTTTATGCCGCTTGTAAGTCATGAGCTGAATTTTTCAAGGGATGCAAAGAATAATAAAGGTTCCTACAGGTACATTGGCCAGAGAATGAAGATTAAAGAAAACAGTAAGACAGAAATTGTGACAAGCAACATGGAGGAAGCTAAGGAACTCAACAATTTTTTGCCTTCTTTCAATGGTAATCTCTCTTCCTACGCGTTTCAAGACCCTGGACCTTAAGGCAGCAGGTGAGACAATGAAGTCCCTCCTATCTTAGGACAAGACCAGGTCTGAGACCACCTGATGAACCTAAGTATGTATCACTCCATGGGACCTGATGAGACGCATCCCAGAGTCCTGAGAGAATCAGTTGATGTTGCCAAGCCACTCCCAAGGACACTTGAAAAGTCGTGGCAGTCAGGCAAAGTCCTCACCAGTGACTGGGAAAACAGAAACAGCAAGCCCATTTTTTAAAAGGGTGAAAAGGATGACTCTGGGAACTACCCACTAGTTAGTCATACCTCAGTGCCTGGTAAGATCATGGAGCAGATCCTTCTGAACACGTGAACAAGCATGTGTGATGGCTTTCTGACCACAAACTCAGTTAAACCAAGGCTTCCTACCTTTCTGCTGGGCATCGCTGCCTGCAGCTACAGCAACAAGCACCTATGGTGATGGCAGTACCCACTGTTCTAGGCTCCAGCATGTACTATGTGCCACTTTCAAAGGGCCAGTGTGTTTCTAGTTCTACACAGAACCACAATTTGCATTACATTATCTGACAACAATGCATCCAAGTCTGCAACATGCACATATTGTGTTGGGTACTTAAGCTAAGAGACAGGAACATACATCAGATGAATAAGTCTCTCCAGAGATGCCATGGATCTTAATGAATCCTTACATGGATTACATGAATCCTTACATGAATCCTTTCTCATGGAGGCAGTGGTAGTTACCTCTCAGGCCAGCATGGCACAGTTAAAAGAGTGGGGAATGAAAGAAACGTTTGCAAAATTTTCTGAAACCACTTATTTTTGGTAAAACTAGCTCTCTGTCTGTTTCACAGACTTATATACCCAAGGGAGATAATCCTGATCCTAAGAGCTAGCAACCAAAATCATTATGTATCCAAGAGTCACAACACACACTCTGAAGAAGTATGCAGAAAGATCAGCCAGCTGGGGACTTCAGTCACAGATGAAAGATGTTTATAGCTCCTGCGGGGTAAAAGATTTCGGGTCCAGGTGTCTTGGTGGATCTGGGTATATGCCAAAGTCATAGCCAGAGATTAGGCAGAGAAAATATGGACAGTCTTAAAAGCCTGCATAGCTTGGAGGCACTCATGACTTGTGTTTGTCACCCTAGGGAGTCACTGGAAGAGCAGATGACTGAACTCGGATCCTGTCAATGGCAGGCAGGTGTCCAAACCAACAGATCCATTCTGCTATCTTCAGTGTTTTTGCTTAAAATACTGATGTTAGAAGAGTTTAGGTGTAAATGCACAGTCCGGGACATCCATGGCAAAGTTGGAAACCTGCACAGGACTTTCAGTTTCATCAACCTAAACCGGCCATGGGTATGTAATGCACTATGCAAAAATGTATTGCTGTTTTAGCTTGAAAACAAAAATATAAAAATTTTAGATAGAAAAAAATGGCATAGATAGAAGAAACAGTTTTAGATAGACCAAGCTAGCAAAACTTTGCCTATTTTCCATTGCTATACTGCACAGTGCACAAATTGGGTAAGGAATTGTCTGTTACTGTTGAGATCTGTAATTAGTCACTTTAAAAAATTCTATTGAGATGCCATTGTATTTTTAAAAATATATTTTTAGCCTGTAATAAAATTTTGCTGTGGCAAAGACCAGTAAAAATCACTAATCTACAAAGACTCAAATTAACTATATTCTCTCTTGATGCTTACTACCTGTTATATCCTACTTTGACCTGGATTGTAAGGCAGGTGAAGCGAGATCTGTGGGTCTGTATTGTGCATAGGGCCAGGAAGCCATGGTTGCAACATCTGGATTCTGCCTCTGCACACAGAGCAATTGCTTGTGGAACCTGGTTGCACTATAATTGAATTTTGCCTACAATGGATTGTGCTGTACTTGAATCGTCTGGTTTCAGGTCCCCCTGTGCTCAAGCATCTACTGTTCAGTAGCCTAACCCTACCAATTAATAATTCAGCATATAATTGCTGCATTTTTCCTTGATTTTTTTCTCACATGTTGTGCTGACATCTTCTCTAATGCACAGCAACTTCACTGATGGTGAAATTTCCCAATGCAGTCCTTTTTGTAGCCACAGGCCTTGGTCATCTGTTGGGCTGTCAGGTCATAGCAACGTTTCAGCTACAGTTTTCTGCTGCTTTCTTCCTACAAAATTAAATACTTGTCCATCTGGATTGTATATTTGGCTTGTCTTATTAAGATTTTCTTCTGCTTTTCTAAGAAACTTTAAGAATAGCCTTTTTTTTTATGGAAGATTTCACCACACAGTTTGGAGCTGATTACTGTCAGATATATACAGCTGTATAACATATTACACATCTTGGCCCCATTTTTTAAAGCAAAATATGTATCTAAATATAAATTTGTAAATGCACATGTGTAAATATTTTGCTTTTGATGCTAAAGCTTGAGACATTTTAATCTCTGGTCAAAACACATATGTAAATACATACTTAAAAATACAATAGTGAATATAGTTCACATTATCTGGTGAGAATTTTGGCCACCAGTTGTGACAGATTCAGCCTTTTTCTCTTCTGAACTAGTAACAGCCACAGAATTCCTGTATTGACTTCATGTTGGACAAAATCAAGATGTTTAAGATGAATTTAAAATAGAAACATTGCACCCATTTGCTAGGGCAAATAGTACTGAGACAGAATTTATTAGATTCACTTGGTAGTGGATCTATTTGTAAAGAATTCTAAGGGACTGTCATGTTATGTTGTTCTTTCTAAGTGGATATTCCACAATAGTCAAGGTTTTACTCCTGAAACTGGACTGCATAACTGAGGTTATTTTCTTCTATTACTCCTATTAATTTCTAATTACGTTGCTCTATTTCCTCTTTTTCCTTCAGTTTGTCAAATCCTTAAGAACAATCTATAATGATTATGCTGCTTTCACTAACTAATAAGACATTCCACTGAACTGAGGTTCATCAGCTTTATTGCCCCAAAGTTGATAATTGTTTTACACCAGTTCAGTGTAAGTGGCATGAGCAGACTGATGGCTTTGTACAATTGCTTGTCAGGTTTTCTTTTCTGTCATTAAGGAAGTGCAGAAAGAAACTGTGTGTGTATGCTGAACACTTCATCAGCTGTCATCTGCTTCTTGTTGTATTGTCTCCAACAATATAATTTTTAATTTGGACTGAATAGGGAAGTAAACAAAGTCAGTTTACTGTGTTTGTAAGACTACTATTAATATCCAAGCTAATATTTACAGTCCTGACACAATCCACGCAATAAAGTTTCTACTAACATTATAAGCACTAAAAGGGACCCAGTGTAAATATTTAAATCACAGAGATCCTCATCCAGCCTCAGATAGGGTATATGGAGGTGACAGATGCAGACACTTTCAAGTCTGATAGCCAGCTTTTGACAGAGGCAAGGCATGACCTAAATCTGATGGAGAAGTCATAGAGCCCATTTTTCCGTCATCTGTTAACTCAGTAATCATGAGCCACTTGAAAGGCATGCAGCATTTTCAGACTTTCAGCTTGCATATCTGAAACTCCTTTAGACACAAACATCTTACAAATCTTTCCAACACATTCTTATTTTTTCAGTAGGTCTCACTTGTATTTCCATTCTTCATGGCAAGGCATTTTCAGCTGGAGTGACTGATTATCTTGATGTAGTTTTAGCAATACTTTCAGGGAAACAACTGTTTTTCAAATGGCTTATGACCTTCACTAAACAGAATGAGTCACACTGACGGATGTGGTATTGCCTGTAACCAGATGTAAGCATACTGGTGCCTTGTGACTTCCTGTGCAAGCCAATTGATTGGCATACAGCTGTCGCCCTATTTATTGCTCAATTAAAGCAATGCAATCACTATGGCCACTCCATACACACATCTGGAAGCTCAATGCAGTGGGAAAAGCTGACAAATAAAGCATTTCAGAGTGTCTAAGATAGTTACAAAGCACATTTTAATGGAGTATTTATGAGGCTTTGAGCAACCTGCTCTAGTGGAAGGTGTCCCTGTGCATGGCAGGGGAGTTGGAACTAGGTGATCTTTAAGGCCCCTTCTAACCCAAACCTACCATTTACTCATGTGGTGATCCATTAAATGTACTAATAGGAAATAAAGTAAATTGGCTCCTGCTATGGATACAAAAATACCCTAAAAGTTTGGATTGCCAGGCTGTTTATAAAAAATGGTAAGTATATGTGAATCAATTCATTCATTGCCAAAGAGGAAGAGACAGTGTAGAAGCAGTAGTGGCCAGAATTCTCCTTTTCTTCCCTCTGACCCGCCTCCCTCTCCTTCCTGCCTTCTGCGGCTTCACTCTCCCTTGGCCTGTCAGCCCTTCTTCCCTCTCTCTCTTTTCTTCCCTTCTTCCCTGATATAAGGTTTGGACTTTTCTTCTCATTTTAGAAATATCTGGTATTATACATATAACCTGAGGTCCTCTGTGTACTTATGAAAGACAGAAACTTAACACTCTACTAATTTTGTGTAATTCACATGTCATTACATGGAGTTTCTGATAAAATGAAAGAGATATTCAGTTATTTCAGTAAACTATTTTACCTAAAAATCCTCTGTAATTTTAGTGGCAATGACTCCTAGGATGTACTATAACAGGACCTACTATTTTTCCAGCAACTAAAAAGTGACTGTTGACAAAATCTGCAGTTTTAACACATATTACTAAATAATTAATTAATGTTAATACATGGTTTTTCCTTTTTAAGCACTCCCATAAAATATAAAGGTTTTGATAACAGCAAATATAATGGCGAATAATATTGAAATTAATCAAGATAATAAAATTCCTCCTTAGTCTTAAGACAAAGTATAACTGAAGCTTTCCTGAAAGTCTGTTTTCACATCATATTTCATGCAGGTTAATGCAAACATATTTTTATATATAAGTTTCTTACATGAAACGGAGCAAATCTGGAAAGAAGATAGATAAATCAGACTATACTGATTGCTACTTTTAATTCCTGAATATAAATACAGAATCTGTCTGAGGGTCAATATAATACATTCAGGGAAATCACACAAGCGGATTAGACATAATAGGAAAGGAAATTCATAATAGCGCATACATTTTTAGCACTGACTTTTGGAAAAAAGCCTACTATTTGTCAAGTACTAATAGTGACAGAATTGAAGAACGAGTCTTAGTTGCTTTAGTCTCTTTAGTTTTGAAATCAAAGATACAGTTTTCATTTCCATTGAAGGCATCTGTTATGTCTTTCTGGGTTAGTGAAACTGCAAAAAACCAGTGGACATGGGTTTTATGTACCCAGTATTTGAGAATCCTGTGCTAGGAAAGGAGTGGCTCGATGCCATCCCACTTTCCCAGGGTAGCTGAAGAGCACGCTAATGTTCTTGGTGCTGAATCAGTAACTCAAACACTGGAACAGCCATTGTATTACTGGAACAATTTTGATGTTCTAATAAATGCCAGAAATCACACTCAAGAAGAAATGAAGGATTTTGATTTTTTGTAAAGGTATCTTCTGGTTTGGCAATAACAGATGAGGTGATTCACAATGATTTGTATTGAAGGAGTTCTGTCAAAATGCTAGAATTCTTTAAAATACATACTAATGCCTTAAATACACTGGATAACATTTCACACTGTCATCCCATTGAAGTCATCTGCATTCACAGTTATCAGAATTTTCCCTAAGTAAATATGTATCCAAGAAGCGAGGGTGTAATGCACTGTTTGCAGTGTGACGTTAGCTATTATAGTTTAATTAAATGAAGTGATAATGAAATTCTATATTTAAAAAGATCAGTCTTTTCATGAAGGTCACACATTCATTGAGAAGATAGCACAGTTCAAACACTAATCTTGAACTTAATACAGGTTTTATCCTCATATACTTTCTAGAAAATTTTAGTAATCATCTTCCGTCTTGCTTTGAAATCTAGTGCAGTACCTCTGTTCCAGAGAGCAGAAATGAAGTCAGTAGGAGAGGAAAAATTTGAAGAAAAATGAACAAATTATCCAGGGTGTATTCAACTGGGTGTAATTAGACAATATTTCTGATTAAAATCTTCTAATTTTGAGCCTCCCAAATAGTTTCACTTTTTACGGTGCTGAGTACCTCATGTGTTTTGTCACTGAGCATGAACTGTGCATAGTTTTTCTCATCTTCAGTTTATAATTATTCTCGTTAAAGCATAACTTGCCTTCAAGAAAGAAAACACTTGAATAGTATTTTAATATTTTCTTAACTCATCTCTGCTCTCCCTTCCTCACAGCACCACCATATGAAGATACCCTCATACCTCTCATTTTATCCTGTTATTCACTTTTTTTAATGTTTATTTAGTGAATCTATGAATCTCAGTGCTGTACTCATTAGATGGCATATATAAATTCTTTCCTTTGACTTTAACACTGCTAATCCTTCATACTTTCTCCGATCTGTAGAAGATGTTTTCACCAAAATATCTTTGGGGGTTTTTTTTTAAATTTTCATTCTCAGCTGCTTTCTCTGCTGCTTTTGATGCTGTAATGCTGTCTTACAGTTTTGTCTCGTATGGTGCACTTTGCTGTGTTTTTCTGCTTCTCTCTGTATATATTATCACCAGCCGACACATGACTTACAGAACACTGCTGGCTCCATCCCAATCTCTCTCTTAACTTGTGTCACTTCTGTGACAAAAAAGTAGACTTTTCAAAGGTACTCTTCCTAACCTTTAGTGTCAGGTTTAAAAACTGAATTCTTAAAAATGGATAAAAAATATTTAAGCACCTAACACCCCATTCATTAAGCAGGGCTTTTTTCTTTTATTTTTTTTGGTAGCACTTACTGGCTTTTAAATTTGAAAAAATGCTTTGATATTTATATGACATAGTATATAAAAGATGCTGTAATATTTATTTCCACATTGTACGCAGCCTAGGTACTCCTCTGCCTGACAGAGTTGCATCCTGGAGGTTTTCTTTCCTCATGTTATACTATCTCTTCCTTGCTTTTTCCTTAAGAGTGGTATCTAGGGATTAGGGACCTAAATATCCTTGAAGATTGGGTCCCAGTAGTTCTCAGCCCTCATACTTGATTTGTAAATCTCTGCCCCTGGATGTATATGAGAAAAATTGGCCATCAATTTGACCATCGGGAAAAGGGAGAGGGAGACAAGAGAGACATGTTTGAAACATTCCTAGTCTAGGTCTGGATAGTCAAAAGCGTGACTACACTCTCAGGGCAACAGAAGGGGTACAATGAGTTCATTAGTCCCATTAAATGTTCTCAAATTGTCCTAATGTATACTGGAATTCTTGCTGTTAATTGCATAGTTGCTGTTTTAATACTGACAGAAGATAAACCCTATAAACTGCCAATTTGGAAACTGTAAGAACAAAGAGGAACAGGTCTCAAGACACTATTGGAATTTTTGAAAAGAAAATGAATGAAAGTTTGGTTTGCTGAGTCTGACAAAATCATGGCTGTAAAGGGCTACTATTGTCCTCTTCAAAGTAAATCAGAACAGAGAGATATACCATAGTATAGGTATCTATAGAGGGAGTAATAGCTTAAAACAGAAGACAGAGTTGACTAAGAGGAAATTATCATCCCTAGATCATGAATATATTTAACTTGGGAGTTACAGAAACATCCCTAATCATGAAAGCAGTAAGGTATTGGAGAAAAAATAGAGGCAATAAACATAACAGGTTTCAAGGCAGAAACTGTTCACCTGGTAAATGATATGGTGGGAACACTTGGGCTATCAGATGACTGAATTTACTGAAAATCCCTTTTTTAAAAACTATTCATTTTAAAGTTTCCTCTGAGAAAATGTCATGGTGATTTGATGTTTTTATTTTGAGTAAATTGGGGTTTCTAGATGAGAAACAATATTCAATATTCACAAAATTCCAATCAGGTCCACATTAATAAAACAGTGCACTGTAATATCTAGTTATCTGCTGTAACAACAGCCCAAGAACACAACAAATTTCATGCTTCAATTTCAGCAGCACTGGAAAACAACTCAAACTGCACTGGTAAATTCACAAAGTCTGTCAAGAGCATTCTTTCTCAGTTCCATGTTTCTAAAGCTAATCTGGTGCTGTGAAGCTTCAACTGACACTTAAACTATTTTTATGTTAATATCTACTTGCTATTTACTGAGATAGAGACTCCATCTCCGAAGAGACAGATAAATAGAATTACACAGTGATGGTAGACAACTTTTGTAGGGAGAAATGTCCACGTTTCTTGACTGGTGAGAGGTTAGGAAGCTTCATCTGTATCCTCAAGTCACTAAGGAATCTGGTCAAAATCAGTGCTAGCATGACGGAGTTACAGTGCTTGGTGGGTTTTAGCAGGCTGGCCAAAGATGAGCTGCAGAATCAAAAGCCCTAGTCATCCTTTCCCAATGTCAATTTAGAAGGCTTTTCTAAATTTCTTTATCTGAATATAAATTTAAATAAGACTTTATTTAAATTTAGAATAAGTATTTTATTTTAAATACTTTGTTGTTGTCCAGCTTCTATGTGATCAAAATGACAGAAAAGCTTGAAAATGTTACTCTGTGAACCACAACTCAATCCCTTGTTTGAGAACAAGCAAGGTTTATGGATTCTGAAAGAATATGAAATATCACAGAACTTACATTTGTGGTACTGCTTGAAGTATATGAGCTATTTTCTCCAGACTACACAATTATGTATTCCAGTATATGTGATAAGGCAACATAATTGATAGGTGCTAGTACAAGGAAAATTTGTTTTTTATCAAAATGTTGACCACAGTAACTATTCCAGCTTCAGAGAACTCTGTAATCTTACTTTCAGTCTAATGAAGATAGGACCAAGCAGTCTTCTGAGAATTAGTTCAAATGAGCTGAACAACATTGTGGCACTTTGAAAACAAACAAAAAGTGCAGAAGACAAAGTAAGATTTATATTTCAAAGAGAAAGCATATGCAATACTTACACTGCTCCCTATTACATTAGGAATCGATCACAGTCCGCTACTTTTTATATGGTAATTCTAATTTTTGAAACATTTATTAGTACAGTGAGTTTCATAAGTAGGCAGTTTTCCTCTTCAGTGATGTTTAGATTTTCCATTAAAAGCAATTAGTTCACTGCAAATAGGTAAACAAGTACCCTCCAGTGACTACCTGACAAACTGAAACTACTCTAAGATATTGCATTAGAAAAAAAACTTCTTGTGTGGCAGGTACATTTGCAGCCAGATTTGAAATGGGGTTGGATCAGATGTAGTAAAAAGAGAGAGCTTCAAGAATCCCTTGGTGAGTACTGATGCTCCTCCCACACTGAGGAATGCATACCTACCTCTTTTAAATAAGCATCTCCTTACACAAAGTGAGCCACCAGATGACACAACTGGTGGCTTCACCCGCCACAAGAACTTACTGATATAAGCATCAGATAAGGATTCAAACAGTCATATCTTTGTGTCCTTTATATATGTGTTGCTTCAGAGAGAAGTCATCTGCAAACTTCTTGAATGGTAAGTGTAATATAGTTTTCGCTCAGATTCTGTCGCTCAGATTTTTGTTGGGCCTATTTTTCTTTTGCTTTTAGGGAGATTTTTGTGTTAAAAATCAAGGCAGAATTTTTTAGAATTCATATTGAAGTGAAAATTTTGCATAGTTTCATGAACTGGAAAACTCTATGATACATATTTTTGTTGATTCTCATAAAATCTATATTTTACAGGCAGGAAAATGCAAGTAATATACAAATAATATTACAGCCTTTAATGTTCAGTATGACTTTACATTTCTTTTTATAGGTGAAAGTTTTTCACGTTCTGTTTTCTCTTTTTGGCCACCAGACATTGTTTATTTACCCCAGTATATCCATATGAAAAAAATTCTAAGTATTGTACTTACCTTACTGGTAGACATTAACTCTATTTCCAAGAGATATTTGTAAAAAATGTAATATTTAATTAAATATGCTTAGACTAAAATAGAGTATTTTTGATGAGAGTCTGGTCATAGTTTCATGTCTACTAAATATGAAATAGAAAATATATTTCAAACAAATATCCATATCTACTCCATCTAATAAGCCTACATAACTTAATCTTAGTCAGTAAGACACAATGTCTGAACTGATTTTGACATAGGAACCATCCTTCAGTTAGGACAGGAATATCCAGGACTTGTGGCAATCAAGTCAGTAGTCAACAGGCCTTAAAGAAGAGCTAAAATATGCAGTACTGTACTTGTAATAATTTCATTAAGATATTTTTGCCTTTTTCTTCTTTCCTGAATTATATTTGTTTAAACTGACTAATTCAAAACAAAACTATATCTTTTCAATTTTTTTTTTAGATTCAGGTATGTGAGCATCATTTTTGCTTAATTATATATGTAACCATTTTCAAGATGTTTTCTTTCATTATAAAATAATATATATATATATATAGCTTATTTGCACTATACAACATACCTTTAATAAATTTAGTTTTCAGTAAGTCTTCTTTTTCTAAGTTGATAGAAATATAGTTTAATATACCAAAAGTTTTTCTTCATTATTTCAATGCAATTGCACGGGCAATTTATAGAGAAGAAATAAAAGTGATACAGAAAACTTGCAAAATACATTATTGATACTTGAAAGAAGTGAAGACCTGAGGTATAATCTGACATAGAAAATAGAAATTGCATTCTATTTTGAAAAATAAATAAATAAATAAATAAATATTTTGTTGCAGTTATACCAGTCTGTGATGACCCACAGAAAGCATTTACTGAAGATTTCCAGTGTTGCCTGTTTCTGCAAAATACATTCAATTAATTATTCCCAGTTACTTACACAAGAAGTTCAGGTTAACCACTGGAAAGGTAGGATCCACACATCTCTTTAGATACTAGAAATTATGGAAATGCGTTCAGAAAATGTGTGTCCCTAAGTTAGAGAGTGAATCTTCTTTGTTTAAAAAAGAGAAACTATAGTCAGCAGAAGTGGAGAGGAAGACAGACTTTGGCTGGATAATGTGTACAGAAAGAAAGTAATGTCACGGGAGGAGAAGAGGATTAAGCAGACTTGAAATATAAAGAGAGAAACCAGGGGAGAAGAACAGAAAAGAGAAGAGATAGTAGAAAGGGTACAGATACGGTCATAAAAATGAGTTTGAAATGCCAACATGACGACATTGGAGATCATGTGCGCTCTTGCTTTACTAATGCTACTTTTCCATGTTTGGGGTTGCCACCCTTCATTTTCTATATTTGCAAACTGGTGGCAGGGGAAACATCCACAACATTATCCAACACGGGTCCCCAACAACTATGAGCATGAAAAGGTTTGAGCACTTTGGTTTAGTGGTGAGATGTACACCACACTCTGAGGAATCATGACAAAATGAGGGAATTCCAAGACAGTGAGCTTAAAATTTACTGCATGTTTTCATTAGGAAATAATGTATGCATGGAAACATTCAACAGAATCATAAATAATTCAGTTTATATAATTGAGATAAATTATTCCTACTTATTTTGTCTTTCTCTTACTGCATATGGGAAAGGCAAGTACAGCCCTATACAGAGCTGTGAATTACTAGGACACATTCTGGCTGGTTTTCCTTCATACAGTCATTTTTAAGAACTTTCACCTTTAAAGACATTTATCAATAACAGCTCATTATCAATAACCACCAAAGACTATATCTTTGGAAGAACAAATGTCATCAAAGACTCTCTTCAGAGATGAAAAGAGAGAGTAGAAGTTGAGTGATTGAGATGTCTTTGTAGAGGACAGATTTGGCAGGATAGGATGTCCATAGGAGAAGAGGATTTCTGAAAAGACAGACTAATGAATGAAAAGCACAATTGCAATGAGGGTGCTGTGTTCTCTGACAGGCAGCAAATACACTAAGTAGGAAAACTCTGTAGGTGCAGGTTAGGACAGTGGTGATGTAAAATACACAGCTGCTGAGGAAAGACTAAGTAGCACTAAGAAATAATGTTTCTGAATGTATTACTGGCCATCAAGAAAGTACCTGAATTAGACTGCAGGTGGGATTTAGGCTTCCAAAATCTAGGACTGTCTTACCCCAAACAAACCCTTGTCTGACTCTTACATGCATAAATATCCTGAGGCACCTGTATCTTCAATCAGATCTAGCTGAAGATGTCTCTGCTCATTGCAGAAGGGTTGGACTAGATGCCTTTGAAGGTCCCTCCTGTTACGATCCGGTTTAAACCCAGAAAAGCAAAGCAAGCTAAGTCTCTGAGCATAAACCAGAAAGAACTTAGAAGGTTCAAAATATTCCCAGAAACGAGATTAAAACCAAACAAGATTAAATATTGTTGCCAAAAAATGGATGTATTTTATTTAATAGTAGAGAGGCAAAGAGAAGGAAAGAGAAAAGAAAGAAAGAAAGAAAGAAATAGAAGTGTGCATGGGGGGTGGGGGCACAGGGAGAGGTGACAGGGGTTAGGTGGAAGCAGATCACCCATCCGAGGGTCCCAAGGATGTCTCGTTGCTCCCCTCCATCTGCTCTGCTGGTGGTGAGGGTCCCCCATCGCCGCCGTGGCCGCGCTGCCACACGGCGCCACACGCCAGAGAGTGCAGAATCCCGTGGATTAATACACACTTTGGGCCAGGTGGGAATGCCCACGTGTGTCCCCTTGCAGGGGCCAGCTTGACACTGTCCCCTGCAACACTGAGGGTCTGTTGCATCACCCCTGGTGCTCTGGTGCAGGGTCTGGGGACCCCTTTGAGGGGGGCCCCTTTGATGGGCCATGTCACCCCCTTCTGCTGTGGATAAGCTTCCCCCACCCTGGTGAGGAGCCCTCAGCTGGGCTCTGCTCAGTGGAGGATGGGCAGTCACTGTACCTCTGACCAGAGGCTTTTCCAAGACACCCAAAGCCTCTCCTCCCCCACCCTTTGGTGCAAGGGTCTGTGTGAGCCTGGCAGTTGATAGCCTTGGGGCTGTGGTCTCCCCCTTGGAGGTGTTAAGCCTGTGGTTTGTGAATGTCCCCAGCCCTGAGTTGTTACTTTATCTTATCTTCATCAGGGATCGGTGTAAGTAAGGCCTCAGTCAGGGTGTGGTAGTCTTCTCTGCAGCTTTTGTAATAACAGTTGTAAAAGTCCTTTAAGAAAATGTTTAAGTCATAAAATACAATATTTCAGTCTCTGGCACCTCCCAACTCAAAATAATATTTAGTTCTAGATATTTTATTATCAAGATTCTCCTTTTTTTTAGATATGATACAACTGAAGGTGTATCTTCACAATCCCCAAAACCAAAATAAGTTCATTCAAAATATGCAGTGTAAAGCATATGTTCCATGCCTCAGTCTCATTGGACTGAGGGATCAGAAAGTTTCAGAAGCCTGATAATTCATCTTTTCCTAAATTTCATGGTTAGGAAAAGCCCGGGATGGAGTTCCCCAACTTCACTTCTGGGTCTGCTCAGCGGCAACTGAATGTGAAACCACAAAACCAGTGCTGAAGGCAGGAAAAAGAAGGTGATTTCTAGTGTGGTGGAGAATCAAACATCAGCACTTTGATCTGGCTGTACATAGGCACAGCTTCAGGAGGAGGAGGAGAGAGCATCACGACCAGAAAGCAAGCTGCCATTTGGTGACCATGATTGTTTTTATTATGAAGTAGAGAGAACATTTTAATCTCTTTAGTTTGAGGGAGGCATATGATGCCTGTCATGTAAGAAGCTCTTCACTTGTTTAAAAGATAGTTTGCAAGAGATGGCTCAGCTCCCAGCCTCACAGGAGGCTTACTGTCTGAAATGGGTACCTAAGTCACCCCTCACCTTACACACTCCACTCTGAAGCATCCAACCCTCCCAGGGACAAGGGGTTATGTTCACTTTTGCTACCATACCCTGAAACTACTTCTAGATCCAGCACAATGTTTTTATCTAGGAGCTAATTTGAAGCCAATAGTTGCTTCAGTTAATTGCTGGGCTGCACTGGACACCTTAGGAAGTATCCTTATCAAGAATGTTCTCATGGAGTGACACCTGCTTATTACAATAGATATTAACCATAAAATCAATTTATACTTCCTTTCAAATCATAGATTTACTCTACAAGCTTCTACTTAAATTTCTTCTTGTCCAAAATATTGAGTAGGACTCAAAATCTATAAGATACTATTTCACATCATATTTTATCATTAGACAAGGAAAGACTCTGGAGTGTAATAGAAAGAATTATTGTTTTCTATAAACTCTTTTTTTAAAGAATTAGGCACATACCAAACCTGTCAATAACGTAAATCCTTCTGCTGAGCATAACAGCATGTTCCTTACTACAACAAAATCTTAAGAACAAAGAATGCAGTGAAAAATCCATTAGACATAAGTGTAAAGTATTATTCAAGTTGACCTTGCTTGTCTGAAAATGACAGTAGTATTTTTTTTCTCCATGGTAAGTACAAGTGTATTTCTGAAAATTTCTAGGAGACAATGGATTCTTGCTTGTTTAGGGGGTAACTGAGATTAATTCCTGAATGTCTGTAATCCGCATCTGAAGTAACATCATGACTTCATTTGGCTTACTGAATTAAGCTGACTCATGAAATCCTAATGATCACTTTACACATCATAATTGATGTAATACTGGTGCCAAATAAATCACTTCCAAAGCAAAAAACCCATACAGTACACCCTTTTCATTACTGCCACTTGCTTGAATTTATGGTTCCTGTGTCTGAAAATTTAACAAAATTGCAGTACTGTGTTACTCAGGCTCCAGTATTGGAGTAATAATGGTGCATATTTACTGTATATACAATTTAATTATTAAACAATCATATTTTTAATGAAATGCTGTGGTATTATTACCCTCAGTGAATTTTGCTTGTACTAATGGATGCACTTCCTCCATTAGCAAGATCATGTTTGAAATAAAATGGTATAAATGTATTTTAATCCACTCTAGGGAAAAACAGCTGTATGAAAGGTTACTCTTCGACTACTTCTGTGAATTAGTTCCTTATGTCAAATCATTATGCAGAAATAAAAGCTGTGGTCAGCCCACTTAAAATTCCATTTGAATCCTACTGGGAATGGAAAATCTTTGTACTCTTTTTCAATACTCTGAACATTCTTCTGAACATTTACTAGAAGACTAAAATGTAGCAGTAATTTTAAAAGAAGGGAGCAGTATTATCAGATTCAAGAAAATTAGTAAAGCTCTGGTTAGTTGAGGTTCATGACTTCTATTGTTTCACAGCATTTCCCTGGCTGAAATTTAGGGGATTTTAAGAAGAAATTGATGATAATTTTACTAATGCTTACTGATATTTCAGTGACACTTCTATTTCCAGATAGTGATTCCTACAGAAAACTGCACTTATTCTCTTTATACAATACCCAGGTGTTGAGTTTAATTTCTCATAAAGAGGACTGTGGGCAACAGAAAAGTCAAGAGCAGACAGGGAATTCAAAAGGATCTCACCACAGGAAGGTGAACATTCTCACTAACTGGGCCTGCTCCTAATCAAGGCATCATGAAGGTTTCTACCGAAAGCACTTAAACTCACCCCTTTAGTCTTAGAACTATTTAGCTTTATGGCCTTAAGACTCCTTAGTTAAGGATTTGTAACTTCAGAAACTTACGACAAACAATTCTGGAGTTACAGGCTCAAAACAACAGGATCAAAATAACAAACACAGAGTTTGTAGAGGGAAGTCTGGTGTTGCCCACACCAGTGAAACTGAAGGAATCAGCAAGCAAAAGAGGTACAAACGATGCCAGAGTTAAGTGGATTTGGGAAAGTTCTTCAAAAAGGTCCCCCCTTATAGCCTTTTAATGAAACTAAACTGTCATAGGACAGGCAAGAAAGATTTCCTGAATTTGGCTAAGTGTTCAAAATTATGGAGTAGGAATACAACTTCATAAAGCACGGAGGTTCATTGGGACCCCTTAAAGTCAGTGATGATATAATGGTGCAAAAACATTCTGGCGACTTGGAAGGCACTACTGAATTTTCAGAATGACCAAAAATACAGGTGATTGTGGCAGATCCCAAAAGATTAGTAATGATCTGATACAGTAATGAAATGTCAGATGAAATTCAATGCTGATAAACTCTAGGTGAGTACCCAGAAGAAACATAACCCTAACTAGCTTCATATGACTGTGTACCTGAATGCTATTTATTGATACTATCACCAGTTAGAAGTGGGAATGTGGTGGAGAAAATTCCTATGGAAACTTAGCTCAGTGGCATTCAAAAAACCTCAAATATATTTGTGAACATTTATGGAAGGAATGAATGAAAAAATTGAACAAACAATGAATACTATCACTTGAATATACTTTGAGCATGTAAGTCTTGCCATTCCACTTCAAAAGGAACACGGAAAAGATTCAGAGTAGCAGGATGTGGCTATTCAGAGATAAAAAGTGGTATCTGTAAGAAGGAAAACCGCATGTACAAAGTCCCATCAGTGAGCAAAGTGCTGGAAGAACTTTGTGAAATAATGAGCACTAACAGGGATGAAAAAAAATGGGGAAGAACGCTCAATTTTTCAAAATAAAAACACTGGGGAGTACTAAGTGAAGCCAGTGGTAAAAGAAAACATTTATTTCACAAATATATAATGAAATTATGGCACTTAGTGCCACAGGATGTTGTGGCACAGACAGTATAAAATGGTTTTTAAAAGGGAATGAGTGAAATAATGGAGAATTGCTTGTTGACAGCTATTAAATGGGCTATATGGGGTGTGACACCTGGTTTTGGCAGTCCTTAAGCTGCCACTTGCCATAAACCATGAAAACACAGGCAAAATATCACCTCCTGTGACGACTCCTGCTTTTCCTAAGCCTCTGCCCCGTCCACTACCTGACCTTTGGCAGGGCTGCTCGTCTCACCTTAAGGAAACTGTTACTTCCCCGAGTTTCACGTTTCCGTAAAGACTGACTCAGTTCCAGGCGCTTTAGGATTAACCCTTTGAAACACCTCATGCTACTTCTTTCTATACTCTTCTTACAGCTTTCCTACACCTCCCCAAACTGTCCGGTCAAAAAAATTCTGCCAGAAAATTTTATGGCTCCAAAGAGAAACTAATAGGAGAAAGCTCGAGCCCGTTTTTTAGAGGCGGGAGGGCAGTGCTAGGGTAGGTAGCACCACTTCAGGCGGTGGCCCCTGCCAGGCACAGGCGCTCCGCTCCCGCGGGGTCCGCCCGGACCTGCCCACCCCCGGTGGGAGCCGCCGCCCGGAGGGATGCCCGCCCCGGCGGGATCGCCCCCGCCTGTTTTCCCTGCTTTCCCCGCTTTCCCCGCCTCCCCCGCGGCCGCCGGGTCCCGGCCGTCACTCGCTGTGTCGCCTCGCAGGTCGGCGGAGCGGGCGCGGCGGGCGCAGCTCGGAGCCGGGCGGGCGGGCGGCATGAAGCGCTCTCTGCTGCGGCTGTGCCGGGCGCGGGAGAAGGCGGCCGTCTCCAGCTCCTACCAGGGCGTCGTGTGCGAGGCGGATGCCGCCTCCGTCGCCTCGCAGGATGTCTTCAAGGTGCGTGCGGAGGGGCGGCGGGCCCGGGGCTGGGAGAGAGGGCTGAAGGTGGAGGGTGAGGTGGGCGAGGGTGCGGACGGTCTCTGGAGCTGCGCGGGCTCGGCAGTGGTTTATGTCCCAGGGATCCATTCCTCCAGGAGACCCTTTCCGCTCACTCAGCGGACCCGGGAGGGAGGATCTTTGCGGGATAGGAGACAGGCTGGGAGTAGCCCTGGCCCTACGGTGCCAAGGCACAGGACACTGATGTTGTGTGGCCCAGGGTGAGCGGCAAGGTAGGGAAGCAGGCGAAGGAGGGTGTGGGTGGCAGGCTGCTGACACAGAACTCACATTCCCCCTGGGCACAGAAAGAGACTCCGTCTTAGAGGGAAGTCCAGAGGTCATGATAGAAATTAACAGATCAGCTAACAAGAATGACACAAAAGAAAAGTTTAGAAGCACTGGGACTGTTACGAAGGGAAAGGGAAGCAACAGTGCAACTACAAAAGTGAGATTGCAGCCAGGAAGGGCGTAATATCTTCCCACTTTTAGCAGAGAATAGGATGAGAAGTCATGTATTTGTATTGCTCTTAGGGAGACCTAGACCAAAATCTAGCAAGGTCTTTTTTAAGGGTAAGAAAAATTAGGCAAAGGAAGAGTTTGCTTACAGGATGGAAGACTTGGATAACTTTGGAGATGTTTAGCAGCAGGCTAAACAAATTTGACAAAGTTTATAGATGTGTTTAAATACCTCCTGAGGTCATTTCCATTCACATATGTTTTCTGTGTGCTAGCTGTAGACCTGAGCAACACCTCTCCAGCATAATGTGGTTTGTCATCCTGGTGGGTGATCTGTCGCTACAGAGCTGTTCAGAAACAGGGCAAAGGAGCTGCTGTTGTTTACAATAGCTTGCTTTGCTGTTGTTAACCAACCCAAGTACTGAGAACACCTAACTGACTTCTTTCTTCCTTATTTTGTGAGTGAAACACTGCAGTATTGGCTGATAAATCTTACTTTTGTCGATAGAAACTATCATCATGCCACATTTTGTCTTACATTGAGAAATAAATCCAGTGTTAAAAGTGGAAAAATGTGGTCTAAATCAATAGAAATACTAAAGGTAGAACATTAGAAGGAATAGAAAATACTGGGCTCTCTAATAAGGTTTTCTTAGATAGCTTTTTGGTGTGTTTAAAATGTATGGATATTTGTGTGTGTAATTGAGCTGTTATTTTTGTGACAGATGATTCATCTTAAACACCCTTTCCACAATTATATCACATGTTTTCAGTTAGCTTTTTCTGATTACACTTTTGAGGCAGGCACTAGCCCTGTATTCGGCCTCAGTCTTCTAAATGTTTAAACACATTTGTAACATTATTGACATGAGTAACCTCACTGAGGTCAGTGGGACTATTAAACTGAATGAAGCTGAACACGTGCTCAAGCTCATGAATGGGCTGTCCTATAATGTATATTTGCTTAAGGACAGCAAAAATTGTTGAGTCTTTGTGACTCGGGGTATCTTGGAGAGCAAAGTTTTCCTTTTCTTTTACAGGTGTAAAAAAACCAGTGATTTTAGGAAATTAACTTTTTTTATTCTTTGCTTGCTTACACACCTTTTGAAAGTTTGCATTACCTTAGATAAGCATTTTTCTCCTTTTTTTCCATCCCATGTAGTTGAATTCTTTTTCTTTTTTATTCTCTCTTAATTTTTCATGTCTGTTTCTTAAATTCCTGCCCATTCTACTGCAACCATTTTTTTCTATCACTTTTCTTCACATAGAAATATGGGGTTTGAATCACTGTAACAAAAATGTTTGGAGAACATCATAAAATAAGAATCAGCAGAGTTTCCATAGTGGGCTTTGGTTGTAAAGCATAGTACCTGGAATATATCAATTCAGTGGGCTCACTGGGCAGATACTGGGTTGTTTCAGGCTGAGATAATAGTCTGATGTTCTAAGCATGCTGCTGAAATTAAAAAACATATTGGTTTCCCAGACATAAAGAACATCACAGAAGCCCAATGGCTGAACTTGAAACCAAAGTACACAGTATCAGTCTCTGTAGAAAGATCTAAAAAAAAGAATTTATCAAGATTATTAATCTTCCTCTCTGTTGCATTCATTTGACACGGCCACTACAGGAAAGAGTACAAAAACATAAGTGATGAATTTGCTTGTTTGATATTTTCCATGGTGAGGGAAGGATCTTGAGCTCACTACAGAAGAGAAAACAATGTGTTCAAGATGATTGCCAGTTTTGTTCATTTTGCACTGTTTCTTATCTGGATCTTATATTGCAGTCAGTTAAACCAATCAGATTTTCACTGTTGGCTCAATCTGATCGTGATTTGTGAACTTCTGTATGAAACCAAACTGGGAGGGAGTTACTGAGTGGTAAGATGCCCACAAAAACCCATTATAGCATTGCTAACTTCCAGCCTTTTAGGAGAATGTTTTTCTCCAAAACAGGTTATTTCAGATGGAAGTGCCTGTAGGCTACGGAGCTTCATCAAGAAGAATCGTTCTGGGCTTACAAAAGTGGATGAATTAAATGCCACCCCACTGCATCACGCTGCCGAAGGAGGACAAATAGAACTAATGCAGTTGATCATAGACGATTCTTCCTGTGAAGGTAACATGCACTTTATGAACTACTTTATTCAGCAGAATAGAAAAGTTCAATAACCAAGGTGTCTGTTACCCAACTGAAACAGGACTGATATGTGTTATCTCCATTTATATAATATATATAATCCAAACTGTCTTGCAAACTGTTTGCACTGTCTCGGGTGTGGTTTGGGTCGCCCTTGCTATGCAGGACTGTTTTCTCTCCAACGCAGTGAATCAATATGCCTTACTTTGTTTGACACTCAGATAGATAGTCTTCATGTATGAAAAAGAAAACTGCAGTGATGTACAGGAGACTTGACTTCTTGTCCTCCTTATTCATATTATGTGTCTGTTATATAATGAGCATTGTGAACTACATTGGACTCCAATGATAAGACTGTAGGCTACTGAGAAAACCTACAATGGCCCTGAAAAGCTTGGTTTTTTCACCTATTGATGGCCAATCTAATTTTAGATTATTCTAGCTGAAATATATATTTTTTTATTTTCAGTCTGTCATTTTGGTCATAATTTATTAGGATATTTGTTGGATTTTATCTTCGGTTTTCAAGCTCAAAATATATTTTTAGAACAGACGATTTTTATAACTGGGGTGAATTGATTTACTTTTGTGTTCTGAAGTGAAACAGAGCATATATGGTCTTTAATTTTCTTACAGTTTGCAAGCACTTATTTGTTATCTCTTATTTCAGTTCTTTGCACTCATTTATTTTGTGCAGCCTCTAAAGAAATAGCTGCAAAGTCAAATAAAATAGGAAAAAGAGTCAAGGAGAGAGGGAAATCAAGTAACTCCTTATGTGAGAAAAAAAGATATATAGTAATGGGCAAGAAATAGACAGGTTTCCCATTTCTCTCACAAGTACTCTATATTCAGCACAATATTTAATCAATTTAACACAATGCACTGCATGTCATGAAATCTTTTCCTTTCCTTTTTCAAAGAAATACAGTAGCACAGACCTAAACCTTCATAGAGGATGCCCTTTTTTCCAGTGCAATCAGAACACTTGATGGTTTTGCTTTGGTTTTTGTTCTGTTTTGTATTCTCTCCTTTGACCTAGTATTAAATGTGATGGATTCTTCTGGAAATACCCCACTACACTGGGCCACAAAGAAAAACCAGATTGAAAGCGTTCGTTTGCTTCTCAGCAGAGGAGCGAATCCAAACATTCTCAACTCCAATATGATGGCACCTTTGCATATGGCTGTTCAGTCCCTGCACAATGAAATTGTCAAGGTAAGTCTAAAGTCCACGTAAATATACACACTTGATAAGTAGCTCAGCAGCAGCTGCGTGCAGAGCACCAAGGCCTTGTTGATACATGCCATATCTTCTCATATGTTTTCTTCAGCGAGCAGGATGTGTAACGTGATGCCTGTAGAAATGTCTGTGTCTTCTTAGCACTGCAAGTAAAAAGTAACTTACTGATTTATAGAAATACTGATGTTTGTGCTATGATAGTAGTCGTTATGTTTCACAGAAAATGCTTTTCAATTTTGCAAACGCAAGGAACTTTCTTTAAAAGAGTTCTTTTTAACACTGAAACTTAATGTAGGCATGTGTTATCTCAAATTATAATGCTCTGATTTTTTTTTTTACAATTGTATAGGGTGTTGTAGAAGTATCAAGACTTCCTTGAAACTAGTGTATTTTTAAAGTAAAAACCAGATTAAAACTAGTCAGAAAGCACAGTTCTTAAAACCAACATTCTAATAATCAATTGAGTAGTAGCAGAACTAAATCTGCAATTAAAAAATCACAAGAATATATTGTGAAGAAGTTACTAAGGTGTCCATGTTGAACCTTGTAAAATAGCAACAGCATTGAGATATTAAGCAACATAATTTTTTAACCATTTGTCTAAGTGCAAGAGAATGTTTTCACTTCATATGCAGCATAGGGATAGAATTTTAGAATTGGTAAAGTTTTAAAATTTTTTAGATGAATGCAACCTTAAAATTCCAACACTTGCTTTCCTCTTTAAATTTGTCTCTTGTTCTAGTTCATCCCTACAAAAGTAAGAAACACATGTTATCTGTATGCAAGACTCAGACTTCTTTAGAAATGTTTCAGTGTCCTCAAATCTTTTACAAAATTTGTACTTATGAGTTAACAACAATGAAATCTGAAATCAATGACATTTTAAAAATGGGCTTTTTATCAGCTTCTGTGCTTCAGTTCTTGACTAAATCTGTGCTCTCATTTTTTCCCCACTCTGTTGTTTATTCAGACTAATTCTCCCTTGGTTTTTATTGCCAAATTGCCTGAGAGTGATTAAAATGTACCAGTTCCTCTAGTACAGAAAAAATAAATAACTGGAATTACTGAAAGACAATTAAATAAATATGTAGCTAGTGGAATAAATAAGCAATGTGGTCATTACAGTGTCCAGATCCTTTGCTTCTCAAAAAGTGCTGGAAGCAGTCATAGAGATAATTGATGATGCTGATAGTTCAGTGTCAGCTGTTAACCTGGAGACTGGATGCACAGTCCCAGTTTTCATCAAGCCCCATCTGCCCTCATTCTACTGTCCAACTGAGCAGATTCCTAATTGAGCAGATTCCACAACACTGCCACTTGCCAGGGAATTTTCTGTTGAAAACTGCAGTTGAAAATCTTTATCTGCAATGTACTATAGAAAATACTTTCTCCCATTATTGAGATATTGTTAAATCAGGCTTTAAAATCCTTTGCAGCTATGTGCAGAGTTTAACTTAGTTACCTGGCTGTCTGCTGGAAAGAATTGTACTTCATATCTGTTCATATCTGCATTTTTCACCAGCATATTTTTGTATTCTCCTGCATTTTGTATCTCCTCTGCCTATGCATTGTGAGCTTTTGGCATGCAAAACGAGTAAGTTACACGGGTGCTATGGGTTGTAAACAACAAAAATAATGGAATAGTCTTTCGTTGTTATGTTTGGCTTATGATTGACTGAATGTTTTCTTAAACATTTAGATTTTAGTCCAACATAGCAGTACAGATGTTAACTTGGAAGGTGAAGCAGGGAACACACCTATAATTGTAGCATGTTACAAGGACAATCCTGAAGCACTGACACTCCTGGTAGGTATAATTATCCATCATCTTTTGAGGTGATTCTCTCTGCCTTGCTGCAGTGTTATTCTGTTCCTGTGTACTGTCTTTGTTCAATGCAGGAAGGTTAATCATGGATCAAGTGTTCAAGTGGCTTTGCATGGGTTACTAAGAAACTTTTTAATCTTTTAGAGGGTATATTATATCTATATCTGAGTGGCAAACTTAAGGAAAAAAACTGATTTTGAAGGTCATAAGAAGACAGAATGAAGCACATGCATTGTATGGCCATAACATGCAAAAGATACTTATATATAAACTTCATAAAACATATGCAACATTAAGAAAAAGGAGAGAGCTATCCAGGAGACTGTATCTGTAAGAGCATGTTCATTTGTCAGATTTTTCTGTATACCATTAAGCTGTATTGAGACATTATTTTTCAGATTGAAAACGGAGGGAAAATATGTAAACCAAACAAAACGGGATGTATGCCTATCCATGCAGCGGCATTTTCAGGTGCAAAAACATGTCTGGAAATTCTTTTGAAAAAAGGTAAAATACAATGTTCCCAAGCAGTGAGTACCAATTTGCTGCTTTAGTTCTCAAATAACTGTGAAAACAAGCAATTGTAACTGTGTTTGAACTTACCAGAAGTTATTGCAGTTATTCCTAAGGGCAATTTTTACTGCCAACTTTTGTATGATTGCAGCAGCAAACTAGCTCCTTTCCTAACTGTATGTTCATCTATTGTTTAATGATAGATGTGACAGGTTTCTATTTTGAGAGGGGAGAATATTATTCCACACTTAATAATGTCTGTTTTGAAAGCCTTTTACCTTCTGTTATCTCGTTCTCACTTAAAAAAATCCATTTATTTTCATCTCTTAGGTGAAGAATTGGGTCACTCTGCTAAAACCCACATCAATTTTACCAATAATGGAAAGTGCAGTCCACTTCATTTGGCAGTTCAGAGTGGTGACCTCGAAATGATTAAAATGTGCATTGAATTTGGAGCCCAGATTGATCTAAAACAGGTAAAATTCAGAGTGGAGCAAAATGTAATTGTGATAAAATCTAGGTACCTCTAAATCTCTGAGTGGTATAAAAAAAGAAGAGCAGATAATCATTGCTCATTGTCTCTTCCAATGCAAAGCCAAGGGAGCAGCAAATGAAAACAAGTCACTGGTTCAAATCAGGCAAAATGTGACGTTTTTTTATACAAGTGACATGGGGTCATCCCTTCCCAGAAGTGGGATCTTCAGTCTGACCCTTTCTGATGCATTCTTGTTTATCCTCAGCCTTGCCTTGGCCTTTACAGTATCTTCTTTATAAGCAAACACAAATTTGTGATACTACTGCCTCTACCATGGTGTAGCACTGCTGGTGTAAGGGTCTGTGCCCAGCTTCATTCATAAATAAACATTTTAAAAAATATATATCATTAATCGAAATGTTTGCAAGGATGAAATCAACTCATGAGAGCAAAACTAGAACATAGTTTTGCCTTCTCTAACGGGTTTGATTCTTTGAACACTCAGCTTTTGCATGAGATGATTCATGCTGCTGGTTTTGTGATGGGTCAGACTGCTTATGGCATTGCGGAAAAGCTCATTCCAATGCATTCACCAAAATGTTCCTGCTCTAAAAATGAGAAAGTCAAAACGCCCAGGCATATATCAAAGCTGGTTTGTCCCATCTAGCTAAACAGACTCCTGTTTTAGCAAATATTGTTCTAATCATGTATATATTGCTTAATTATTTTATGACTGTCTAGTTTATAATAGTTTTCCAGCATATTGGACAATGTTACTTTTTACCTGCAGAAAAGTTGATTTAAGAGTTACTTCTAAGGAAGACTCCATTTAAGGAAGTAAATGACATTTTAAAAAAATGCATTTTCTGTATTACATAGACCCATTTGTTTGCTTATTCATTTTTACTGGCCTAGATATGGTTTTCTGTGGCTTTCCTCTGCTTCATCTCTTGTATTAAAGGGTGCTGTATCTGTCTGGTTTTTAATTAAAGTATAAAAGATTGTTAAGGGTATAATTATCTCAAATTTTAAGGACTTGGTATAGAGTGATAAGAAGCTTCATAGTAATCTGTTAAAACTATCTCTTTAGTCTTTTCTGGTTTTGTCAATCTCTTTAGAATTCTACTACTTCAATTAAAGACTAAAGCTTCATTACTTGCATAGAAAGTTAGGTATTCATGAATTACAAATCCTGGGCTTGTTCACTAGTGTGTTTAATAGATTGGAAGAGTTTCTGAGGTTTAAATATTTATATTTTGTCTTGTTTTCCCATTTATAGAATGAAAAATGCACAGCACTTCATTTTGCTGCCACTCAAGGAGCAACTGAGATTGTAAAGCTAATGATGTCATCCTATGCTGGTGAGGAATCCATTATTGATGCTGTAGATGGGAATAAGGAAACATTGCTTCACAGGTAGGAAGCTGCTGTGCCAGATGTCACTATAAATTGTGGGCCATGATATTCTTAGTTATTCCTTGCATTTGGAGCACCCTTCCACATGATTTGAATTTTCTCCATGGTATGGGAGGTGGTTTTACTACAGTGTGAAAGTGTCAAAAATTTGGTCAGAATGTTGAAAATCTTGGTGCTGATACCAAAATCAAAACAGTTCCAGTTACTTGGAGCCATGTCAAGGAATGGTCACTAACAGTTTGCATTGAAAATTGACTCCAGTAAAATAGTAGGGGAACAAGTTCATGGAATTGTTAACATCTTCTGATAATGTGGAAGAAGTGCCCTTATCTAACGTGTTGATGTTCTCCAGAAAATGAGTGAAAAATAATATAAATTGTTTAAAAGAATATTTTCTTTTATTTTCCAAAATACTTACCTTATACCTGATCAAGTAAAAGGAAATGTTGGTACACTTCCCTGACTTCAAAGTTGCAGATGGTGTTTTTGTATGTAAAAATCCTCAAGACTTCTAGTCTTTCACACTCTATTTAAAACGAGAGCACTGGACTGTGGAGAAGTTTCCTCAGTTTTTTGTAGCAGAAAGATACTTGGTTAAACATGCTGGCTCCCAACTCTATGGAATATAATATATTTCCCCATGTATATTTTCTGCAAGAAAGATATGTTTCACTCATTTAACTATAATTATTTGACAGTGGTATTCTGCAAGAAGTTTTACAGTATGAAGTGGTAGAAGCAGTGGAGATGATTGTTCTTTGGACACAGTATAAAGTCAAATGGTTCAAAGATAATTGAAGACTTTAAAAGAGTTTGCTGTAAAGATAATGTTTGGGTACACTTGGAAATGTTACCATGGAAGAACATGACTGAAGACAAAGTGATGACAGAAAGCCAAAGCAAATTGTACTACTGAACAGATAACTGGCTGCTATATCAGTGAAAATTACTGTCCTTGAAAAAAGCTTGGTAAAAAGGACAACACTGTTTTAGTCCCGGTGTCTGTGAAACAGGAAAAACATTATCAAGAATCATCAGAAAGGTAGAAAGTCACCCAAATATCTCAGAACATAATAAAAAACTGAGTAGGAACATTAACTTGTTGAGAAACAAAGCAGCAGTGAAGGATAGGTAGAACTTGATGCTTTTGCATTCCTACTGTCGTGTTTCCATCTAAATATTTCATAACTGACATTGCTTTCGCTCTAGTCACCTTGGAATTTGAGTGTTTGTGAAACATTCAGTATTCATGTGTGGCTGGAAGGGCCCACTATAGATAATGGAGGCATCTCTACATATTTGAACCATGACTTGATTTTTAAGATGCATCTTTTGAGTAATGAGTTCTAACTATAGTACACCCAATGTTATTATTACCTCTTGTAATGCTAAGGCAACTCATTTGAGATACATTACAACCTTGGAACTATCCTTCTGTGTTGCTTATTGAGTCCAAATATTTCACAGAGGTCTGACTTGTGGAAACGTTTTGTCTGTGTGTATTTACTGTGCTATACTTTCATGCTTTGACCATTTTTTTTCCCTGTAATATATAATTCAATGTCTTACTGTAGAATAAAACTGGAGAAGTTTCCAAGTGTATAGACAGCTTTAAAATATTTTTGGTAACTGACAACAACTTGTTATCAGTATATTTATCTAATGTTACTGATTATGCTTCAAATGCCCAATTTATACCAATTAGTTTGTTCATATTTTTTCAAGTAGATTTGCCTGCCACACTCAGAATACGTTTAGCCATTGCCATTTTAACCTCATACTAGCATTATTGCACAAAACACAACCAAATTATTTTTGAATAATGAAATTAATTTGAAGCTCCAGGCATGCTTGGAAGAAACTGCATTTGAAATTTATGGAATTCTGTATTGACCTTGTGTGGTACATTGAATGATTTGACATGCAAAATTACTGGTTCTCTTAAAAATTGGTGATAAAGTGCCTGTTTACCTACCAATGAGGTCTTTGTTTCCTGCAGTGAGTTTCAAATGTAGTAACTTAACTGAAATTAGTTGGGAAAGATAACTCCATGAGAAAAATTAAAACAATTCATCAAAATGAATTATGTAATAAGAGTATCTCTCTGTCTCTTTGTTTTAAAATTGATTTATTTGAAAATATTAGAAAATTGAGAAAATGGAGAAGAATACTATCCTTTGGCTTGAAACTTCTTTGTCCTTTCTAATATTAATGTATTTTTGCATTTTTCTCCACAGAACAGCATTGTTTGATCATTATGAACTGGCGGAGTATTTGATTTCAATGGTAAATATTTAATCAAGCAACATGTTTAGAGATTATTGCTATCTATTGCTACAGGTCTGCATAGAGGAAATTCATAAAGCAGAATGTGTTCTCAGGTGTAGGCTATTTAGATATATAGACATATACATTTCATAATGTACAATTGAGAGTTACAGTACAACTGTAGCTGTGGATCCATAATATCATCCCACAGCTACAGAGGATGCAATCTTATATTTTTATTTCCACTTTACTTACTCAGAATGTTTCATAAACATCTTTTACCAAATATGGTGAAGTGGTCTGGTCATACTACAATTTCCAGACATGAAATATAAAACAAATGCTAAACATGCATTGAATTTCATCTGATTTTTTTTCAGAAATAAATCTGTTCTTTAAAGAATGTACATATGATTACTATGGGATCACATAGCTGTATATCAAAGTTTGTGCATGATCTAGAAATATTTTTTATTCTGTGTGCTTTGGTTGTATTTCTTCACTGAGTAATTAGGAAGGACAGAGAAGAAATGTAATCAGGGATGCTACTGGCTATGCTCCCAATGTCCATTTTTGCCAATTAAATTAAAGCTAATATAATCATTTTGCGCCCCACTTGGCTGAGAACATTTTCAGAAATCATCAGACTTCTTTTTTGTTTTATGTGTGTTTAGGATTTTTACTTCATTTCATGGCAATTATACTAAAAGAAATTCTCTTCTATGTACTTTTTTGCTTTTCTCAGAAATTCTGTTACAGGGATTTAGTTCAAATTAGATGTTGTGCTTATTTTTGATTCAAATGTGAAATGGTGAGGTTTGTCTACTTAAACTTCTCTGACAAAACCACCTGTCAACTAACCTTATTACCTGAGAAGCACAGTTACAAGATTTGCATGTGGAGGCTTGTGTGTACAAAATATTATATCATAAATACCTTTAACACTGCATTTGCTAAGAACAAACTTTCATTCCTTGAGTGCCATTTGACTACTTAGGCCTCTTCCATAGAAGATTTGCTGAGGGTTTCTTTGGCTTTCCATATGAAGTATGTCAGTTCTGATGCTTTAGAACTGTTTTAGTTTGTCCTGTCTGGGAATGGTTCTAAATATGTCAGTTGGAGTTAGAGGAATGTTGCATGTACAGCCTGTGCTGCCTCATCCCTTGGACTCCTGGCAAGATCACGAAGTTCTGCCTATGCTGTGGTGTACATGAGGGTGAAAAAGAAAAGGTGCAGCAATGTAACTGCTTGAAAGGACTAGCAAATTCCAGTTCAGAAAGGCTTTTGGGTTCTAATAAAGAAAAGCATCTGTTTATTTTATGCATTAAATAGTCACATTTTATTCAAAATAAATAAGCAGTAATTTTACACATTTTCTTCTGGTTTTTTTACTTTTTCCCCTTTTTCTTCCTGCGTCTTTGCTAAAAGGAAAATGAAAGATTAAATTGGTACAAATATTAATTGATATTTACAAAATTGGATGTTTGTTTTTATATTAATATCTGTTTAACTCATTTATGTTAATACATTCAGGGTAACAGAAATGGAAAAGTAAATGGAGTTCAGAAACTATTTTACAAACTCTTAATTCAGCTGTATCATAAATGAGGTAAATATATGTGACAATATATAATTTACTTCTTACTGTGAAAAGTAATTATGAATGCTGCCAAATTCACTTTACTGAAAGCTGAACAATTATGTTAGCTGGCGGGAAGGTGATTAAATATTACATAAGGAACTGGAAATTGCTGCCCTGTATTCACTGAAATAAATGAGACACTTGGATACAAAAAGGTCTGTTTCTTGATGAAAAAAAAAAAATTTAAGTGGTTGTCTGACCTTGTAGAAAGGTAAATGGGGGAAGAGTCTTGCATGTATTACTCCCAAATATTTAATGAACATATATTGGAAGCTTCCTGTTCTCCGTGGTAAAGTAATCCCTGTCCATTTATTAAGTGCTTCTTATTACTACATTACAGGTGTTACCATCCTAGAAAGTAAATATTGCTCAGGATTGTGATTAATTCTCTTAAATTAAGATTGGACCCAAAGATAATTCAAGTTAATGGAAAAGCTGCCATTGATTTTTTTTCCTCATCAACTTTGAATATTATCTGAAATAAAATAGATTTTTTTTGTGTACTTTGTTCAACTCATCAAGTTTGACTTGCAACTCAATATCTAGAAAAAAATTATGTCTAAACCATCATAAAATATACATACATCTCATTGGTTCATTTACTTGTATCTTCCTGCTCCCTTGGTGGGATTTTTTAGATAGATATGTTTATGCTTATAGTAGTACTTTGCTGATATGACTATAGTGATACTGTGACTATAGTGACCATACTGTCCTGGAAATATGTGTCAGTGCAAAAGTAGACAAAACAGAATAAAATATGCCCACTGTTGATACAGATACTTTGGCATCAAAATCAACTTGGTTCATATCACTTATGCTGAAGAATGGAAAATTAATATAGATCGAGCTATGCAGATTGAACTCTACTGATTTCTGGATGCATTACTTCTTGAATTGTGTAGAGGTTCAGAAAGATCTTTTTCTGCTAGTTGTTTGATACATAAGAACACATCATTTAAAGGGCTAAAATTTTTGCATTTTTCCATAGTGTCAATCCTGGTATCTTTGAGTTAAAATTTTATATTGAGAATTTAAGTACATGGACAGGTTCTCTAAAAAAAGATCATAAGCTGTAAGTTCAGTATACCTAGAAGCAGGCCACTATTATTTTGGCATCTGAATTTTTATATATAGATGATTGGGCTGTGGCTGATGGATAGAAACCCTAGCAGTTTTATAGAGAGAGGTAGTGTGTTTGTTTATTTGTGTATTTATGTAGTGTGAAATTACTTATCAGGAGCATCTGGAGTTACTAAGAATGCCTATATTTCTGCCATGATGAGAAAGGGTTGCACCATTTTAAAGTTCCATTTACTCATAATTCACCATAAACTTGGAATTCTTTTTTTGCAGGGGGCTAATATTGATAGTGTTGACATAGAAGGTCGATCCCCACTTCTGCTGGCCACTTCCTGTGCATCATGGAAAATTGTCAATTTACTGCTCTCAAAAGGTAAAAAAAGAATATACACATACTGTATATATATACTTCCTTTGAGCAGGGTTCATTCATGTTAAAACTCTGGGTCCAACTTTCCTCTCAATTTGAATTCACTACTTTGTCATCCAGCCCAGGAGCAGCTGAGCTAAACAGCTGCACACTGCTGGTATCCCCTGAGATAAAGGAAGAAGTGGTGTGATGATTTCACCCCTTTAAATACAGCATGAACAGGCTATCAGAAGAATGTGTATGCCATGTGTCACGCTTCTCAAGGTGGAGGTGGCACTGGCACTCCATCCCTGCACTCCTCAGCAGCTCACGAAGTAAGCGGAACTGCGGAATAAATGCACCACTCACACAGAGTTGTGTTTCGTACCAGCAACCAATCTTTGAATGTTAAAGCCCACAGTTCAAGCCTCACCCATGGTTTTATGAAATCACAGTCACCTTGAAAATATTGGAGCTATATCTCTTTCATTTGCTGTGTTTTGGTGCAAGTTAATGATTATTACTCTACTTCCTCTAGTTAAGAGTACAAGTGATTTTGTTAAAAAGCCTTATAGTAAGTTTTGAAACTGTAAAAAGGTTACAACTTTAAAGATTAGAAGAGGTGATTATTTGCATCTTTAAATTTCCTCCTGAGTTGTGGGTGCTCAGCATCTTAGAATATAAGGGCCCCATATAAACCTTAGTGCTGCAATGAAATGCAAAATGCATACACACAAGAGAATGATGAAAGCTGTTGGTAGGAGTGATTTCTTTGGGAAGCAAAATTATACATTACAAGGCTGACTTGAAAGAATATTTTATAGATTTATAAAATTATTTTATAGATTTATAAACATATTTGTTCAACATTTGTTCCTTTGTCTTGAACATCATTATGTAGTGCCAAGAACCAGCAGTTTTGAAGTTGCTGGTATTTATTTCCATATTTATTTAGGAGCAAATGTATCATTAAAAGATCATCTTGGTCGGAATTTCTTGCATTTGACCGTGTTGCAGCCTGGAGGATTACAGCATCTGAATGAGAAATATCTGCAGGTACAGTAAATATCAATTTATGTCTTACTGTTACCCTTACTAAGAAAATGTAAAGAAAAAAGCAACTACCATTTTATTTTAGTATGTTTGTATAAATTTTTGTTACTTATTAAGTAGCCCAATGTCACAAGAAATGGTTTGAAGAGGTGCATATCACATATCTCTCATGAAAACATTTCAAAGCCAATAATACAGTTTTCTTATTGCCAGGCAAAGGAATAACATAATCCCATAAATTATTTTGCTGTTGGGGGATTGAATAGCTCAAGAGGTAGGCAATAAAATATAGAACTTTTCACTTCTATTTTCCCAGCTTGCATGCAGAGGAGACGTGCTCATAATCAGTCAACATCTAGAACTTAAATAGTTTGCAGCATATTCTGCAGTAGCTTTCTGTGGACTGGACCATAATGAAGTCTTAGATTTGGATTTTAAAAATATTTTAAACATAAGTTTGTATTTGGCTATGTTGAAATGAAGCACTCATATTGATGGAGCCCAAGCTTGCTTGAAGAAGTTATATTTTCTGGCCTCCAGAGCTCCAGAAATACCCTTGTAAATGTGAATCAAATATAACTCATCTTAAAACATGTGCTGAAATTTGTGAACACCTTTGATTGTGTTTCAGAATGGATTTATCCTCCCTTTTCAGCAGATGTAGTGAATCAGTTTTAAAACAGAGTGATAGTTCTCTGCACTGACTTTCTGAATATTGATCATATTAGTAATTTGGACAAATAAGTGGATCGGACTGTGGGAGGAGTTTTTTAGTTGTTTTAAGAAAGGTTGTAGCATATTAGACAAGGTACAGAGGAAAACAGGGAAGTGAAGATGAAAAAAGAGAAACGGGAAATAAATTTGCACTGTAAAGCAGTGAACTGCTGGGTTTTGACAGTCAGAGGTTTTGCTGCTGAATCTAGACTATAAGACTGCCTTTATGTATGAAGGTACAAGCCTTCTGCTGCCAGCAGTGAGCATTATGTTGGAATGGCAGCAAAGAAGAATTTCCCATATTGTGCTGCAGTAAGGATGCAAAATGGCAGACTCCTATGTTCTTTGAAGAGTAGTTGCTTGAAAAAATGGTGACCCCCAAATCAACAGATAAAAAATGCTCTTTGTTCCTAAATTTACTTAAGTTTATTTCTTATTTTTAGATACTGCTTTAAAGTATTAATGCAATTGTAGCAAGCTATTAGAAGATATGGAGCATAAGAGATATAGATGTAATTCTGCTTTTGTTTTTGGGTATTTCTTGGGGGGATAACAGATGGAGCATATTAAAAATCTCGTGGTGGATGAAGATAATGAAGGATGCACTCCATTGCATTATGCATGCAGACAAGGAGTGGCCCTCTCTGTAAATAATTTACTCAGCCTCAACGTTTCCATCTACTCTAAGAGCAGGGATAAGAAGTCGCCATTACACTTTGCTGCCAGGTTAGTGGCACAGCCTGGGCAATGGAATCCATGCCATGGTTTTAATCTCTGTATTTTTGACATTAATTTCTGTGTGTATCTTGCAAAGCTATGGGCGCATCAATACTTGTCAACGACTAATAAGAGATATGAAAGACACAAGACTTTTGAATGAAGGGGATAAGAAGGGAATGACTCCCCTTCATTTGGCAGCCCAGAATGGTCATGAGAAGGTAGTTCAGTTTCTTCTGAAGAGAGGGGCTCTTTTCCTCTGGTAAGTATACAGATTTTCATTCATTAAGCCAAAAAAGAACTATCCCCCTATGTTTTATGTTCATCTGCTGGGAAGTCAATGCAATATAAATATGAGTATATTAGAATAATTACTATATTAATATATGCAAATACAAGCATACAGCATAAGAGCATGTTTATAAAATACTTGTAAAACAGAGAGTCAGGGCTAGCTATAAAGCCAAGGCCTCTAATGCTGGGAAACTGAGGTTTTTCTGAATCCACCTGAGAGAAGAATATTGAACCTTTTCACGGAAAAAAAATTGGTTTGGAAATATTACAATCATTTCAGCTTCAGTTACAGGCTTGAGTAGGGTTTCTTAGGAATGGTGGTTCACAGGCATTCTGCCTTGCAGAGTAAGTCCTGCTTTCAGGTCAAAGATCCTCATGTCTCAGAAACAGAGATTAAAAGAGGGAGACCTGAGTACTGTTACTGAGTTGAACCTTTTATTTCTGAATGGTATCTTGACTTTCACATAGTAGTTGACAGAAGGCATGGACATCTCTGCAGTACTCATGCCAAAGAAAAGAGGTCTGAGTCAAAGGAGCATACATTTACATTTACTTTAAATTTATAAAAAGAGTTTTATTTATAATTTCTAATTTTATACCATTACATGTAAGTGATTATAAGGGCTGGACAGCCCTGCACCATGCTGCCTTTGGAGGATACACTCGCACAATGCAGATCATTTTGGATACTAATGTGAAGTGTACTGACAGAGTGGATGAAGAAGGGGTATGTGTTAACATTATTTGTTTCTTGTCTGCTATTGCTTCTAGACAAATGTCAGGGCTAGGCTATTAGTAGTTTTCCACTGTGTATTACATGTGTAATACTTTATTTTGTGTGGCAGACTCAGTGCTGTTACATTTCACCACTGTTAAATGTTCATTTCTCGAATAAATATATGAATGATGAAATTGTTATCCAATTCTTTTAAGTGAGAGACAAAAAATATGCAAATAGCCTAATAGAAAACATTAAATACTGAGTATATTAGACATGTCTCCCTTGCCCCTGTACAGTGCAAGAATATTTTAGCAATGTAGTACAAACATTGGTAAAGCAAATTTAAAGAACTTACACAGATTTTTGAAAATCTGGTATCAACTATAGCTCATTAATTATTTAATATCCACTGCACAGTGTTGTCCAACAAAAACAGCACCTATCTTGCTCTGGAGTGTGGACAACTGCAGTGTGTATTAGATCAAGACAGAATCCCTTTCTTGGATTGAAGGCCTCTTGTATGAACCTGTCCCATCAGAAACATAGGGCGATCATTTTAAAGAACTGTTCAATTCCCAACACAGAAGCTGTTGCTAATTTCTCTGAGAACTGGTGTTGAAAACATTTAGAATTACTAGATTAGAAACAAATCTTGACTATAAATTTGTGAGAAGCCAATTCTTTGTCCTTAATTTCAATCAGAAAAATTTGGGTGCATTCAGAAGACTCTCAAAAGTCATTTTCAGTGTACTTGATTCCTAAACCACTCATTCCTTTACTTTTATGAAAATACCAAAGAAAAAAGAAATGTTCCATTTACAAAATTGTGCCCTCAGATTTTCTTGCAGATTTTTTTGTATGAGAACATCTGGATATAACTGAATGCTTCTCTTCTTGATTATCAAATGCAGGTGTTCTGTATCTGTAGATACCATAATTTTTACCTATTTGTGACTTGCAGTTCGTTAATTATGAAACTAAAAGATATTAATGAATTGGCTTTTCTTACCTACGGTGAATTTCATCTTCAGATGTTGCCCTACTGTAGCTGTAGACATAAAGAACATATCTGTAATCTCTATCAGAATCTCTGACAATATTCTAATGTTCTATGTTGCTAGTAAAAGCATTTGAGACTTGCAACTGCGAAAAGCTTGTGGCTTTTCAATGTGGGAAAGCACTGAAACATACTTTTTTTTACTTGCTCACATACTGCTATACTGCTTGTCTGCACAGAACACAGCTCTGCACTTGGCTGCACGAGAAGGTCATGCAAAAGCAGTGAGGTTACTTCTTGACTATGGTGCAAAAATTCTGTTCAACAAAGCAGTAGCTTCTTTTTTCCATGAAGCAATACACAATAGGAGAAAAGACGTAGTGTCTGCTGTCATTTTGCACAAAAGGTAAGGTATACAGAAAACGCTTTTCGAATTTATTTTCCAGTGTGTTTTGTTTTGTTGGGGGTTTTTAAAATTAGATTAAATTCTGAAAATCTGTAGTTTAATAAGTAAAACTGAGTACTTAGTTTAAAATTCCAGAGGTTATGTTCTGTTCTAATGAGCACAAATCAAAAATGGCATAATTGTAATGGACGTCAGATACGTGGCAAGTTGTTTTTCATATTAGGTTGAATATTTGGATTCTGTGTTAAAAAACATGTAGAAGCCATCAGAAATAATTTTGACCTATCACATAATGCTTAATGCCTACAGAATATTAATCAAAGTGTAAATACCACTGAAAAAATTCAAGAGATTTAATTTAAAATTGTGATTTTAAATATTGCACATATTTTAAAATGTGGCATTTCAACTGCAGTTTAAACTGTTTTATGTTACAGTATAGTGAAACCCCACTTTAGGAATAAAGCATTACACTATTGCCTAATCATTGCATCTTTTGGTAAGAGTTACAGGAATACTGACAGGATTTTACTGTATTTATTATTACTTGCCTACTTTTGTAACCCAAGATTCCAGAATTCATTCCAGTTTCATATTTTTTAGGAGACCTTAACATAGTCAAAACATTTCTGTTTAATTGATAACAGAATTTAACATGAATCACTCTTACAGAAGCATCCAGAATATTACTCAATTATTCCCGAAACAGCTTAGTTTCCATTTAATAGTGCATAAAATTGTTATACGTTATGATTTTCAATACCTTAAACAAAACTCAAATAATCTAACAGTAGTTAATTTAAAACAGAAGCATTTAAATAATTTTCCATTATCTGAAATAATTTTTTGCAGATGGGAAGAAGCTGTTGTGACTTTCTCTCACTATTCCAGCGCCAATAAGTGTCCTTTGCTGGAAATGGTTGAGTATCTTCCTGATTCATTTAAAGTAAGTTTTCTGCACATGACTTCACAAAATAACCTTAGTTTTGCTGCATTGATTTTTCTGCTTGCTGTCCTTACTAATACATATTATTATAAAATAGAAATAAGTTCACAGAATTATTTAATATTATTCTAGTGATAGTTTCTAATTGTCCAGTTTATGTTCCTCAGTATCAGAAAAGTTCTTAGCTTCCTGAGATCAGTGGAGTTATAAAAGTAATATAAAAAGACATATAAATGTAATGAAAGTCATAAGTGAATTGGGTTCAAAATCATCTGAGATATTTTCACTCTCTCAGCTAACTGCTAAATGACACAACAGAAATGGTTTTTTGTTAAAATAGCGAGTGACTTGCTATGTATGTATTTATAAACTATTCACACTTCATATTTGTAAACTAGCATGTAGCCTTGTAAACTGCATAGTTTATATTTAACTCCTACATGTAAACTCTGGAATTTTATGCCTTCAAAACATACAAAATCTGACCGAATCATCACTTCTGTTAGGTGACTGTTGTATTTGATGGTCATTTTCTTCTGGTCCAAACACATTCTTTCTCTTTGTCTATATCACCTTAATTCACTTTTCTGTTCATCTACAAAGCTGGTGTTGGACAACTGCATAATCGAGTCTTCAGAGGAAAAGACAAGTCGAGACTTCTATGTAAGTAGATGAAAAGGTCTGGGAGAATGCACAATACATATATTTTAATGTATATGTCAAGTTCAAATATGTAAGGTACACTTGTAGATGAATCTCAGATATTAACACAGAACACAGGTGACAGATCTTATTTTATCCTTTGGACTGTAAATGGTTTGAAGTTCAGTTTCTGTAATCTTCATGCTTACACATTTTAATGTGTGACATTAAACTTCTACAATCCATAAATGGTTTCTTTGCTATGTTAATTTTTGCAATCAAGCTGGGTATCAGAGTTTATGGGTATTTCAAAATAGCAGTGAGAGAAAACACCTAATATCTATTTATGCATATCAAAAGTATGCTTGTAATAAGTAGTGCAGTTGTCATCAATGATCGGAGTTCAATATGTTTCTTTTTTTTGTACATGCTTGTCCAAAATCTTAAGCAGCAGATTGCTTTTAACAATGCTAGGGAGGCATGAATGTTCTACAGCTATATTACCTTTGAAACCATATTGACAACCTCCTTATCAATGATTATATTGGATTGTGTCCACATCATTAACAGAGAAGTTGCAAATTTTTTGCTACTGTGCAATTTCTTTATATTGTATTATCAAAGCCAAGCTTTTCTTTAAAGTCAGCATTAAAACAAATTACAGTTGTGAAAATGACCTTTGCTAATAGTAATGTTTTAGCAAGAATGTGCACTTTTTGTTTTACATTTCAAAATGGCTGTTTGTTTAAATGTCTTTCAGTCACAGATGTGTATCTTGATGGCATGTGTTCAGCTAACAGTGAATATACATCTCGATTCTGACTACCTTGACACAGTGACACTTTACTGTATGCTTTTTTTTCTCTAAAGGACAGCCTTTTTGTTCTAAGAACATAATCTAAGACTGAGATAACAATGTGCATTATATTTAAATTCTATTGTTTGTGTGTTATATAGATTGAATATAACTTCAGATATCTTCAGTGTCCCTTGACACTTAACAGGAAAGTAAAGGATGGTGAAGATATTTTCTATGAACCACTTACCACTTTAAATGTAAGTTCTAGTTTTACTCTGACATCATTGCCTGCTGTCTTGGTTCAGATAAAAAAAAAAGGGTTGAATTTTTCATCATAATATTTCTTCTCCAAAGCCCATAACTCTGTATGTTAAAAGTATATTGAAATTAAGTATGGGCCAAAGATCTAAGTAATAAAAAAAAATTCTTTTAGGTTTAGATAAAGCTATGAATTTTCAAGAGAAAGTGCTGTATGTGCAGGTAGTACATTAAAGAAAACCACACTCCAGTCATTCTAGTGACCATGCACTGGAATGTAAGGCACTGAAAAACCTGACAAGCTGATTTGTTTCATATGCTAATTGCAAAATATTATTGTGCCCGAAACAAATTTGCTGGTTTTTTGCATTGTCAATCTGTTCTCTCATTCTTTGTCAGAAAATGTTTATACAACAAACTTTCTGGCTTAATATGCTTACATTTTGGGATAGCTGTTGGCAATTAGTTGTTGTACTGACTAATAATAAATAAATATTTTCTCATTAAATTTAAAAGTGTGGTCTCACAGGTATAGTTGAAAATAGTCTGTATAATTTTTTTAAGCTTGAAATAGACTAACAGAGGCACAGCTGAGAAGCTGAATGCCTTAGCAGGCAGAGAGGGCAAGATAGTGATGGGTTTGCCCCAGAGTACTTAATCAAAAGAACTTTGCCATATCTTAACACACATTTTACTTTCCATTAGGCTAATATTCAGGTAAAAAAGGTGGCCTATCCAGTTTTGTAATCACTTTGCTTACCTAGATGAATTAAATTTGATCCTTCTCTATTTGTGTTTTGTAGGCCATGGTGCGCCACAATCGCATGGAGCTACTCAGTCATCCTGTGTGTAAAGAATATTTGCTTATGAAATGGTTGGTCTGTTTTAATGTACATAAAATATAACACTGCATGTCAAGAAAAAGACTATTATTCCCAAAAGTTGTTTAATGAAATGTGCATATTTATAGAGTAGACTGAGCAAAACGTCTTTTCCATAAAGAGTAACTTAGCATTTGGTAAAGATTTTTTGATACTTAAAGAAAACTACTATCTTTGTTTCCTCATTATTGCAAAAATATAAATTAAGGTTGCCAAGTTAAAAATGTAAGGAACATTATTTCAGAATGGCAAATACACTTTAGTCCACATATGTGATAAACACATTCATCACAAAGGGACATTTCAAGAAATGTTTATTTCCTCATCTTGAAGACATTGTTGGCTGTTATATTTGATTGCATGCTCTTCTAAATTTGTAAAGTGTTGTAACTTTTACATTCTCACTTTCAAGGATGGCCTATGGGTTTCGAGCACATCTAATGAATTTAGGCATATATTCTCTTGGTCTCATCCCACTGACTCTTCTGGTCACTCACATACAACCAATAAGACCTCAGAATGGAACAGAGCTCTATGAAGCAAGACCATTAGAATATGAGGTACTTTTATTAGTAGTCACAATATGTTTTGGATTTTTATAGCAAAATGATACGATTATTTAAATAATTTTTAGATTAATTTATGATCTAGCAACTCTAAGGAATAGAATTAAAGTGTGTATTTCTAAGCATCCAGCAGCAACCTTTTTATATAATTTTCAGTTCTCATTTCTTGTTTTTACTTTTTTCTGAGAAATTTACACATGGTTACTTCAGTTTTTTCTCTGAAGTGAATAATACTTGTTTAATATTGAAGAAAAATGATTCACATGAGAGAAAAGGCATAGAACTGAAACAGGAACTCGAAAAGGATATGCTAGTAAAAATACAAAATAAAATAAACTCAAGGGTTATAAAAGGTTCATGAAGATATCCTGATACATGAAAAAATCATGAGAATCACATATGCAGCCCAATCCAGTACAAGGATTTCACAATAAATATTAGTAAAACAGAATTTAGATAGTAATAAGTTTATATGGCACAAGCTAACTGAGTTGCTTAACTTGGCAATATAATGTATATATAATAGGTAGAGCTGAAATGAACATTCCTTTAATAATTTCTAATTTCTTTTGTGCTCTGATTTTTGTTTCAGGACTCATACTTCACCAGGGTGTGTATGTGTTTAGTTTTAATTATGAGTTTACTGGGCATCTGCAAAGAAATATTTCAGCTAATTCAGCAGGTAAGTACATAGAGAAATAACATTATTCAGACAGTGTGCTTGCATGGAAGTTTGTATGATATTGAAATTAATCTGATTTTTTCCTGATTAGAAGGGAAATGCGAATTTATACCTTTTAATTTATATATATATATGTAAAGATTAAAACTGAGGAGATAATTTAAATAGCATATTGAATTCAGTGCTTTAATGATGGATGACTTGTAAATATTAACCTGTTTCTCTTAAATCCTAGAAATTGAAATATTTGTTGGATTACTCCAATCTACTGGACTGGACCATATATACTACAAGCATAATTTTTGTGTCTTCTTTATTTATTAATACACCAGCTCATTTGCAGTGGGAATGTGGAGCAATTGCTGTATACTTGTCTTGGATGAACTTCTTGCTTTATCTTCAACGGTAAAAAAATTTTTATGGGCTTTACCATAAAATATTTTAACATTTTCGGATATTTTACATATCCTAAACTGTGACTGATCAAGTTTGACAGTCCCATTTTGTATTTTTATTTTTTTCAAACTATACAAGTTTCCAGATTAGGACCATAGGAATTTTTTAATCTCTGATGAACTGTAAAGTCATTTTCAGTGTTTTCCATGTAGAGCATCACAGCATTTGTTACAGCAGCTATAGAAATAACAATACTTATTTTAATGTTAATTAAGCAAAGAAATGCTTAACTGTATCTTTTAAAAATCATCTTTTGTTACACTGTATAGACTTTGACTAAAGAAAAATATGAATTATGAGAGGCATAAGGAAGTTAGGTTTTTATGAGTAATACCTGGGAGAAGGAAAATTCTTTTGTCATTTTACTCATTAAGTGGGACATCTCGCTTCTCTATACCATAGTGTCCTGTAAAAGAATTACAGCGAATGATATTATTTCTTCAGTTGACAAGACACCTGTTTATTGCCCTTAATTATCTTAAATGTTGTCACTGGCACAATAGTGTCCAAGAGTTATAAACTGCAGGAGAGCTGGGTGGAGGAAAAAAATAATGTGTAGTGCTTAAGACTAATAAATGAAATGCATTTGTGCCTGAGCAGGACTGCATGTGATAACACTGCATAAATGTTCTTCCCAGCCTTATTGTATATATGCACTAATCACCTCATGCAGTCTTGCAGACAGACAAACACAACATTTGCTGATTAATTTTGGGATTGTTTTAGTGTAGTAGGGATGTTTAAGGACACGGTTTGTAAACAAAGTTAATGTCAAAGAGAGTGCCTTTGTGGTATTGCCTCTGCTGCAAACCTTGTCCTGGCTGGGTCTGATCTTAGATGAGTAATGAATGGGCGTGTCCTGTCTGCTCTGGGCAAAATGAGCATTGAACCTGCACAGAGAAAAGTAAACAGATGATTGTGCAACCTTTCTTCTGCTGCTGGATGAAATGCCTGACTATTTTTTCAAGTGTGTAGCTACAGAACTCTACACATGATTTTTCTAACTCATTCAGGCTGTATTTTCCCAAGGCAACCTGTGATTCCATTGATTTCAATTTGCTTGATAAATGCCTAACAAGTAAGAGAAGATCACGTTTGCTTTATTTCTAGCTTGATCTTTTCAGTCTTGCACGTAGTATTTCAGAGTGAAAATCATGTGGAGGGATTTTCACAGTTGCTACTGAACTAGCATAAAAAATCTCTTGGATCCTGGATTTCAGAGAGGACATAAATTCCCACGTTCAGGTTTGAAAGAAAAAGTAATTTAATCTGCTTTATGATAATTCCTGTTTTGAGATTTAGTTTTTGTGTTAGCTAAGAATAGGGGAGGCTTGCCAGGTGACAGACTGTTGTTGGAAACACAGGTGTCTTAAAATTAAGCTATTCCCCTTCTCTTCCTGAGCAATGTGTTTCTTTTTGTTTGTTTGTTCTTCATACTTTGTATTGCAATAAAACTACATATATGTAGTTTATTTCACATCTTGTAAACAGTGAAATCTTTTAAATCAGGTGTGTGGCTGCTACATGGATTGTGGTGCCAGTTGTCCTTTCTTCTGGTTGCTAATTTGCTTCGAGAAGCAGAAAAAAGTTGGATAATTTGCTAATGTTGCTATTCTAAATGCAAAAGTGGCACAATATTGTACTATCTATGCCTATGAAGAGAATAAATTTTATCCATGAAAAATACTATCTAAAAATTGTTCTTGTGCATTAAAAAATAAGCTTGCTGGAAGTAGGATCACGTGCACTCTTTTGGATGTGAAAGTAGAACAGGTTTGTTACCATCACAGAATTTCTCAGAGAGGCAGTCTCTTTCCACAGATGAAAATTGGCATTACTTACTGCCTTACATAAATCACTGCAAGGGATTCTAACTTCAGTATTTCATGGCTTAGGAGAAGACTTGGCAGTGCTAGATTAATGGCTGGAGATGGTTATCTTAAAAGTCTTTTCCAAATGAAGTGATTCTGTGACTGATTCTATATCTTTATTTTTGCTTATTACCTAGATTTGAGAACTATGGAATCTATGTTGTGATGTTCTGGGAAATTTTGAGGACTTTGATTCGGATTGCTGTGGTTTTCTTTTTCCTGATACTGGCCTTTGGGCTGAGTTTCTTTGTCCTTTTGGGTTCACAGGTTAGTTCAATAATACAGTTAAGTTTTTATCATTATAAATATTCTTTGACTAAAGCATCTCAAGACTTTATTTAAAAATTTCATCAGTTGGGTTTTTTTCTTTATTTTGCTATTTCTTTTTGCAGCAAACATACAGCACACCTCTGCTTTCCGTAATGAAGACATTTGCAATGATGCTGGGAGACATTAATTACCATGATGCATTCCTTGATCCTTTACTAAGCAATGAATTGCCATATCCATTCCTTAGTTACACGGTTCTCATTATATTTACCTTGCTTATTCCAATCCTTCTTATGAACTTGCTAGTAAGTAAGCTACTTATTAATATGCCAAAGTGGTTAAACACAAGTATATAGAGAGTTCTAGTACATAGAATTACTTCAGTAAGTGACAGCCCTTCATTATTTAACAGATATTTTCAGTAACATATTAAAATGTTGCCATTCTCTGCACTTGTTTTCCATCCAGTTTGCAGTTCTAAGTACTTTCCTATGGCTCACCCCTGCAGGATTATTTTGTATATCTTTAGGTAGTAACTGTGGTAGAACTTGAATTGGAGCTGCAGTGTATTATTCTGAGGTCTTGATAAAGAAAATTGGGGAACAACGATTTTTGTTCAATCCCTTGTTATATCATAACCTAGCACTAACCATAATAATTAAAAAAAGAAAAAATAAAGCCCAAACTCAAATCTTCATTGCACACAAAACAGCAAGTAGTGTTAGAACTGACTAACAAGTCTGATCTGAACATAAAGAATCAGAAAATGTGATAATGGTGAGAAAGGGGGAAAATATGTAATATATCCTCAGCCATGTTCCATTGAACATAATTTTCTTTAGGAAACAATGTATTCATATGAGCTGAGCAATAAAAAATCAAACAGCTCATGTTTTTAAAAGTTGTTTAGTGCTGCCATGATCCTACTTGATCAAGAGATCAGCAGTTTTCTTAAGATTACAGCAGTAATGCCGAATCAAAAAGAAGGGATGTTATTCTTGACAAAAGTAGCTCTTTAGTGCCTTACCAACAGATCTGTCTGTTGTCAGTAAAAACACTCTCTTCATTTATTGATACAAATATTTCCAAATATGAAAAAAATGTTTCCAAATTCAAGTGACAAAATAATTTAACTCTAGAATATCTTTTTTATTTAAATTTGAATGAGAAATACAATTGAGATCACAGTCTATGAAAAAATAGATAGTGAAATCTTTCTTTTTTCTAGATTGGTTTGGCTGTTGGGGATATCGCTGAAGTGCAGAAATATGCTGCACTCAAAAGGATTGCAATGCAGGTGAGTATGTTTTTCCACAGTATGTTTACTGTGGAAGCATCAAATATTGGAAGTACATATCACTGCTGGAACACTAACATTGCTAGAATTTAAATAGTTGATTTGTCATCACATTCCTAACTATCTTAGGATACCTGTAAAGCAAATTGGTGAACATGGCATCTTATTCTGAATCTCATTCTCACTCCTGAGTCATTTCCCCAGAAGTGTACAAGCAAATGCATTTTTAAGGAATTTTTCAACCATCAGTTAAAGCAATTCTGAGTTTTCCCAAAAGCAGAGTCTCAAAATCAGTAACTGCAATGCTTGAAATCGCAGAGTTGTCTTGAGGTGGCCACCTAAAAAACAGAGGCTAGTCAAAAATAAGAGAATAAAAGTAGGTATTTGTTTGAAGGGCCTTCAAAGATACACCGTGGGCAGTCAAGAGGCTATACCCAAGATGGACCCTGGGTCACCGGTTCTTCACACTTTTATAAGTTTGGTCGATTTGCATATCAGGGTTAATTCTCCAATTATAACCTCAGTTAATGATGTAATTACTCCAAGTTTGCCCCCCCCCCCCCCCCCAGGCTTTGGTTTACCCATTTTGGGGTCTGGTGTCCTTGAAGAGCAAACCTTGAGAGGCTTATTATGTCTAACCAGCAGGAGAGAAGAGTAGTTAACAGGCCACATGAAACTTCAGAGTTACTCATTAAGCAGTGCAGGATTTGAAAAATATAAAAGTTAAAACTTAAGGCATCATTCCTCCTCTTTAGAGGCTTGACAAGGCCTCTACCTTGTTGAGACTCTATTCTAAATATTATAAATATCTACTCTAAAAGCAGTATACATCTAACAATAGTATAATATACACAAGAATTATAATTACAAGTACTATGAACAACTCTTTAATGCAGGGCCAGTTTGGTAACCATGAAGTCAGGGTGTGGAAGATATAATCAGAGCTCAGAGTGTTATCTTTGAATACTATCTAATGTAAGATCTGAGTTGGTTCTCAAATTGTAAACAAATTTTGCTGTTCTTTCCACTTTGGTTTACATGTCAATTGTTAGCTCTGTATCCAAATGAATGTCTTTGGATACACTTTGGACTAGAATCATATGCAAATTTTGGTTCCAAACCTGAGTCAGGTTACCAACTGTGTAGATAACAAGCACAGGAAAAGAATCATTGAAACTACATCATCTTTGTTTGTATCAGTCTCTGTTTTCTCAGTTGTTTCAGGAGCAGAAGCCTTCTTAACTCTGGACTAGTGAATCCAGGGTTCTTTGCCTGCGACTTTGATTGTGGTGAGGGTGGTCCGCAAAATCTGGAATGGTCCTCTCCACTTGGCCTGTAGAGGATCACTGTCCCACCACTTAACACAGACCCAGCCTCCAGGCTGGAAGGGATGTGCAGGGGTGTCCAGTCCTATGGGTCTGGATAACACAATGTAATTCTGGAGCTTCTGCAAAGTGGAACCTAAAGTCATCAGATATCTCTGCAAATCGAGTTTCCCCCTTATGTGAATTTCACCTGGAACATGTGGACTTTGGTATGGCCTGCCATACAATATTTCATAGGGACTGATGTTATCCCTCTGCCTTGGTTGTATGCAGATCCTCAGCAAAGCTACAGGCAAGGCCTGAACCCACATCATGGATGTCTCTTGACAAATTTTGCTGATTTGTACTTTAAGGGTTCCATTCATGCGTTCGACTTTATTGCTTGCTCGGGGTCTGTAAGGTATGGGAAGATCCCAAGCAATTCCCAAAATCTGACTCACCTCCTGAATCACATTTGCAACAAAATGTGGTTCCCTGTCTGGGGCCATACCCAAAGGATCCCCAAACCTCAGTGTTACATGATTAAGCAAAACTTTCACCACCTCCTTGGCTGTGTTAGTGCGACGGGTAAGCTTCAGGCCATCCACTGAAGGTGTCAAACAATACCAGTATCTACCTGTATCCTTCTTTGTGTGGTAACTCAGCAGAGTCTATTTGCCAGTAATCTCCAGGAAGATCCCCTGCCTTTGTTACTCCTAACATAACTCTTTTCCTTGTATCAGGATTGTTTTTACAGCAGATTTCACACTTGCTCGCTACTGATTGTACGATATCTGCCATTCCCTTTCCTATTACTACCTTTTTCAGATGTTTAAAAAGATTTTCAACCCTAAATGTGTGCTTCCATGTTCTCTTCGAGCTAGCTTTCAAAGGATTAGAGGTGGAACTACAACCTGATTCACTGGTATAACAGGCCATCCATTTTCTGTGATCTCAGCCTTAAGAGACTTGATTAACTTGTGGTCTGCCTGATCATACTTTGGGGTGAACCCTGAAAAATCAATCTCTTTTTGTGGAATTACTGCAAGAATACCTTTTTCTGCAACTCCATTTGCTGTTTCATCAGCAAAGTGATTTCCCAGTTCTGGAGTGGTTTTCCCTTTATGGTGACCCCTACAATGCATGATAGCTACTTCTGTGGGTCTTTTGATGCTCTCTAAGAGGGCAAGGATTTGTTCAGCGTGTTTGATTTGATTATCTTGAGTGTTCAACAGTCCTCTCTCCTTCCAGATGGCTCCATGGGCATGGAAAACACTAAATGCATATTTAGAGTCAGTCCATATATTTACTTTCTTTCCTTCGCTCAGGTCCAGGGCCCTTGTCAGCGCAGTCAGTTCAGCTCTCTGTGATGACACATCTGCTGGCAGGGCCTTTGCCTTGTTCACCTCGTCCTGGGTTTTTAACTGCATAACCCATCATTCGTTTACCATTTCTCATGAAGCTGCTCCTGTCTGTAAACAGCTTCCAGTCTGGCTTCTCTGGGGCATGTCCTTCAGGTCTGGTCTGCTGGAATAGACCTCCTCAATTGTCTGCAAACAGTCATGCTCAGGCACATCGTCAGTTTAAGCAGAGGACAGAAACATGGCAGGGTTACCAAGAGAAGTTGTTTTCAAGGTAACATCATTCTGCTCCAACAACAGTGACTGATATTTAAGCATCTGGTTGCCAGACAACCAATGTCCTCCTTTCTGTTCTAATACTACTGCTACTGCGTGTGGCACATACACTACAATGTTGTCCAAGGGTGAGTTTTCGGGCCTCTTGAATCAAGGTGACAATACCCACCACAGCCTTCAAACACTCAGGCCATCCTTGGCTAATATTGTCTAGCTGTTTGGAAAAGTAGGCCACAGCCCTCCATGGGCTTCCGAGGCACTGTGCTAACACACCCAATGACACATTGAGTCTCTCATGTATAAAAAGTTCAAAAGGTTTAGTTAAGTCTGGTAAACCCAGTGCTGGAGCTGACATTAGAGAGTGTTTCAGCTGTTTAAATGCAGATTTTGTGCTCTCAGTCCATGTAATGATTCCCTTTTTGGCTGCTTTTAATGCTCCATACAGGGGCCTTACCAGTAATCCATAGTTTGGTATCCAGTCTGCACCACCCAACCATTCCCAGGAAAGCTTGCATCTCTATCACGGTGTGGGGCTCTGGAAGTCAGCAGATGGCTTCTTTCCGTTCTTTGCTGAGCTGTCAGTGTCCACAAAAGATCTCAAGTCCCAAATAAACTACTGCTTCCTTGGCAATCTGTGCCTTGTCTTTAGAAACTCTGTACCCACTCAGTCCCAAAAAGTTTAACAAGCTTACAGTGAGCTGGATGCAGTCATCTTGCGTTTCAGCTGCAATTGAGATGTCATCAACATATTGAAGAATAACCCCTCCTGGCTCTTGTCTCCCCCAGTCCTCCAATTCCTTTGCTAGCTGGTTTCCAAATATTGTTGGGCTATTCTTGAAACCCTGGGGTAGGACTGTCCAAGTAAGATGACTTTTCCTCCCTATTTTGGGATTTTCCCACTCAAAAGCAAAGAGCTCCTAGCTGTTTTTATGCCCAGGAATGCAGAAAAAGGCATCCTTCAGGTCTACAACAGTAAACCACCCTAATTCGTCTGTCAGTGTGGTCAAAAGAGTATAGGGATTTGCTACAACTGAATGTATGTACTCTGTAATTTTGTTAATTGCTCTTAAATCTTGCACTAATAGATAACTCTTACCATCAGCTTTCTTTACTGAAAGGATGGGTGTTATACCTGGACTCACATTGCACTAATAGCCCATGTCAGAGGAATTTTTCAATTATAGGTTCCAATCCTCTACAACTTTCTGATTTCAAAGGGTACCGTTTTTGCCTTACCGGTGTAGCTCCTGATATGAGTGCAATGCTCACTGGTTCTGCCTGTTTGGATCTTCCTGGGACATCACTGGCCCACACAATTGGATTGACAGCATTTTCAACTTTGATGAGGATTTCACCACATCTGTCCTGCATAAAAAGTGCGGCAACTTCGACAAATTTAGATTCAGGAATTATAACTCATACACCCTTTCCTTTTCCTTTTTGAATTTAATTTCAGCTTCCAATTTCTCCAGTAAATCCCTCCCCAGCAATGGTTTAGGGTAATTAGGCATATAAAGGAATTGGTGAGTTACCCAGTGCTTCCCCAGTTTAAATTTCAAAGTTTAGAAGAAAGGCCATGTTTCAGTTACCCCTGTTGCCCCAACAACATGAACAGTATCTTGACTTAGTTTCCCTTCTAAAGTATTTAATACAGAATATGCTGCTCTGGTATCTACCACAAATTCGATATCATCTTTTCCCAGCTTAGCTATAACCGAAGGCTCTGCTGGGGGAAGAGCCTTTGGTCCCCATCACTCTGAGTACAAGTCTTGTCCCACTGGGAGTTGGGGAACTGGAGGTTTCTTCTTCAACATCGGACAGTCACTTTTCCAATGTCCGTTTTTCTTCCAATAGGCACACTGATCTTTGTCCATAGGGGAAGAAGTTCTCTTGGGTGGCTTCTCCTGGCTAACTCTCTTGCTAGGATGGTGTCTAACTTTGTCACTTGGGTCTCTGTCCCAATACACTTTCCAGGATACTTCTGACAATTTATTTATGTCTTGAACCCCATCTAATTTTTGCAGCTTTCTTCTTATATTGTTTGTATCTTGACCCATAAACAAGAGAACTAGGTGTGTTTTCCCCTCAGCTGAATCAGGATCTAGGTTTGTATATCTGATAGCAGCTTCTCTTAACCTATTTAAAAAATCAGTGGGAGAGTCATCATAAGTTTGCTTTACTTTGTAGAGTTTTGGCCAATTAAGAGCTTTAGGGACACCATGTTTTAACCCATATACTATGAGATTTTGATATCGTTTTAATCTTGCCATCTCTTCTGGCATATTTGGGTCCCACCCTGGATTATCCACTGGAAAAATTTCAGTAACCGTACCTTGTATTGCCCTGCTTGCTATATTTGCCTCTGAAGGATTTATAACAGCTTCATTAACCATCTTTATCTCAGTGGGATCAAGAAATGTGTCCGTCATAGATTTCAAATCACTCCAGTCAGGGTTTTGTGTGTTAATTGCCCTACCTACCAAATTAGCTACTTTATCTGGGTTTTCTTTATATTTTCCAATGGTGGCCTTCCATTGTTCTAACTCTACGAGAGAGTACAGAACTGTCATATATAGATGGGTCCCTGATTGCCAACTGCTTGCCTCAAAGGGGCTTGCAGAACAGGTTCTTCCCTTTTTGACCTAGTACATTTGGCTATTGGACTACATTCTCTTATGGCTCTTCTTGCAATCTTTCCCCTCTTTTGACTGCTTAAAGCAGCTACTATTTCATCTTCCCCTTTTGAAGAGCTACCTGAGCGAGAGCTCTCTGATTCCATTGAATCTGCTGTGTTAGATCTTCCTTGGCCAGTCCTGGCACTACAAATCACTGACCACAACTTGCTTTGTCATAGGAGCTGGGTGGTCCCTGGCCCTGCTCGCATCTCCTGAGCCAGTTCCCCGGCGTGCCATGGAGACTCAAGGACCTGAGAGCGGGAGGGACACCACTCCCTCTGTGAGAGGTCCCCTCTCAGCCATCTCTGTGGACGGTTCTGCCCTCCGGCTCCACGCCCAGGGGCGGGGCTGTGGGCTGCACACACTGGCTGTCTCCTCACCTCAGTCCCTCCCACCCAGGGCCGACCTGAGGAAAGCAAGAAACAGAGACAAGGGGGGCATCCAACCAGGTGCCGACGGGGACGCCTGTGCCATCCATGGTCGCCACGGCCACTCCGCCTCTTCTTTTATTGTCAGGGCCTTTGCCAAAGCTGCATCCCCCCCCCTCCAGCTGCCCCTGCCCGTGGTGGCAGCAGCACAGGTTGTGGGGGAGGGGCCATAATGGCCCCTCAAAAGTAGAGAACTTATGCAGTGGAAAGAAGGTACACAAAAATCAAAAGGACACAAAATTCATTCTGCTATACTAAATTGTCATTAGTTAAAGGAGTGCACATCTATGTGGAGTCATTAATTCTGCTAAGATACTCAATTCTGGTATGACTATGTAGTTTTAATGTCTGGGCTGGACTATTCAAATGTTATACCACTGTTTGCAGTGTGGAGAACTACTCCACAGTAGTACAGTAGGGAATTGAATATAATGGCATGATGGTTATTTTCACATAAACATATCTCATTCTAAATGCAAAACTACATTTAGGTTAATCTTCACACCAACTTAGAGAAGAAGCTGCCATTTTGGTTCTTAAGTCGGGTGGACCAGGAATCAATCACTGTATATCCCAACAGGCCGAGATACTGTGGATTTATGGTAAGATGGTGAATATTACATAGAAGAATTCTTTCCAAAAAGGGATATGATTAACTTTGTACACACATTGCTAAGGACATTGTGTTAATAAGACTCAATCATTAACTGACATCAAGGGAATTGTGATTAGACCTTGACTAAGGTCAGTGAAAATGATAAATCAGTTTGAGTGCAGCGGTATTCAGATATAATTAATGTTTGAATACTCAGTGAACTGTAACTTTATTAAGTGAGACAAGCTACAAAGGATGTTCAGATAAAAAGTAGAATTACTCCCTTTTGGCTTTTCTTCTTTTATTTGTTTACTTGCATTTCAGCTGCTGTTGATAGACTGAATTTTCTTATAAAACAAATTTTGCAAAATAAATGTTTTAATATATAAAAAAATGACATCATAACAGAAATTCTTTTCAGTGTTAACACTGTGTGAAGACTTACCATTCACGTATTTAATCTATTGTCAGACTATAGGATCTATTTAAGTTTGGTTCCATGTTTTGTTTAGAGCGTGTTCCAATATTGCTTTGGGTGTGAGGACTCTACCACATATGCGCAGAGCCCTGATACAACACTAGAACTGGAAGTTCTGAAGCAGAAATACAGGTATTTTTAGTGATATTTTACTGATGTAAAAATAAGTAGAGCAAATATTACAAACATACTTCTATTTTAGAAAGCATTCTAAAGCTCCATACTGTACGTAAGAAAAAAGTAACATTCCACGTTCCCCAGCCCAAACCAACACAGCTTGCTGCTCATTAATGTAATCTGAAGTAATGGGGAAGATGCATTTTCATTTTAGAGATTTGTGTATGGAGCTTTTCAAGGGTTATTTGGAACTCTCAAGTGATGTCATTCCAGTTGGTTTGCAAGTATATGCAATCTGTTACTGACTTTCCGCTGGTCTGATGGTAAATCAGGTTCAGATTGTTTCCCCAGAAATGGATTGGTGTCTTGATTCTCCCTTGAACAAACCCCGTTTCTCAAAGGCTTGGAAGGTGTTCTTTGTACTTTCTTGACTTACTCATCATACCAACATATCCATAAGAATGGTTCCAAAAAAAGTTTTCTGTGAATGTACAGCTAGAAAAAAGTATTCTTTCTCACTCAGTCTCACTTTCCTATGCACTTTTTTTCTCTCCATTTTTTTCTTTCCCTTTTTTATTTAACCTACCAAATTTTTGTCTTCCTGCACGGATTCAGATTGAGTATTTTTTTTGCATGAAAAACTAAGCAAGAGTTGAAGGAGGGTGAAACTACACCCTACAGATATAGGCAAATTATGGACCTAGCAAGTCTTTCTTCAAATGCATACTACATCAATATATTATAAAACAGATTCTTTCTTGGTTGGGATTTTTTTGCTACAGAGAAGGAAGAAAACTATAATTTTATAAAATTCTTTGCAATAGAATAACTTGTGACAATATCATTATGGAAAGTTATTTTTACTACTCTGAAAATATTGACTGAAAACTCTTACTATGTTGCCAGTATGTTTTTATTATCAGAGTTCAAAACAGAGCTCAGTTGCTGCTGGAGCTAGTGTCAGTCAGTGCTGGGTGTATATATTTTTGGGTTTTGGTTTGGGGTGGGGTGGGGTTTTTTTTTGTTTTGTATTTTTATTCTTGTGATTTTCATATATTTTAACATCTGTTACCATTTCTTGTTTAAAAAACACCAAACCAAACGAATAAAGAAAAAACCCCTAACTATGTCTATAGCCCCCCAACTGTTCTTCACAAAGAGCCTTTTCAGTCATGAGATTTCATGTTGTAATTTAGTGAGTCTAGACATTCAGAAAAGTAGATTTTCCAAAATTCCTGTTTGGTAGTTTTATAAAGACAGTTTCTAGACACATTTCCCATTTCTTTCATTGTTTCTTTAAAGATAACAGATACTGTGTTATGTATGTGTGATTCTAACTTAGGTTAAATACTTAATTGCATCAATTGCACTTTGGCTAGCACTTTGAGAGAGAACAGTTAGGGCCTCATCAGTATTTCTCATATGCTGTAAAAGTAGTTGTGAATGTCACTAATGTTTTGGTTGCTTAATTGCTATTGCAGCTCTGTCCTTTTCCTTGCCAGACAAGAAAATAGGTCAATAGGAAAAACTTTTGATAGAACAGTCAACAACCTTATTTTGAGAGTGAAGTTGCTTCTACCTTAACTATATATTGAGTTACTTTTCACAAGAACCACGGATTTGTTCTTTAATCCTGTTTCCTGTAACATGGATAAGTACTTCAGCTTGAAGAATTAAATGTATTCTAGATGATAGTCCTTGTTAGCAGAACAGTTTAGTTAAGTACTGTCAGAAGGGTGAAGTTAAGTACTGTCAATTCTTGCATCTGTAATTTTAATGACTTAAATGTCCTTTGAAATCGAATGACTAAGCCTGATGCATATTTGTTTGTTTGTTTGTTTGTTTGTTTGTTTTTTAGGCTCAAAGATATATCAACATTGTTGGAAAAGCAGCATGACCTCATTAAACTGATTATCCAAAAAATGGAGATAGTGTCAGAGGCTGAGGATGAAGACAGCAATGATCTATTTCAGCACAAATTTAGGAAAAGGCAGTTAGAGCACAAGAATAGTAAATGGGATACAGTGTTAAAAGCTGTTAAAACAAATGTGCCTAACCCAAGCACAGAAAAGAACAATAGCTTCTTCTAGACTTGGCTATGATATCATGTTGTATTATCATTTTGTTCTACCTTAGGGTCACTTCTCATATTGTCTTTGCATAATGTTAATGTGATACATCATGTACTCAAGTATAAAAAAGGCCAGATCCAAAACCAGGATGCAGGTGCTCAAAACATTATTTAAGGAGACTGGAGATGTATACATCCAAAACTGTGATCCTAAAAATGAGTGGCTAATCAGGAAAGTGCCTAACTCAACAGAGGTCAACCTTGCTGTCCTGGCAGTTCCCAAGGCTTCTGTCTAGATCTGTTCCTGGCTTTGTCCTTAGTACACTTAGGTCTGTATGTAATTACATTATTTTCTGTTACGAGTATTTTTACAATTTCTAAAGTTTTAGAAATTAGATTCTAGTAATTTAGTATTCAGCTGTTTGGAGAGAGCCAATGGACTTTGTGTAGCTTAAGGAAAAGTACAAAACTAATCTGACAGTGTGTTGGAAGTTTTGCTGAGTAGGGACTGCGGGATCAGGCCTGAAAGGTAGGAAGTAAAGGGTAATGAAGCTGTAATGTAAGGGAAGAACTGCTTTCTTTTATAGATAAGTGGAAGCAATTCACAGAGGGATCATTTGTACTAGCATGCATATAGCTTTGTTAGAATGACATGTTTAATATTAGTCATTTACAACTTGCTGTTCTTATACTGCTAATGTGATTTTGGCCTTTCCAATAACCTAAAACTGATCTTGCTACTTTAATCCGTGCTTTGGTTTTATTATTCATTTACTGAATATTCAGTGCATTATGTAATATATGGTAATATATTAAATTTAGAAATAAACATTAATTAAAATGTGTTTAAGTACCCAAATACATTTGTTTCAAAACCAGTGCTAATAAACTAATTATGACTATACATGGTGGTAATGCTCTGTGGTCTGCTTTTGAATTCAGACATTTTCTTTAACAACTTAGTATACATTAATTCTTCTCGTAAAAAAACAGTTATGATTCCTGTTTATTTAAAAGGTAGTCACTAGAAGGTAACTCACACTGTACAGAACTTGTCCAGTCTTCAGAAAACACTGGAAGGTGCACTGTAAATTAGTGCGACTTGTGCCTTAAAATTGCTACAGATGTTCAGTAAGCAAAATTCTTTCTCACCCAACTGCTCTATCCCAGTTTTGAGACTTTAAATCCTGGCCAGATAAAATAGAGAAAGGAGGAGGCTGCTGGAGGAGCAGCTCTGCTCCAGGGCCAAGCCTGGTGTGACACTGTGAAACAAGGAGAGAACATGTAAGCAGAGTCAAAGCAGAAAGTAAAAATATAACCATAGTCTCTGAAATTGTTGTGGCCCCTAAAGTCAGATCTATTCCTGTGAATAAATTGTTGAGGTTTTCTGCACTGCTCCCTCTGTCAGTAGAAGGAATGCCCAGGTTCTCATGATAGGGCTGAACTTGAAAAATGTAATAACAAAGGTAATTTTAAATTCCTGACAGTCTGTGCCATTAACACTAGATGGCAGTGAGTGATAGCACTTTTGGGTAAGAAAATTGGACCTAAATGCATTTTGAGTGAAGAGGAACAGTAGTATGGTTACAGCACAAGCAAAGGAGTCAGCACTCAAAAATTTTGAGCCTTTCGAGCCTCTTTAAACAGAACTTTGAGACCTTTTTATACAGCTGCCTCTCAGCTTTTCTGAATGTTCAACTTATAATTTGAAAAAAGTTTTCCTTTCCAATTTTAAATAGAAAGACAGAAATAAATTATTTTATAATTAGCTAATACAATAACATTGAATGAATTACTTATCTTTCTATGGAAATCATCAGACTAAGATTATTTATCATGTGATAGAGCTGTCTAATAGAACTTAAGTACAGGAGGTGTAGAGTTTAAGGAAAAGTACAAGTACAATTGGAATAAAAATCACTGTTAAAAAAATTGTGTAGACTGAGCTGAAGATGCTGCGCCATTTCAGCAATCTCTATAACCAATCCTGTTAGAATCATTATGGTTGGAAAAGACTTCTAAGTAAGGTAAAGCAAAAGACCATTGAGTACAACCATTAACTTAACACTGCCAGGTCCACCACTAAACCATGTCTCTAAGCACCATATCTACATGGGTTTTTTTAATTCTTCCACGACAGTAATTTCATTTTCCTGGGCAGCCTGTCGCAATGCTTGACCACCCTTTCAGTGAAGGAATTTTTCCTAATATCCAATGTAAACCTCTGCTGGCTCAACTTGAGCCAATTCCTCTTGTCCAATTGCTTGCTATGTGGGAGAAGAGACCAACCTTCCCCTGTCTAGATATGTTACATGTTAGTTACAGCCAAATATATGTTAACCAAAAGTGTCATAATATGAATTTTTAAATTCACACTTAGGAATTAATATGGATAAATTCTACTGAAATGTGTCCTCTGGGTGTGAATATAGTATCTGCAAACTGTGATGGGTGTATATCTGTACCCAATACTCACTGACTTCCCTTTAGTCTGTATGGAAGTAACACCTTTTCAATTGGGTTACTTTTCAATTACTGACGGCTCTGTAGGCGTACATAGTCACCTTTTGTCTCTCTCAGGATTGTATATCAAATATTGCTGATAGTGAGGGTAAATATTCCATTTCATTTCCTGCTGCTCAGCAGTGCTGTCACTGTTTTCTCCTCAAGATGAATGGCAATATGGTTCAGTCAATGGCACCATCTCCTCCCACCAAAACGAGATCAATCCCATGAGTTCCTGTTGGGAAGACTGATTTGTGCCTCATCTGTATGACACACAGGAAGGTCACAATTTGGGAGAAGAAATGAAATTTCTGCTTGAGCTGGTAGTCTGAAACAAGATGGCAATCCTTTGCTGAAACCAAAGATCCAGATGCCTGACTTTGTAGCATCGGATTCTTGCTGATAAGGACGGACTAGCAAAATACTTTGCCCATGTAAATTAAAATTAGCTAGAGCAATAAAATATATCCTCGGTAGAAAATCTGAAGTGCCCAAATTTGAAGTGGATTAGAGTGAGACTCTTTTCAGTAGGTAGGAAGTAACTTGCTTCAAGCTGTCTAGTGTGCATATTGGTGTTCTCCAGGATATGCTGCTGGAACAAAGACAAAGCCACTCTATAAGTAGTTTTCCATCATTTTTTGACTCACAATTTTTCTTCAAAGAAATAGCCTTGTGTTCTTTCGTTCTGTTGTATAATACCATTTTGTTATCTGCGACATACTGAAAATGTGACTTTGTGAAACATTTCACAACAAAATGCTGTGTGAAAAATTGTGTTATAGAGGATTGGTAGAGGAGAACTCGCCCACACCCCCAAAATCAGCTGGGAATGATTTCAAACCCTTGAGGGCTAGACATATTAAGAAAGAAGAGGAATCTATATGAACAAAGTGGTGGTCCATCTCACTGGTTAGATTTTCGTTGAGATGAAATGCCCATAAGCAGAGCATGTGTTAAGAGACAGAAGAGATGAGACAATATCCTTAGTCTGTAGAGGAGGACCCAAGAGAAGAAACCAGAGTCAGATTTTCCCTTAGGTTGATGCCCTTTTACCCTGCCCTGTAGGTGTAAGGAATCACTTCGGCTACAACATGGTATGCATCAGTTGTAAGCTGTCTTTACATTGACTGACAAGGGGTCTCACTTTGGGCAGGAATTCATGTAATGAACAGACAAAGTATAGGAGTGTAGCAAACCTCACCCTGGAGTAACAGTCAGCATGAGAGTTTTTTGAGCTTTCCCTTTTGAATGATTGAGCATTACAAAGAATGACACAGGAGCTGAGAAAATCTCTGATACCAAAACTAAGCACTGCTTAAAGGCAGCATCTTCTGAGCAGTAAAAAGATACTGGGTGGTGCCAGTAAAAAGATACTGGGTGGTGCCAAGGTGCAAATCCGTACCGACACAGGAACTGCAAGAGAGACTTGCATGAGCCAGGGCACGGTTGGTCCATGCACAGGCCACTCAGGCATACCTGAACCTCTTAGGTAAAGATTTTTGCATCCTTATAGAAATGCACCAAGACAATGTCACTGTAACTTCGAGAAGGTGCTTCAGATGCTTGAATGCATCAGTGTTGTAGAGATTAACTCTATCACAGCTGAAACCAGGACACTCAGGCAGGGAAAAATCTCAGCAATGGTAAGATTTAATTTAGAAGTCAAGATGGGAAGTAATGCAAGTGATGAGAAGGATGCATTTTATGTTGTTTCATAGTTGGGAATCACAGCTTAAAAAGCAGGGCAAAGTTTAAGGCTATTAATTTCAGAAATTTTTAGTAGTGTTGTTAGTATTTATTTATCCAGAGATGTAACTGCAGTCTAAAAATTGACCAGCAGCAGGGAATTGAGGATTGCAAAAAACAGAAGGTTCAAACTGGCCAATAACTCAGATAAAAAAATGAAGGGAGAGGAACTGGGACTAACATTGACATTAGTGTGATCACATTAAAAAGACAGAAAGCCCCAAGGTACCACTGGCCCTATCTGAGTACAACAGTGCTGCTCACAGCAATGTCAAATTCAGCTGCATTCAGCCACATGGGATCAAGGATAGGGAGAGTTAAGATCATTTAAACTTTTAAAAGCGGGAAGTGTGCTTCTCAGCTCAGTCCTGATGATAATCCCTGGAGCTGGCAATGTCCATGGGAATGATTCAACAAGGCAGTATGGAAGTGATGCTGTGAGAGATAGGCATAATGTACCTCAGAGTCATTTCTCATCGCCTGAGCTGACTCACTTCCTGCAGATTCAGATTTTAACATTTATTGGCATATCTGCCTAGTCTGTGAGATAATTACAATTGCATTAAATGGCTGAAAGTAATCATGGTTAGAGGCTGCCACTGGCAATGTGACTCCCACCCCAGGTAGAGTAGCCCATGGGCAGAGGGGCACCTCTCCCCTGAATTGTGTGGAACAGGCTGGAGTCTGGCACTCCAAACACCACCTGAGAGAGACGTCTCCTCTTGTTGGATTTTAGTTGTGATGGTGTCAATACGCAGCAAAAGGAAAGGCAACAGCTTGAATCTCAGGTGGCTCTAGTGAGTCTGTAGGGTGTTCTGAATGTGCTTACCTCGTACAGTTTTGAGGAGAGGTAGGATTAGTGTTTGTATCTGGTCCAAGTTTAGGCCCTGACTCTTTCTCCCTTAAGAAAGCTGGCTGATAGTCCTGTAAAATGTTTTGTGGACAAGTTTTACACACAAAGGAAAAGTTGGGGAGTCTGCATCACTTCAGCCTTTAACCTCAACCCAACAAACTTTGATTATAAATGGAGCTGGACTGATTTAATTTCATTAGATTTTATTCCTTTATTAGTTACAGTAAAACTTTCTCTTTGCTTATGTAAAAAAGAAACTCCTCTGTTATTTCATGTTTCCTCATAAATATATAAAACTAGCCAAAAGACTTCTCTATTTTCTTCATTCCTTCATCTGACTCAAATAAATGATATTTTGCTTTGAAAAGTTCTCTAATATTTTGTAACAAGAGCAAATAAGTACTAGGGATAAAAAAAATACAAGCTACAATTATGTTAGATAAAGCAGAGACAGATGACCACAATCAGAAGCATGCACATTTACCCTCCCACCCACCAGACAAGTGGGGTCTTGTGGAAGGAGTGAGGGACAAAAATTAGGCTGGTACAACCACAAAAAAACATTTGGGGAAGTGAAAGAGAGTGTTTCCCACATAAACTTCGTACAGGAAGGTAAGGCAGAAGTATGCATTTATAAACAGCTCCTGTAAAAGGAGCCGAGAAAGTGGAGGTGGCTGTTGAAATCCACCTCTGCTGCCCCCAGGACACAGCATCAGCTGTGGCCTGAAGCTGGGAATTCTCCCATGACCTAGGAGACTATCCTAATTTTGCTTCACAGCAGCTGAGGAGGATCTATGATGTCTTCTCTGCCTGTGATCAGTTGTGTGGTGGATGTTGTCACACAGAGAGGTCAGACAAAGGTGGCACAGAGGATGCCACCCCTGAGTTCCCCTTCCTGGCCATAGCACAGCTGAGGCACACCCTGAAGTGCGCAATCTCGCTTTCTCTAGAAAGCCTGAGCACATGAACATGCACTGTTAAAATAGCTATTTTCTTAATTGTGAAATCTATAGATATGAACAGAGAGGCTAAGAAAAATCAGTGGGGAATAGTGAGTGTCAGATGAGGAGGAGAAGGTGCAAATATAAAGCATACCTGACCCAACCAGGGGGCTGCAGGGAATTATGGCAGATCTTAAAAGAGGGGAGAAAACGTGGAAGGTGCTCTATTGACACCAGCTCAGAGGTCACCTGTGACAACAGCAAAGTTATCCGTACTATAAAGCTTCTTAAATTTCACTGGTGAAAGAAAAGGCAAGGGATGCTGGGGGAATTAAGGATGGAGCCAAGAGTCCTCAACAAGGGCTGTGAGTCATAAGGGAGTTTTGTTTATTTTTCCAAAAGAGATAAAAGCATCGTCCACTTATCTGAATAAATACAACAATGCACCAATTATTCCTGAGGAACTCATAAAACATGAGTTTCACTCTAGAGTGAAAATGGAATCCTAGTTCCAGCATGCATATTTTCTGATGTAAAAGCCTGTTTTTAATGTCTAAAATCCTAACTTACAAAATACCCTTTAAATAAAGACTGAATAACTGGGAAAGAGCTTACTGTTGAATTTTGAAACAAAGCAATTCTACACATCTAGGCCCGTGGACTTTTTCCTCCTAGACTTTAAGAAAAGTTAAAACCTCTAATAAGAGAGGCTGAAGAAAATAAAAATGAACATAAGCGAACCACAGAATGGCTGGTGTTGGAAGGTACCTCTGGAGAGGATCCAGCCCAACCCCCCTGCTAAAATAGATTCACCTGGAACAGGTTGCACACCATCTTTTTAATATCTCCAGAGAAGGAGACCCCACAACCTCTAGATAGCTTGTTCCAGTACTCTGTCACCCCCAGAGGAACAAAGGTTTTCCTCATACTGAGATAGAACTTCCTACACTTTAGTTTGGGCCTGTTGCCCCTTGTCCTGGCCCTGAGCATCACTGAAGAGTCTGGCCATTAAGAGAAATATTTGTATGCATTGATAAGATCCCCTCTCAATCCTTTCTCCAGGCTAAACAGGACCAGCTCCCTCAGCCTGTCTTCATGAGAGAGATGTTCCAGCCCCCTAACGATCTTTGTAACTCTCTGTTAGACCCTCTCCAGTAGTTCCTTGTCTTTCTTGTGCTGGGGAGCCCAGAGCTTGACACAGTACTCCAGGTGCAGCCTGAATGCCACACCAATGTGATGGGACTTGAGCCCTCATCCATCACAGACAACCTGCTCTGAGCCCTGCCCCATGCCTTCCAGGTCCATCTGTTTACCTGCACCCCAAGGGAGTGGGATATGTTCTTGCTCTGCCGTGTTACTCAAATGGAACTGATAGCCTTAGAGCTGTTTACTTCAGATACTCCATTCTTAAGTTATAAGAGGTGTTTTTTGTGGTGAGTGTTCCCTACTTTGCTGCCACATTTACCCTTCGCATTGCCTAGGAATTCAGGAAATACTTGAAGGTCTTTCTGATTGCAGGTGGCAATCCTGGTCCTGGTCCCTGCCACAGGACACACACCAGTACTTGCACCTTAGTTAAGGTATGGCATTCCCAGCCTGAAAAAACTTTAGAAATACTGGAGAAATTCATGCAAACCTTCCAGCAAATTATGCCAGATTTCAGAGCATGTGTGGGATGTCTGAATACACCCAGAAGAGAACTACCTCTGACATTTTGCCCTGTGCTACACAATCCCCCATCAAGACTATTCTAATATGAAGAAGCAGCAAACCTGTACTTCTGTAAAAGCATGAGCAGAGTATATGGTCCCTTGCTGTTCAAAATACATCAAGTTGCTGTTCACTGCCACTACCTCCATGCTAGCACAGCACTTGCCTCTCGGCTTCTGTCAGCAAGATCAGGTCATCCAGTGCAAGCAGAACTCATGGGGAGGTGAAACACAAGCAGTGTTGCACCGGGCACCTCCCAGACCTCCCATCTCTATTTGCGGGGTGCACTTCACCACCAGCAGCCAGGAAAGCCAAACAACAGGTGCTGCAGTGTGAGTTATATATTCCAGGACAAAAATAACCTCCCAAAGCAGAGGTGGCCCAGGTGGCCATCCTAATCAATTAGAATCTTCTAATCTTCTGTAGAAACTGAGCTTCTGCCGTTTGCCTTTCGCTGGTTCAGTGGCCTGTGCTCTTCCTGTGATGCAGCCTCAGTATGTTTATAAGAATAGGTATTACTGTGGTATTGTTATAAAAATAAGAAGATATTTTTCAAGATCACCTTCTATACCAGAACCAGCAAGGCAAGGCAGTGACTGGCAAGACATGTGTAGCAGGTGTCACAAGTACTGTAATGTGTGTGGTCTTTCCCAAATTGAAGCCATATGATGTTTTGTGAGAGGCTTTCAGGGTTGCAGAGCCTTGTGGATGCCCTTTCTGTGATGTCACATGTTGCCAACACTTGTAGCACAGCTTGCAACCATGAAAGTGAAGGGATGGTGTAGCTGCCCCAAACCCACCAGTGATTCTTTGTTCCCCCACTCATATTTTGCTGTTAGGCTGACTAATAACTGCACAGAAGTGACAGCATAATAATGACCATGGCAACAAGTCCCACAGATCATTGAAAATGAAGTTCCATTTTTACTTCAGAGAGCTTGAAGTCAGCTTCCAGATGGGGCTCAATGTGGGCAGCAACCTGAAGATGATTCAAGCACAGTCAATAAAATGGGTCCATTAAAGGAAAGCAAGTCCCAATGGAGAAGGAGACAAGAATAGAAAATACTAGCCTATTCCTCATCATTCCTAAATTAATTCAGTTGTCATTGCAGACTAAGTTTTGCCTTAATTTCTTTCTCTGTTATTCTGACCCTGGCCAAGGATCCAGGTTGTCCAAAGTTTCCCTTATCCCTGAAAAGAGCAGTGACACCCATCACAGAGCCTTGCTCTGCTCACAGGGAGCTTCAGACACTAATGTTCACCCACAGAAGGTTAAGGCACAGAATCCAATTTACCCTTCATGCAGGTGCAACAAGGCTGGGTAACGCAATCAGCTGATCATGGACTGAGCTGGTAACTGGGCTGTCAGGCCTCTTCCCACACTGCTGCATCAGCCTGTCACATCCTGGAGAGTCCTCACTAACTGTAGAAACTGACCCTTAATAAAAGTGTAAATTTATTTTCCCTTTTGTAATTTATCCTGATCACAGATTTGCCTGCTGGGGTTGTGCCTGACCTAGCCAAACACAAGCTGTCTATAGCCAGATCCCCCCACCCACAACAGTTTGGTGTGGCAATCTCTGGGAGAGGTTAAAACCAATTTAATTATTTCTCCATTGCTGTGGCTGACAACTGTAGCCATTTTTTATTTCCTAGCAGTGACAGAATTTGTGTTTGTTTTTTTTTTCCTCTTTTCCATAAAAAAACCTTTGGTCTCTTTATATAAAGATTTCACCAAATGCAATAAAACCCACATATACCACTAACCCTGGGATGCTCTTCTCCCCATCTCAACGTTTGGTTGAAATGTAAATTGGGTATCTGATAGACAAGACAGTAGGATTAGACTCTTTTTTCCTGTGTTTTGGTTTATCGGGATACATAGGTTGTATAGTTGGCTATAACAAATGACAATTTAGCAGCCTGAACGATGCCTCTCTGTACAGCCTGAGGAAGGTGGCATTGCTCAGTTTGTACTCCCCTCCCCAAAAAAATGAGTGAAAATCTGAAGATAGGGCACCAGGCCAGCTCTCTGGAGTTCTGTCTTAAGCCTTTGCTGCTCCAGCCAATGTTTTAGCATGATTGTATCAGGAAAACCAGATAGAGAAAACTCTTTTGTTCTTCCTGCCAGCTCTCAGTTAACCTCCAAGCCCTTTGGATTAGCAATATAGTGAGGATGTGTGCCTTGTGCATTTTTTGCTGACTTCCAAGTTGCTCTGTAATGCTTCTTTCTGGGAAAGTGAGCAGCAAGGACTGACTTTAGGGGAATCGTGGTTTGATGGATGTGGGAGGTTTACGTGTTTGCAAAGAAATGTCCTAATTTTTTTCTGATTACTTTTTGTATACATGCCCAGAGATGTGGCTATGGGCCTACTTAGAGCTAATGAAAAAATACATTTGAGGCTTTGGGTGTTTTTAAGGCAAATTTAACCTACTCAAATATCCACTACAGAGTTGTAGCACCACGAGGTTTGCTAGACACACTTTTTATAGCAAAAGCAGCATGGAAGAGCTGGAGTTTTGCCCTCTTCATTACCAGCTCCAAGTCCTGTCCCTGACATTCATGTTAGATTCAGAGGAGAGTGTCAGCATTAGCAAACCAGCTGCCAGGAGCCCATCAGTGGCTCTGCCTGGCATTCCTCTGGGCAATGCTCACTCGCCGCCGGACATCAGCCCTGCTCTCCCCTCTCCCCCTGCCCTGAAGGACACTGTCCTGAGGTGTGACACCCTGCCCTCTTCTGTCTTCATCAGAGAGCCCAGGGAGCGATTAAAATGCTGTTATAAATCATAGTTATTAGCCAAGTGACTCATCTTACAGCACTGAGAAGGAATCTCCAATCTCATGAGTGCTGGGTGTTTGTTACAGAGAGCACTGGGGTGTTGATGAGCCATTATGGTATCCTTATCTTGCATTTCCAACAGCAAAATCCAACCTGTGTTTTACTCATGCTGTTTATATATATCTAATCAAAGTGCATCAGGAAACGTGGAAGACAGCACCAGGGCTGCCTGAGAAACATAATATTTGTCAGAGAGCATTAACTCAGCCTCCCTCTTTCAGGGAATGATAGATGAAGTGTGCCTGAAACTCTGTTTAGATTATGTGAAGTAATGCACTGGTGGTTACATTCATCCTAAGCAAATCATTTTCACTCACTTGAGCTGCCTCACAGAATTTTCCAATAACACTTTAAGCAGCCTTAAACAAAATGAAGTCCTCACGGGTCACTCACATGGGAGCTCCTCCTGGAGCCCACTTGCACAGAGACAGGTTCAGAGGGCTCTATACCTAAAATAGAAGTGGGTCCCAGGCTAGAGCCTTCATTAGCATTGGAGCCAAAGTTTCAGAGCTGCCAGGTCTGGTGTCCATGTCCACTGCCCAGTATTAATCTGGTTCAAACAACAGCAAGACTGACATAAAGAAACCACAGCAGCTCTTTATGAAAGGATAGGGTGACCTTCATGAAGGCTCTGAAAACTTTCTGAATCCCCGTGGTCACCCATGTCAGGGCAGTCACCCTCTCTCTGCTGGGAGCTGTTCCTCCCCTGAGTGGCAACATCCTCAGGTAATGTTCAGTGTGGGGGCATTTCCTGGGCCCCTCTATTCAGTGACCATGCCTTCATGTGGCCCTGCCAGTCCTCCAGCTCCATGAGCTCTTGAGCAAGAGGAACAAGCCAACGTGATGAGCCTTTTCTTCCCCAGGCATGCTCAGCTCAGTAATAGCACAGGCAGCCCATGCCAGGTCACACACCAGCAAAACGGGCTCTGTAAGGACTAGAGCCAGGCTCGAGACCCATTCCTGCTGCTCCACTAGAGCAAGTGAAAGGGTTGCTCTAAAACTCAGAGCATCCCTTACTGAAGCCCAGGGAATCTTACTAGAGATAATTATGGCTTGCTCAATTTAATAATTACCCAGGGATATATTTCATTTGCACTCAGTGCCAGTTCTAAGATGAAGTGAATATACTTGCTTAAGTTTAATATTTTTTAGGGAGGAGTGCTATAATTTTCAGGGAAGGAATGCAATTAGATGAAGCCTAACAATGCTTCTTCTAGCCTACATATTTTTAAAGTGTTTTGCCTTCATCTTTTTTTAAAAGCAGCCTTTGTCGATATCAGCTCCTGCTTTCATATGTGCTGTGGCTCCTGCAATTAAGAGTTCTGGGGATTAACTAAAAAGTCCCATTTAAGACTTTTCAGAAAATACTTTGAACGAGAGGGGGAAACCACTTAAGTCAGCTGCTTCTGTGCATGTCTTTTTGTGCTATGAAATATGACTTCAAAGAAAACCCTTCTGTTTCCATTTCAAGGTCTTTTTGTAAGGCAAGAAAGATAGGCAACCAGCACTGGAATGCTGCCGCTGGGAGATTTATTGAAAGTCTGGAAGGGCTCAGTAGACTGCGAAGGTAATTTTTGCATCCTACTGCACTCAGGACTGATTTAATTTTGTGTCAGTTCTGGAACTGCAACCAGAATATGAGCTGTGAGTTTATAAATTGTTCCTCCGAGTGCCTGACCTTGCAGCGGAGGAGAATCTAGAAGGAGTTAGAAGATAAAGAGATCTTGCACAGCCAATCAAACACATTTCACTGGGTTAGTGGACCTCTTGCTTGTTCCTCATTTCGCCCTCAAGCACTCTGGCTTTGACAGAATGCCAATCTCCTTGACAGCATCCATGCTGCAAGGGTTCCACTGTCCATTGGGGTACATCTGACATATAGATCAGATTTTTTTGAACAGAGGGCACTTCTACTGCAGCAAACTATGCATATAACAATCATTAATAGGAGTATTTTTTTATCTTGTTACCATAATATGTATAAATCTTGAGCTGAAGTGGAATTTCAAAGAAAATATTTAAGGGCAGCAAATTTCATTCAAATAGGAGAAGAAAGATATTAATTGGCTGATTAGATTCGGGAATATTGTCTAAAGAAGAATGCCAGAAGTTCCATCATATGAGTACTTTAAAAATATATTAGACAAAGATTTTGGGAATGCATTTCAAAAAGCAGTGTTCTTTTGGCCAAAATTAAAGAGAAAATTACCTAATAGCACTGTAGAATTTTTCGCTGTTCAGTTCCAGCTCAAAAATCTATGATTCATGTTCTGAAAAGTGTAAAATCTATGAAGTCCCATTGGAAGCTAAGTTTCATTTCCAAAGAAAATTTTATTAGAATAAATTGTGCTTTCTTGACATTAAATCATTGCTGTTCATAAGATATGAAGCACAGGGTTATTGCCTTTGAAAATAACCTAAATTACCAGGGATTAATATAAATTCTACACTGTAGTTGCCACAAGTCTTGATTTCTCTATAACTGATCTTCTCTGAAACAAGCAGAGCAGGGTTTAAATAGCACCACACATATCAAAATAACATAGTACTATTGTAGAGGGTGTTACCACCATAACATGGCAGATCCTCCATGTGGTGGATGTTCAACACAGGACAGGGACCATCAGCTGGCAGCCCCTGAGTTGTCGTGGGCAAACTGGCCACATGCTGCTGAATCCTGTCATGGTTTCCATCTTTTTGCCAAAAGAAAGCTAAATTGTACTTTAAGTGTTGCCTGAATATCAACTTACCATGTAAGCACTCACTGCTGCACCAGGAGTTCTGTGCAATCAGTAATGGAAAGCCAAGTGGTCCATAAACTATGTCAGTGAGATAGAAAAACCAAAATCCCCCTGCTACATATCAAATCAACAAAGCCTTTCTGTATTATATACAGTTCATTTGTAAATGTCAAGTGCGATTAGCAGTGGTGGAGCTGTTAGGGAAGTACATTTTCTGCCTTTATATTTGCTACCTTGTCTATTTCAGGGGTCACTTTGCAGTTTTATCTTTTGAAGGAGTTATCTCAAGGCCAGGTGGGAGGCAGGCCATGTATTACCTTCTGATTCCCTCATATCTTGTTCATTCACCACGGTGAACCAGAGGCACAGAACGACTGGCACAAAGTTTTCCAGGGAGAAGTGTCTCCAGCATTGAAATATGTCACTGAAATGGGAAATTCCCTCAAGAAGTGACAGAAAATGCAGTACACTCCATATATTTTACATCTTTATGGGATCACCAGACACTGTACATCTGTGACTATAGAAACATCTTAGTCTGCCATCCTCTCCTTCCTCTTTCCATTCTCCATTATTTTGATTTTTACAATCTCTTATAGTTTCATCACTTATTGGATTTTTGGGTGCAGGGAGGGATGGGTTATTCTTTGTAATGATCTATTGCAGCACTAGCGCAAGAGTCTGTCCAGAGCACTGCGAAAGATTCTCAGTGTGCAAGTCCCATGTGAGATAGCCTATCTGATATCATCTTGGAATCCTTTGAATTCATTTACTTTATTCCCACTGGCACTGGGGAGTCCAGGTCATGATGCTGTAGAAAATGTGTGACACAGTTGACTTCAGCTGTAACTAGCAGTGGAAATATCAAATGGAAATCACACATTTTTTTGCCTCAGATGCAGCTGAGTGCCATGCTTCTCACAGTCATGATGGGATCATACCCTCTGCACTTGATTGTGGTGACATTTTCTAGTTCATATTCAAAAGACTGTGGAAGACACTAGAACTCAAAACACCACTATTTTTTCCCCTTTAAATTGGAAGCTGATCTTTCAAGTGCTCAGTAAGACTAATTGAAACCCTAACTGAAAAACACACAAAAAACCAAATACTGCCAACAAGAATCCATAAATAAAGTTTTTGTTATGTGCATGCCTGTGTTTGCTAAACATACCTATTCTAGCTGAGAACGGCAAAGACAGAGGCCAGTGAAAACTCTGTAGGGACTAAGTTAAAGGAGACGACACAAAGCCTAAAGCTTTACTGTTATAGTTGAGTTACTGATACCATTTTGCTTGGCTGGAGACAAGCTCTCTTCCTGATCAAGCTAAACAGAATTAGTCACATCTCCACAGAGGACTAAGATCCTGTCCCATCTAGGATCCAGACTTCCATTTCCATGACAAGTACTTAATTCCAGGTGCTGGCTTTGCAGGTGTCTTTTCATTTGAGAGGGTTACATGCTCATGTTATAAACCAAGAAAATATAATTACAAAAGAAATATCAGAGAAAAAACCATGGCATCACCTGATGCACATTTAGCATTTCCCCCCATACTCCATCCCCTTTTGCATCATCTGTAAGAGACCAAGAGATGCAAAGCACCTCTGAAAGTCCATGTCTGTCCAGGCATGTCCATTAGGACCCTTCAGAAGAGAGTTGTAAGTCACCTTCAGAGGACACTAGAGGGCCAAACTGTAAGCACACATGATTCTGGTGAGATGGAGCTACTTCTCTAGGACTTAAAGTGTTGATTGTCCTGCTGAGAAACACCCCCAAAAGAACACTGCCCTATTCCTTTGAGAGAAAGGTGAGGGGCATAGAGGAAAAACAGTACTGTCAAGCTCCATCTCCCACTTAACGAGGTTTATCAAGATATGAGAAAACCAACAACAGGATTTTGAAACTGTAGCATTGCAACAGCTGCTTTAAGGATATTTTTGTGGATGCTCAGTGGTTGGATACTTCCTTTTGGTGAGCTTATTAATGACATGTCATAAATGAAAGTGTCAGGCATGAATTTAGCTTGGAAAAATGTTGTCTTTGCTAGGTGTATAGAGCTCTGAACCACTGCAGAAAATTGTCTACAGTTGGCAGCCAAATGAAATCTCCAGGTTGTGTCTGCATTGGCTGTCTGTGCATGACACTGATGTCTCCTTTCTGCCTGCCCATACTCAGGCTTATTCCACAAAAAGTGAAATATTTTTCCACTGTCTACCTACAGTGTCTGCTACTGGCGCATTGTCAAAGTAGTAGCTGCTGCATACTCAGCTCTGCAAATATGTGTCTCTTTTGAAAAAGGCTGTTGCAATTGCAAAATTAGCTGGACTGTTGACATGAAAACTGAATTAACACTTCCTGTTAACACTTAGACCTGTCACGCTCAAGAGGACATTCAGAGCTAACATGTTTTTGTGTGCAGCAAAATTAAAAATCATGATGTTTAAACTGAGATATAGCTTGATGTTAAGTAAGTGTCACCTCCCATCAAGGTTTTTTGCCTGATTAGAAGCTCAACAAACAGAAAACTTTCATAGAAGTGGCTCTGATGGGTATCATTAGACATTGGGCACTGATTTTACTCACCTTGCATATGTGCACTTTATTTTCAGATGTGTTTTCAGGAGAAATATGCGTCTTGGGATATTGTGTATTTGTAATAGGTAGCAGCATTGAGAAATGCTCTATGCACTGACAGCTCACTAAGGCTTATGCAAAGATAAACATATTGAAATAAAACTACTTCTGTGGCCACAGATTGAAAGATCTTTTCCATTTTTATTCTTTACTTTTCACAGTATGATTCATGTGTTGTGTCTCTTGAGTGAGCAATTTGCAATGTGGAGTTATGCATGCAAAGAAGAAGAAACCTGTCTTACAGCATTTTATAAAACAACCAACGAACTTGTCATTTTGTTGTTACAGGTATCCCAATTCACCAGCTACTTAATGTTTCTCTTTTCTCCCCCCAGTCTAATTTCTCAGGTGTAACCTAGGATGTTTGACAAAAAGTATGCTCTGGCAAAAAAAGGGGAAAAAAAGACCCATGTTATTAAGTCCTTGAAAAATCTTTCTTTTGACTCTGTGGTATTACTATTTCAGTTTTCTCATGTATTTTTTTTTTTTTTCCAAAATGAGCAAAAATGTTACATGATATTCTGGTTGGTTTTCCCTCTTGGCAGTCACAAGGAACTTTCACAAGTGGTTCTGATAAGTAGTAAGCATTTTTGCTAAAATGAATCATGTCAACTATCTAAAACACAAAAAAGCAAACTTAAATTAATATTTTTGGGCAAAGGAGGGGAAAAATTTTGAAAATCCTGCTTGTATTTTCCTGGGATCTGATCTTTTATGATTTGTCAGTGAGCAAGCTGAAAATCTTTTAGTTGTTCCTAGCTGAATCCTATTTTGCTTTACCACTCTTCCTGGCTGTTTATTCAAAACTATAAGTGATCCTTGGATATTTTGCTAAACTGTTATTCAGTCACAGGATGAAAAGTCTGAGGAATGCCATGGGATTATTATAACAGTATAATTAGCTGCAGACAGCTCTCTTCTCAACAGCTTTGAAAAGCTCTTTTATCCATCTCACTTACCCAAGTAATTAATTAAACACAGCTGCAGACTAGAACAACTGTTGCAAACAAAAAAGAAGTGTTTTCCATTTGCTTTTCCTGCTCACTTCGAGGCAGTAGTAGAAGAGGAAGTCATGTAGGAACAGTTACAACAATTAGGTACCGTCTGCTTTGCTCCATCGCCTAAAATCCTGTTAAGGAGCAGAGAGGGGAAAAAGCATCTGTGGAGCACAGCTGTTGCTGTGGCCAATTCATGCCTGAAGCAGGGGCAAATCTTTTAAAATCATGTGACTATGTCCTGGAAATGACCCAAGGAGGAAAAGCCCTGAGGATCCTTGCCAAAACTCCCATGACATGTCTTTTTTACACAGTGTTAGAAATAAAGTACATAAGTGAGAAAAATGGAATAACTGAAGCAGTCTGAGTTTGGAAGGGAACTGGCAGAAAGCTGGAGCAGGTGATTTGAATACTTTCAAATGTTCCTGGAAGCCAGTGGTGCTAAAAAAAGTAATACTGAAAATGGTGCTGTCTTCTCAACTGCTATGTGTAGCAAGCGCGAAGGTGCAGGGGTCTTACAAGGAATGCTTTTGGCATAACTAAAATAATCCATGGAAGAAAGTGACTTTGGAAAGGTGTATTTTCTGTCCAAGGAGCCACCCATCAGGCCAAACAACTGAACATCGTATGTCGGAGTTATGCAATAGAGGTATCATGAAATGTGAACAGTTAGGCTGAGCTAACAGGCAAGCTGAGCAATACTGGGCAGCCCTATTTTTCTTTCCTTTTAATGGCATCTACCAGCCAAACATAGCAAAGACTGCAAAGAGAACTTAACTGTACCACCGACTGTAGCCAGTGTTACCTGGTTCCTGGAACATGAAGAAGCTATGGATGTAAAGACTTGAAGAGTGGATGACATTGCGTCTTTGTGGTTTTTTCATGCATCAGGTGCTTTCCTAATAGAAAATGTAGAGAAGCATAAGAAGCAAGGGTTAGTTTTTCCAATGGCATCTGGGGATGCCCATGTGCTGTCACAGCCTTTGCTGTTTCACCATTACAAATGGCCTCCCACAGCAGTATTTTATGACCTGTTTGATTGCTTTTCCACAAAATGCCAACATTGTCAAGGACTAAGGAAGCCCTATATCCAGGCTTTAGCTTTTTATTTTTATTTGCAGTGTATTCAGTGGCAGTGATTCTAGTTTAAAATGAAAAAGGGATTTGTCCTAGAAGAGGAAACCATTTATCCTGACAAGGCACAGGTTTTGCAATGTGTGGAATTTCATCATCCGTGTACCATCCAGCTTTCATCACACTCTCCATGATGATGGAGGTCCTGCCTGCTTGCCCTGAATGAGTCAGGGACAATAATGAGGTTTCCAGAGGCATGGCTAGAGCCTACAGCTATTTCCAGACACTTCTGAAGATATTTTAAGGACATTCTATACACGTCTATACTTGTCATGAGTTCCTGTGCAGACTTGAGGATGAGAGATGCAATTTAAAAAATCAGTATTTAAAAGTAGATGTGTAGACTTTAAATAAGTACTTGAGAGGCTTTTGCAAATTTTTATTTGTGAATCAAAAAATGGGTTGGGTTGGAAGGGACCTTAATGATCATCAGTTCCAACCTTCCTGCCATGGGCATGGGCACCTTTCATTAAACCACGTTGCTCAAAGCCCCACACAGCCTGGCCTTGGCCACTTCCAGGAATGGAAGAACTACAACTTCTCTGTTTCCTGTGTGAGGTGGTATGCATTGGAGACTTGCCTCTTTTCTCCTAACTGGCAAACAGGACTTTGAGGAACCACAGTGTTTTTCACTGGTGATCTAAAGATACTGTGTCACTGAGATATTTGAGAGGTAATGATGGAAACAAAGCGTAGGACTGGCTGTCCTACACTTGTATTGCATATTACTGGTGGTACTGGGTAGCATCATCTTACAGGAGAGGCTCACAAAACACAAAATTAACTAATAAAGAGGTCAAAATGCAAAACCAGGCTAACACCTGTTGGGGTCCCTTCCCCCCTGCCATGTGGTCCTGGGAGAGGGGCCCTTGGGGGGGAGACACGGGGTTTCCCTGGCCCTGGTCAGCCTCGTTCCCCATTGGTTGTTTTGTGTTCCCCTGCGCGGGCAAGGACCCTCGGGTCCCGTGATTGAGCAGTTCCTCGGCAGAGCCCCGGCCATGCGGCTGGAGAAATAAACATCTCTGAAACATCTAGCAAGAATCCGTCCATAGATATTTCTTTTCCACGGGCCTTGTTGTCTGATACACGTGTTGCAGTATCCGCACTGTAACAAATGGTGGGTAATGCGGGCAGAACGATCTCCGATCCCTAAGGACAGCAACTGATTTGTGAGCAAACTCTGGATTTCTCTTCTTGTTTTTGTTTTGCTATTCCATATCTAAACTATGGAGGAACCGTGGAAAGACTCTTGGCTCTCAGAGCCGCATATGGACATTTATCTTAAACTTGAAAAGATTCTTGAACAATGATTTGTAAATTTTAGCCTAATTCAACCTCAAAAGGAACTGAAACACTGGCTAGCATGGTTGTTTAAGAACTTTTTCTACATTTCTTGGGATTTGATTCTTACCAAAGACTTTTGGAAGACCATTTGGGCACAGTTAATTTCTGAGTCAAAATATATGCCAATGGAAGAATATTTTCGTGAATATTATTTAATTATCAAGACTGTTGGTCAATGTCAGCTGTGTCTTGGTGGAGGGAAGCCTGCCTCAGAGTCCATGTGACCCAGGCCACGTGGACCGAGCGCTCTGCGAGCAGCAGCAAGGCAGTTCCCGTGCGCGGGTGGAGCGACACGAGCTGCAGTGTTGGCAGCGGAGCGAGGCGCGGCGGGAGCCCGCCCGGCCCTGGGCAGCGCCTGGTGGAGGGAGCCCTGTGGGAGGAGCGGTGCGTGGGTGGCGGCTGGTGGCACAGCGGAGCCGTGCCTAGCCAAAATGCACACTGGAGCAGGGCCCGGGGGGGTCGTCACTCTGGGGCCCAGCCAAGACGTGGGTGTGGCCCCAGGCAGCAGCAGCGCAGCTGAGAGCAGAGGCAGCGGCGCGCAGGGAGCTGAGCGGCGCATCCCGGCCCAGCCCGCGCAGCCCCGAATGCGACCCCGGGAAGACCCTGCAGGCACGAGCAGCCCCGATGGCCCCAGCAGCACTGACAACCCTGGCAACTCCAACACGGGAGTGAGCGAAAGCGAAAGAGAAAGCAAAAACACAGAGAGACAGAAAACAGCAGCCACTTGGAAAAGGGAAAAGATCATCGTAGCTAAGGTTTTAGGAATAGTAAAATGGTATAATGTTAAACAAAATTATGGTTTTATAACAAGATGTGACAACCAGGAAGACATATTTGTTCATAGAACTGCTATTAAAAAGAATAACCCTGAAAAATACATCCCAAGCTTAGCAGATGGAGAAGTAGTAGAGTTCAAAATTGTGCAAGGTAGAAAAGGGTTACAAGCAGCAGAGGTCACTGGGCCTGATGGTGTTTCTGTAAAAGGCAGTATATACGCTAAAAATCATAGTCATGTTAGACAATATCTCCATTATAAGCCCCCCCTACACTCTCCCTTTCCTAATCCCACCTTTCCCTTTTACCCTATATCCTATTACCCCCAGTGTATTCCCAATGTTTTTCCACCCATTTCCCTCACAAAACCATGCCTTTGACAACTGTTTCTCCAAAAATCCCTTTCCAATGCCAAGTGGACAATGAAGAGGGGGAGGGAAGAAATTAACTATTGTTGTTTAGAGTTCCAACAGGTACAAATGGAAGAAACCCTCTCCTTCCTCAGTATCCCCACAAAGCATGCCCAGAGAGTCCTGTCTCCCTTCTGTCAGCCTTAAGATGTTCCGTGAATCTGTTTGGACATTTAAAGACTCAGGAGGGTGGCTTGTTTTGTTTTGAAACTGTCCTTGTTATCTCATGTTTATCCAGTTGTTTTCAATGTTACATTTTAAATCTCTTTTCATTAAAAATAAACTGGTGAAATGTTGGGGTCCCTCCCCCCCTGCCGTGTAGCCCTGGGAGAGGGGCCCTGAGGGCACAGACACACAGGGTTTCCCTGCCCCTGGTCAGCCTCGTTCCCCATTGGTTGTTTTGTGTTCCCCTGCACGGGCAAGGACCCTCAGGTCCCGTGATTGCCTCAGTTCCTCGGCAGAGCCCCGGCCATGCGGCTGGAGAAATAAACATCTCTGAAACATCTATCAAGAATCCGTCCATAGATATTTCTTTTCCACGGGCCTCGTTGTCTGATACACGTGTTGCAATATCCCCACTGTAACAAAAACCCAAGTGGCAGCCCTTAGCATGCTTTTTCAGGGGAGGAGGCATTCTTCAAATAATATATTCTCAATAGGTAGCTGGTATTCAAATTACAAGCTCTGGATTTCACACAGGCAGCAGGAGGGAAGAATGTCCATTGCAGGAAACCATCACCCTTCCCAAGGTCCTGCAGTGGTGTAGCTAGCGGGACCCCAAATCTCTGCTCTTTCCAGCCCTGGAGCTCTGACAAAAATGGTGGTACAGCAGTTTCCATACTCCTCAGAGCACACATCCTGCTTTTTTTTCAGACCTTTCTTTAGGTAGTGTTGATGGTTTATGTTATTCCTCCTTGCCCTTAGTTAAAAAGCAGCCTATATCTGATCTTCAGTGATTTCCACTGTTACAATGTCATTTATAGGCTCTCTATACATTTAATGTGCACAGAGACTTCCTTACAGGATGTGGTAATAGAGACTCAGCTATCTTCTTACAGTGTTTCTCTTCAGGCTAGTTAATAAAGTCATGCCCTGGTGGCTTAGGATAGAAACTCCGCTTCTCTTTGTCCACTTCTCTTTGTCCACCATCCCTCATGTTCCTCCTTCATTGGTGTTTAACTGCACCATGTTTTAAATGAAGGGCACTATTCCATTTCTTTCCTCAAAGTCTGTGAGTTTGGTTAGTAGCCAGTATTTATTTTCCAGAGCCTAACACATGCTGCTTGGTTGGCAGCACCTCTGACAGGGACTCTTACTGCACCTTTGCGATGCACCAGCAGGTTGCTGACAGCATCCCTCATTATAATTCTCACCACATGGCAGGGAAAGTTTAATTCCCACTGCAGGCTGGGCTACCTTGGTCTCCTGCCCCCATGTTTTGTCCTGGGTCAGGCTGAGTACCATGACAGGCAATTGTCAGTAGTCACAATGCACAGCCATGGTACAAATCCTCAGGAAAACTGCTTTGTCACCTCTTCCTGCTTCAGTCTCTGCTGCCAGGCAGAGAGCAAATGGAAGGTAAATAATCTGTGTGTCACACATTTACAGGTAAAGTGGTGATAAATGTGTCACTGCCAGTGCTCTTCCAGTTCCTTCCATAGAAATCAGGTAATCTGATCTGAGACTCTCTAAAGAGAGGAACCCCAAGGACTGAAATCCAAGTATTTACTTGGCAAATGGATATGCCAGCATCAGTGCAAAGTCTTGTTGGTGAAGATGTTACTCTGTTTTCCTGAGTAGACCTTTGGAGATCTTTGATTCTGCAGCAGTGACAGTGGGCACGAGCTGGCCTTGAGCTGCCTGCTGAGGCTGGCAGGTAGAACAGAGGTTACAGCAGGTTTTCTAAGCTGAAGGGTGTCTCAGATCATGCACCTGGCCCACACAGGCTGAAAAATGTGAGTTGCAAACAGCTCTCTATATACTTTGATCCTAAAGTCAAAGAAGGGAAAGGGCTTAAACCTGGAATGAACATTGCAGGATGATTGTTTTCATTATAAGTACATTGAGAAAACAGTAGTGAATTCTAAAACATTATCCATGAATCAGCTGCAGGAGATTCAGCTCAAGTGTACCTCTAAACAACTTTATCTGGCTTCACTCAAATATTTTGAAAAATAAATAAAGCCAAATATAAATGTATCTCAGTTTCTAGCTCTGTACTTACTCTGTGCCACTTTTTACTTGCAATGAAGGGGAAGAGATAAAATCTTGGGGCGGATCCTCACTGTCTTAGTCACCACATGAATCCATTTTTTATGATATACCTGCTAAATTGCAAATATTTCTTAGATTTTGACATTTGCTCTCTACCAGACTATGAAGAAGCATATTAAAAATGCGAAGCACATGCTGTTTTTAGAAAGTTTTGATACAAATTTGATACAAATCAGCCTGGGTTGCATTCTTTTAAACATTCCCTTAACAGGTTTTTCCTGTATTAATATACTTACGATTTTATTTGCTCTTCAAGAGCACCTTGAGATCTCAAGAGTCTGCATTAACTATGATATAAACATTGCTTGGCAGATAGACTATGGCACAAAACTTTTTAAGTTAACAAGATAGAAAAAGGATAGGTAAGAAATGAAAAAAGATGTACTATCCCAAAATGTAAAAATGTGCAACAGAAACAGAGGGAGGTCAGACACCTGTCCAAAACCACCCAGGAAGTGTGACAGAGCCAGAAATTAAATCCAGGTCTTCCCCATTCAGATCCAGAAACATGTGAGCAGGCTGACTACCACAGCATATACCATAGAATATAAGGTTTTATATGGGACAACCTCTGCCAATGCTGAACATTGCACATGTCCCAGCTGATACTTTCTGGGAGGTGTGCTCACATGAAAGTGAATTTTGCATCCTTTCTCCACATATTCTAAATTAATTAATTAAGCAGGCTGTATTTCAGTTGTGAGCTTGCTGCTGTTCATGAAACAGCTTAGGCTGTCCTCTCATAATTTATGATGTCAACAGGCCCCTTGATTGAAATACAGCCTTGAAATCCACCTCTTTCTTCCAGACTCCAGTATATATTATTCTTGTAGTTTTTAAAGACAGCTGTGTGAATTAATGAACTGATCTGAGAATCGAGGTTGGCCAAGAGAACCATTTAAAAGTCATGTAGATGACCTCATAAAAACTGCAAAGAATGCTTACAGCTTGCTTGTAAAACAAATCTATTCCTTAATAACTCAAAATGCTCACATAATTCAGTACACATTTTAACCTGAGTGCTTCATAAGAGAAGATGAAAATTTCCCATGAAAAAGACATTTAACCGGTACAGGCAACTATAAACTTTAATTGATATTTCACAGTATGTACAAGTTTGCTCTCCAGGGAGTGTAGAATATCATTTTTGCACCTGCACTCTAACTGCAGTCTTATAGTATTTCAGCCATTAAACATTTTTCATTAAAGCACTTCATATAGAATTAATATAATCTGATTTTAACAAAAGCATTCTATATATAGGTTTTTCACACCATATTAATGCAGAACTGTTAGAACTGGAGAAGCAGTATTGTGCAGTCAAACCCCAGGTTTCTATACACGGCCATTAGTTAGGGTGGTCTGTACTCGGAGCACCATACTTGTAAAACATATTTATGATAATGTGTATCTGAGAAGAAAGGTATTTCTAGTAAATTAGGGGTTTCTCCACTTTTTTTTTTTTTTTTTTTTTTTGCTAGATTTCCCCAAAGAAATTGCAGAATCTAGTGAAAAAGCAGTTTATAGTATAGCACAATGGTATCACATTCTTTACAACTTCCATCCTTGGCAGACATAAAACCTAACAGTAGAAAGGGTGTTTGCATATTGGGCAGCAGAGGGAATATTTTTGGATGGCTATAACTTAGCAAATCTGCAGAAATATTTGTCTTATGGCTTGCATTTTATAGCTGTTATCTAGCTGGCAATCAGAGGTGAACAGCTGTGCAGTTTTAAGATGTATGATTTTAAAACAATGAATTGGAGGCCTTGCTAAATGGTTCAAATTAGATGTGGGTAGTAGCTAACATCACAGGACTTTTCACCTTGTGTTCAAGACAGAGACTGAAGTTGAAGTTGTTCTACAAACTCAGTGAAGGCAGCACCTCCTTAGTCATTTTTAAGAGACTCTGGAGAATATCTGCAGGTTTGCACAAGAATACTTTCTGGGATTTTGTGAATCTTTTACATGCTGCTTCCCTCAGATAGTTCTCACCCCAAAAACTCTTTCCCCTGCAGAAGAGCTAAACTTCAGAGGCATAATTCACCATAGAGTTGACAAGGTTTTTAATGTTTGAGCCAATGTCTTAGCTGAAAAATTGAGAAAATAAGGTACAGGGATATACATCTTGGTTTCACAAATGCCAGTAAATTCCAGAGTTTCCATAGCTCACAAAGTATGATTTGCCCAGGGCTGCAGGGAATCGTGGTTTGCCTACGCCTGTGATGAAAATATGAGACACGGTTTGTGTTTAATGGAGGTACAGGGAAATATAGTTGTTTTGTATAAAAATAAGTCTCTCCATACCCCAGAGACTTACAGAGGAGGTGTATGAAAGTGTGACTGATTGACTTGTGATAACCAGCTTCAGACTGCACACAGGATTGCTTTAGTCAAGGCTTTTTTGGCCTTAAGACAAACATAAAATATGGTTTAGGATTCACAACAGTCAGCAAACAGTAGGCAAACACTGCAACAAGAAGTTTTGGGAGGATGGCGTAGCACAATTTCCCACATGAACATTTCTGCCATCACTTTCTTCAAAGAACACCACTCTGCTTGTGATGGGCAACTGGTCAGAACTGTGCTTACAGAACTAATTATACACAGATAATTTAGGTGTTCTTCCTTCCCTTGTCCTGAAGAAGAAGGTTTTAACTTTCAAAGCCACAGAGACAATGGGCAAGATTGAATTCTGGTCTGGATTTGGCATCAGATAAACTGCTTAAAATTTACAACTTTCAGGTGATCTCCCAAAATGCTTTGAGACAAAGATCCGTATCACACATAAAAAAGTACAGAAACAGCCCATGGGGTTGCACAACTGAACGTCAGCTGTGATCTTGTCAATATTTTGTCCCTGGCCTTGTCCTATGCATGTGAATACTGAGCAGCCTCCTGCTTTGCTGTGAGTCTCCTCCTTGTGCATGAGACAAGGTTTTATGGTATTTATACTTACTCTCACACGATATTTATCCTTCAGGAACATTTATACAGGGTGAATTTACACATTAAATTTTTAATAATGACTGTCTTTTTTAGTTGAGTTTTTAACCAGTGTGTTAGAAACAGTGATCTTGCTAGGAACATTAATGGTATCTTTAACATGAGAGACAGGTAGAGCTTAGGAGACTACTCAGCAACCACAGGGCAAGGCTATGCTTCAAAGCGATCCCAGTACTGTACACCACCAGTACAATTCCACACTGATCACTTCACTGTCCAGCAGTTGCTGGGTTCCTCTCCTTGTGTTTGGCAGGCTAAAAGAAATGTATCATGCTTGTGAGATTTTTTTCTCTTATCTTGGACAATTATTTCCCTCTGTGGGACAAGGTGAGGTTAAATATCCAAAGCTATTCTGAGGCTCACCCAAACAGTATCTCTGGGTCTGAAAGGTAATGCACATGCAGGTAATGGCTAGTGGGAGAGGAGAACACAATCTTGGGCGAACATGATTTTGTGGAGCCTGCTGAGGGCTCAAGGCAAAGCTACTCATGGGCTGCAGCCTGAGCAAGGTGTGAGGGAGCAGCTCACCTCCCCGAGACCCATTTCTCAGCCTGAGCTGAAGTGGTGACATGATTGATTGCAGTTCAGAAGAGGGGATTGCTAAGTGCCTAAGACTGGTTGTTGGGTGACACTTATCCCATAATATATTTGAAGATAATGTACCTCTCAGAGAAGGGTGAGGGGAAAAGACAGGAACAGGACCAAGATGGGGCAAAAAGCACTTCTGACATTGGTTCAGTGAAAGTGGTTTTTTTTTTGTTGTTTTAATGCAATAAATCTTACACAGTTAATTTTTTTTCTGGTTTAGGGTCTGATGCAGTGATAAAACAGACTGGATGGAACTTGGGAAGCAGCACAGCAGAGGCCCCCACTGCTCTCCGCCATTTGGTGGTGAAAGTCCCACTCTTCAGATGTGTGATCAGACCTACTCACTCTGGAGTTTGTGGGTGGGGGTTTAAGAGGGTTCTAGTACCTGGGAGCCCAGGCAAACAATCCTTTTATAAATACCGCTTGTAAGGAGAGGAAATTACTTTCACTGCTCATAGAATTTTCAAACAACAAAAAATACAAATGTTATCTAGCAGACAAACCATGTGAATTTAAGTAGCAGTACAGCCTGTGGGAGTCTTTGGGAAATATTAAATTTGGCAAATTTTGTTTTGTTTTGTCTTCTCTTTAAACCAAACAACTACAGATAAAATTAGTTCCCTAGAACATCACAGAGAAAATAAAATGCACAAGAAAAATTCTGAAGCTCACCACTATTTATTAGCTCTTTTTCAGACAGTATCTACTTCTGGGAATAGCTTAAATAGTATGTTTTTGTGGACAAACTCAAATGCAGGACAAAACAACACAATAGCAATGTCAGCAAAAAGGGATAGAGGATACTTGGCTGTATTGTGTGATCTCCAGCAAATCCCAATGCGGCCTCTGTTACTACAGTGACCTGTGTCCTTTTTCTAGGCAGATGGTAATAGATAGAAATTATGGATTTCCAGGGCTGGATGGTCTCTCACAGCAGGTAGAGCACAGCGAAGTTCTGACTTCTGTTGGCACGTCTCGGCACTACTGCCATGTAAATGCTCATTATACATCAGTAAAATTTTATAGAGAGGCTACTATAGAAAATCTTAATTCACAGAAGTTGAAGGATGATGACTAAACATCCTTGACTTCAATGGAGTCAGGATTTTGAATCTAAAATTTAATTTTTAATTGCATAAAACATTTAAACTTTGTTTTTAACATGGTTTATATCTTAAATCATGCTCCAAAACAGACATTAGTGTATGCAAGTCTGACTGTCTCTTGCTGCTGGCATTTATGCCATAAACCACTATATTATGCTTTTCATGCTTTTTTCAAGACAGAGACTAGCATAGTATTCTCTTACTGTGCTCACAGACTGTCATGAACTTCAGTTGCTGATATTCTTTGGAGCAGCAATGGTATACGGCTAATGTAAGGTGATCTGTTAATAGTAGAAGGAAAACAAAAAGTTAAGGAGAAAATAAAGTGTTCATAAACTTTTTACTTGTGACACCTTTTTAATTGCATTTCTCTTGCATCTAAAACAACTTTATTATTATGCTTGAAACTGAATTGATTATGTACTTATTCCCATATTTCAAATGTTAATTTTTCTTAATTGTGTGTGAAATGAGTTTATCTATGGAGTAATCAATCAGTTCTGTCCGTTTGTACAGTTCACATCTGTGATGGTAGCCACTTTTATAAATAAGATACAGTAAATTCCATGATCTGTGAAATAATTTTAGCCCAAATGAGCATTTTGTGCCCTTCTTTCATGGAGATTGTTTAAAACAAGGCACACATGTTTCAATAGTAACTGTACCCTTTCTGAGAGAGACAAGTTTTGCATACTCTCTTAAATCAATCATTCTTGCATATTTGAATAGGGCTGGGTACAGCAAGCTGAGCAGCTAATTTAAGTCTAGCTCTTTCTTTTCTCAGGATCAGGAACTTATATTTTCCCCTTTACCTGACTTTTTTTTTTCTTTTTTTTCTTTTTTTTTTGCTTTAGCCACAAGTTCCTGCAACATTCCTTACAGAAATGCAGCTGCTATCTATTGAAATATAAGTCATTGTTCATGGATTGCATTTATAATCCACCCTACTGGTGAGATACATAATTGTATTTGCCGTATGTGAAAGCAATTACAATACCTTTTACTGAAGAAATGGCTCCAAGTGTCTGCTTGGCTAACCAAGCTTAGCCTGAGCTGTGTATTTGGGAGCAAAACTGTACCTTCTTTGATACAGCTGTTGATTCCTACTAATGGGCCAATATTGGGAATTTTAAATGTGTATACAAACAAACAGGCATTTTGCCACACTGGTTTTTTTGCTACATCCATTTTTTTCCATACCAAGTTTTTGGCTTTCAGCTGACATAGTTCTACTCATTCCATGAAAGATATATCAATCTATTTCAGCTACAGATCTGAACTTTAATTCTCTGATTATATTTTCCCTTTAAAAAATGAGATTTTTTTTCTGTTCTTGACTTAAGTCTTATTTCATTCTAAAAAGGTGAGCTTCCTATTGGTAAGTTTTTGGTGTAGGCTGCTTGTCAAGCTCTGATCTCATTTTCTCGTGGCATTTCTTAGCCTGAAGATTTATTCATAGACTTTCCTATAAGTCGCTACAGATTTTTAAAATGTCAGGAGAAAACTTTCAAGAAGATCTCTTCCTCTATTAACAGAAATTCTTTGCTCAAGTCCTGTGTCAAATTGAGAGGGATTGTAGTACTTGTCATATCTAGCGTAAGTAAGGGTGAGAGTTTTGGTCCTCTACCCTTCCCTGCTTTTTTGGAAACAAATATTCCTTAATAACAGTTCTAGGGATCTTTTGCTCAATGCTGTGTAAATCACCTCAATCTTTTTAATAGGATTTTGATCACATAACTTAATACCAGAGAACAGCTCTCCTATGTTGAATATGAGTAGGTCAAGGCTTTACATTTTAATGAATCCTTTATGCTTATTCTGCTCCTCTGCTGTAATGATTCAGGGCATTAATATATCATGTTGCCACCTAACCAAGTATACAAGAACAGCTTTGTAGGGTTGATGTTCTGTATTATTCCATGAATCAACTTAGAAGAGGTTGCCACAGACTCTGCAAAACTCCCTTAGGGTGACTTGGAGTTAGATTCTCCAGGGCTTTAATCTGCAGAGTGTTGAGGAGTTTAAACATTCAATTGGAACCCACTGTCCACCAGAAGTTAGCAAAATGACACTTTTAGTTTATTCCTGCGACAGAGTGATGTATTAGATGTAGTCCTGTGGGGCTTCAGGTTTCTATCTACTATCTCTTCAGTTTTATATTCAGATTAAACAGTAATGATGTAAACCCCTTCCCTACTGACTACAAAGTATTGCAAGAAAGAAATATTACTTACTTATAAAATTAATATATGTGTATTAGGTATACTCTTGTATGTGAAAGAGGATTAAAGGTACATCAGAAATTTATTGAGTATATTTTTAAGACTTACCCCTAATAAAACTGGGCATTCTTACTTCCTAGCAATCTGTAAGACAAGCATGCATGGTGCTATAGAGAAACCTTGTGTCAGCATACTAAAGAAATCTGTGTTTTCTGAGAGACAAGAAATCCTCTGTTTTTCTTTTCAAAAAACTGTATTTTTTAAAGCAAGAAAATTGCATAGCCCTAGATGTGCCCTAAAAGGTTACTTAAGGAGGATGAAAATGAGGAGAATGAAAGACAAAATCACAGGACCACAGAATGAGTAAGATTGGAAGGGACCACTGGAAGTCATCTAGGCCAACCCCCCTGCTCAAGCAGTGTTCACTAGAGCTGGTTACTCAGGACTGTGTCCAGACAGCTTTTGAATATCTCCAGAGAAAGAGGCTCCTCACCCTCTCTGGGCTACCTGTTCCAGTACTCAGTCACCCTTACAGTAAATTTCTTCCTCGTGTTCAGGTGAAACTTCCTGTGTTTCAGAAGATGAGTTTTCCATATTGTAAAAGATATTTTGTTAAGTAAAATAACATTGTGTCATCATTCATCAGAAACATTCTTGTCTTTTTCGTGACAAACTATTAGATGTGCACCTGCAAAGGCAGTCACATTGTTCCCGAGTTAGTGATGCAGTTTTCCATTTTTTTACCAAAGACTAACATCTATCAGAGATCACCAAAGGCATCAGTGTATTACAGATCTCACTGTTCTGAGGCACAGCACTTAATTTTCCTTTGGATGAACAAAGCAAATAATGGATAAATACTGTAGGATCAAATGTCTTCAAGCTATCAGAGTTGTGACTGCGGGCTTTAATTCACATCTAAAGTGGAAAAGAAAAGAGAACTAAAAATTGCAGCAAAAGAATTTTATTTGTTGATGAGTTGGCAATGAGAGATTAATAATGCCACTGACAGTGTAGCATCTTAGAAGGATTTTTTGAGAAGAAACTCTGCCACTCAAGAGCTTGGTTTAAAACACTCAGAGTTATTCAAATAAATTATTTAATGAGTGCTTGTGTCATAACTAAATTAGATGTACTTTCTTACCTACATTGAGGTGAGGTGAGCATAGTACTGCCTTACCCTGACTATAACAATACACTGGATTATTGCTGGACAACAGCTTGCTGCTGTGTTGCAGTTCCAGACAAAGTCTGGCATGCAAATGAACTTGTGACACTGCCTCCATTTTAGTGCACAGTTGCTGCTGTATCTGCAGAGCAGATTCCTTAGGGAAACAAACAGCCTCATTTTATCCTGGATTCTTTGGGGATAAATATTCTAAATTAACTCTGAGGAAGCCACATGACTGTTTGCATAACAGTAAATAATTTTTAAGCAGGCAGTACTTTCAAGGCTAGTCAGCCAATTACTGTATAAAAAGGAGGCTTAAAAAAAAAAGGAAAACATAATGTTCAGAAATCAATTCTTCTCATCCATTGCAGTCTCGTTTATTGTTTTTAGATGTTGATACAGTAAGAGTGGGAAAAATATGAGGACCTACAGAACAGTTCTTTCAATGTCTGGAGTCTCTACCAAATTCTTTTAAAAAGACAGAGAATAACAAAAAACCCCCAAATTAATAGATAAATTAAATATTTATTGTATATTTGGAAAATACAACTTTTTTCAAGTTTTAAAGAAAGTGATTCATATCTTTCCTTAAGAAAAAAATAATTTAAAGTGAATGCCTTTCTTCAAAATTGTTTTTGTACTGGAACGATTTGCAGTGGTTTGAAAATTAAAAGTTCAGTCTTGGCTGTAGATAGTCCTGTGTGTGTGAAATCTGGGCCAGGTAGAGACAGTTTCTATCCTGACCTTGCCCATTTTTCTGCAGGTAGGCAGTGTCTGGTCTGGCATGTTGGAAAGGGAATTGCCAACAGCCTGGCTGGGACACCCTCACTCTTCTTTTTTAGTCAGCGAGGACCTTGGAGTACTCTCATTTGCAGCCTCACATCCTCACAGTCTGAAACAAAATCTGCTCTGGTAGAGCTTCTGTTTTCAGAAAAAAACCCAACTTTTTCCACTAACTTCAGTGAGAGCCTGAATACTTTTTAAAATGTGTCCCTTTTGTGGACTCATTTGCTCCATCTAAAACTGTAAAAAGGCTCAGCTGTATGGAGTTCTTCACATTAAGCAGTCTTTTCCTCCATGCCTATTAAAAGAATAAAGATGTTTTCTTTGGCCAAGAAATTCTTGTTTTTACTTGTGTGCTTTCATATACTTTCAAGGTCAGTTGGGGCTGGCTTATCTGAGCTCACAAGAAGTTTTTGATTAATTAGCAGAATTTCATTTAAAGATGTTGCTAATAATTGGTAAGGACAAATTAAATCTTTTTAAAGGAAAAATCACTGCTCAGCTAAAAACAGATAAACATTTACCTTACTTCACTCAAAGATAAACTATATGCTTCAAAAACGCAAAGGGAAGAACAGTGTTATTTATGTTAACTTACAAATCTAAAAGATCAAAGAATTTGCAAATAATTTTTTAAAATCTCTTTAGCAATTTGGTTTTATCTCATATTTATGTTATTTAAGTGTTTTAGACTCTGTAAAATATTACAATAACCATAATTATAGTGAAAATTAAATTTTGAACTGGTTCTGATTAAAAGCAGGTAAACTTCTTAACTTCCTGTATCATGGAGGAATTTTGGTTTGATTGTCCAGGTCTATTGATTTCCCACATCAGTAAAAATCCTTAAACTGATGCAGCCATAACTTCTCAAGATCAGTTCTTTATGCTTAGTCAAATTTAAACAGCTCTAAACATTTGTTTGTGAAGCTAAAAGATATTTAAGCCATTTAGAAGGAAAAAAAAATCATAGAAACTAACTCAGCTAAGACCTTTGGTCCCAGCTCTCTTAAGATCCTTTAAAATACCATATTTTTAAGAGATTTATGTTCTGAGACTCTCTAAAACATAACAGCAGTTTTGAAAACTTGATGGATTTGGTATGTAAAGACAAATAAAAATCACATTGAAAATGTTGATTTTTACCATCTTAGGGAAGGAAGCCTGCCTTCCCATTTCTTCCTCTGCCTAATACATCAATAGCAGCAGCTCTGTGCTAAATATGAATATGCATGATTATTGATAGAGATACATTTTAATTAATACAAAATCTCCAGACTGCTTCTCAGCATTGCAGTGTGGAGACAGCTTGAAAACACAGTATCTGTGACTCCCTGGGTCTAATGAGATGTGTACTCAACAGCATTCCTGGAAATATCACCATCCAAACAGGATGCTTTTGGCATTTCCATGCCAGCCAGGGAGATGAGAATTGGAAGGAATAAGCCCCCAGAAACATCTGCACTTGCAGCAGTAGGAAACTAATCTTGTGGGATTAACACATCAACTGTCTCAGAGTCTCTCTTCCTGCCCCTTGGAGAGGGTGAGCAGTCTTCTCAACCTTACTTTTTGCCACCATTACCACACTCTTGCTGGCCCAAACCAAACTGGACATGCTTACCCATGCTAAGCAGCAATTTACTTCAAGTAGGGTCCTATTTACCCCCATGAGCAATGGTTTTAGGAACCTTGTATCCATCCTTTAAAAATTATGACCCTAGAGCACCAAGAAATCAAAACGTCCCATCCTACAGTTTATTTCTAGACATTCTTTTGCAAATGAGGAGGAAAACAGAGATGTCCAAGATAAGCACTTTATGGGAAAACAGCAATTTTATCAATATCTCAAAATATTCCTTACAGGTAGATAGACTCAATGATCTAAAGGTATTTTCCAATCTAAATGGTTCTACAGTTCTATGAATGCAAGATTTCTGAAACCCAGTTTAGTCTGCCCTCACAAAGTTTATATCCAAAATTTCGTTTAAATCATATTTCACCTGCTTGCACATGTGTTTTTAGGACAGAAATCTTCATTCTCCTAAGGTCTTTGTCCCACTTCACAGAAATTGCTGCAGAAATTTACTCTAGAAGAAAGCCATTCCCCCACCCTGCTGCTTTACTGCCTTATCGGGTTTGATTCAGCTTATAGGGACAGGATGAATTTAGCCCAGATGAACAGGATTATTTATGAAACAATTCATATGCTATAGCACATGTTTTTTGGTTGCATCGATAGCATGTGAGGCATTTCTCTTTTATAAGAAGTCCCAATAGCACTCTCAAAGTGGGCTGCCCCCCAGTTTCTACTATCAAAGACCAGAGAGAATATACAACATATTGAGAGCACTAAGGAGGTAAGATTATTGCTCTTTTACTATCTTTCATATTAATTGTTCACTCCTTTGGGTGTCATGATTTCCTGGACAAATACTCTGAAAGTCTTCTTCCCGAAAGCACCGTATTAATCTTGCCAGTGCTGCACTTCCCTCGCATCTGCCAAACCCAGCTTAATTCCTGATTAGTGCTCCCTTTTTTGCAGCATTCTTTCACTGCTCCAAGCCACACTTGTGTGGGGAGCGAATAAAACTGGTACAGGTTTTGCACATCTTCCCCAGAACTGCTGGCAAGAACACAGCAGTGTTGTTTCCTCTGCCCCTAGTTGATGTTTTATGGTAACTGTGACCTATTGCTTCAGTAACTATGGTATAAGCACGGGGTTGCTTGACACATTCCGGGGTTACTTCACTTTTCACATTATCTTCTTCTGTTATCTTGGGACAGCTTCCTCTTTCACTTGCACTGCTGTAAATTGAGAGTTATTTCTATTTTCTAGTAGTGTAACTGAGCAAAGACTGACGTTTCTCATGTCTGGCTTGACTCCTTCACCAACCTAATTTAGTCGTGCACCTTCTGATGTTGAGGAATCTTTTGGGCCCACATTGGGTCATCCACAGCCATCATTATGGGTTGCATGAGCATGCTTGCAAGTTGGCTACCACTGCAAATCTTACCTGTCAGTGGGCAACCTCTGGCCTTTACGGGGGGGGGGGGGGGGCAGACTCACTTCTGTGCTGGATGCTGTCTTCATCATGCCAGAACAGGAACAGCTGGGATGGCCTCCAAGTTGGGCAGAGTCGAGGGATCCAGCCCAGCCTCCTGTTCCTGTGCAGCACTGTGTACACAGCAAAGGGGCCTTTCCTACTTCTCCGCTTACATTCCATATTCAGTACCAGTTATAGCCAGTTTCAGCAATACTTTCAGTGGAGGGCTCTTGTGTGTTGACACTCCATATCAAGAGACAAACAAGTTCACCTGCTTTGTGTCATTCAGAACTTCCCTGGAAAGATCACAGGATTACACAGAGTCACAGAATATTCTGAGCTGGAAGGGATCCATGAGGATCAGTGAGTTACCCTCTTAAGTGAATGGCTTGTCCAGGGACCAGCAACCTCGGCGTCATTAGCACCAACCATGCCCTGACCAACTGAAAAACATAACAGCTACTCAGCCTCTTCCCACCGATCCCAGGGGCCTCTAATCTCCCTGTATTTGACTTTTTGTTGTCTGCAGGTACCAGATCCATCTTTACTCAGTCAGTTAGTCCCACTGATTGAAAGGGACTAGTGCTAGCTCTGCTCAGCACAGAATAAAGACTCTGGCCATGCACAGCCATGCAATTTAGGTCCTTCTCAGTACTTTCCTTACTTATTAAACTTTAATAGCCTTGGTGTGGCAGGAGTTCAAGTCTACTAGCTTTTAGTGTCTTTCTGAATATTAATGTCCATTTTCAGCCTTGCTACACAGGAAAATGTCCAGTAAAAAATGCGAACGATTTGCAGTTGTAATTTCTAACGTATCAGCTTTTCTTGGCAGCTTTTTAGTTTGCTCATTCATTCCCATTTCATTAAGAAAATCTTCAAAATAAATTTTGTTGTGTTTTTTATGACTGTCACCTGAGATGAAATTTTGAAAATTTACAAACATCAATTCTGAAGTGTACCCAGGGGTCTCATTTGCCTGCACATAAATGCTACAAATATTTTGTAAAAGCACAGAAATGTTTGGAGTTGCACATGTGTCATTTATTGTGAGCCAGCAAATAGGCAGTCTGAGAGAGGGTCACACACAGGCATGGAATCTGTCCCTGCTGCGATTTTGCCCCTAAATAAAACACATGCTGGATTCCATAAATCACTTGCAGGATCTTTGCATAACAAGTGGTGTATGTTATGACTGAGGTCTGATAGGCAACATGAAGACAAAATAAGCAACACCATGATGAAATTAACAATTCATTCTAGAGCAATCTTTTTAGAAGTGTTTCTCGTGCACTTAGTCCTAGTCAGATTAGCGGGTAAAGAAACCCATTAATATGTTTGCTTTTGTGAAAGAACAGGAAGTATGTGATTCAACTGAAATCCACAAAAGCTAAGGAAAAAAAACTTAAGTCAAATGAGGAGCTTTCTCTGTAAAGCTGGAATCCAGATCTAAGTTTGAACTGCCCTAAACTGAAAGGATTTTGACGCTCAGGTGATTTTGATGTGATGCATATCCTGAAGGGAAATTTTCTGCCCCATTTACGTACACAGCTGGATTTAAATCTACACTCAGACATGTAATTCATGGCCATTTTTACTATTAAACCTAATACTCTGTGATCACTTTTCATTTATAGATTACTGTCAGTATCTCTTATGTTGTCTAACAGATTCTTTGTTGGGATCGGATCATAGAAATATAGCTGCATACATTATTTATGCATTCTTCTATAGGCACCCAAAATCCAATGTAAAACTAGAGATACGTTAAGCATTCTTTCTTTGTTTTTTAGGGATCCATGATAATCTTTTGGATTTCATATTTCAACAGTTATGATAACTTTTATACCAGGTAGATCCAATACAGAAGATATGGCAGTGTAGAGGTCTGCCAAGCACGGTTACCAAGCCAAAAATCTGAATTTTCTACTGAGAATAGCACATCTAAGTTTGATGATTGTCTATAATGATGAAAGTATGTCTCTTTCTTTCTGAAAATTGATTGATAATCTCAAATTAAACATTATTTTTATGTCCTTCTGGGTAAAAATTTAACACTGTTCTCATTAAATATTTCATCAGAGTTCACTGGACTTTTATTTGATGAATTTAAAAATAAGACTAGGAAAAAAAAGACAACAGTAAAAAAAAGTTAGCTTATTCCTAATAGGGTGCAAACTGAAAGATGACTGTATTTTAATCATGATCCTGATTCTTAATTGCTAAATAAGGAAGCTCTGTTGTGATTGTTTTCATGCAATTGTAGGTGAATACAGGAGTATAAATATAAATTATTGTCTACATTGTACTTCAGAAAAGAATAGCTAGAAGAGAATCTTTTCCTAAAAACATATCCCCCATTGAATTCTGTTCAAAGCATCCTATTATTTCATGGAATCTATATGTAGATATTTTAAACATGTGCATGGAAACCAGCAGAGCCAATGAGAAGGTAAGATATGGGATCAGCCTGTGTTAGTGTTTGACAGTGTTTTCTCTCTTAATCTAATTTCCTGCCTGTTTTAGATCTTCAAGTAAATGCTATGGCTCATACACTAGTAGACTGCCCAACTATTTGTCTGTCTATTTGTGCAGCTCCCAATGATAAATTAACCATGAGCTTTTTTTCTCTAAATTCTAAGCAGTTTGGAGCACCTAATGCACTGGTGAGAAGTGAAACACAAAGGAGCATCTGGAATTAAACCTGTAGCTGTGATGTTGATGTACGGCACCTTTTTAGCAACAGCCTCACTTTACGATACAATACACTAGTGGAAACTGCAAGAAAGAATGTCTACTGGAGCTCATAGTCTGGAAATGATCTGGGAATCCCTTCTGAAATAACCATTCCCTGCCTTTAGTGGTCCATCTGAGTATTTCTACTGTGAGTGAAGGCAGAACCAGGAAACCTCCATAAACTTCATTTCTTATTTGATAGTCATTCAGAAATCAAAAGTCAAAAGGTAATGGACTAAAAAACTAGAATTTTGGTTTTTAATGATGCTGTGCTATTTGAAATTATATGTATAAATTAATAAATCGAGCAAAATGCTCAGATTCAGGGCATCAGAGTCCCTGATGGTTACAACAATAGTCCTCTATTACCGGGCATGTTTAGTTAATTGTTTTAAAACCCATAGGGTTATTTGTAGTTTCAGTCAAATAGCACTAATCCAGATTCAGGTTCATGGGCTAAAGGATGGGAATTGGTCAACTTCCATTTCCAAATCATGTAAATGGTGTTTTGTTTCTTTGTTTGTTTAAATAAATCCAGTCTACCACTGGGGAAAAAAAAAATAAATTAAATAATTATTAACTTTTCTAACATGCCCTTTAGAAATCCATAAACCTGCTGATGTGACCAGTTTCAACAAACCAAAACAAAGCATATGCCCTCTCAAAATGTTTCTGAGTCACCCAAGTATTGCTGACTTGCTACTTGTTAATGGTTCCAATTGCTGGCGTGGAGTTGGAGGGTGCTCTAATTTAATGGGGCAGAGCCAAAGGTTACATTAGCCTGGTGTGGGCAGACATGGAGTTCTCAGATAGAGTTGCTGGGAGCAGACAGAACTGAAAGGAGCACCTGGTCTGGACTCCCAGCAGTGCATTAGTTAGAAACAGGAGAGAGAAATAATTGCAACACTAATGAGCCCCAGGTGAAAAGACCATTCAGCTAGACATCGGCCTTTTCTTTTTTTTTTTTTGAAAATGAGAATGTTTTGATTGATGAGCCAAATTGTTTGGAATTCCTAATTGTTAATTGCAGTAGAACACAGCTTTTGTGTTCATTGCCTTTAAAACTTAGATTGCTCACTATTAAAAACCCATATAATGATTGAGAAGGAAAAAAATTCCAGACACATACTGGAAGTCACTTGGTGAGATAAAGCTCTATATCATATCCCGTGTTTGCTGAGTGTTTATGAGTCAGAGTAGTGCAGTGGGATTCCCTGAGAGTTAAAAATGGCTTATTAAGCACTTGCAATACAAATTTTCATATAATTGCTTCTTCTGAGAGTTTGGATTCCTCTTTTTCTTTCAACCAAATTATTTTTTAGTGTGTCATTAAAAAGTGCTTTTGATAGCCACAAATATGTGTATTAAATTACTTATGTGTCAATGTAGACAGCTTTACTCAATCAAATTATCAGTCTACTCCACATGTTTATGCATGGTGTGAGTCTCTGGCTAAAATCAATGGTTGCTACTCTTTGACACCTTTTTATTCTTTTGGTTGATTTTATGTACAATTATTTTAGAATTGCTGGCAATAAAGAAAGGTGGAAAATAAATATTCCAGCAGAGGAGACTATAAGAATGGATTTTCATTCATGAAATAAGAAAATGTCATATTTGTGTACCCTTATTTTTCACTGGAAACACTGTCATGTAGCTTTTGGCTGCTGAGAGGATCCATATTTGCTTAGACATGGGAGAGATTTCAATTTTAATCACTGTGGTGGAGAATTGTGTAAATCTGTATTAATGCCTCAGCAGAGTCACAACATGTCACTTCACAGTACGGGAGCTATCCAGGTACATCTCTGGAACTGAGATCAGGACCTGGCCATGGGTTTGTTTTCCAGTTTCCCCAGGTGAGTGATCAAGCCAGGGCTAAAATGGGCACTTGCTTTCTGCTTTTGCAAGGGCCTAGCTCTGAATCAATGAAATACTTTCCTGATATTGAAATACGCAGTATTTCCCATTGTCTGCTCTTGCTGACTTAAGGCTAACCATTTGCACTATGTTAAACTATGTTACGAAAAGTCTCCTTGAAATACAGTGAAAGCATTAAACATGAAAAAAGATTTCTCATTAACTTTGGTTCTGAGCCAAATTATGTTTCTTCTAATTCATGGAATAATTTCACTGTCTGTACTTTAGTACAGAGAGAGAGATTATTTTGATGGTGCAATGAACTAGAACTTATTCAATACGGGGCTCACGTTGTCATTGCACAGTTCCTTAGTGCCGTTGGGGTAGGGAGATTTATAAGGGCTGCCTCGAAGCTGGTAGGTGTCACAGTTCTACAGTTCTGTTTCTATGATTCAGTTCTTGGCCAATGTTTTTTCAAAGCAGTTGTGAGTGGCAGTGGAATAACCATAGCAGAATTCACACCTGGGCAGTGACACTTCAGTGCCTGCTGGCACGAGGTGTCCTGGTGATAAAATAAATCAGTGGAGCCCATCGTTGCTGTTGCAAATGAGGAAATGGAAACTAAAATCCTTAAAATCAGAAATTAAACCTGCGTGGGACCGGGCAGATAGGAATTAAATATTAGAGAATGCCCACAATGAAATGTCTCCAGTGTGAAATTTAGGTCTTTTGCTAACACCAGATCTAATCAATGGGAATAAATTCAGGGAAATTCACTTTGTATTCAGCGAGGATAATCCATCATGATTCTTATAATAGACTGCATTCATTATGAGTGGTTTGAAAACAGACTGTACCGTTTTTAGATAGAAATATTAGGAAATGCACCTGCTGATAAGGTGCTGCAATTTAAATATGTCAGAGAGCTTAAACAGGCAAAATCAGAACTATGAACCATCTCTATAATACAAAACAACTTTCTGGTCTTCGCCACAGGAGAATAGTGACCATACCAAGCTTTACTAACTTATCTAGACTTTTCAACCAAAAACTCAGCTGCCCGACAGCTGTGAAAGATCAAGCTCATTTTTTTTCTTGACATTGAATTTGAAGGATGAATCCAAAGGCCTAACAGATCCATTCCATTGCCAAGGGTTTGGGAGGTTTTTTTGCCAGTTGATATAAGTACACATTGGATCTTCAGAAATTTCTCATTACCATGATGTCAGTCAGCCAAAATATAATCTGCTCAGCAGCAGAACTGTCACACACTTGCTCCATTTCTGCACCAGATGGATGGGTTCACAATAAATTCTCATCTTGGTCCCTGGACTGGAAATCTCACATAAAAAATGACTTTTTAAAGGTTTTTGTTTTTATGAGGTAGTTCATCCCAGTGAGTTTCTAGTTATCTTCCATCCGGAACAGAATTGCTTGTATTCACAGTGTTCTTCCCCTCCCTACCCATGCAAAACAGCAGCTTGCTCCCCACTGCAAGCACTGAGCTAGGTTCTCTACATTCATCTGGCCATTTCAGGAAAAATTTGCTTTTCCCAAGAATATTTGCCTTTACTTACATCCAGGCTCATTCCCAACTTTTTTTGTTTAAATCTTCAGCTTTGACTACATTACAGCTGATGATTTGTCTTTCTCATGAAAATCCCAAAAATGAGTCATCTGAACCAGATTTGCCCTCGCTAATTTACTGGCTGCTGCACAGAGCTGGTTGATGAAATCTGACTGATTCAGATGTTAACTAGAGGCAAAGTACAAAGCTAAGGATTTCTGGAAACAGGGATTTTATTTTTACATTGAAGAATCTTCAGACAGATGACCAAAATGTTAGTTAAATTAAATCAGTTCTTCTCATACTACCAATTAAAAATTCATACTGATAACTGTATCCTGTTAGAAGAATAGTGCTCACATTTAGCTCACAATGATACTCCAGGGAACCAGCAGCAAACTGCATGCACGCTGCTGTGTCAGGGAACGTGGCACTTGAGCAATGAGATAGGAGATAATGTAAGACTAATATAATTTAATATAAAAAATGATCCTATTAGAAGCATGATGAGATCTCAGCACCCCTGGAAATGAGGATATATATTTACATAGAGTAATGATATGGTCCTGGCTGCTATGTTATACATCTTAATTAGATTACCTATTGCAAGAAGAATATTGAAAATGTTTCACTGAAGGATGACAAAGTGGCTAGCAGCTGGGTAAGTAAGTCCAGGCGCTGATTTACATCAGAGGTGGAGTTGAAGTTTTTTAATCTTTAGCTGCATGCATGAAAGTATGTTGAGCATTTGTAAGATCATTTCAAAATTCCCAGGTTTAGAAATTTGAAGTAAAATTCAGGATCATTTTTTTTATAAAAAACTGCTTTTACTTTGTTTTCATTTGTCTGTTTATATATTTTTTGCTTCTGTAGATAGACTATTTTACTTGAAATTTATGAAAGTGTTCTAAGATATCATTGAATGGTTATGCAAGTATTGCTGTATCTGGAGTAAAAGTTGTTTGTTTTTTTTTTTTTTGGTCAGAGCAAAAGAAAGTTGATTTCAGTTTCAGCAATGATGAAACTTATTTTAACTTTAAATAAATATGCATAAATATGTGTCTAAGTGTATATATATGTGTGTGTATGTGTGTGCCTCTGTGTGTACAACCAGGACAAATTTTCCAAATGTAGGAACCCAAGTGAGTGCTGTGTAGGGGTGTCAGAGTGATGTAACTGTTTTTATCAATCCATCTTTCCCCAGGGGAAGTGCTATATTTGTCACTGGGTTAATGAACACTGTGGATGTGTATCACTAACACTGTGGATGTGTATCACTCCCCCATCAAGCTCCTCAGTGTTGTGCTGTGGAGACATATCTCACACAACTAAAGGATACTATTTTCTCTTAAAATCCTGAAGGAAAAGTAGGCCTAGACAAAACATCTGAGCTTTTTATAACAGTGGAATTTCTATATGGGGGGGAAAGAGCTTTGGCTGTGTACACAGATTAAGTTCACATGTCTAAAAGTGTGTTTTCCCCATAATGAAAATAATTAGGCCTCTAGCTTTTGTTTAATGCCTACATGAACATTTCAAATATAAACATTTTCAGCAAAACTCTATTATTTAAAATCCAAAATGCAACTGATAGTTAGAAAACAAACTTGAACTAATATAAATTAAGATCATAAAATCAGAAAGGAAGGAGAAAAACATCACTTTAAAATATAATTTCTCAAATGAAAAAGCCCCACCTTATTCATACTGATTTTAACTGAGCAGTTAAAAACACTGTGATACAACCTTACTAGTAAAGGAAAAACAAAGTCATAGGGACTTCATAGATGGGTATTTAACAGTCCTTGTCTCAGACATGTACATGGGAAGCCTTCAATATCTGCCATGGACACAACTGTCATTATTTTTCTACTTAACAAGAGTTCACCTAATCAGGAGCAAGCTGAACAATGTTTTTTTCCAAGCTGCTGTAAATAGAGGGGTCAGGGAGAAGGGCATAATTTTCCCTAAGCGCCTCCTTCCCTCCTTAACCTTGCCCCAGACTGTTGGGCGGTTTACAGGAGTTCTGGTTCTCCTCACGCTCGACATAAGGAACTGGATGCTCCCATTGCACTTCCTATTATTACTCAGACTCTCTTTTGCTGCAGGCACACAGTTATAACCAGGGAGATAAGATGGGAAATTATTGAGAGTGCAACAGCTGCAGCCTCTGCCAGGGTACTCAAATTTCTGGTAACTAAGTCCCAGGGAAGACATTTTTCAGTCACTTAAAGATAACAGCTACAAATGTGATCCTCCCAATTTGTCCATTTGGAAGTCAATTTTTAACCTTTTGCTTGTAAAAGTCCTCTAAAATTAGTGTCTAGGTCTGCTGAAGGGGACAGGAAGGGTGGACCAGTCTGTGAGAGTACAGCATGTAAGCTCTGGGAGTTAACTGTATGAAGGGCAGGTTTTCCAGGGGATGGATTTAGCTAGAGCCCCAGCCCAAACAGAGAAACCATTAGTGCATGGGGAAGGAGAATACTTTCCTTCAAAGCTCTTAACTGTAATTGTTATACCTAAAGATGAGTTCACTTTTTTGCCATGGGTTTGGTTATGCTGACTCTTGTTAATCTAGCTGCAACAGATCTTGTTTGAGGGACTTCTGACTGAAGTAGCAGTCATCTGCCTTTTCTGGGAGAAAGTGAGAGGAACTGGCAAAGGAGGGAGTCTTGTATTTTCTGAACTCTGCACCTTCAAGTTTGGCCTTTATGAATGGAGTCACAATAAACTTCTGCTTACACTACTTTTACTCCCATTCCTTTAGCACTAGTAAGAGAATTAATAGTTCTAAACTCCAAAGTGAATATTTGGCTCCTGTAAACACTCTTTTTAAAGGATGTGATGTTCGTCATTCTGTGTTGCACCCCAGTGATTTCACAGTAAATATCCTTGGAGGCAAGTCTGAAAAACATTTGCTCATTGTATAAGTCAGGAATTTAACAACATGTCTTTTGCTTCCACAGGGTTATTCTGTGACAGGAAAAAATATAGAGATGTATTAGGAGAAGGTAATCTGCTAGTGAGGTCAAAATGTAAAAATCTGTATTTGAAAGGGTTTTTGTACCGATTCTCTGCTCTAAAACCTTGTTCTACTGAGATAATTCCCATCCCAATACATCTAGTAAAGCATGTCCTGAAGCGCTGAACATTTTTAAATATAGACATAAAAATTAATTCAATGTGGAAATCCTGATGTCTGTCTATTTATTTTAACCAGATTGATATAAAAAATTATCAAACAGCACTGTGACAGAGAAGATAATCTTACTATGAAAAAACAGCATGAAATATTTAGAAGATGTTTAGACTTCATTTCAACCAAGTATGAACTAATCTTATGAAAATATCCTGACCCTGCTTATACCTTATATCTCAGAAGGAAAACTATTAACCTATTCACACTCCTTTACGCTGTTGGTCATCATTCAAAGTGGTAATTTAATTTTGGATTTATTGGTTAATATTATTATTACTTTTAGGAAAAAAAAGTGAGCTTGGTTCAGCTCACCCTGAAATTTTATCTGGTTCTAATTTCAACTGTTAAATGTTGCAAAGTAAATATATTTTTATCACTGCTTTTGGCAGTGCAAAGAATTCCCAGTTAAAGTTGGAAGGAATCAGGATAAAGAGATCAGTTAGGAATGCAACAGTTTAATCTTAAGAGTATTTATATGGACTGGATGTTTAATATTACATTTTATAGTTAGTTGGTCATATGTGCAATGCAGTGAAAACCTTTTATGATAGCCCATAGTAGACTATGCATAGGGTGACTCAACAAACATATTCAAATGGTTTTGTTCTTTGTGTTTTGGCATTTTTTATGACCCTGCAAAGTGCTGAACCCTCTTTATTCCAACAAATGCAAACCCTTAACATCCAAGACCTGGGTATTGCTAGATTATTTAAAGAAATGCACATTGCTAAAAGTCAAATGTCTAATAAAATGACAATTTCTCAGCCACATAAAGGATGTCCAGCTCTAAAGTGAAATGCCAAGACAAAGCTTATAATTTCTTGGCTTTAGTTTGTCAATCCCATGCCAACTACCTATTCAACAGCTGTCCTAGCTCTCTAGGATATATGTAGGATACTTGCATGAACAGCTGGATAGATCAGAAATGTTAGCTATTTTTTTCCAGTTTTCCCCAGTAAGGTTTTTTGATCAATACACTAGGAATATGAAGCACACAAAGCAACAGTTTACCTTGATGGTCAGCCACAGACTGCAGAATCTTCTGGAGGACATTGAGGCAGTGCTAAAGATCAGCCTGCCTTGACAGCAAATCAGTGCATTTTTGCAAAATGACTGAAGACATCTGAAACTTTGTTCAGCACTTGTTTTCCTTCCCCCACTCTGAAATTACATCATTTCATTCTTTGCACCTAACAGACAGGGCATGGAATTTAAAAGATCAGTGGAAAAAATATCCTACTACTTAGAATGACCACAAAACAAATCTAAGCTACATTATACACAAGAAGTTGTGAGGAACATAGGTGTGTGACCTCTGGAGCTCTCTTTTGGGAAGGCCTGCTGTGTTCACTGAGCTTTTGTCTGACTGTGTCCAGGATCTGCTCAAATGAAGCAGGTTACAGCAGAGAGGCTTCACTAGCCCTGTTTGTTCATCAACTGTTAGCACAAAATTTCTGTACCTGGGCTTTTTATTAAATTTAGCACTCACATAGTCTTGTTCTGCTAATACCAGCCTTTCCATGGCAGGAGATTACAATGCAGTGCACCAGGGAAGAATAGCTAAGAACAAAATTTCTCAATTTACCTTAATACCTTAACACACATTTTGTCATTGATAAATGACCAGTGCCCTTCTGAACCTGTCATTCCCCAAAACCAAGAACCACAGGTGTGCATGCAAGTCTCCTCTGCAAAAAGGAGGAGAAGGAAAGCATTTACAGAAGGAAAGAAAAGAAGAACAAACCACATCACTTTGCTTACAGTTCTTCAAAGTGTTCAAACTGTAAGACTGACCTGCAGGTGTGTAACATTCTACCTTCTGGGATATTGGTTCCTTGGTTGTTCAGACTGGGGATTTTGCTGAAATGCCCTATAACGCCCACACAGCTTGCAGACAACCTCACCTTGAGTCTCATTCCAGTGCATGGATCAGCCCATGGCTTGTATGAAACCAGATTCCCCTGAGACTAAAAGTATACCCTGATTCTCCACTCCAGGGGCATGTATCTGAATGTCTACATGCCCATCATTCTCCCAGTCATCTGTGGGCAAATTGGAGTGTAACATTAGAGAAGATAATGTCAGCTTCAAACTTGTAGTGTTATCTACAGTAAATCACAGTGCATTTGCAAATATCTGTGTTTATGCATTTATTAACTCTCATTAGTGCTTATGTGGTAGGGAAGGAAGTACAATTCCTCAGAAATTCCTAACCATAAACCAAAGGCAGTATTTCCCAGTCTCCTGTCCAGGAACCATTAATCCCCCATGCAGTATTAGATGTAGTGTCAAGCTATAAAAAGCATAGACTATTTGTGTTTATATGCTCTAATATTTAAAGCTATGTGCATTTCATGCTGCAGATTGAGGAGCAAGGTATGAATAAACTCTCTTCTGTCAGAAATTGAAAGCAATGTATGTGGTATCATAAAAAGAGAACAAGTAAGTATGATGGCTGGGAAACAGACATAGAAATCAAAGTTAGATTAAATATTAACTGAGTCATTTTATTCATTCCTCTCAAATTATACTGTCAGTCCTGTGTAAGGCTGAGAAGACTTGATTTCTGTCCTAAGGACCTTACCTTGTAACCAAATGGACCAAGGGCAGCATAAAGGCATATATATCAGAGAAAAACTAATCTTAGCAGCTTTTAAACTCCTTTGAGGGTTTTTGGTTTTTTTTTGCATTTTCCCAGAACAATGGTCTGGTGTTTGGGGGCTACAAGCAACTTTCTGTAGAGAAAATTCAAGGAAGATAGACCCCCTTGAGAAGAGAAGAGAAGAGAAGAGAAGAGAAGAGAAGAGAAGAGAAGAGAAGAGATCTATTATGTTTGGGCATTAGCCCAAGAATATGTGGAGGAGGACACTCATCCCAGAATACACTTCAGGCACAGCCCCTAAATCTCAGTAAATTGTATCTGGGTTCTTATTTTTCTCTGCTGTAAAATAGGCTTAATTTTAAAGCATGACAAAAGGTCATTCATCATCTGCCAAAAAGCACTTAGTTATTGCATGGCAATAAGAGAGTATGTGCAGAGTTATTGGGATGGATGATTTTATTGGTGTGCATTTTTTGCATTTTGTACAGACATAAACCTTCAGCAGAATCTGGAGCAAGCAATTTTTTCCAATTTAGTCAAGGGAATGGCTATGGTTCATTTCACAGGAGCTTGAGGATCACACAACTGTAAAGGATACTACCATTCTCCAGACTCTTCTCAGTACAGTCCTTCAGTTTAACTTCTCTTCAACACCTGCTGTAACAGCACTCAGAACAAGCCTTGAGGCAGAATATGTGTGTAAGACAATGATTTCCCATATATATAAATGTGGGAGCAATTCTGATTCATATATTGCTTTCTGTTTACACTTACTAGGCAGAAAGAAATCCTTTGAATTGCTAATTTTATTTCAACAAAGTTCATCACAATGGAAGACTTTAATGTAACACTTTACATGCAAATTCTTTTCAGACCATCTCATGTGGTCCATAGGGCCACAAATATCACAACAATCCCTTCAGCTTCAAGACTGATGAGTCTCATCTAGCACTCCTAAAACCCATCAGCTGTTTTGAGACTATTTTATAAGTCTTTTAGTAATTACTCATCTCTCGGAAACACACAGGACTTCTTGATTACTCTGAACAAATCCAGAGACATTGGTATGTCAGAAGTAAAATCTTCAGTGAAAGCATAAACCAAGCACTTTTACTTCAGGGTGGAATTTTAATTTATTATTCCCTCTTTCTGATAGCTTGGCATTCTCTTTGCTCCGGGGCTGTGAAAAAATAGTCAGAAATCTTTCCAAAAATTATCACTTACTAGTATCTCACATCAAAATATTACCACAATGCATTCTGGGAATTAGGCCAGCTAACAAAGCCTTTACTTAATTCATCATTTTATTACTCTGCCACTTAAATGCCACTTAAGACTTTAAAATAGTTGTTGAGACTGGTAAGTTTATTGTACATATGCATATCTATTACTCTTAGCTATCAGTACTGGGAGTTTGTCACCTATGGTGAACCTGACTGTTGTGGGTATCACCAATGAGCCAGTTCAGGTTTTCATGCTTTATCTGCCTTCCTCTGTGGCCAGTAGGTAAAAGGAGAAAATTATTCTGATCCCTAGTGATTCAGCGACTTCAGGACTAATTTTTTGGCTTTCATAAAAGGCAACCCTTTTGCAATCTCACCCTCTGCAAGAGATTTTATTTTGCCCATCTGAGTGATACTGTCTGTATGCAAGGGAGTCCCACAGATTTGTCTGAATGAACTTTCCAAAGCAGCCATCAGATAAGAGGCATGAGCAGTGACCATTTTCACTTTCAAAAGGATGTGTGGTCTAGCCCAAGGGGTTTTGCTTTGAATGCTGGGCTGTGAATTCCCTCTTTAGGAGTCCAACCTTACTACAGCTATGTATTGAGATGGACTGTAAGGACAGGACTATTCTTTCCCAGTGGAGGTGTCTACAGATCAGATGCCTTCATCTGAGTTGTGTTCTAGGTTCCCATTGTATTCAACATTGAGACACCAGTTAAAAGAAGTGATTGTTGCCCTGTGGTCAGCATTGGTGCAGCCTCAGTATGAGTACTGCCTGCAGCTTTGGACTTGACAGCACAAGAAGGATATAAAAATACTATAATGTTTCCAAAGCAGAGCAAAAGGGTGAAAGAACTCGAGGGCTCGAGTTATGAGGAGCATCTGAGGATATTGGGTTTGTTCAGCTTAGAGGAGACTGAGGGGTGGCCTCATGGTTTCTACAAGTTCCTCATGATGGTGAGCAGAGAGCTGTCAGGTGATGGGACTCAAGGGAATTTCTTAAAGCTGCTCCAGGGGAAGTTCAGATTGGATGTTTTTCACTGAGAGGGTGTTTACTTGAAGAGGCTCCCCAGGAAAGTGGTCATGGCCCCAAGTTTTTTAGTGTTTGAACAGCACTCTCTTACCTCAGCTTTAACTTTTAGGTTGCCCTTGTGGAGTCAGGAGCTAGACTGGACAATCCTTGTGAGTCCCTTCCAACTCAGGATGGTTTTATAATTCTATGGCTGGCACTTTTAATGTATGGTGAACTTCAGCCTAAAGTAAATGGTTAAAACAGATTGTGCTTCTGCCCAAGAATTGCCTATTTCTCTGCAATATAGAGCAAAAGGAATGTACAGTACATGTCTGCATTGCAGAGTTTTCAACTGCAATTAGAAACATATTCATAAAGAGTTTCAGCTAGTGCAAGAGATTTGACTTCTTCCTTCAGTTCTCAGACTTTTTCTTTTTTCTCTGGAAGTCCTCTTCTACCTACTCCATGGATGTTCACTGCTGCTTGACAGGATCTTCCATTTTTTGTAAAATACGCTTCACCAGAATTCCAAGGAGAAGGTTTGTGATCAACTCAAAGTTGGTTCAAATTAGGGACTCACAGGTTAATCTCGATGATGATATATGTATTATAATTAATTTATTATCTTGTATCTGAGTTACCATGAATAAAGACTATCTAGTTTAAAGGAGGGAAATCAAGACTCAAGAACTTAGAGAAGTGTATTTGGAAAAGAGAATATAACCAGTAATGTCTAAAATATATGTAAATTTACATCTAAAATGAAATTCTAACCTCTTGTTCACCTCTACTCCTGTTCATGTCTGGACTGCTATCTAAAAGACTGGGTTTTGGGTATTCTTAGATTAAAAGACATAAGTTTAGTTTGATTTCTTGTTTGTTTCTTCTTTAAATTCATAGGCTGTAGCATTGATTGTTGTGTGAACAAGTTTATATTTTAGAAAAAGGAATTCTTCCCATATACTTTTAAACATCCTCAGCCTCTTTCAGAAAATATTTTGTATTTTATGGCAAATACCTATGAGGGTGACAGAGCACTTGAACAGGTTTCACAGACAGGTTGTGCAGTCTTTTTCTCTGGAGATATTCAAAACCACCTGGACACAATCCTGAGGGACATGCTCTAGGCTACCCTGCTTGATGACCTTTGGTGGTCCCTTTCACATGTTGTGTTTCTATGATGGAATACAATTCCAAACACAATTTTGGCAGCTCCCATTTTAAGTCACACTGTAACACCTGCCTGATATAGATTATGTTCAATGTTTAGGTATCTTCAATGATTTTGCACTATGTCAATTTTTTAATCAATCTTTTTAATTGTAAGTATTTGACAGAAACTTTTTCATCACTTGTAGTGACTTAAGAAGACAATCTCTTCCTGGCTTAACACATCTTTTTGTTTTCCTTGGAAGAGTTTTAGACTTATTTACTCTAAAGACCATTTTGACAAATGAAGATTGTTAGAGTCAAATATGAAACCTTGAGGGAACTTGTGGAAAATGTTTTTGCTCTTGAAATCTTCCAAGTGCAATATACTTCTATCAGAAGGTGTGGTTATGTCTCTGTGTCACTCCTGTGTTCTGCAGTCACAGCACAGATTGTACAGCATCGTGCTCTGGACAGGGAGATACAATTTCCTTCTTACACCTTTTGCCTCTTTCATTGTTTGATTGTAATTAAATTAGAGTTCCCACTTTCAAAATGTACAATTCACCCTTAGAAGATTATTTGGCCTGAAATTTGATAAGCAACATGCTGTCCAGGGAAGAGACACGCTTTGCTCTCTATGAGATATTGGTTTGTGCAAAAGCAAAGTAGGTATTTTCATGCTCATATTTTCTGGTTCTCTCTACTAAGAAAACCCAACTGCTTTTTTTCAGCAGCAGAGTACATGAATGAAAGGGAAATCCTTGTTTAAATGCTGAAGGGTTTGTGCTGGGGACAGAAGCTTAAAAAAATCAGTAAGTTACATGCAAGCTTGATACCACTAGAACTGGTACAAAGAACAGAATTTTAGTGTATATAAAGTCTTAATTATGACCCTTTAACAAATGACTGATGCAGTGACTCTGCAATAACTATTTTGCTGCTTATGGAGATTTGAAATGGACAGAGCACAAGAATTTATGCACTGTTGGATATTTTCCCTCTTACCCTTTAATGTCTGTTTCAGTATTTAATTGAGAAAACACTGTTATTTTTAAGGCTATTGCATGATAAAGAAAAATTTAAGAGGGAGCCAGCTAAATGAGATACTCAGATATCTGCTCCTCCTTACTTCAGAGATGACTGATCATGTTCACCTCCTTGGGACAATGCTCCTCTTACATGCTTTCAGTTACTTTTCCTACAAAGTCCTCAAGAATGCTGAATTGGGTCCCTAGTCTGTCCTTATCCCAACATATTCCCAGGCTTGGGAGCATTTAATTCATACATCAAATATAACATTTTTGCATGCAAAACCAGATCTTTGTAGGTACTTTTTTACCTCTGTGAATTTTCTTTGAAACAGGAAAATTATTTCCAGGAGGTTTTTTCCTTGAGATAATTCTTTCTAATAGCTAGTAGCCTAAAGAATATGTAAGTCATCAATATCATCCACCCTGTTCCCTTACAATTTCTTTGTTACTTGATACCTCTAGCTCTTGCTGAAGGAATCCTTCCTCTGAGTTCCTCTCTTACTGATTCTTCTCCTCTTTGTCTGTCATTCCTTGTTCTGCAACTTCTTCTTTCTTGGGTCTTGGCCAGCTTGCTCCCCTATGATCTTCTACTTTCTCTTTCATCCTCATCCCAGACTGATTCTGACTCTGTGACTGCAGATCCACTGACAGCTATTAAATATACAGCAATGCAAATCAAACCCCATCAGGAAAGCCAGCTAATTATGTACTGACTCCCTTGCTGGTACCAAAACTCAGTTTCTCTCATCAATCATCCCCAGGCTCTCCTGATTATTAACTCCTGTTGTGTGTAGTGACTCTCCTCCACGCCCTCTTCGCACACTCTTCCTTTAACCTCTTATTAATTTGCTGACATCTTCCTTTTGAACATTGGCAGATTCATGGATCCTCTATTATTTTGAGCCAAGATGCAGAAGTTCAGCTTGATTTACCATCAACCTTCTTTTGCCTGTTTTAAATTGACTGCTGCACTCTGCATTCTCTGTAGTTTCTCACTTTGCTGTTAAATCTTCCAGTCATTTGGAGACTTTCCCTTGTATTCCAGTGTTGTGAACTTTCTTCTGCCTTTCAGGGTATTTGGTAAGCTTGTTGTTTTGCCACATTTCTTCTGGTTATGGCTAAAATGCTGTTTCATTCTGTTGCTTTGTCTATTTATTTCCATCAGTCCAGGTTCCCCAGGACAGAAGTTGGTTTCTCTTGTCAAACAAGGGGTCAGACTCACCCAGAGCACAAATGTGAACCAAAAGGACTCAGTCTGTATTAGGCCAAGTCAAAGGCAGCTGCTGATGGGAGCTCTTGGCAAATTTCCCCAAACACAGCAATATCCTAAAGCTGGGATCTGCAGCTCTGTGGCTGCGAGGAGCCTGTCAGTTCTCACTTCGGGCAGATGTGCAGCCCTGGTGACCCATGAAGGCTGTCCCAGGGCTAGTGACACTGGGGTTTCAGAGCCTGTATGTGAGAAAAGAGACAACTCTTAGTTAAATAAAAAATTAAAATCATTTATTGAAAACAGAAAAATGGAAAAATTACAGAAATTAGAAAAATATAAAAATTTGGGATCCTATGGCTCGATAGATGGTATGCCCCAGGAGCGCAGGGATTTGAGATCTTCTGGCTGAGACAGCACTGGACCTCAGGTAGAGAAAAAGGACTTGCAGTGCTGGGCTGAGATTTAGCTGGTCCAAAAGTCAGAGAAAAAAAATTATTAAAGGCTCCTTAATAGGAGTAAGGCTTTTAACGCCCAGCACTGAGGTCCACCACAGCTAGCATGCAGAGAGAGAGGGCATGTCTCTGTCTCGTTCTTTTATAGTGCCTTTGCTCCGCCCCAGTCCGCCCACAGCCCGCCCACAGCACACCCCTTTGGTTTAAAGTGATTGGTGCTTTCCCTTTGACAGATCATCTCCGTCCACCAATGGCTCATCCTTGGCAGAGGGGTGGTATCAGTTGAGATAAGGGTGCTAAAATGCCTTCATTAAAATTCAGGTTGCCATGGAGCTTGCCTACAGGGTAATGGCTATGGGGCTAAAAATAGCTGCTGGCTGTTAGAACTGGGGTTTTTGGAGTTAGCCTTGGAACCAAAGTGCAAGTAAAAACACCTAAAAAAAGTATTAAAATACATCCAACACATCTTAAAACACTTGTAAAAGTATACAGTAAACACAGGAAAGATAACTCTTATGGTGTACAGGTGGTTTGAAGTTTGAAAAGGGAGCATAAGTTGGGATTTTTAACTGGGGAATTTTTAACTGGGAAGGGTGCAACTCTCTTAATAAACTACTTTGAACAATTGAAAACACTGATAATGGAACTTGATTTTTGTACCTGGGCTGATGGGTTAATTTTAACATTCAATTTAAAAATATTTAACTCAAAATTAATTAATTAAAGCACTTAATATGCAAAGACCAAGCACAAATAGGGATTTCATGTATGACATGTAGATCCAGGGTGGGCACACCCTACCATGTGCAGGTGCTCCACTGCAGACCTGCTGCAGGAGCACCGAAGAATCCCACAGCCCCACGGCTGAGCTGCTCACCAAAGTGTAACACATGGGCCCTGCATGTGATTTCCCTCAGACCCAAGTTTTGCCTGTTCAGCAGAAAAAATAAAATGGACAGTTTCAGTAATGGCATGGCCTGGAATGAATTACCAGGGAATCAAACACCATATTCATTTATTTAAGAATGGCGTAGTCTAATTTTTAACTCCCTGGGAAACTGAGAACTTGGGGTTTTTTTTCTATCATAAGCAAAATAGTATTATGCAAAACTTGTACAGACAACAGATAACTCACTTTTGCGTGATATTTGATTGTCACTCCAGGTGTCAGTCGCTGTATTTCTACTGTGCTTATTACAGTATTGTAGAGTTATTACATTTTCATTCCAAGAGTTACTGAAGAACATTTGGTTTTTTATCTTTTCCTCAATCTTCTTTTTTTTATCTTTGTTCAATGCAAGAAGCAGATATTGTGACTTTGATGGACATTTATTGATGGCTGATGAATTCTGCTTGATATTATTATATGGTTGCTAAGATACAAATTGTGTTAATGCTGGTACCAGTGTACAGCTTTTTGGCCAATTCTTTGTCATCCCAAGGGATAAGAATTCGGTTATTAAATCTTGAAAGATAACAACAAAAAAAATTGAAGAAAACAACCCTCCTGCTGAATTTCCTCTCATTAGTCATTAGATATGGCAGTAGTTTGTATAAATGCAGTTGCTACCTTTAAGCTCAGTATTATCAAAGACAACCTCAAAGAAGTTCAGATCTGGGCAGGGAATAGTTTGAGGGTAATTCACACAGCAATGGATGAGCACTTCTGTGGCAGGGACTTCTGTTTAGTTGCACTCAAATTTAGCAGATTTCCAAGAAAATGAACTATAATTTGTAATATTTATCCCTCTGTATGCTGATCCTAGACAATACAAAAGGCTTCTCATTCACCTATTTAATGTTATGGAAAAATGAGGGACCTGAGACAGGAAAATTAGGTTCAGAATCTATTATTTTTGCTTAAATCTGTATAAATTGAATGTGTCTGCAGCTGCCAAGCTTGGATTGCAGTTTATCAGCAAGACATATTCAAAGAGTAGAATGAGTATATAAAAATCCAGAACAGGACACAAGAACCACTGAAACTGAATTTGTTAAAAAGGCTTGCCTTTATTTCAACATCACTTTTTCTTATTTTCTGCTTTAGGGTGGAAATAAGAACCATCCAGTGTTGAAAAAGAATTTGACAGCTAGTTTTAATACAGTGTATGAAATGTGTATTTTCTTAATAACTAAGTGCATTTCCTGCAAAAAAAAAAGTTGTTTTTTCCCACTCACCAAATTCTACTTCTGTATTATATGAGGCCAAGTTACACAATGAACTTAGTTACACTAACCTTAATCAGTAAAGCACAAATAAAACCACTCTTAAGATTTGCTGCTTACATCACTAAAGTAAGCAAAAAGCACAGAGGAAAAGAAAATGGTGCAATAAGACAAAGGAAAAAGAAGACAAGCATGCAACACACAAGTATCATGCAAAAGCAGAACTAAGAGGAAAACTGAATAGCCCATGATTTCTCACTCTCTCTTCCCATCCCTTCATCTCCTTTTAAAAGCCAGGAACAAAATAACGTGTCTTTCTTCCTACCTGGTAGAAAGTCAGTTCTCTTTCTTCTTTTTCCTTGAAAAAATTGAAGCACTAAGGAGAGAAATAAAGGAAAAGAACATTTACATCTTTTGTCAAAAGAACAGAAGAAAGCAACAGCATAATTATGTGTATCTAAGAGAAGTACTAAACTTTCTTCATTTACTACACTTCTCAAGCTCTGCAGGAAGTTCTTGGGCCCAGTGCTCAGGCTGTTGGGGAACTGAAAACCCAGAGCCACTCTGATTGATAAAAGCCTGCAAACTCCAGCCTTATATGGCTCTGTGTGCGGTTTGAACATTCACTTCTGGGATTTCTTCTTCATTCTTATTTCACATGTATACATCACAAAAAATAGAAAAAGAGGGTATCATTAGTTTTGGCATCACTGGAGTTTTATTAGGGCTGCATGGCTTACAGAAAGCAGCCAAAAACCACAGGGAAGCTTACTAGAGAAACTAACTCATGTTAGATAATTAGCATGGGCCCATGGAAACCTACAGAGAGACTGCTACTGACCACAGCTTCAGAAAAAAAAGCAGTTTGGATCAGAGTGGAAATGAATTAATCTGTGTTTTTCTTGGTTGATTTCTCATGCTCAGGCGTAGCCTCCCATTGGTTTAAAAGTTAGCTCTGGAAACTTCCCATCCTACCGTTGTTTTGGAAAGTTTTGGGTTTGCTGTGGAGTATTTAAGAACTTTGTGTCCTTGGCAGTATCTTTTTCAAGTGACAGAGGCATATCACAGAGTTGTGCCTCCTCAAAAGTCACTTGTACACAAAGTGAATCAGAATCATACTTATAATCATACATCTGATCTCCATGAGCTTGGCTCATAGCAATGTACTAGATGAGTGCTTTGAATGTGACCCAGGCTTTTTTTAACTAAAGATTAAAAACCTTAGACCAAAATATCTACCAAATAGTTTCTACAATTCCTATATTTATCAGCTTTGATGCAGAATTATTTTTCATTATAACATGAACACATCAGCTGGGTCTTTAAATAGAAAGAAAAAGAAGAAAACCCTACATCGAGGTTATCAAAACAATCCTTTTCAGGCAGTTTGCACACTTTCACTTAGGAAGTGAGTAGCCTTTATAGTTTAAAACCATGATATTCCTAGTACCTTACAAACAGCTAATCTAGGAAGAAAAACCTATCTATAAAAATTCTTGTAGAATTTAGATAACCATTAATAAAATGGTTTTTAAAAAAATTTCATATGAATGAAAGAATTAAGCTTATACATCATAGTAAAGACAAACCGGGAATATACATTTCTGTCAGCAATTATTGAAGCATTCAGTATTCCCCAAAAGAAATCCACTACACTGTTACAGAGACTAAATAATATTTCAAAGTGGTTTTAATTAGATTTTGTACTTAACCTCTTCTGTGACCAGTTCTTTGTAAATCCCTTTTATTTCCTGCTACCATGCTGTGATACTGCTTTCTTATGAATGAGGGACTAAGTAAACCAGCTGTGCTGAATATGTGAGTGATTAGGGAATAGTTTACTATGAATTATGGATTTGTTAAAGGAAAGTGGTCTATACCTGTTCCAGTGTTTGACACAAGTATTTAAAACCTTTCCTTTAAACAGGTTCTGCAACTTCACGAATTTTCAGCCTGTAGAAAATACATGGTTGATACTAGGATGGGGTACTTTCAAAAACATTTACTTACATAATCTTTGTTCCTGGATTAATGGGTTATTCTAGAAGGCTTATTTAACAGAGATTTGTGCTTATATCTGAATTCTGCCATGTATCTGTTTCATCAAGAAGTTCCTAAATAACTCTGCAGAAATGCAGACATTAATACAGATACAAAGTACTGTATTAGAGAGTTCTGCTTATCTTCTTGCTTAGTTCCGTGGTGAAACCTAGATGCACAAAATTTCCTATTTTCTTCACTACTCTCATTTCCATTCAAAGCATGACCAGCATTCACCCCCCACAACCCCCAGCTTTCCCTGTGTTCTGCCAGTTTGGGCAATCAGAAAAATACAATCCTGGATACACCCAGGTAAAGTACTGTTGGAAAAATAGATATGTACTATCTACTGGGAAACTTTCAGCAATGCTATGGCTCATGTTTAATCCCCTAAAATTTGCTTGTTCTAGACAAACATTGATTCCTACAAGTTTGAGGACTTTTTCATTTATTTATTTATTAGAAGAATTTTTTGAATTTAGTCTTTCCTATTGGATGCCAGCTCAAAACTCTAATTCTGAAATTTGGTAGTAGCTCAGCATTAAGTTTTTTTTAAAATTGCCTTAGTCCATGCTCACCTCATCATCTTTCATCTGTGATGGTAACAGAAGGATTCACAATGCATTCAAAGGCTAGCAGAGAAGAATTACTAAAATGGAAGATACCTCACAGCAAACTCTCCACCAGCAGTTCCCTCCTAAAGACCTTCAGCTTCATGAGCCTGCATCATCAGGAGAGAAGTGTTTCACTGTCAAGGGAAGAGACTTCAAGATTTCTAAATTAAAATCTGAGTTCCACCTAGATGCTAGAGAGAAGCCAAAGCTGTCAATAGCAGGCAGAGTCTAACAGAGACACAACATCCCTGTTTACCAAACGGACTGCAATATTCCAAACTATTCAGAATACAATGCTGAATTGAGAGTGCCTGGCACCAGCCCAAGCCTGCAGTGAAAACTGAGTGGAGAATCGTGTTAGGGAGAGCAGCAGTCACTTTGGAGCAGGAGCTTGCCAACATTGGATGGAGTTGTGCCATGGCTGCAGTTCATACCTGGGCTTTCTGCAGTACCCTGCCCCAGGCTGTGTTCCTGTGGTGACCACAGTCACTCTGGAATAGTGCTGACCTACCTTCCTCTCCTGATAATGCTACCTCTGCATTATTTAGATTTTAGTTCTGATTCAGTTTAGCTGACTCTTGCTTAATTCATCCAGGAAGGAGTAGTTTGCTCTGATACAGTAGGCCCAGTCAGTGGAGCAAGTAAATTCTTTACTGTGGGGATGGTGAGGCACTGGAACACGTTGTCCAGAGAAATTGTACATGCCCCACTCCTGGAAGTGTTCAAGGCCAGGCTGGAGAGGACTTTGAGCAACCTGGTCTAGCAGGTGTCCCTGCCCATGGCAAGGGGCTTGGAACTAGATGATCTTTAAGGTCCCTTCCAACCCAAATCATTCTGTGATTGTATGGTGATGGAGATAGAGAGGCAGATGATACCACCAAAATTAATCCACTGCAAACTGACTCTTCTCCAATCCTCTGGCAGGACCGTGACAAAACCAATTAAAGCAATAGACAAAACGGGTCATTAGATAAAAGAGATCCACGGGTCTATATAGCTTGAAATATCTGAAATTATTTTTATTCAGTTGAACATATCAAGACAAAAACCTCAACATTCCCTTTTGTCATTACTGACATTGGAAAAGAAGAAAATAACCTGTATATACTTTTGAAAATATACTCGCTGGTACAGATCTGTTATGGCTGAAATGGGTGTAAATTCAGTTATTGAACCAGTATCCTCAATCCCAAACTATTTCTTAAGACACAATGTGGCTGAACCATTCAGATTTGTTCAGCTTGGTTATAAAGAGCCCTTAGGCTATGTCTGTTTTAGTAAATTAAACATTCTAGTGAATTAATAGCTTTAGAAAATCTTCCCAATAAGTCAAACTCAACAGATGATGTAGTTAAAGGGTTACAGGAATGGTTCTGGTCTGGACCAAAGATTATTCCCTCAGACAACTCCCTGTCATCACTTGGGAAAATTTGTAGGTCATGGGCACTTCCTGGTAGGCAGCTGCATAGGACTGGCCAGTTTTGAAGGATGAGAGGGTTTAACAGCATGGACACAGGCTACTCTGTGCTAGTTGGCTTCAAAGGAATAACATTTTGTGTAATTCTCTATGACAAGTAATGTCTTAGAATGTTTTGGTCTTGAAAACATCTGAGTTATTGAAATGCAGATGATCTGACAGGGGTCTGGTCTCCAACAGGTCCACACCAAGTGACAGCTCAGATCTCTCCTATTACCTCTCTCCACCTGTGACAGCAGGAGGGCCAAGCAGAGACTTTTGCACTTCCCCACAGAATATCCAAGCTGTTCCTGGCCTCCTCATTTTATACCCAGGAGTGGATTCCAACTTGAGACAATTCAGAAGCCCATTTTTCCCCTCACGAGCCCATAACTGAAAAGCCTGGTGTGTTAATTTCATGTCTTGTTTAGTCAAAAGATGTTTTCTGCTAGTGCTTGGCAAAGGTTTCAAGGTGTCTGGGTGCCTGAGCTGCCTTCTACCTGCAGTGGGAAGATCCCCAGGAGTCATTCCTGCAGTTGCTCAGCTGTTCCTGGCTTAGCTCCTGTAGGTCCCGTTTCAAGTCAGCCTTTTCCCAGCTACTGTTTCCGGGGATCCCTGCGGCTGCAGCAGCTGTTCACTTCTCTTGGTCTCCCTTTTCTGGGAGAGGTTTGTCCTTCTCACCACCTGCCCTCTCCCATTCCCCAAGCTATTCAAGTCCCAGCCCTGCTCCCTTATCTCTTCTCAGTTCCTTCTGCAACCACTTCCCAAGCCCTGCCACTCTCCCTCCACATCCAGTCAGGAGGGAGCTGGCTCTGCCTTTGTAGCTCACTCCCCACCCTTGGAACACCATCATCTCCCTGCCTGTGCCGAGAAGGATCCCAGTCATAGTCCTAGGTGGTCTTGTCCAATATTACACACTTGTCCAGAGCATTTTGTTTCAGCAGAAAGTCCAACTGAGGCAAAGGACAGCTATGAGAGAAATGTTGAAAAATAATTTATCTCTTTTGCATAAAAAATTTAAAATGCAGATTTGCTGGTCTGAAACATCTTGGGTGAAATATAACTGCTCTAATAAGCAATACACCCTCTATGGCTAGCAGTATTCTGCATACAATCAGAGAGCAGAAGTGTGCAATTGAGTTAATTTTTATAATTTTTATAATTGTAGCATAATTAATGCACATTCTGTGAAACTGTTATGTTGCAATAAGATACCTCCTGCAAACTCAGTCAGAAAAATCCAGTGAACTTAGTTTTTGAGTACAGCTACAGAAGCAAAGACACAGAGAACATCTCATAAAGTTGTTTTTAGAAAAACAAAAATAAGTTATCCAAGAAGGAATTTATTGCATACAGTTATTTCAGGACAGAGTTACAGTTTTATCTGAAACAACACTTTTTAATATAACATGCTTAATTCTATTTTGCTAACTTTTTTTTCATTTGAAGTGTTTGTTTATTTCAGACTTTGCTCCATATTAGAATATTTTTTGCTGTAATGATTTGTAGCTTCAATAAATGGATCACATTAATGACCAGTTAACCTTTCTGCAAAGGCACTGTACCAGGTTTCATAATACTGTCTTCCAATGTGAGAAAAAACCAACTGCATACAGATCTGAAATAAATATTCATTTGTTAAATCATGTTTGCTAAACTCTGGATTAAGAAAAAAGGGTCTGTAGTCTTTGCAGAGTGTATACAATAAGGAACATTTACATTCCCTTCATAGGTAAATTTTTAGAAGATGTACAACTTCCTGCTAAAGGCCATTTATAATTGAAGGATTCCTGAAATTAAACAGTTAGATGCAATAACATTTGTTCAAAGTTGAGAAAGAAATGGCAATTTGCCACATTCTTAAGATCATGTAATTGAGTGAAATCTGGAATTTAATACCTCAGCAGATGACAAGTTCAAGGATGACCCTGTTTTACAAAAGCCCAGTTGGAACGCATAAAGCCATCTGATTTTGAGGTTTCATGTGAAACATTTTAGAGCAGCAGGATTAATGAATGTATGAGAATGTGTCCTTGGATTAGAATGCATTCCTTTAGAATGAGAATAAGAAATATGAGAAATATTAAAAAGAAAACAAATGCAGCATTGTTAATTTCTTGCTATGTGACTGAAACACTTGTAACTAAGTGTCTATAATATGACTTCAGTAGTGGCTCATTTTCTCACAATGCACCTGCATGTCTTGGAAACAGTTGTAAACAGTACATGATTCTGCTAAGAGACAGAGCCCATAAACTGCCATTAAATTCTGCTTAGCCTTCTGTAAGTGCTGGTAGATTCCACTTCTGGAACTAACAAGATAATAAATATAAATCTTCTCACATTTCTAGTTTAGACCACAGCATTTTCTATCTGAGAACAGACCTTTGTAAGGAGATGAAAAATATCATTTAAAGGCATGTGGGATAGTCACATTTAGGGAGCACAATAAATTGGAACTTTGGGTTAAATGAACACTAGTGTCACATCTGCCACACAGATCTTTATCTCCACCTTACATTCCTTGGTTCAGCTAATATAAGAATACCTGATAAGCACAGGGGTCGGTGAAAAATATTTTAGATCACTGCAACATTTATTTAAAAAATTAAAAAAGAAAGAAAGGAAAAGAAAAATCTAAGACAAGACAAAATCTTCTGAATTGTGAACTTAATTTAAGTTCACAGTTTGCTTCAAAGTGTCCCAGCTGTTCTATTAGATAATTCCTTGGCTAAAGATCACTCTGTTAATAAGAATGAAAATGTTCACACTCTCTAATAACAAAGCATAACTACTGAAGAAAGTGAATTATTGCAAGCATTCAAGATACCCACGTTGCTAACTTTTTCCCATTACTCTATCTGTATCCTGAGCCAGAAAACAAACCATAACATGCTGTTGGGTTCAGTATTTTAGCAGTTTATGTAAAAAAGAGAGCAATGTCCAAAGTAACAGCAAAAAAACTTCTGCTGATTGCAGAAACTAGATGTTCTTTAAAGAGTGGAGGGCTGGACACTACATTCCTCTAAAACTTTCAGAATGTATTTACTGCCTCTTGTAATTGCCATAGGTCTGACTCTTCTGGAGTTTTTTCACTAAAGCAAAGTTCACTTTACTAAAATACTCTAAAACATCCCGGCTCTCAAAATTCACTTCTTTGGAAAGACACTACAAACACCTACATAGTGGAAAGCACAGGAGGAGTTATGGCATCATTGGCGGTCCATGACAAAAACACAGGTGGGTGTGTTGATAAACATGTTCAAGCCGCAGCTGCTGCTGGTTCTGATGGGAAAAATGCTCTTCTGGGGATTAGGAATATACTGTAATCATGCCAGCCAAAACATGCATGACAGTTGAAAAGGAAAAGAGAGCAGCTATATAAACGGCCGTGGTAACCTAAGTGCTTTCTTTTAAATTTGCAAAAGAAATACCTTCCGTAAGCTTTTGTCTCTTTTTCCTACTGCCAATGTCTTCATAAGAACATGAAGAATAATTATAGTAAATTGCAAATGCTTTTTAGTAACTTGCTGGAAAATTATTTTAGCCCTGCTGGGATTTAATTCATAAAGTAGCCTGAACTCCTGCAGAGCAGAAAACATGTACCCCTTTTTCCATTAGACTACTCAAGGAGTAAGGGGTACTCATCCTGAGAAAGGACACCAGAATCTATTCGGGGGCACTTCGAGATGAAGCATGCACTCGTTATTCTTTTACCACAGAAGACATTTCATACCACATATGATATGCATGGCTGACATAGAGTAATACTATATCTACATTTTTCAAGCAGACAGAGTAGCTGATGTGTCCTTTTCCAGGGCAGATGTTTTCCAGATATGCTATTGTCACTCATTAGGATAGTAAGTAAGACTTGTATGAGTTATGGTATGGTATATACTATATATGCCAGCTCATCCGTAAAATACTATGGATTTCTTAGATAATTCTCCTTCTGGTCATCTTTAATCATTTCAATATGACTAGTTTCCTTATGAACCCAGCACAACTTTTATATATAGCAGTGGCAGTATAAGCAGTACATGAGAAACAAACTGACTGGAATTTTTATGGAGTTTTTGAGTAAATGTATTTATTCTGTCCTGCGCCTGATCATACCCCTTCACTTATGTCAGAGGAAATGGAGAAAGCTGCAATATTTTAATACCCTAATTGCATTAGCAGCAGGGATGAAATGGTACAATTACATCCAAGTACATTGTACAGTCTAACACAGTATGCTTTCTTTTGCTGTCTTTGCCACAATAATGACTGCAGAACTATCTTAGTGGCTTCTTCTGTATTATTTGATTTTATTTTGGGAATGTTGATTCTGTTTCTGGATAGATTCTCCAATTTGTTAAGCTGGTGCAAATATGTTTCTGTTTCATAGAAATGTAAAATTGCTGTTCATTATGATGGCTCTGTTGTCCCAAATGAGTCAAAACTCGAATTTCCAAACCACATCATTGAATTTACAACCTCTGTGCTGCATCTAGAGTGCAAAGAGATGAAAGTTGTTATCACCCCTGGGCCTAAGGGAGTCTTGGGGAGCTCAAACACACAAGTCTTCAGCATAGTTCTCTAGCCTCAGCTCTGAGACTGCACAACAGGATAATGTGTGCATGCTGCTGGAATGAATTTAGACTCTTTTTTGTTTTTTCCAGAGGGAGGCTAAAGGATTCAGACTGTATCAGAGCTGGAAAGAATATTAAAGCTGCAAGTGCATAACAACCTCCCACAGATAAAGAAACATGGAATTACATCCGGTGCCCCAGGTTGAATGCATTTACCTCCATCAAACCTGGGGAGTTGGTACTTGGGACAATTTCAAGGAGTGACTCAAGCCATTCTGCTCCAAATGCCGCCCCTTCTGCAGGACAGTAGTGCATGACTGTGACTCAGAAGCTGAATTGCCAGCATTCTCCTGGAAAGCTGTGAGGGGTGGCTACAGAATATCTCACTCCCTCTTTCCTCCCTCCCATTCATCCTGTAGGAGGTAACCAGTGGCTCAGGAGACTGCCTGGCTTGGTTTCCCTGTCTTGGTATTTCCCTCTTGTCAGAGCCGGTCAGTCTTTTTCTGAAATGGCTGTCCCCCTATTGAAGGGAAGGGTGATCCTTTGTCTGGCAGGTTTTGTAGCTCTTTCTAGCTTAGATCATGTTCAGACAGAGCTTAGTGCACGAAATATGGGGTGCTCTCTGTCTCTTCTGAAAATTAAATGTCTCTAGTGTAGTTACCTCTGCAGTCACCCACTATATTCACGAAGTCACCACCAGATCTTTCTAGAGTCATTGAAGACAAGTACAGCCATTAATGTGTCAGTCAGTTTAACGACTTTAGCTGCATGTTTTAGGAGGAAATTATTAATCTAAATGCAAGGCAAGGTTTATTATGCCCCAGAAAAAGCTGAAAGCACCATAAACTATCTTCTAATTCACTGTTCCTCCCTCAAATTACTTCTGTTCTTCAGAAGTCTTCATTTTGTTCCTTCTTCCAATGGTTTTTGCTCTTCCTTTTCTGCTTCCTGAGTTTCTGCCCACACCTAATATTATCAGTCTTCCTAAAAATTGTCCTTGAGCCCTCCTACTTTAGAGCAACTACTCCCAACCACCCACCTATTCACTATTTTTCTCTCCTTTCCCCATGTCCCAGAGCTCTGTTTCTTCACCAGCTGTGTTAGAGCACACTTTCAGATGGTCCTGGTACCCCTGCAGTGTCAGTGGTTAAATAAGTAAAATCTCCTCCTCAGCATTTGTGAGATTGGGCTCTTTATAATGACATTAATTATACCAAAGTCTTCAAATAGTTTCTGGAAATCCTCCTCCACTGAAGACTGGGTTTCTTGACTCAGGTTTAGGCACACTTTTTTGTCCTTTTTCGTGCTAAAATGAATATTCCTGGCATGATCATGAACTGTGCACACACCTAAAACACCTCTGCTAATCCAGTTTGAAACACGTCTTGCTTTTCCAGTTTTGTCTTGCCCTTGCTGGATACCTTTTCTTTGACAAACAGAAAGAAAAAAATGTCAAAGTAGTCAAGAACCATTTACTAAGCATTGCTAATAATTAGATTCATGTTCCCTTGCTAGCCATATCTTTAAGATAATTAGGCAACTTAGGCTTCATTTCATATTTAGTGTATTGCTCACTCCATTAGAGGGAACAGCATCCTGCCCCAGAGTTTCCAGGCAGCAGAGGCTCACCCTCCCTAAATCCTGACAGGGAATGAAATATGTTAGTGCCTTTTTGTGGGTGTTTTGTTGTTGTTTTTGTTGTTGTTGGTTGGTTGATTGTTTTTGTCAGAAGAAATTAGCTGTTTTTCTCCTCATTCAAAGATTTTGGGCAGTCTTTACCTTGATGTGCATTAGTAAAATGTGAAATTTTGTACATTATCATTCTGATATTACACTCTTCTCTAGAAATACACTTTCATACACTGTCACAGAAGAAATACTGAGCTAGAGCATCTTCCTCCAGTTACTGAGTTGAATCCAGGAGAGTACTTGTATGGTCTGGCCATATGCAAGTCTTCAAGCAGTATCAAAGGAAAAATATAAAAAACCAGCTGATTGGAGTTGTTGCTATAATATTTGTGTCCTCCTGGACAACCAGAAAATATGGTTTTGAAGCCCTTGATAACTTGATGTTCTTCAGGGAGATCACTAGATTGACCTGTGAGGAGGACCTCGATTTGTTAGCAAACCACACCAGATCTTTGTGAGAAACCACCTTTGTGACTCATAGGCACTCCTATGCTCTCTCTCAGTCATGAGCAGATGAATCCCCACACAAAATGTGCTATACAGGTAGGGCTTCAAAATCTGCAGCACAAATTATTTTGAAGTTTCTATTTAGAAAATCTCTTTCTAATGCAACAGGTCAGAGTGAGGTGTCCTGGCCAGCTGGAGTCCATGAAGTCTTCACAGAACATTTTTCATGTGGTCATCTTGTATTGTACTGTGGGTGAATTTTGTTATGTGGCCATTCCCACTACTGAGATCTCACTTCATGAATGACTTTATGGAATCTCTGCTCTAACTTTTGCTGCACAGGAGCTTCAATAATAAAGGTTTCTGCATGACATATGTTCAAACTGATTGCAGCTCTTTTAATGTTCAAATATATGTGTCTAACTTGTTAGGGATGCTGTACATAACATTAAAATGTTTGTTTTCAGATGTATGTATTTGCAAGTGCATTAATCTAGAAGCAAAGCTAAGAAAAGTTTGATGAAAAGAAGTTGGGTTTATGAAGAATCAAAACCATGCACTCACTGTAATTTACATTTTCAAGTCTGAAAATAAAATCCAAAGCTTAGTTATCACAGCAGCCTTCCCTCCTCACCCTTGTTGCCATAACACACATCTGGCAGACAGGTGTATGTTCTCAAAATCTGAACTTTCTCAACATGTCTCAGATCAATCTCCCAGGATTTTTAATCACTGTCAGTGTAGTCAGGCTCCATATCATTCTCAATAAAAAATGTTAAGCTTATTATCTGGCATTTATTTTTCAGATCAGCTTTGAAGAACATTCAGTACACTAAACTTAGGCAGTGCCTCTGCTTCCTGCTGCATCAATAACATGTCTTCAGAATAAACACTAGATGGTGGAAAAGTCAAGTGCAGATTAGGAAGAATTACAGATGCCCAAGCACATTAGCTTTCCTCTACTTTTTTTTTTTTTTTTTTTTTTTTTTTTTTTTTTTTTTTTTTTTTTTGACAAATTAAATTGTCATGATGCTAGATTTTGAATGGAAAATTATCACTTGACTCCTCTGGTTTCTCCCACAAACTCTTGCTTCTACTTTCATGTACAGTGTTAGGTATGATACCAAGTGAAGTTTTATTACTGATTTTCATAATCAGGACAAAACGCCTAGGTTGTATACAATTCTGGCAGACACAAGTGGCTCTAGAAGGAATAGCTCCTTCTGTAGAAAACCATATTCTGCCAAATTTTCTTCTGGCAGAAAAAATTACTGGAATTCGAATTACTGGAATTTTCATAGGATAAATGTAGCAGGGTGAAAAAGTAGGTCCATAATTATAATTATAGAAAGCAGGTGCATTGCAGAAAAAAATGAAATGTAGGACTTTTTACTCATTTATATTATTCTAGCTTCTTCTAAAGAGGCTGCTCAAAATACAGGAAAGTTTTTACTCATGTAATCATTGGATACCCTCTTTGCATGTGACTTATGCATGTGACAACATTGAAAACTGCAAGTATAGTAATTTGCCTGTAGGAGGAGATATCAATGTACAGAAGATTTTAATGAAGTGGGTTTATGTGGAAATCAGCACATATGGAGGCTCTGTGAAAATCATGTGTAGTTTGAAGTTTAATTGAGCTTATTAATACTCTTTAGTAATGTTCAGCACTTCCAACTGTTTACGGTGCACAGCTCAGGTGTATCGAAGAGCTAAGCATCAACTCAACAATCAAGTGTTACTGGAGTGAAATCATCTTTCATTAGTGAAACCTGGAAGCTGATGCTACTAAATAGACAGGTCACACACAGTCAGGCTTTGCACCACACAGCACCAGTGATAAAACTTACATCATACCCATTGATACTATGCCTATAGTAATTTAATCATTAATGTACAAGAATTTCCCATGTAAGAATTAAGAAACTGTACTAACCTTTAAAGATCTCCATATGGTTGGTCAATCTTTTATCATTATTTTTTTCTACTTATGAACATAGGAGCTACACCTGGAGCAAGTCTGAGATAAAGCTGCCTGTAAAATTCTCTATTAAAAAAAAATTATTTCACTACAACAGGATAACCTACTGTATTCTTTTCCCAATTTAGTGTTCTCCAAGCTGCTAGTATCAATTTTTAATCAATTGATGCAGGGGTGTGACTTCACAGATTCCTCTGACTGAGAGATCCTGGATCTATCTTAAACTTTTGTTTTTCATTGTCCCATAAATTATTGATATTCCAGACTATTCCTACTGTATGTACAACTACTATGTCACATGCTCTCTAGCATTTATGGACTCTCCTTTTTAATCTTTTCCCAAGCTTAGATCTCATGAGATACAATTAATAATTTTTCCTTAATGGTAACACAAACAGAAAAGCTCTTGGCCATATTCCAAGCTTTTCCCTGTTGTGCTAAGGTAATATCTGCTTTTATGTCCTTTCCCATTTCTACACAATGGCAGCCTTGTTTTCTAGCTTCATTAGAACATTACACAGAGAAGAGATCAAGCCTTTTAAGATGGTCTTTCCACTCTTTTGAGTTTCTGTGCTTCTTGCATAAGGTTAGGCATTATAAATTGGAAGTATAGTCCAAACTGGTGTATTAATAAGTCCCATGAGTGCTTTGATGCATCATTACAGAATAATTTGCCAACAACTGAATGTTCTTTTTTTTCCCTGAATGCTGAATTTGATAAATTTACAAAAAATTTTTGATTGTTTTTCATGAGCATAAGCAAGGAAATAGAGGACCTACCAGTTCTAGGTAAAAAATTTCACTGCAGGAGCTGAAACACCTGCTACAGCTGCCATATTTCACCACTGTAAGAAATAAAAAGGGATAAAAGTCTGATGTTTGCCTACAGCAGCACTGCTGGCCTGTACCAACCTCGGTCCAACACTCTCAGTGCAGGGCAGTCAGCAGCAGCCACTGTAATGAAAGCTGTTCTGTTCTGATGTTACCAGCGTGATTTTAAGAAAAGGAAGATGAGAAAGTGTGTTTAAAGCACAGACATCATACTATAGAAGGCAAGATTAAAGCAATAGCAGACTGTAATGAACTGTGCAACAAAACAGTCTGCAGTGCCTCTCAGCAGTACTTCCTAAGACACTGTTGAGCAAACACTACCACTGTTGAACAAATAAAACTGACATCTGAAACATAAGCAGAGATATGAGGGTGATCCCTTTGCTGAGAAAACAGTTGTATCTGTTTAAGAAATAGTTGCTGCTCACACCAAAAAATCTAGAAATTGTCACAAAGGTTGGAGGAATCATTGCAAGCCATTTTGAACTTTATTGAAATATCAAGCCAAGAGAACAGTGGTTCAATGCCATGTGAGGTTGATCACAGATTCCAAAATCTGTATGCAATTAAATTAATAATAAAATAGAGAATAAAAGAAGAATAAGATTAAAATTAAGAATAAAATAGAAAGTTAAGAATAAAATTGAGAATTTTTATACTGGTGTGCAACTAACTTGGCAAAAGCATCTCTGAAAGAAGGCAAAAACCTTTTGTTTATACCTGCACTAATCATATAAAATAGTTTGCACAAACAATAAAGCTCTGTCTTCTGTGACTTATTAATAGACATTCAAGTATACATAATCTTAACTCCATAATCCTAATTTAAGATGACTCCTGAAATCTGAAAAATAAAGGATATTTCCAAGTCAAAGATCTTAAGGACTCCATTTTTATTATATTAATGTTATGATTCATGTGATCCATGCATTTTAAATTCCCTATCAACCTCTGTTGCTGTCTTTTGTCCCTGAGGAAAAGTCACGCAGTGGTTGCATGGTGAATATTGCTAACACAGTGTATATGAGTTTGAGACTGGTCATGTTGCAGTAGATGTATGTGTAGTCCTGACAGCAACATATGACACCATAAACAATAAAAAGGCTTCTTGTCAAAAATATAATGAAACAAAAGACCAGCATACAATGTGGGCAACACAATCTCTGTTAGAAACTGAGTGAATTTATATAGAAATCCTTGAGAAACAGAGACAATGAGAGGCACAATAAAGTGTCCTATCAGGAAGGATGCTTTTTACCATAGCATTTAATGAACTTTTAACACACCTGGCTACTGCATTAGCTGTCAATCAGCTCAGCCACACATCCTAAGTGAATTTCCTTCATCTCCTTGATAAATAGTTTACTGCAATTTTCAATATGGTGCCATTTGTCTACCAAACACAACTCCTATCAGAGTTCCACAGGTGCTTAGTGATGCTCGCTCATGAGCTTTTCTTAAGTTACTGGTGAAAATACACAAAATCTTAAGTATGTCCTGAGGATGAAATGCTGAAAAATTCAGTTACCTGTGGAAGACCAACACAATAATATTGTCTGTAGATAGTGCATTTACACACTAGTATTCAGTAGTTCATTGTGCTTGTCTTTTGTGGAAATAGCAGTACATGCAGAGGAGTTTGACATCACATTGAGTAACTGTTAATAATAGTAAAGTCACCATTATGGTAGATGAAAATCAATGAATGAGAACAGTCTGTGTGTGTCCCAGACAGGATGAGAGAAAGAACAATGAAAGCAGAAGGCATGCAACAGACTGAAAACACAAGGCTGACAAAAATTACATCCATTTCTTGTCACCTTTTTGTTAAGTTACTCTCTAGAAAGCCAGCAATATCTCTATAACCAACAATTTGAAATTCACTAGCCATTTTTTTAGTGCAGGAATGAAAATGAATGGTCTTTCCAAAAATCTGCCTGTTGTCATGAAATCCATCTGGCTAACTTGGAGAGATATAAATTATCTCCAGATGAGAACCAGAGAAAGTACAATATAAAATGCAGAAATACAACCATTGTAAAAGCATGAACATATATGGATGTAAGACAGACAACACCAGGGACTCTTGAAAGGTACAGACAACACTGAGGGACTGACCTTCAATGAGGGTCATTGAGGTTCCAGAAAAGGTGTTCAAGTATTTGTCCAAATTGGGGAAAAAAATGTGTCTTCTGGTAGCAGAGAGGAAAATATAACCATTAAAAAGCAGAGATACCAGGCCATAAAAACCATGTCTGCACCACTCTGAGGGAGGAGACCCAAGAGCAAAGGGAAGATGGGTGTGCTCCCAGATGTGCCGTGTGTTTACACGGCTGCCATGCAGACAACCTGCACACTGTCTAAAGGCAGGCAATGAGGAAGGCTGTGCAAGCAGTCAGGCCAGGGTGTACAGGATACTTAAGATGCTTTCAGCTACATTTGAGACTGTGGCTCTGGATTGGTTGGCTGAGCAGATAATGTGGTCCTTACAGAAGTGTCAGGATGCTCCCCATTATGCAGCAATTTCATTGAACTGAACTAAGCTGAGTTGGCTTAGGACAGTTTAAATAGACATGTTAGAATTTATGTGGATGGATGGATGGATAATCAAAAATCACGACTTGTTACCAGAACTGCTTTGGAAATGTAATGCATGTCTGACAACACATGTATCCTTTCTGACAACCAGCCACAAAGACTTTATGGATGATATTTCTGCAACCACAAAACATGTCCTGTTTGAATTTGGATGTGAGACACCACTTGAGAAAACAAGCTGAATGTCAGAATTTTTTTATTCTTTCAACAGTCAGACAATGCAATCCAGGATAGTTTTGTGAAGCCAGAAAAGAGACGAGAGTTTATTTAACTGTGAAAATTAAAACAGGACAGGCTTTCTAAGCTTTGGCTTGACATTTTAATTCAGCACTCTATACTATTTTATTTTGACTTAGAGATGATTTCGTGTGTTGAAAAGGGTTTCATGTGCCATCACAAATCTTTGTTGATGACAAAATATTTTGAAGAATAAGACTACTGTTGGGATCCAAACCAGCTTATGAAACCACACTGACAAACAGATGTGCATATGTCAAAGATTTATATTAGGAACAGTGGTTTAGAAATCTTTCTTCTCGGCCAAGCTCAGTGCAAAAGTATATTTTAAAAAAAGGAAACCCATCCTCAGAAGGAAAGATGCATCCAGTTCAGAGACATTACTCATTCTGAGGATCCATTGGAGTCCTGTACAAATGCAACAGCTACTGCTTGGATTTCCTCAAGAGCTGTTTTTGATGTCTGTACTGGCTGGACCTGACACAGGAAATTGATTTTTGGCAAGACACTTGTTTTAAACACAGCTATTCACCCAAGCCAAGCCAAATGTTAATTTTTCAAATCCAACAAACCATTTTTTAATTTTGAAATAACAGAAGGAAAATTCATCTTATGAAACTGACAGAGGTGAGGAGAAATATTGACTCTTGATTTCCTCATTTGTTTAGACCACACAAATACATATGTATTCTACAGCTGTTTAATCATGGCTCTGTATTTCATAGTTCAGTTTTAATATAATCTATTTCATAAAATTATATCTAATTAAATTTATTAATTTCATCCAAAATATAAATTGTAGATCTTAATGGATAGATCACTGTTAGTGGCCCACAAATCATGTTAGTTTTGGGCCTTCAGTAAAGATGGTGACCATCAAGAGAAAGAGGCAAAGTGGATGGAGATAGAGGACAACACTGTTCAGGTCCTCTCTGTAGCTGAAATTCTGAGGAGAGTATGCCATTAATTTTTATCCCGGGAAGTAACAGAAATGTGCTTATGCAAGTCATCTCACAAATGTGGTCCTTCTTTCAAGAAGACTTCAAAATTTAATATTGATGCTTTTACCATTTAATGATAGTAATAAATCTTTTTTTTTTCCTTCTTATAAATTATCCCTATAAAAAAATCCTGTATAAATAAAAAGGGGTGAAATTAAAAGCATTTTGCACCACTTACTGAGTAGCACTTTAAAGTGGTGACTTCTAAAATCTGATTTTTTACTCTGAATGAGGCTTTTTAGGACTTCGTGGAAAATGACTATAAAACATGAGTTCAGACATAGGATGTGACCAGTGATGGCAGGGAACATTCCTCAACACTTTTTCTTCCTTTTTCACTCCTCCCCTGACTTGCCATGGAAATCTCCTTCACCCTTTTAAGAAAGACTTTGAGAGGTCTGTAGAGGTCTGCAAACTTACTACTGCCACCCAGAAGGCTTTTTCTCAAGAATTAATTGATATTTTTGAAGCTTTAAAATTTTCCTTGGATCAACTAAAATGTTCTTGCAAACATCTTCAGTGAAGATCTGACTGCAGTAGAGCAAGTTGCAAGAAGAGCATCTAGTCTCTGGCTTGTTCATTTTTTCATTGTTTGTTTGGTTTTTTCCCTTTGTTCCATGTGGTCATCCTCCAGATTTGGGTACCAGCAGTTTTACACTAGATGAGAGAATTATCTATGCTTCCAGGTCCAGAACATCCCACTAAAGGGAGCAATGACAAATCAGTGGGCTTCATCTTGAACACGTCAGGGACTTTTCTGGGTCTTGAAATATAAAGCAATTAGAATATTAGAAAACACCAGTTCTTTGCTTCCAAAAATAAAGTGTTTTGACTTTATAGGCAGAACAGAAATAGCTGCAAAACAAAACCAGTCATGTCAGTGATTCTCCATGCACACTAAACCATTTCAATCTTCATGTGTGATTCCCTGGATTGCAAAGCTCAGACAGTGACAGGAAAGTTCCTCCTGCCTGCAGGGACTGACATGTTGGTGGCCACACTGAATGAAGAGGAAGCCAAGCAGCCTGGGCCTCTGATTAAGTGCTGTGGCTTGCCAAACTCAGAGTGACTGAAGGTGCTCAGAACAAACTTACACACAGAATGAAGGATAATTAGCTACTTGCATTGTTTCTAGATAAGTCTGGAGAAGTGTGCTCATTGCCAGCTTACTTGTATACTAGAAGAGCACCTTTGCAATTGGGTAGCTGGAAGACTTTTTGGTTCTGACATCCCTTGTTGGCCTGTGCAAGTCATACACTATTTATAGAATACTAGTGGTGACAGCTTTGTACAAGAAAATTGTATCAGCAGGGTGAATGAATGTTTGTACGTAAGAAACTAATAGCTTTGCAACTGTTCTTCTGCAAAGCTAGAATGCTTACATGCTTTGGAGTCAAGACTTTGGGTTGTCTGGTGCAGGGCCAGTAGTTGGTCGGTGATCCTGTGGGTCCCTTCCAATGAGGATATTCTATGATTCTATAGTTCTATATCATAAAAGATCAGTAACAAGAAACTCAGATGTCCCCCTGTATAGAAAAGTACTTGTGTCAAAAGTGGACTTTTTTTCCTGACCTTCTCTATAAACCCACAAGCTACCCAGACAAGAGAGCAAGAGTGTTTATATTTCTTTTTGATTTAAATAACCCTTTCTTATAACAAAAAAAAACACGCAAAACATTCCAGTGTTTACTGATGATTAATAACACTAAAGTCTCTGTGAAGAAATTTCAGTTATAGGTGTCTTCAAGGGGAGAAAACTGATACACGAAATCCTTGAAATCTATTATCTAGAAACAAGTGGTTAGTCAACGGCAACAAAACTATTAAAATAAGAGATTTTCGTTAAATTTAAAGAAATAGATTCGCTGAAGACTGCAGTCCTGTTTGCAACAGTAAAAAAGAAGGTGAGTAAACATTCAGTGATGGAGGATAGAATCTTCAATGTATACAGCAAATTCTTGGCTGATACTAGTTAAAATGGTGAAAGGGATTATGCAAACCAGCATGTGATCTTTCCATGTTTTCAGAATCAAGACATGAAGGGTGTTTAGGGAAAATAATTTTTTTAACACAGTTCATGGAGTAAGTTCCCATAATAAAGACACTACAGGAAAATTATCCAAACTGTTGGTCACCTTGAAATTCTGTTCCAGGTCATTCCCTTTGACTGTAGTGCCTTTCTGGAATTTGCTTGCAATGCACTGTGCCTTCCTTGAAAAAGTGGGGAAATCCAGAGGTGGAGGTAATCATAATGCCAAGTGCTGTTCTCTCCTGCTTTTCAGATGGCAAAAAATGTATGCTGCAAGCTTGATGTTAATGCTAAGGGATTCGAACACAGACAAGCAGGTGATCAGACTCAGCCAGCACAGGTGTATGAAAGGCAGGTCCTGTTTGACCAACCTGATCTCTCTCTATGACAAAGTGACCCACTTAATGAATGAGAAGAAGACTGTGGACATCTTTTATCTGGACTTCAGTGAAGCCTTTGACACCATTTCCCACTGCATTCTCCTGGAGAAGGGGGCAGCCCATGTCTTGGATGAGTGCACTTGTTCACTGGGTGAAAAACCAGCTGGATGGACAGGCCAGAGAGAGGTGGGGAATGGAATTGCATCCAGCTGGTCACCATGGTTCCCCAGGGCTCAGTATCGGGTCCAGCCCTGTTTAATATCTTTATCAATGTTCCAAGGGCACCCTCAGACAGTTTGCAGATGAGTTTTCACATGCTTGCACCCAAGTTGGATGGCAGTGTTGGTCTGCTGGAGGGCAGGAAGGCTCTACAGAGGGGTCTGGATGGATCGATGGACCAAGGGCTGTTGCATGAGGTCGGCAAGGCCAAGTGCCAGTTCCAGCCCCTGGGTCACAACAACCCCCTGCAGTGCTAGAGGCTTGAGGCAGAGTTCCTGGAAACCTGCCCATCAGAAAAGGACCTGGGAGTGCTGGTTGACAGCGAGCTGAACACGAGCCAGCATGTGCCCAGGTGGCCAAGAAGGCCAATGGCATCCTGGCCTGTATCAGCAATGGTGTGGCCAGCAGGACCAGGGCAGTGATCGTCCCGCTGTGCTCAGCCCTGGTGAAGCGACACCTCAGATCCTGGGTGCAGTTTGGGGTCCCTCACTATGCGACGGACACAGAGGCACTGGGGTGTGTCCAGAAGCTGGTGAAGGGTCTGGAGCACAGGTCCTGAGAGGAGCAACTGGGGTAACTAGGGTTGTTCAGCATGGAGAAAAGAATGCTCAGGTGAGACATTTTCTACCAGAAAGGAGGTTGTAGTAAGATAGGGCTTAGTCTCTTTTTCCAAGTAACAAGTGATGAAACAAGAGGAAATGGCCTCAAGTTGCACCAGAGGAGGTTTAGATTGGATATTAGGAAACATTTCTTCACTTAAAGGGTTATCAAGCATTGGAACAGGCTGCTCAAGGAAGTGGTTGAGTCACCAATCCTGAAGGTATTTAAAAGAAGTGTAGACATGGCACTTAGTGGTAGCCTTGGCAGTGCTAAGTTAATACCTGAACTCAATGGACTTAAAGGTATTTTCCAAACTAAATGATCCTATGACTTCTGTCTCAGATGACAGTTTGGATGAGGACTCAACAACCAGCTCTCAGTTTGTCTTCTGTCTGGGGCTGGATGCAACAAGTCCATTGCCCCAGTCCCAACCCAATGTTCATAGAAAATATGGCACACAGAATTTACTATGTACACTCAGCGCAGAAAACACAGTCTGCACAAATGGTTTAGTGTATTCTGCAGTAGTCTGAGTCTATGAGCTTCTTAATCCACCCTTACTCTGCTCTTAAGTTAATAAATGTGAATTGTCACCCCATGTATTTAATTAAGGTTTGCTGCAGTATACTGGGATAGTAAAAGTGTACATGGATTCCAAAGTCAGCTCATGGAAGAAAAATCTATCAGGGTACATTACATTTAAAAAATAAACTTTTCACTTAGAAAATTATTGATTCTCAAATTATTGGCTGTGGAGAGAGTTTTCTGAGGAATATGACCCTGTTCTTGCTCTTTAAATACACTCTTACAGACATTTGTTTTTAGCAACTGAGACAGAACTGGATTGAATTGACCCTAGGAATCAATATAATTTTTGTTGTAATTAATTGTCTTTTTTAATTTAAAATTATCTTAATTTTTGATATGCTTAAAAGGCAAGACGGGGTGGAATATGTTATCCTATTCCTAAGTATCTATTCTTCCTGAATTTACCTTTAAAAGGGTATCATGAATGAAAATGAGCATCATGGCTGCTTGGAAAGAGCAGACAACATCACCTTGTTCAGATAAAATTATTCAGCATAGCAAGGATGGGGAGAGGAACCAAAAGAAGAACAAAAGTAATTTTTTTTATTACATACCATGCTCTACTCCAGTTTTGCTGATCACGATAGCATCACAGAGACACAACAGACAGGTCACAAAGCCTAAGCGCTTGCTAACCTTTGTCTCTGCTAAAAGGCAAAGTTCTCCTAAGAAAAGTCTTTCTAATCATATTTCCTTCCACTTCAGGCATGACCTCTGTTTCTGCCTGAAGCTGCCCAAGCGCTGACATCTTGTTCATCTAAAGAACACAGAGAAAGAAATGGATGCCAGTGCAGTATTTCATTAGGCTGCCTTAAGAATGCCTCCCACATTTTGACATTTCATGTAACAAATGTAGCAGGTGACATTTTTGACCTACAAACTGTAACTCTTGCCACTCATTCCTAACTATCTGAGTTGTGATACCAAACTTGGAGGGGACTGAAATCAGCTGAGATTAACTGCACCCTAAACAAGGTTTGTGTTAATTTATCTACATCTCAAATGCTACACATAACTAAGTACAAAGACACTAGGTATGTATCTTGAATAAGTGATAATTTTAAGGTAAAGAATGGCAGAACATGCCCCCTTCAATCTTTCTATCACCCTTAAACCACAGTGATTTACATAAAATCATGTAAAGGATTAGCCTTATGTATCTTGGATATGACCTTATTCTGCTCACTTTTGTTGGATTTGCTCCAGACAGATGGAAACTATATTTTTTTTTATTTTAATGTAAGATTAAACTAAAAAGTAAGTTATTTACATATTCTTGAAATGAAACATCCCTTTGAATAGTTCTGTACTTCTTCACTGGAAATCATCCATCATTACCACAAGTGACTACTTCTAATTGCAGGGAATTGCAGCCATCATTTATCTTCACCTACATCTTAGTTTGGCACCAGATGAATCTTAACTTGTTAAATCTTTCAGGTGTTTTTGATTAAAAAAAATCTGTTGTTTCACTAAAGGCATCATAAGTTGTGTTTGGACCAACATTTATACTTATGCAGAGGATGCAGGCTTTGTTCCACAGTATAGTACAACAGATATATTGTTCCAAACTAATAAATTATCCATCCAGGTACTTCCCTTTCTGTTATTATATAAATTTAATAATAAAAATAGATTTTAAAACACAAATAACAATCTTTTGAGACTACATAAATCTCTGCAGCATTTGCTCTGTAAGTCCAGTCTCTATTCAGGATGAGTCCTTCACAGTGTATCACTGTGAAGCTTTTATTTTTGAAGTTGTATGAGAAATCCTACCTGTATCCTTCCTACTGCCTCCTGGAATGCTCTTTTAGATAAGAAAGTTGAGCACTTAATTTGTCTTTCCATGATATAATGAATAACAGCTTTGAATATAATGGTTATACCTTCAAAGGTCTGTTAGTTGGTCTGTTTGTTCCTTTCTGCTCATCTGGAATGCCAGAGCCTGATTTTTACCATAAAGTGATGTCACAGGTTTTTAAAAGCATCTTTTTCACTTACAGAAGTGTTCAGTGTTTGAAGGACTGATTATAGGCATCTGCTTGGGGGGAGGTTTATGCGCATTCTACTACAATTCTGGGAATCGGATGAACTCACTGATCCTGGTGATCATTCCCCCCAGTACAGCAACATATCTGCTGTATCCATGTCCCACCAGCTCCTCACAGACCTGGAGTCACTCATCTTTCACCTTAATCTTTCATTTTTTGCCAATAGCAGCCAAATAGTGTAGCCTTTATTTTATATTGGGTCTGTGTGTCAAGTGCCCCCAAAAGCAGAATGCACATATGTTAAGATCAGGGTCAAGATCACATTCTAGAAGAACCGTGTCTATTACACTGTCAGAACCTGTAGGTCCACCAATTTAAATAGCTGGAAAATTGAATATTATACCCAGATACACAGTATTCTGGGAGGGGGAACAAAGCACAGACAAAGGGATGCTGTCTCTTACAAGAGAAAAAGCATCCATCCCAACATGGCCTGCACTTGGAGCCTGAGTGCTGGTGAGGTAAGGTGTGGCAGCAGTCCTGCCTGGTGTTCAGGAGGCTGCCTAAATGCCTTCCATAGAAAATTTGTTCCCTAGAGAAAATAAGGAATAGTTTCACCAACAAGTGAACTGCTGTGACTGCAGTCTGCATGCATTGTGTGCCGTTCGCAGCCTTTCCTCAGTATTGTTAATGACGTGATGCCAGAGTGCCGGAGTTTTCTTTGACTCAGGATAATTCTGGGCAGCGATTTTCCTCCTGCTGCCCAAAAAGCTGCCTCACCGGCTGTGTGCCCCCGGCCGAGAGCCCCCACTGCCTTCACCAGCGGTTCCTAGGGCAGCCACACTCCTCCGTCTGCTCTGCTGCAGCCCAGCCAAAGCAGCGACCGTGCTGGAGCGTTCGAGTATAATGAAGTGCTGTAGTGGTGTTATCTCTCCCCATCTCTTCCGTCTTGCTCTGGTGGGCTTCCCTCTCAGAGTGAAACACAAGGAGGAGACTAACACAGTGTTTCCTCTTGCCTGATGTTTGCTTGTTATTCCAGCTAATTTGCTCCAAGAGAAGAAATAAACTGTGCTTGAAACAGCACCGTTAATTCTGATCCTTTTAGACCAACTGCATATCTCCTGGCACCATTAAAAAAAAAAACAGAATTAATGAAAAAATACTTTTTTCTCTTTTTTTTTTTTTTTTTTCCCAATTAAAGGAAGCCCTCATCTCCCCCTCTTCAAACCCTTCCTCCCCCCGGCTGATTGACAAAGTGAGCAGAATCCGTGTTCTCACACCAACGGGTATCTATTACATGAGAACTTTCTTCTGGCGCCAGGAGGTATTTAGAGAGTTTGCCTGGCTATTCCACAGGGGAAACCCTGCTGAAAGTTGGGGATACCTGAGCAAAATTCACTGCTGGCCAAAATCCGGGCAAAGCAGCGATCACACTCGATAGCGTCTCGTTATCGTTATTGCACTAGAAATGCCGGGGAGAAGAAGCAACTAACAGGGAGTGGTTTCTTTCCTCGGGGAAGATGTGCTCGTCTCGTGCTGCGGGGCGGGATTCCCCTCTGGGTGAACTAGCGGCTCGAAGGACAAACACTTTTTTTTGTTGTTTGTTTGTTTGTTTGTTTGGTGGGTTTTGGTTGGTTGGTTAGGTTGGGGGTTTTGACGGTGGGAGTGTTGTTCCATTGTCTTTTTTTTTATTATTATTTTTAAAAGCATGTCCCCGCTTATGCCCAGGGTTGCTGAGCGAGAAGCACGAACCCTCACCACAGCCCGGGCGGTAAAACCAGCCCCCTAGCCGTCAACGCAGGACACCAGTGACTTGCTTCACTCCTGTCGCCCAGCAACCCGCTCCGGCCGGGTTTTCCCCCTGGAGCCGAGGGTTTCCTCCGCCGGGCCGGCGATCCCCCAAGCGCAGGCCGCCCCGCCGGCTCTAGGGAAGAGGAAAGGGACAGCCTCGGCCCGCGGCGAGCGAGGAGAGGGGCGGAGAGGAGGTGTTTAACCTCGGCTTGTGGTCCCTTCACCGAGTGAATCGTCGAGCATGTTCCTTGATGGCTAGGTTGCTCTCGCTAGGCAAAATAAATTCTAGTAAATACTTTTTTTGTTTTCCTTCCAGGGGTTCATTTATCATCTCCTGTTTGCTTTATTTGACACGGCTTGACCCACAGAGTAGTTTTTAATTTTGTTATATGGTGGAAAGCCACTTTTTAGGGAAGTCCTTCCCGCTCCCAAGACACACACACACTCATTTCCAGTAACTGCTCGGTTCCTGCCTCCTCCCGTGATGATTTGGGGATCCCCTGGGCTAGCTCACACGGAGTATCCCCATAGAGGCGGCTGCCAGGGGTCCAGGACATGGGCACCAGGATGCTGTCACCTCAGGAAACGACAGATAAGAGGGAATCCTTGAATCGTGCCTCGAGCCGTGCTAGAACTGTGGCTAAGGACAGGGTACCCAGGACATTGGCTGTAGCAAACAGCATTCCAGGTACAGGCGTTTCAAGCGGAGGCAAGATTGTTTGGGGAATGAGGGACAATCACACACTTCTCCCTTCGTTCAGTGTCCTTACCGGGAAATCTGAGCCGAGAAAAGTCGTCTTTGCTCTAAGTGGCATTAAGCAAAGGTTATTCATCCACCTGCTTTTCCTACTAGACCAGCCATCTCAAACATTCATCACTTCGTGGCAGAAGCCTATCACGCCCTTCACACAGCCTGGATGTGTGTTGTAAATGCTTGTGAAGAGATGAAGACGACCGCGTTTGCCAAACGCTGTCCTCTCCTCCAGACATCCCGCCTTTCTCATCACCGCGGGAAAAAATGAATAAAAAAGCCCTTGTTACGTTTAGGTCTTTCTCAGAAAGTGTAGCTCACTTCAGGTCGGGGCGAACTCGGTAACACTGCTGAATTAGGGGAAAGGACAAATGCCAAAGAAAAGCCGTATTTAAAGCACTTTGTCGAGAACACATCATCTCCCTCCTCCACCCTGCTTTGTCGCTGCCAACACCCCAGAGAATAAGGGTGAAAAACACGGGGCTTTCAGCAGTTCGCCCTCCCATTCTCTGAGATAACCTGCGTTTTACGGACTTGGCCTCCGGTCATTTTTTTTTTCTCTTCTGTTTTTTGCTATAATTTATTCTGAAACTTAAGGAAGAAAATGAGAGGATTATACCCCCTATGCCTCATCCCAGGCACCCGCCGAGTTGTTAGGGACGCGCTTTTGCCGCGGGGGCGGTGGCTCCTGGGCACAGGAGCCTCCCGGCCTGTCTGGGGATGTTCACCGTCCTCGCCGGTCCTCAGCTGCGGCACGAAACACCCTCGCTGCAAAAAAATCAAGGAGGGATCTGGGTTTCGTGGACTCCTCTTTGCTTGGTGGGTTGGTTGCATTTATTTACCAAAATGCCTTGTGGAAAAATGTGAGAAAAAAAGCCCACTCAGGCCCAGTGACTCCCCAATTCAGGGATCTCCCCTCAGTGGAAAAAAGCTGTTTTTTTTGTCCTCAGAGCAGACAACTGCGGCAGAGTCCCTGGGGGAGGGAGCCTCTGCAGCTTCTTCCCATGTAGAAGCTGTTCCAGCTGCTGCTCCAATCCCTTTACACACACACGCCAGACTTTGCAAACCCAGGCTGCCCCTGCACCTCGCCCAGTATGCAGGGACAGACCACGAAACAGGGAAGGATGCCGGCCTCGGAGCTCGGGCACAGCTCCTAGTTTTATCCTTTAACGGAGAAAGGGAAAAGAGACTGCACCTGATAACGATAAAGTGTAAAATGCTGCCTTGATATACCAGCGACTTTCCCTATACAGCTCGCAGAGAGCATAAAGGATCAAAGTCTTGACAAATGGAAGCATGATGTAATGCCCTGGCCCCATCAAAGACTTGGTCTTGAAAATGATATCTTCGTCAGGGTCGCAGAAATTAGCGGTTTGATAGATGTGAGAGGAGTCAGGTCTGCTTGGTTACACTGGGTGTAAACCCGAAGTAAATCCTGACTTTCACTTCAGATTTACTCCACTGCATTTCCCATTTCCTTTACTAACCAAGAAGTAGGCAAAGACGATGTGAGAATCTGGCTCCTCTTCCCGTCCCCAGTCCTTTCATTAAATAAGTCAAGGTGTCCATTATGTGTCGCCTTTAATCGACCGAGGCAGGGATAGGCAGGAAAGGTGAGATTTGGCATTGTGGCTTTTAAGACTGGGTACCATTTTCTTCTTTGCTTAAAGAAATTCAGCACTTTCTCCCATTAATCTTTAGCAGGGAAAGGGTTCAGCCCGCACCTGTATAAACAACCCAGACAGGGGGGAAAAGTAAACCTATATCTCTTCCCCTGCAGTATCTTTATGTACTTTTATATATATATATATATGGATAATGCAGTCTAATTGGGGAGAAAGAGCAACCCAAGTCCACCGTGCTGCCCCTTCCTCGTGCAGCATGTGGGACCCAGCCTGAGCATCGATTGTAGTGTCAAACCAAGTTCAAGAGATCCAGTTGCAAGATCAGCTGCCTGTATAGGTGGTTCAAGAAATGTCAAGTTTCACTTGGAAAGGCTGCCGTTAAACCCGGCTCTGATGTGGTTCTAGCCCCAGCGGGTGAAGTGGTTCTAGCGCACAGCGTTAAGTGGCCTCGGTGAGCCCGCAGGGCTGGCAGGGAGGGAAGCAAAGCTGTGTGCTCAAAGGCGGCCGGCGGTGCCAGGAAAGTTGCGTAGCAGCAGCCGGGAAGGTTCTACTCGGGATGGAGGGAAATGGAAGCGAAAAACCGTGGGCAGAAATTGCGGGACAAGATCTTTCCACCTGTTGTAGTCATTAGGTTCTTTTCTGAGAACTGCACTTCTACTCTGGTTAATCGTATCCAAGTTGTGAAAGCCAGCAAGGAACCAGACGCTAGTTCTTCATGTGTGAAAAAAGGACGTTTTGGTGCAGGTGCAAGGGATACAAGTTGATGGTTGATTTTTTATTTTTTTTTTTTTTAATTTATACCTCTTGAATTTGTATGTCAGCATGTCCATTGGATGCGAGGTCCTCCACTCACTCGTGGACTCTATAATAAAAGTTGTACTATGGAATTTGTTTAAAAAGCCAGTGAACAGCTTGAAAAGCTGTCTTGTTTAATTTGCTCTGTGACAGACAGGTGTACATGGCCCAGTTAAATGGGTTTTAATTCATTTCTCTGAGGAGGAAGAAACCCTCGGACAAATACTCACTCGCTACTGTCTGGAGGTTCACCCCAAATTAAGGACACTATCAAACCACAGTACGCACGTTCCCAGCGACTTTTTTGCATTGCTCCCCATACACCGCACACCTCGAGTGCCGCATCTCCTGCTGCCTCTGCTCGCCCCGGCGGGTGCACCGGGACCGCACAGTCGCTTCCCGAAGCTGTGCAGGCAGGGAAAGAGCCCAGCGGGTTGGAGCCCCGTCCTGCCGCACCGCTCGGCCGCAAGCGGGTTCCTACGTTGGGAAAATCCCATGCCCTCGAAGGAAAGGCAAGAGAAAGAGCGAGTGTAGGTGGGCTGGGAGCAGCATTAAGACACAGGGAGAGGTGCGCTTCCCCCCGCAAAAACACTGGCGGGATCAGCCCTGGTGGTATTTTGCATCCTCCGGGGCAAGGAGAGAGGTCTGTCCGGTGGGAAAGGAGTGCTCCCAAGAGCACACACACACACACGGAGACATCCCGCGTGTCTGTGCACCCCTACAGGCGTGCGTGTGTGCTCCCACACAGGGGTCTGACTCTGCGTACCGCCGCACCAGCCCCGCCGCGGACCGCGGGCCAGCGCGGAGAGGCACCGCCCCCGGCTGGGGGCTCCGCCGGGCCCGACCCCCGCCCCGCGCCCCTCTCCTCCCCTCCGCCCGGCAGATGGTTCGCTCCGCGGACACCCGATATATAGCGCTGTCAAGGGGCGCATCCCCCCTCCGCGCCCCCCCGCGCCCCCGCCCCGGCACGGACTCTCCGCGGCGGGGCCGCCCCGCTCTGGGCCGACTGGGCTCGGCCGTCCGCCCCCGCCTGCCTGCCGCGCTGCCCGCCTCCCCGCCGCCCGCCCGGGGCCATGTCCACGGGCTCCGGCAGCGAGGCGGAGGAGCTGCCCGAGATGGACCTGCGGGCGCTGCAGCTGGACTACCCGCCGCCGCCGGCCAAGCGCCAGCCCCGCGGCGAGCTCTACCCCTCGGGGGACAACTCCTCGGCGGCGGAGGAGGAGGAAGAGGAGGAAGAAGAGGAGGAAGAGGACGGCGAGGGCAGCTGCTCGGCGGGGCCGGCGGGCAGCGGCTGCAAGAGGAAACGGGCGCGGGGCGGCGGCCCCGGGGGCAAGAAGGCGGCGTCGGGGCCGCGGGGGCCGCCGCCCGAGGGGAAGCAGTCCCAGCGCAACGCGGCCAACGCGCGGGAGCGGGCGCGGATGCGGGTGCTGAGCAAGGCGTTCTCCCGGCTGAAGACGAGCCTGCCCTGGGTGCCGCCCGACACCAAGCTCTCCAAGCTGGACACGCTGCGCCTGGCGTCCAGCTACATCGCCCACCTCCGGCAGCTCCTGCAGGAGGACCGCTACGAGAATGGCTACGTCCATCCCGTCAACCTGGTACGGCGCGGGGGGCGGGCGGGATGCGGCGAGAGGCACCGCGGGGGAGCCCCCGGGCGCCGCTCGGGGCAGCCCCGCAGGGCCGGTGCCCCGGGCAGGGTGGCAGCGCTCAGGCCGTGCCCGCCCTGGAAGAAGCGGCGGGGCGGCCCTGGCTGCTCCGCAAATCCCCGGTGGCCCTCGCACCGTGGGCGACTCCAGGGCCGCGCTTGGGCTTCGGTGATGGCGGGTGTGTCAGTCCTGGGGAGTCGGAATGGGGGACCCCAAAGATTACATTCCTCGGGCATTAGGCAAGCTTAGTGTCCGAAAAAGGAGTAACTCGGTCTGCGGGCTGGCCTGCAGCACAAGCATAGCGTCATGAGTTCATCGGTACAGAATTAAACGCCCGATGCTTGTCACAGGGGTAAAACGTTTTCTTATATACAGCAGAGTGATTGTTTTGGAATAGTTTATATGCTTTTTATTTATTAAATGGTGCAAAGCGCTTCAAAGCAAGAGAAACGTTGCAGTCTGGATGAGAACACTGTTGCTAACCATTGCAGACCTTCTGTGGAGCATTTAATTATAATGAAAAACGTAATGAAAATATTTGTTAGAGGAACTCAGCTCTCTCTGTGCTTCCCACAGGGACTAAAACATGATGACGTGTTTGCAACTGAACCAGAGTTAGACATCTATCAGTAATAAAGCTCCAGTTTCATACAAGGATAAACTTTCTTTCATTATGAAATACCTTTTTTTTTTTGCTTACAGACTTGGCCGTTTGTGGTTTCAGGAAGACCTGACTCTGACACCAAAGAAGTTTCTACTGCCAGCCGATTATGTGGAACTACTGCATAGTCAGACTAAATTGGAGATTTTTTTATTGTTGTTGATCTTTTTTTTTTTTTAATGGGTTGGATATTTTTAAGAGCTGTGACTTATCGTCTCAGGACTAGAAGATGGGGCAAACCCCCATCTCTAACAGTGTTAAATCTGCATCCCTCATCATTCTTTCCCCTTAGTGTTTTGAGGGCAGATTATTTAAAGCAGTAAAGAATGGAGGCGGTTGAAATGATAGTTTTTATGAACTGACTGCAGCAGCTGAAGTCTAAGACTTGGCTTCATCATTCTTACCACTGCCTGAGGACCTGCTGTTCTGAGGCTTTTAAACTAATGGAAGAGGAATATAATGATATAGAATTAACAGCATGGACCAAAATACAATTCTACAAACTAACCCCAAACAGTGTTATTTGTATTGTAAAGCAAAACAGTATTTTAAAGTAGCTTTGAAAGTCAGATAGATTTATAATATATTTTGATGGCTTTTGTATTCATGGATATGGTTTACTGCAACTATGCAATTAGTCATACTTTTTTTCTTTTGGTCCCTTTGACCAGAGTTTTCTTAAAAATGTGTAAGTGGACACATTCTGCTACCACTCACTGGAATTATAGTAATTCCTTTGGTTATGTCTTGAAATGCCACGTGTAAGAATGTGGGACTGTCCCTAGAAATATGGGGGAGTTTCTGTGCCTTAATCTGGAAGGAAATTCTGCTTACTGTAAGCCCAGGGTGCATGTGTTGTAAAGAATGTGTTTGTACGATGCTGCAAAATAACAAGAATTCACAGCGTTTAAAATATTTTTCCTGTACTGTTATGCTTATCATTGAAAAGTTTGCTCTCCAATGAGTTAGTGTGTCATTTCTTCACAGTTTCAAACATTGTAACAAAAGAGGATGCCATCAAATAAGTTGCAAATGTAAATAACTCTATTTTTTTATAAATGACATTAAAAGCTTGGTTACAATGACTCACTGGTAGTGTGATAGTGTGTGGCTGCATCCATACGTGTCTCTGTAATGCATGTTCTTTAAACCCACTTTTGTAAACACAATTATCTTCCCATCTCTTGAGAGCAGATAGATCTCCAGCAACAGAGTCAGATAAGAACACTTTCACCCCAAACAATTCATTCAGTTACAGTACTATATCAATCAGCAGGGATGGCCAAGTTTTAACAACTTACAGAATGCTCTGTAATATTCTCTTCTGTGAAGCAGAAGAATAAATAAATGTAGGTTAAGAAATCAATGTCATATAGTGTTATAGCTCCTTTTGCTGTTCTTTGTCATTTTACATTTCCTTCTGTAATGTGTTTTGCTTTCATCTGTATTTTTGCAGTGGGAAAATTGGATGAGTTTTCCTAGTTGAGAACAAAATTTTCCTGTTTTAAGACCAAAACTCCTGAGATAAGATTTTCTTTTTCTCAAAATATTGTATCAGCAGTTAACTCACAGTAAGGGAGAAAACTGAATTGCTTTAGAGAAGAAAAAGCCACCTCTTCCTCATATATGCATTGAGGAGAAAGAAATATTTATTTAACAAGAAACAGTTTAACCTAGTCTGTTGTCAGGTCATCCTATGTCATGGATTTCTGGTTTGAAATACTGCATAGAAGACCAAGTCTGACTATTAGTAGTGTCCTGTAAGTAGGTGAACTGCAGAAAACTGCTTTTCTTCTTGTGAAAGGTAAAATAATCCAGAGTCACTGCAAAATAAAATGAAAGCACAGTCCAGGATCTGCTGAAATTGTTACTTTTAGTGATTTGGGGGCAAGCTGTACAGAAACCATAATATAATTTATCTTCCATTTTTTTTCCAGAGAAAGTCTGTGAAGGAAGAGGGCTATCCTAATTTGCAGTTAATGTAGCGGAGGTGGAACTCCACCTCACTTCCTCTAGGAAGCTTTATAAAAAGAAAAGAACATAAACAAAAGACAAAAAATGAAGGCCCTTTAGGAAGGCATAAGCTATGAGAAAACTCAACGAATGTTTATCTGAACCCTAAAGAAAAGATTATTCAGCAGTTTAACTAAGGTACCACTTGAGATAATCTCGGTTGTGATACTTAGCTGGTTTTGGCCTTGATCCCAGCTGTAATTGGTTAACAACTCCAGGAGATCAGAAAAACAAGGAAAGCTGGAGAACTTTAAACATTATAGAAAGGTCCATGCAGAGTGATGGGGAAAAATGTTCAGTGTATATGCCCAAATATGAAGTGGTTATGTTAAGCAAATACAGTAGATCAAAACTGGGGGTGAGGAGTGTGACATGAAGAAAAACACGGGATTGCTTCCATCCATGCACCATACTACATGCTCTCAAGTACGTTTTTCCTTGTGGCTGCATAATATATAGGAGTACTTTCTTTGTAAAGCAATGAATGCACTTACTGCATTTGTTACAGTAACAGACACATCCATGTGATGGCAGTGTCCCAACAGACCATCAGTGGTTTTAGAACAGAAGCAAACAGTGGCCACAGGTGACATTTCAGGTCAAAATCTGGAGAGAAAATGACAGCTTCTAGATACTAAATGTTGTACAAGACTCAGTTTTTTTCTTTTACATATCTCTAGATAGAGATATATGTATTAGTGTATACCTACTTATCTTAATATAGCAATTAGGGATGCTTGGATTCCTCCAATAAGGAGCTGTTATTTCAAATCATTAATTTTAATCCTTGGGTTCATAAATATTGTTTTTAAAAAGTAAATTAATCTTCTTCTCTCTCAGTAAGAGGCATTATGTGATTAGGAAAAAGATCAGGTAATTGAACAGGTTCCCTGTGGGTTTGTCCTGAGCTGAAGGCTGCTGTCTTTGCAGGGAAATGCCAGGTAGGTCATATATTCTGTCATTCCTCACCTATAAAGACACACCAAAAATACATGCATGCAGTTTTTGAAACATTTTTTAAAGTCAGATGAAAGTCAGATCAGTTCTTTATCTGAATGAGGTGAACAAAACATTCTAAAATGCTATTTTTAAGCATTAACGGATTCCACTGAAAGAGAATAAAGGTCTTCCTCTTTTTTTTTAATTAAGTTTTTGCCAACCTGATAAAGTAAGTTAATTTCATTTATTTTAGATTTAGTAAATTAATTTCATTTTGTTGTTATAGAGGTGTGTGGAAGGGAGACTTAAAATAAAGAACTATCTTACATATTTACAATTCACAAGCACAGAAAGTAAGAAACACATACATTTTTATTAGACTTGGCAAGTTTATGCTTGATGACTTTTGGTTATATTAATATTCCTTGCACAAGGTAAAAGATGAACCCTTCTTGATTAACGCTTATGCAGATCTCGCTGAAGCTGTTTTACAAATAAAATGCCAAATCACCTGCAACTGATATTCAGCCAAAACCTGCTTCGTGTGATATCTGACTGGCAGAATACCTGCACTGACTTTCAGGGCAAACAGTCCATATATAAAGAGGAACACTTGGTTCCCAACAATATTTTTATGACTTTAGATTAATACAAATGTTGTGTGGAACTTTGTTTTGTCTCTATTCTGTGTGGGAATCTGATGGAGCAGATGATTAGCCTCCATCATGAAACCATTCCTTTCCAATGCATGTGTTTGCTTACACAAGGAAAATATGTCTCTCATACTGAAAATGTTAACAATTCTGAGCAAAAGAAACATAGTTTGCATATGAAAAATACCTAAGCCATACTTTTCCATCTTAGTACCTTTATACATGTACTATTTAAAGAACTCTCAGATAATCTAAGGATTCTGACTAAAAGTTTTATTTTTTTGGCTAAGTAAAGGTGGCTATGTAAGCAGTACAGTTGCCATAGGGGTCTCCCACATGAAAGAGGGAGTTGAATAAATTAATTTTAAGATCTCAATAAGTATCTGAAAGTTGTTCTGTCTTTTTTTATTGACTCTAAAAGAACCCTAAGAGGACCAACTGCATCATTCAGCTAAGTATCAAATGTTTTAGTTAAATATCTAATGTTGGGAAAAATATAGGCAGGTTTAAATTTCTGAACTTTATATGAACCAAGGAAGCTAAAAAGAAGGGGGATTTAGAGCCACCCAACAATACAAGCTTATAGTAACCTTATAAGTAAATAATACATATATTATTTGGATGAAATAACATGGAAAGCTGTCCATTCTACTCAGCAATAGTCACTTCTCCACAAGTAACTGATTTTATGTAATAGTGAATTTGCACTTGATATGGCAGTGCAGGTTCTCACCAAGATTAGCAGGAATTATACCTAAGAATTAAGTTCTACCACTGGACAGAATTTATCACACTCCACTCCAGCTGAAAGACGTGTACACAGATATTTTCTTCCATGCACAGAGGACAGATGCTGAGCTGTCTTGTGGACCCTAAATACCTACATCTAAAATTTTATTATACTCTGACAAGAGGGCATTGGGATGAGTTGCTACATTATGCAGAGACTTATGCTATCACAGTGCAGGCTGGTTACGACTCAGGCACCAAGAAGGAATGGGTCTCAGTATTTTCCTTGGCTCTGAAAAATGTGTAAATGCAAATTAGTAAAAAATTACTAAAACTGCCTTAGTTAGAATGCAGCATGTGAGAATCTTACTAGAGTTAAAATTCCTACAAAAGTTAAGACAGCTGAAAAGATTAATATAGTTATGTACCCTACAAATCAAGCAAAACTGAGAACTTCCTCGATGTGACTGGAATTTAGCAAGCAAAGGAAATCACTCTATCTTTTCATTGTGGTGGAATTGTTAAAAAGAATTCACATTTCCAGGATTAAAAATAATTCAGAATGTGACAAGAACAGTTCTCTATGACAACAAAGCAGGCAGAGCTGTGAGTCAGAATATTTACAAAAACATAACCCCAATCCAAGCAAACAGACTGCTCAGCATCTGGGACAGAAAGTCATGAGAATAGCAAAGAATTGCATCACTGTGTAAGCGTTTATGAAGGTCTGTGTAGTGAGCACAGCATATATGAAGGGCATGGAAAACAGCAACTTTATCTTATAGGAATTTTCACAGAAACAACAAGAATAAGATAAATGGATGATAATCCAAAAACGAATGGATCACTTTTTAATTTTAATTCCAAGTTGCTGTGATGGCAGAAGCTACATCATTAGCACCTTAAATCCCATAGTCAGTAAAAGATAAGAAGTAAATGCAGGCATGACTATTCATAGAAAATTGGGATTGGAACAGCACAAGCAATTACTGTATTCTTTGAATTTTGTCCTCTTCAAAGGGGACAAAAAAAAAGAGAGAAATTCATTGTTATTTACTAGGCAGGTGATTTGAAGTCCTGAAAAAGTCTTATATTCCTGTGTGGGACATTTTCATGCTATGTATGGATATGCTTGAGACTTGTAAGGCCTATTAGGATAGCTCTGTATAACTGTGGAGGTTATAAAAGGTCACCCTGTGTATGCAGGAAGACCTCTGGGGCGCTCAAACCCCAGAATCACAATTAAATTTCAACACAGGAAAAACACACATCACATTCATTTGGGCTGTGCCCAATTCTTGCCCTTTTCATAGGAAAAAGAGCAAAGGTGTTTGGGGAAGGATTGAGTAAACAGTATTTTGACATGGGAAAAAGAGGGGGGAAAAAACCGAAGAGAAAATTGAACGATTTTCTGTAGGACCCCTGGATTAAAACTAAACTGCCAAACTGGTGAAGTTCTGTTCACAGAAGTAACTGGAGACAGAACCTAACCAAGCAAAATGTACAAGCAGACCATAATAAGGAACCTCTCCTCAAGAGTAAATTTGTCTTCATCCATTAAAAATGAAGGGTCCGCTGGAAGTACATGGAGATAAATGTATGAAATTCAGCTGTCTGTACAGATATTTGGATTACAAGCTTAAATGTTTAACAGCATGACAGTGATGTTATGAAGCATGAACTGAAAACTCTTTTGAAAGACAGTCCTGAGGCGTCTTATCTTGGCTGAGGTGTAACTATGTGTCATACATAGGCTTTGAAGATTATTTCTCACTTGTAACCACAGGACCTGATACCAATCTATTTCTAATAGTAACCTGGTTTGTGGTGTTTGCTCATCCTATGATACAGACCAACCTTTATCTCAGGGGACAAAAATTTCAGTTCTCTTTTCCATTTTATGTAATTCCTCCTAAACCTGTGATGCAAATTATGTCATAAACATTTTTATTCACTAGGCTTAATAAACTAAAAAAAATCTTCCTTCTAGGATAGAAATAGCCTTGATGTGGTTGGAACCATCCTGGTTTTGCCTTCCCTACCCTAAGTAAAACACATCAGTTACCTCCATGACCTGTTCATACTGTATCAACTGGGGATATCCAAAGTTTGTACAAGAGAATTACCATAAGCTAATACCACTTCCAAAACTGTTATCCCTTTGATCACCACTTCAAGTTTTGGAACAGATGCCAAGGACTTGACTGACATTTCAGAGTCCCCACTCCCATGCTCCCTGTACAAAGGCACTGCAGCTAGGCTCCTGAGCTGAAATACACAATATACATGTAAGCACATTATGATTTGTACCGTAGCCTACACTAAACCTGTCCCATGGAGATGTCACAAGTTAAAAAGTAATGGTATCAAGATGCTTCAGTGTTTGTGCTGTTACATTGTTGGAGAGGTCCCTGCATGGTTTGTGGTTTAGGTATGGGACACGTGCCATTCTCCCAAGCACTGCCAAGACATAGTTTGCGAGTCAGCAGTGGATAGGGATCATTCACAACATATGGTTTACATGAAGTCACCTTATTCTGAAGATTGAGAGTGCACAGTCATAAGCAGTATGCACACAAACTAGCCCAGGGCAGGTGACCTCACAACCAGAGGACAGTCTTTGTAGAACAGCCCTTCATGCTATTTAGTACTTTACACATAACCATCTCTATTTCAAATGAAGTCTCTAGTTCACAGAACCTCCTGTGTTTTATATTTGGTTTGGACTTTTCTCTGTTTTAAATTCTTCTAGGCAGAGAAGACCATGCATCCCTTCATTCTTATGTATCTGTCACCAAGAAGTTTTCATCTTCAGCATCTGATCAGGATGCTACCAAACATCAGAGCGAAATGAATGGAAATCCTGACATTACACTGTAGATCCGACTGCTGAAGCTGAATAGAATCCTTAGGATTGTAAAAGACCTCTAAGACCATTGAGTCCAACCACTAACTCACCACTGCCATGTTCACCACTAAACTGTATCCCCAAGTGTCACATATATATGTTTTTTTGAACACTTCGAGGAATGGTGATTCCACCACTTCCCTGAGCAAAATAGGTGAGTGATTTAAGGTTTTATGACCAGCTTCCTTGTAATATATGCCCCAGTGTGCAAGGCAGTGGCAAGTCTAGCAGTGGATTGAAAGACAGCAGATAATTTTTTTTTCTGAGTGTAGTTTAACACTAAAATGTCATTGTACATGAGGCACCAAAGCAACATAACAATCCCTATTTCCTCTTCCGGGTTTTCAGTGTATTTCTCAAGTAACAATTATGAAATAAAACCTTTTTCTTTCACTTCTCAGATATGCCTTTACACTGTCATTATTGTAAAGCCAAAAAAAGCTCTTTTTTCTTCAACATTTTAGACAGATAGACAAATGACTTACAGAATTTTCCTGACAGCAGCCACTTTGGATACCTACAGCTCCAGAAAGACACAGTTCCCAAACTTTGGTGATATTAAAGTGTGCCTCTGAATGATGGTGAGGAGACAGCCCCGGGTGGCCTTCAGCATCTCTGACTGGCACAAGTGTTTCCTCTCTGTCATCAAGACATGTGCCTGGCTCTCTTCCGAGGTGACTTCTAGAGAACTGGCAGCTGGCCGGGAGACATGAGCAAGAGGAAAAAAATTCAGGTGAAACAAAGAGAAAAACTGATTCATAAAGAGCTGCAGATACAGCTGAAAGGGCTATGATGGGTTTGGAAACATTTCAGGGGGATGAACATACTCACCACTTCAAAAATATTTAAATAAATCTACAGAAAGGACTAGAGGAAGGTTATCTAGTTAGGCCGCTTAGAATCATGGAATGATAGAATCATTAGGGTCGGAAAGGACCTTTAACATCACCAAGTCCAACCGTCATCTTGTGAGCTTGTTCACTCACTCCCAAGCACTGCTTTATTTAGTAAAGGAGGATCAGCATCACACACTAGCAGTCCTCTGCGCCTTGTGCAGAGCGGGCTCCTCCTTTCTTGGCACTGGGCAGCACCCGTCCCATTTTAGTGTTCGAGAGTGCCGCCTTCGCCCCCGGGCTCCGCTGCCTCCCAAGGCGTGCCAGAGGCGCTTCCCCGGGCCCCTGCTGCCCCCTCGCTCCTCCTGCGGGAGCTCCCGCGGCAGCGGGCAGGCGGGCGGGAGCCGGGGCCCGCCCGGCCGGGAGGCGCCGGGATCGGCGGGACCGGCCCCGCAGGCGGGCCGCGGGCGCCACCCGGAGGCCGCCGCGCCGAGGTGCACGTCCGGAGCGGCGTTGGGATCGCAGAGCCACGGAATGGCAGAATCTCCGAGTAAGCTGGGTGGGAAGGGACCCACAAGGATCATCAAGTCCAGCTCCCGGCCCCGCACGCGCTTGAGAGCATTGTCCAAACGCTTTCTGAACTCTCTCAGGCTTGGTGCTGTGACCACTTCCCTGGGGAGCCTGTTCCGGTGCCCAACTACTCTCTGGGTGAACCTAAACCTCCTCTGACAACTTCAGGCCGAACCCCCAGGTCCTGTTGATGCCTTTTCCTGGTCTTAAAATCAAGAGTCATACACGGTTAGAAGGGGAAAAGGGATTTTTACCTTGGTATTTATTGTAAGGATCCTTAGGTGTACACATCCAGGTCATATGCATTGAGATGCACCTCGCCGAGTCTATGAGTCTCCCCTCCGTTTTTTCCCCCCCAACATTGGGTGTAACATTATAGGTTTTACTAATTAGCATATCTATCAAAGATTCCCCAATGAGAGGCTCAAGTGAGCCCCCCTCCCCAAGGAACCTTCCCCTGGATGGTTCTATCTTGGTTTACAGAATGTGTTCTGGAGAGGACCTTGGGGTCTGGGTTACACTGATCTCTAGCTACGAAGCTTCTAAAATGTTTAAGTCTCTCAGCTTGACAAACAAGTCCAAGAATGTAGGCAAAAAGCACTAGGAATACAGAAGTTGTAAAAAGGTATAACAGGGGTATAAAAGAAAAGGCAAAAATCCTCATGGCATCACTGTCACTGGTCACCACAGACAAGAAATCCATGTCTTCCCCTCCTCTTCCCCTCACAAGGAAGTTGTAACTGCAGTGAGGTCTCCCCTCAGTCTCCTCTTCCCCAGGCTGAACAGACACAGTGACCTCAGCCACTCTTCATACTGCTTCCCCTCAAGGCCCTTCGCCATCCTCGTTGCCCTCCTTTGGACACTCTCTAATAGTTTCATGTCTTTTTTATATTGAGGAGGCCAGAGCTGCCCCCAGCACTTGAGGTGAGGCCACCCCAGTGCAGAGCAGAGTGGGACAATCCCCTCCCTTGCCCGGCTGGTGATGCTGTGCCTGGTGCCCCCCAGGACGCTCTTGGCCCTCCTGGCTGCCAGGGCACTGCTGGCTCATGTTCAGCTTGCCATCGACCAGGACCCCCAGGCATTTTTCTGCATTGCCGCTTTCCAGCAGCTCATTCCCCAGTCTGTCCATACATCCAGAGTTGCCTTACCCCACGTGCAGGATCTGGAACTTCCTCTTGTTGAGCTTCATATGGTTGGTGATTGCCCCCAGCATTAGGAATGAGTGATGTGAGGATCAGCTTTAGGAATGGCAGTAGGAATAGTGTTAGGACCCTTGGTACCAGTGATGGCTCCTTCAATCAACTGGTTTAAAGTAATCCCACGGACAGTGAGGCCTAAGGAGCCTCCTGCTGGGGGTCTGTGTGTGCATGGGCTGCCTACAGATCCGGTGGGTCTCTGGACTGCCTGAATGTCCCTGGCACCCTGATTCCCTGCCAGTGTGGTCAAGAAGAAACACAGGAACACGAAGCAGGCACAAAGGTGGCGTGTGCATGGCTCCATGTAGTGTGTTACCAACTGCACCTTACCCAGAACAAAATAAAAGCATTAAAAGAAGGTGGGAGGGAGGGGACCCTCCCAGAATGCAGGGTCCAACCTGCACCTACAGGCCTGCCAGCTCGGCCCTGGCTCACCCCTGGCCAGTTTATAGCCACAGAATGGTCCTTGCCCCAGCAGATCTTGTGTCTCTCCCATCAAGGCTGGTACATCTTGTGGTGAAGGACCCTGGGGACACTCTACCACCTGCTCATGGTATATTTTTCCAGCATAGGCTCCCCTGAGGCACTGTCTATTTACATTGGCTGTTTTATTTGGTAAGTAATGACAGCCTGTAATCTGGAACGAAAGGGTCAGTATGGAAAGGGACAGCTACATCTTGTGGTCAGAATGAGAGACAGGGAATGTTCTCATTTCCTGGGCTGTGTAATAATATTGAACTTCTCATTTCTCTGTGCCGTACTTGCCTGAGGGTGTTCAGGTATGTCTTGAGCTTCAAAAACCATTCAGACCTTCTAGGAGTAAATAAAAATAAGTAAAAGAATTGGCAAAATTTTGTTACTATGACTCTCTTTAGATAATTAGAAGGTAAATATCTAATTATAGAAACACAGTCTTAGTATGACAAACTGTACTGATGTTTTCATAGACAGAGTGGTGCTTTTATCTCTTCTCTCTCTCATTTTTTTGCTTTAGATAAGAGAGAAAGAGATTTTCTGTGGCTCCAGTACAAGAGACCTACTCGAATCAACCCCTTTGCATAACCTTCTTAACTTTTTAATGAAATAAACACAGTGTTACACATTCATTGCTAAATACTGATTTTATACCCAAAGTACTGAGGGAGGAAAAGTGAGGCTGACCTGATTTAAGACATTCAAAACATCCAGTAAGGAATAATTTCTCAAAGTCAGCTCTGAAAAAGGTCAGGGCCAGGACAACAGTGGTGACAAGGCAGTAGTGATGCAGGGAACGTGCCTGGGCTGGGAGGGACAGGAGTCAAATGCAGTCTTGCACTGTGCAGCATAGTTGTTTTCAGCTGTGTGCTGAGGCAATAGGAGCAAAGCCTCATACATTCCCAAAGACCTGAAGCTGGCAACTTTCCAGCAATGGCTAGCATAGCAGATGTACAAGACACTTCATATTTCTTCCCTTTATTACCTTAAACACAGGAATGAAAGACATAAAACTTGTCCCATTGCTTCTTATCTGGTCTGACAGCTCCTCATCCTTGCACAGGAATTAAAGAAATAAAACATCTTCCTATTACAACTTATCCTACCTCACATCTGCTTATATTAGGTAGCGGCTTCAGTCTTATCTCTCCAAACACAGAACAAGGGATGCAGTCTGAACAAAGAGGAGGAGACATACCACTTCTTAAGCCAGAAGATCTGTGTCAGATAAAGAAAAAACACAGAAAGGTTTTCTTCCTCCTCTATCCATAGGCTGATTCAACAGAGCAGCAGTGACTGCAGTTAGGAAAATGTACTACTATCAGTACCACCCTTGTAGGAATAGCAGAAATGGCACTATAATGATACCTAGATATACTGTGTCCCTATGTTCTTTCTTATAAAGCAACCATTCCAGAAATTTGAGGTGCCTCCTTGTACCTTCACCTTTTCACTCTGACTCTCAGCTGATAAGCTAAAATCCATATTGACTGGAAAATGTAGTAATGAAATACTGACTTGGATGAAAATTTTGACATCAGTGGGGTGAGATTCATTCTAAGAATTTAGCACATTCAGATTTTATCTCTCTCTGCTCTTCTAGTTCATGTTAGGAGCAGTGATCCAGCATGAAAAACATTACTGGTGTGAAAAAAAAAGTAATTTTAGTACATCAAAACAAAATTTTTTTCAGCTCCTGAAGCAACGCACTTCTACCTCCTTAACCTGTATTTCTTTAAAATTTTAACAACTAAGCATCTTTAAGGAGGGTTGATTCATCACTCATCTTGGCCTGATATTGCACTGCTTGAAGTAAATCTCTAACCTGTTAAGAAGGTATCCCTGATGGTGGAGAGCTAGGTTCTGGACAACAGAAATCCTATGAACCTCTACAATTTGAATTGTGCCCTAATGTTTCTTGCACACTCAGAGCACAGATAAAATACAGATGAGATGTGATGACTGGCTCTCTGATTTGTTTTGGCTTTCCTTATGATTTTCTGGCACTAGTTCCCCAAGCATGAAGTAGAATAGCTTCATTAAAAAGCTTCTTTCATCTTGCCACAGAAGATAGATTTTTCCTTGTTGAAAACGGTCTTCCAAAGATAGGATATTTGTCTAGGCAGAGTTTCAAATTTTACCTATAGACAATAGATTTGGACTAAAGATCTTGACAGTTTCAGACTGCAACAGACCTTACAGAGAGGGTAGTAGGACCCTTTAGGCAGCCTACTTTGTGTAGACTGTGAAAGACACAGAGATGAAAAGCTGGGTTGTCCCATCTGGAAGGTGAATAGGGATGTACAAAACTCTCTTCTCTCATCTGCCTTATTAGATTTTGTTCACCTTGGTCTGATGAAAGGTGTCTGAGAAAATGTGGAATTGTTTTCTTTCCAGTTTTCTTAGGTGGTCTCTTGGGGATGGAACAAGGAAGGGACAGAGTACACTGCTTCCAAATCAGTGTATCACTGCAGAGTCCCATGTCTCTGACACACAGTTCCTCCCACTTGCAGTCTCTCCATCTCTGTTCTATGTTACCATACACAATGGACCTCAGGGTAAAAGCACATTTTATCCCAGAGTAAATCTTTATAAATTAGGACGTCAGCTAAACACAGGAGCAATTGTTTACATATGCTAGTATTTAAGTTTGCTTGAAGCAATCATTTTGCCACTGTAATAAATCCTTCTGTAGGATTAAATGCTCATTTGAATATTACAGTTGAATTCTTTACAGTTTTAATCCAAGAAAGCAACAAAAGGCCAAGAAAACTTGCAAATATGATGTTCAAAACATAAACTGTGGGATCTTAGCTGAGTTCTTCAAGAGTAGATCATTCTAAAACTGTGACTGCTGAAAGTGTCTTGGACCCAGTAGATTTCAGAATATAAGACTGTACCAGTGGATAACCAAAGTGATGAAACAATCACAAGAAATTATTATTACAGAATATTTCAGAAGCTCTTTGTGCTTCAGATTATGTATTTCCCAGTCAATTCAGTAAGAATTAAAAACCACCCAAACTTGTCACTGAAATTTTCATGCTTCTGCAAAAAAAAATAGTCCCTTGAAACAGCAAATTCTAAATTTACTGTGTGGTTTACCCATTTCCAGTAAAGTGACACCAAGCAATATATTCACTTTTAAAACTATAGGGAATGTGCACACCTTCTAATTTTAGGTATATAATTTAGATAGCAGCTAAGATAATTTGTAGAGAAGCTGAAACCCTCCAGACCTACTTTTCATGACTTGCCAGAGTTTCCTTCCCAATAAAGGCATATATTTTGGATGCCTATACTTAAATAAATGGCTTTGCAGGTCTGAAGCAGTGATAGCACCAAGCTCAACACCTCCAAAATGTGGCACGAAGGGACCTCTCAGTAGAGAATAACATGTGCCTGCTGTCCAAGAGGTGGACATCCCAGAACCACAGAGGAGGTGTGAGATCCAGATTCCCTCTGGCTCGCTGGGGCAACGGGAGGAAAGGATGCATTAACAAGCTTCTTCTTAGAGTCAAAGGGTGACACTCAATGAATTTGCCTACCAGCAGCTCCAAGAATCTGATGTGCCAGGCATATGGGCCTGCATGAGCACATGTATACCAATGTGCTCAAACAAAACCATACTAGAGCCATTATGCACTTGTCTGACCTTTTAAAGCATAACAATAACTTTTTTTCACATTCATTTGCACTTAGAGCAATTCTTTATGCCCAGCAGTTTGCTATTTATGTCAAAGGGCACTTAATGGGAAGGCATTTTTCTGAGGAGATTGAATTTGTGATGACAGGAAAAAAAATTACCGTTCAAGAGGATGCATTTAGGCTGTGTGGGAAAAAATATTACAACCAGCATGTGAAATTTGACTGGAGGTTGAAATAATTTGCCCAAGGAATCATTTGTTCTTATTTCATGAAGTTTGGAAAAATTCAAGCAAAGAAAGGGATTATAATTCAGTCTTTGTAAGGGGCTAGTTCTGAACACTTCAATGTTCATATTTTGTCATTTTATAAAACCTGAGGTAAATAAAGCAACTTTGCTCAGTTAGACTAAATCATGCAACTCACTCAGTTCACACTTGATGGTTTGATGTAATGTTTTTCTGCCTGAATTCATCCCAGTAACAGTTTTACACCGCTGCGCACCACAGCTTGCTTAATTTTTGACTCTTATTCAAGAGCATTTACTTTACAGTTTTAAAATACAGGCTGATACTACCCATCATTCAGGAGGAAAAAAACAAAACCCAACAAACCCAGATAAAAACTACCAAAATAAACTTTAACAAATTTTCCTAATCAAAGCAACACATTTTCAAAACAAGTACTCAAAATGCTGGGGTTAGAAATTAACAGTATCTGCATTTATCAGCAAAACACACTGAATCCCAAGGTACAATGTTCTGTTTCAATACACTGCACCGAATTGCCAGTTTGAACCAGTACAGTTTCCATGCTTTTTATCTGGCCCATAGACTTGGTAAAACATAATAATATACAAAAATATATTTTCTATTTTTTTCCAAATAAGGCATATGTCCAAACATTTTACAGCTCTATTTGACATATATGAAAGAATATTTTACATATATATTATGCAGAAGAAAAAAACAACAACAAAAAAAGATCAAGGTAGATAAAGTGTTCAGCTATCCAGAGATTGGTATCTGGGGGAATTCAGCTTTTCAAATGTTCAAAGGCATAAAAAAATTCCTTTGTTTGCACATTCCAGGTCTTAATCCATAGTCAGACAACTAGATTTATTTTCCTACAGCTTCTACCCTCTTATGAAGCAACTTTAAGAACAAAAGACTATAAGTTACAGAAATTTAAAGGCTATGGGATTTTTTCTGTTGTGCCTGTAGTACTATTCTGATACCTGAGCCTTCAGTTCATTTGATGAATTATTGTTATGACAATTTAGGATTCTCAGAACACCTGCTAATGTGCATCAAAATCCCCCATCAGGGAGGAGGATGCAGTTTTATCCATACTGTCTTTGCTAGAAATTTCAGTGACCTTTAATTCTTATAGTGTCTTCAGAGAGCAGAATATGCCAGATTCTTGTAGCCCATGGTGAAGTTAAGATGGAAAATATTTGCTGTTGTAGCTGGAGAAAAAAGTTTTTGCAGCCAAATATCTGTGCCTTTTCTATCAGTTTATACTGTTTCTAAGCTTAAACAATTGTTTTTTTCTATATATTCTCACATTTCATTGTATGCCTGCTTGCAGCTTCTGTTTTTTTATTTCTGTTAGCTTCAGAAACTGCTGAAAATTTTTCTTTATGTCTGTAAACATCTTTCCTTTTAAAATTAGTTTAAGCTCAGGGACGAGGAAAATTTCAAAGGGCAGATCATTTTCACTCTCCAAGCTCACAGGTAAATACTATCTATCTAGTCTGCAGTTAGGCTGGGTCTGAGTTTTCCTGCCGTTTTGTTCACCTTTAAATAGTTTCCATTGACAACAAGCATGTTCGCATCTCTCATTGACTGCATGAATTGTAAAGTCCAGTTCCATTTCCAAGACATTAGTCTGACTCAAGCCTATCTTCCAAAGAAGAATGGTACTCAGTGTAGCAAGAATGTACCACTACCTGTTGCAATTGCTACAGCAGCTATTTAAAAATATGTGTATTATGCCAAGTCATCCATCCCTGGCTTTTGGGTTTGTCTTTTCTCCATAGACCTTGATTTATTTTTCTTGCTCACAAGGCTTCTTCTTCACCTACCTCCGTATGATCTCCAGGAACACTGTAGTAGGGAAAAATTGGTTGAAAGGAGGGAAGCAGAGGTTGAAATTATATTTTTATTTTTACTGCTCCCAGAGTGCATGGGAGAAGTACATAAGTCCTCTTCTACTTTTCCAGCTATTTTACTAATCCTCAGCCCACTTACCCTCAGGCACCGATCCCCAGAGCCCCCTGCAGTCTGCCAGGAATAACAAACACAAATTTGATGTTGATCTCTCTTCCACCTCTTTCTCCTGCTCTCTCCAGTAGATATAAATCCCAGTCTTTATCATACAATTCAGGAGAAGCTGCAGCAGTGACCAGTTGCCCTCATGGCCATCAAATCTTTGGTTTGGATCTGGCCTTAGGGAGATAATTAATGCCTGTTTGGGTGGGGAAGAGACATCCATTTGCACCTCTAAGCTGCAAAAATACAAGTAATATGTGCCTCACTAATTTGTTCCTAGACAACCACATAGCAATGCTCTCCCATATTACTGGTTTTTTTCTTTTAGCAATAAAGAAAAGAAGTGTTATGACCAATTTTTGACTGCATAGATGTAGAAAAATAGGATAAGTTTTCCCTTCTAAGTAGTGAGCACAGAGTACAAATTTGCATCAACTTGTTGTGGTGCCTGAAAATGTTTTATTTTGGCAATATATCAAGCAAATTTCCTTCCTTCCTTCCTTCCTTCCTTCCTTCCTTCCTTCCTTCCTTCCTTCCTTCCTTCCTTCCTTCCTTCCTTCCTTCCTTCCTTCCCCTCCATTTTCCTTTACCTTTTTCTTCTTTTTTCTTTTTTTGATGTTCTGTAAATGTGAATAACTTTGTAGTGCAAGGGTCTTCTGTGGAAGAAAGCGAATGTTATTCAGGTTGATATGCTGAGACTCAAATAATTTTCATATTTTCTGGCTTTGCTGTAATTGCTCTAAAAGTCAACAATACCAACTTGAAATGGATTTCTGTGTCTGCCAGTCTCTGACTGGGGTTCTTTGAAAGAGAAAAGAAATATTTCTAAACTGTTACTACAAGAGTGGAATGTATATAAGTGATAGTAATTAATGGGGGGACTGCATATCCTTACTGGTCTGGCAAATCTGTGCCTTTCATTCCCTCTTGGCTGTTAGAAACAAAAACATTCTCAATATCTATGGGCACACTGAAGAACACTTAACATGAATATTGCTGAAGCTTGGAGGGAAATAAAACTGTATATATATAACTTCATCATTGCTACACATGGATTTTTGTACATGAAGGACAATAGACTTTAAAATAACAAAAATGGACTGACTCCAAATATCTAATAAAAAGAGAAACATAATCTAAAAAACAAATATTGAAGAGAAAAAGAAGCAAAACGAAACAACACAAAAACACTACAGCAAATTCTTTTTCCATATAGGCTTTATCTATATCATTTAGACAGATCTCTTGATAAAGGGCTGAGTTTTATCAAATTAAGTTGGAGATAGACTGTCTCACTCAAGGAAATTTTCAGTCTCCTCCCTCCTTTTCTTAAGGACATTTTGCTATATAGTAAATTGCTCTGAGTCTTGTGCATTGAGCTCCTTTAACTTGCCTAGTTCCTAAACAGATCTGTTAGCAAACTCAAAATACAGACCTGAAACTATGAGAGAACAAGCATCAAAATGAGATACCAAATTGTTAGTACAGTGCTAGTTAGTGCCTGTTTCATAAGGTGTCTGTGGTCCTGTGAGTAGAGCATAGGGGTAAACAGGGTATGGATGGAGTGATTTTGTTCCTAGTGAATTAGAATCAACTCATTTTCATCTTAAATAAAACCCAACACTTCAGAATTACCATAAATGCAAGAATAAGAAGGTATGAAAGCAATTTCTAAAATACACAACACACAGAAAGGGTGGAGACAAAGCTCCTCTGTTTTAATGAGTTGTGTTGCAAAATGAAACTATCAGAACAACAATCCATACTGATAATCAAAATTAAATATATATGTGAAAGGCAAAATTAATTTTAAGAGTAGCTTCTGAATTGCCATAAAAATTGATGATGGTAGGATATGTGGGATTTGTTCCCATCTATCACTAGTCCACAGCATTGCTAAGAATTGAAAAGCCTACTTTAAGGTGGTAGACACAGAGTGACTTATTCAAACTTCTTGCTTTCACTTAAATTACATACCGACATGTAAGCAATGAGACTTCTCTCTGTTTTCCCCTCTAACCACAGCCTATGTGTAAAACCAGGTAGCAGAAATTTTAGCCCACATCTCTATTAAATTGGGTAATGACTATTCACCATGCAGTTTTTGGCAAGTACAGACAGGGCAACCGTTCAAGAAAAACAAGAAATTTCCTGCTGTATATGAACTGCTCATAAACACTTGAGCCCTGGCACTTTTTACTCAAATCTTGCAGGTCTCAGATGCCTAGTATTAATAGAGACTGCTAATTACAAGCAGTGTGGTTAAAGCACATGCTTAGCCATACAGAACATTAATTGACGCTGTTGTTGGGGAGAATGAAGGGCTGTGTGTGTGGGGAGCTGTTTTCCCAGTGAGAAGGCTCAAGTCACTGCAGTTTTTGCTGGGTTTATTCATATTTTCCCAAAGCAGGTCTAGATTTAGACTACATTCTCTTCCTTAGAAGGCCAAGGAGGGAACTGTGATTCCTTTCTGGCTCCCATGGTTCAAGGTGGGAGGTAGTCCGATAAAGACCTATTCCCATCAAGTTTCCACAGCCACGCTGGCCAGGCCTTTGGGGGTGTGAAGTCAAGGCTCAGTTCACTGCCTGTGCTGTAGCTCTGCTATTCTACATTCCTGCATCTCATCTATTACACCTCCTGCCCCCGTGCCTCAGTTGGCTGTGCTGGGCATCACAGCAACAAAATCCAACCAAACAGGATGTCCCATTCTTGTCTGAGTTATTCAGAGGGTTTGTGCCAGTGGATTGCTTTATACATCTCAAATTTCCCATCTCAGAACACAGCACAAAGCACAAAGCCTGTCTTTGGAACAGGAGATTTACTAGCTTGTTCTGGCTGCTTCCTACCTAAGGAACAGCCATTTTAACTTTTGACAATACTTGAAATCCCCTTCAGTCAATCTACCAACTTTTAGGATGAAATTAAGGATGATAGGAGTACCTTGGGTCAATAGCCAGGAGACTAACGAAAATTAATTAACCAAGAAGAAAATATAAGACACAGTGGTAATATACATCATATACTTACACAGAGGAAAAGCTGTTAGATGTGACCCCAAAGAATTTACCCTTTCCAACATAAAGTGAGTTGACAGCTAGAGAAGTTATCACTAGTTAAAGCAAATTCTTAGTATACCCTCTTTGTCCAGTGTCTTGTACTGGGTGGGAAGAATTTTACCTATATGCCAAAATTTAAAGAACAGAGAGTAAAAGTCTAGGAAATCACTACAGGAATTAACATATTTTCTGACTTAAGGAAAAAAAAAAAAGATTTTTACTTCATTTTTTTCTGGAAAATTCCAAAGGTTAACGACCCAAACAGACATGTTTATTGTTGTGGTGGCTTTTTCCCCCTGAATTGCTATTATACAGAAAGTAAAAAGAAATTGTTGCAGAAGAAAGGAAAAAGCCCCTCCATTTATGGAGCGTTCTGTTACTTTGCACAGCAGAGAAGGGCTTAGGATCCAGCAGGTTCTAACAGGAGTCATGGCTGATGGGGTTGTATGGCAGGGCTAGAGCAAGGCTGAGGGAAGGACAGCTGAGGCAGTTAAAGTTTACATCTTCCAGTCTCACTCTAGAGTGAAAACACTTTAGTGCAGTGGGGTATACTCTAAGCCTCTCTCTTTAAGGTTGGTAGGCTTTGCAGATGAGCAGTGCAGTCTGCAAGGAGAGAACCGTGTCTTGCCTGGTAAACCTGCAATGAAATATTGGCTGAAAACATCATTTATGTATTAAATAATAACAGGATCAGCTTTACATAACAAAACTATGGTCTCATTTGATTAGTACTGATTTGGAAATGGACATTTTATACCCCCTCTCCTCCTGTACAGAGCACAGTAGCCTCTCAGGTATTTTTAACTCTGAAACACTACATCCAAGTGCAGATTTCCCTCTGTACAAGAGAGGGCAGCCTAGTCCTGGTAATAGTGCCTCCAGAGCTCTGGACATCTGGAAAATCTGTTACCTTATTTGTTATGCTTGACTGTAAAGATTACTGCGTAAATCGCAAATTAATCTTTGTTCTTCATTTTATAGGGGACCGGAGGCTACTCTAAGGCTTCTTAAGGTTGAAGAAAAGCTACAAAATAAAATCCTTTGTTTTATTCATGGGAAATTTCTGCTAATGTGATACAAATATGTGGGTTTCTTCAGTGATAAATTACTTTACAACTTGTAGTGTGAAAGCTGAGCTGAATCAGAGCCCTGTGTCTGGACTGATCTCATCAATTTTGGTTCCTCAGCAGGGATTTGGCTTTTGATCACACACTTCTTAATAGATCCAAATATCTAGACACTATGGCCACTTGTGTTTAAATCCTTGCTGCTTGGGTTTATTTCATGCATTTCTTTTAGGTCTTAAAAGCTGAGAGGTGCAGTGCAGGGTCAGACTGAAGGTCTGCATTGTCTGGTAATCTGTCTCTGAGAGTGGTTATAGCAAATGCTTAGGGAAGGACTATAACAGAAAGGGTGAACACAGAGGGATCGTTGTCTGACATACCTTCCACCTTCCAGCATTCACTGGTCTAAAACAACAATTTCTTGAGCCAGAGTTAGTATCTTGAGAGCCACTCTTTCCTTCCTCTGAGGACATTCCATGTGCTCAGTATACCTGAGACTGGGAAGATAATTTAAGTATTTTCCTTGTTTCACTTTAAGGACTGTTTTGCTGTCTGAGATGAACTTTCTCCATTCCTGAAGGTTGCTTTCTTTTGGCATTTTTTCCTTCTCCCTTTTCCCTCTCTTTCTGATTTTCCTTATATAGACTTTTTTGCTACAGCTTTCAGAAGTTAAGCCAGTTCAGTCTCAGTCATGCCCTCGTGTCTACTGAGACTGAGATCTTGTCCAAGTTTTATTTCCGTCAAGCAATCTTCCTAAACTTGTCCTAAACTTCTTGCAAGCTTGTGTAAACCTCAATTCTATCCATTTATTTTCTATTTCAACATATCTCATGATATTTATTTTTCTATTTCAAGGTCTCTGTTTCAGAAGTGTCCTTTCTGCATTGATGTCCCCTCCAAATTAAAGAAAACCTCCCAAAATCAAATATCCAACGAAAACCAGACCTGGGTGATCTGGTTTGCTGAGATGTGGAAGACTGAGTTCTTGGAGATGGCAATAATCCTCAAAGAAAAAGCCACTTCTCATTATTCCCTTTAAAGACCAAGGGGAAAGGACAGTTTCATTGCAAAGGCTGTTAACAGCAATTACATATGAAAAAAAAGAAAGCAAAAATGGAGAAAATCTTCCTCATCTAACTTTGATCAGCCAAAATGTGCCACAACTTTTCTTGCTTATGATTCTTGTCATTAGTGCATGCTGCATTAATGTTGCACACTCTTGCTACTTGGGCCTTGTAGTTTTCATGGATTAAGGCTGCTCTTATCTTTAACCTTTTACTCTTACATGAGACTTCTCTTCCTTGTTTTGAATATTGTGGGGCACAAAAATGAAAGGAAAACTCATGAGTATGGACAAGTTGAACACTATTTGGTCTATGGCTGTTTTCTGTTCAATTTTTGCCACTAAGCTTAAAGCTCCTGCTATCCAAACCCTGGATAAATGCTGATATTCCTCACTGCAGAGCTGTCAGGCTAAAGAGAGAGGGTTCTGCCACTCCTTGCTAGTGCATCAGTGACATTAATTTCTTTGCCAGTTAATATAATAAGGAAACACATGCCTTCTGGATTTCCCTCTCTTAAAGCAACTCTCATGTGATAAAGTGGTATTTCTCAGTACACTCATTACAACATTATGGTGATTTATGGATGATTCATGGATCAGCTAAACCACAGTCTTGGTGTGAATGCCCTGGTTAGCTGTGGAGGTGATGTGTGCATGGAAGGCAATGATTTTACTCTACGACTAAGTTTCAAACCCGCAAAGTTCAAATGGGTTCAGAATTTACTCAAACACATTCTCACATTCCTTTATTTTACAGACAAGGGTAATGATCCTAAAAGCAACTGCCCTGCAGCGTCACTGGAGTGAAAAATTGAAGGGTTGTTTTCCAAGTAATCTGACTCTGTACAGCTGGATCAATAGCCAATATTGCCAGGGCTTGGCTGCCTTGCTTCTACCTAATTTTTACCATTGCATGTCACAATAAAGCCCAGTGTGGAAGACCCTCCAGAATTTGGAGGGGAAAAGGGGCAAGAAACAATATCTGCTCTCAGTGTTCCCGGCTTTTTAATGTACAATATGTATTGAAGATTCAAGCACTCCAGTAGGTTTATAGATTGGACAGAAATGTGTAAGTCCCTGTAAGATTAAGAGTTGATTCCTATTATTTGCCAAGACACTGGTACAGAATAGGTATTTCGCTCAGCAAACTTATCCCAGAGCTGCACAGGCTAATGTAGTTGTACATTTGTAAAATGCCATATAAGTCAGTACTCACCAGTTTTTAAAGCTAAATTTCAGCCTCCTGTTAATCTAACTTTTCTAATTATAATTTATACCCTCTCCCCAAAATTGTTTGGGCTGACTTTTAATGTACTTGCAAAAATTCCACCAAAAATTCTAGTAAGCTTGAAACAAATTAATGGAGACCTTGGAGCACAAAGGTTTCAAAAATTTGTGCCAACAATTTTTTAAAATTATAAATGGGTCCCCTTGCCATCCAGTCATATGCCTTGAAAGTCTCTTTGATACAAGAGTGAGATTTTTTTCCCTCCTCCATTTAGTCTTCTGGAAGGTCTGTGTCTAGGCAACACTGATGTGACCAGGAGTTATCCTTTACAGCTACCTACAACAGAGACATAATGAAGACACAGTGGGTAATAGTGTCTTCTGCATCAACTGCTTTACAGAGTGAGGGAAGCACATCAGACAGTCAGGGCTTTATGAAGGTCAGACCCAGACCTAAGACTAGTCATGTTACAAACAGCTGCTTGTGACTGAGCAAGATGTCTCTGTGGCAGCACTGCCCCAGTCAGACTGCACGTTAGAAATGGAACAGTAACCTGGCAGGGAACTGGATATGGCAGGGAAAAGTGTTTTTCTAGCAGCAGAGGGCTCCTGACCAGCAATATGTAGCAGATTTTTGACCACAGATGCCACTTGGGTGGTGCAGACTAGCTCTGACTGCTCTCAAGAATTTGTCCAAGCAGCTCTTTAGAAATTCCACCTGGCGAGACTTATAACGTACCTTTTCAGGACATTGTTACTGACTTCCTCGAACATCTGTAAATAGCTGGTTTGTGTATGTTCATGCACCGTGGAGGATAGAGTTTAGAATTTTTTACTGAGGTTATCCTTTTAACACAGGGCCAGATTGTCAGGGGGGCAGATCTATGCTGGGGAGAGCTGTTTGCTTGACTTAGTGGGTGGCATTCTCAGAGCTGAATAGCAATTTCTTTGTTTTGTTTCTTTTATTATACCTTTACTCTTATGGAAAGGACCCACTGTGTTTATATATGAGCAGATTGTTCTCTTGAATGTTATGTGTTTTCATTCTGAACACTGCTTCTCTCCCTAGCCTTTACTAACATCTCCCAAAATTCAAATTTAGAAAACCCAACCCAGAAATATATGGGCAGGTTGACAATGGCTGCATTCATTTTGGAAAATCCTAACCCAGTGGTTAAAATGAAAAGGATCAGTAAAAAAATCATTCCTACTCTTTCTATATTCTGTCATGGATCCTTTTAGCTGCTGCTGCACAAAAAACAGTGAGAGCCTGTAATAAGTCATCTACTTTGCTACAAGAAGCTATAATTTTGATTTTTCACATGTCTGGATGACTTTTTTTTTCTGTTGCGACTTCACTTTCAAATTTAGACTCCACTGCACCAAAATTACAAATTTGGTTGTTGAAAGCTAGCAATGAATAATGGAAGTTGTACTTTCTCAGAAGCAAATAATAATTAACTGGATTTTAATTCATGTGTATCTACAAATAAAATCAGAAAATAAAAATTAAACACAAGATGTAACAATTATGTCTTCAAATTTTTTTTGCCAGCAAAAGTAGTTGATTTGGTGAAGTTGAATGGAACTGGTAAGAAAATGTGGGGATATAGTCAATATGGACAAACAATGAAGATGGAGGATTGCTTAATATTCTAATAATTTCATGAACAGCTTTCAGTTAGGAACATTTGTCTTGAGGCTTTGAGTAACTCCACTTGGATCCTCAAGCAATTTACAAGCTCTGTAAACCTAACTGGTCTTTTTTTATTTTTCTTATTTCATTTCTGAAAGAAAGGGAAAGCAACATGAAGCAGTTTAATTACACTCGGATTGAGAAATCAAATGTATTAAAGGTAGGAAATTCTAAAATATTGAACATTCATTGGTAGCTTTTCACCTGGTGATCATTCCCCTGGCATTTTACTTAGAAAAAATTTGCCTCCTTTCTGTTTGCTTTCTATATATAAACGTTCTGGTTTTCCTTATCTCCTTTTTCTCACTAATACTAATTAGCATTCTGACAAACTGATATAATAATTATCATTCAGCATTAGAAGAGGTACATACAAGGTATAAAAGTACATTTTACTTAAGTTTCGTATTTAAGTCTACATAGGACAATTTTTTGTGTGTGAGCTTGCTTTCTATATGCACAACAGTTTTCTTAAGGTAGTTGGTTTTGTTGTCTTTCTGTAAAATAAAATGCTTTCATAAGGGTATGAAATATTAAATTTTGGATAAGTAAATCACCATTTCAGTTATTTATGAAACTGTTTAGCACAACTCTGCACTCTATTTCTGGTTACTGCTGCTTTCTTCAGTTTGTCAGTTCTTCACCAGTGAATATGGGTTCTGTGGGATGGAACACATTCATTGTTGCTCAGGAAAAATATGCCAGGGTATTTCCTCTTTCTGTCTTTTGGGGTTTTTTGTTGCTAACAGAGTTATGGAAAATAAAAGGGTCAGCTACTAAGAACTTGATATTTTATAGCTCCTTCTTGACTTTATAATGCCTAACTTTTAAGAAACTACTTCATTTTTTCTTTTTAATCAAAATCTGTAAAATCTCAATTTCCAGTTTATGTTTACCCTGTCTACTATGGCAGTTTTCTTTGCTATATCTGTACTACTTGCATATCAGACAAATTTTTAAACTTCGTACCAAACTTAAGTCATAAGGCATCTGTTCCACAAATGCACTGAAGCCAACGCTTATCAAGAAGCTATTGAACTACAAACACGCTACAGCACTTTGATGACTGGGTGAAGTCTAAAGCTGCTTCAAATGAGCACATACCTCACTTTTTTTTCAAAATTAGACATTTATAAAAGTACATTTTAATGTCTTTTGAAAAGTGGAGATGATCTCAAAATGTTGATAGGAATTATGAGAGCAGAATGAGCAATCCTGTTATCCTGTTGCACTTGAGACAAAAGCTTCTCTTTACCAGCTCTTTATTGTAGGTTCCTAATATGAAACTCCATGTGTCTGCCTTAATATGGTTAGGGAAAAACATAGCTTTTAAAACTGCAATTACTTTCCTCTCATGCTCCTATATAGAGGAAAAGCCAGCTCATGGTTTGAAAGAATGTCCTGAGTATTTGGTAGGCAACTTGGAGCAGAAGCAGCAGCAGTGGGCTGTGTTGGTGGTCATGTCTGGGTAGACTAAGCAGGTGCTAAACCTTGTGATCCCCTTGGAGGATAGAGTGATTGTATGCAACCTCTCAAAAGAGAGAATACTGGAGGGGAATATTAGGCTAAAAACCCAATCATTTGGTGTCTTCTCTTCCAGGGATAAGCTGCTTTTCAAATGATAGGGTCCTGATCTGCACAAACCCTGCAAAGCAAATACTTTGGTCTTTTCTCTATAATGCTGACATTGAATTTTTACAAAGGTTGTAGTTCTGTTTTCAAAGACTTGGCTTGGGCTCCAGCTGCTCAGCACAAAGTAGTACAGAGTAAGTGGTGCCTCTGCACCATGATCAGGTTTCCTTTTTAAGACATTGGCAAAGACTTCCCAGTAGCTGTTGATCCCAGCAGCTCATGTAAATCCTACATGTACCCCATTCTCCTCAGTTATTTGCAGTACAGAGACTGTATTACAGCCAAGTCCTCTAAAGTTCTTCTCTTCTTTAAGCAGCAAAATGCAGCCACGTTTTCCCAGTCTGCTTACATCAATGTGGGATTTGGCAGAGGATCCACCCAAGGAACAGGCTGAGGGTCTTCTCTCCTGTATTGGTTTTCTTTGGAATGGCCTACAAATAGTTTCCATTCCTTATACACATCTCTGGCTCCTCAGCTCACTAGAGAAAAACTAACACACAGAGATGTCCTTGTCCCCTTCCTTATGCCTAGCTTCCATTCCGTTGTGAGCCAGATAGCTTCACTTTTTCTGCCCTTCTTCCCCTCTTCTGATTCTTCTCCCTAAGAACAGCAGCTCCAAAACATCAATCACTACAAAAAAATTTGTAATTACATGAATGTATGTAAATGAGGCTCATCAGGTCCCTGCAGCATGATTTACTTATGTCAATAAATGTTTAAGCAAGTGATGCCTCTAAACAACACCTTCAAACACACCCAGGTCATGTGACTACTGTCAGTCCCCAAAACCTATTTCTCTCTGGATTTGTACCAGAGCAGAACAGTCATGCATTTGCAGGTCCTACCTGTCTTGTCTAGCAGGTATTAATTAAATAGCAAAACAGACTCTAGAAGCAAAATTTTACCTTTGACCTCTTCCATCTAATGCCATTTGACATAAATTACCACCTGTCCTGTTGTGCCATGCTATGTCAAAGTAATCTCACACTTTTACTAGATAACTGCCTTTATGGCAAAGCAATGATGTGCGCAATAAATCCACATTTTTCTGGTCTTGTAAATCACTGTATTTACATTCTCCAGGTGAATGGTAGTATGGTGACAGCAGCCAAGAGGTAAGATCTTGTTGTCTTTGCATGGACCTTCAAAGGAGTTCAGGAATATTATGATTCCTTATGATTATCCTTGTAAGCAGGGAATAGAGACCACATTCCTCTGCCTTATAGGCTATTTGGAAAGAGAACTTGAAGATCTTGGAGGGGTTTTTTATGATCTTTGGAGATAGAAGGTGCCACAAAACTAAAACCTTTCAGTCATACTGCGCAAGATGGTATTTCAGTGGTGTCACCCATCTTCTTTCAAAATAAAACTGGAGACCAATTTCAGAGTCATTCATTTCTAAACTTGCAGGAGTTTAGAAATGTCTAATTTGTTACTAGTATAGTAAATCACAGAACCCAACCCAGGCAGATCTGATCCACACATAATAAATTATGGATGAATTGAAGAATTTTTGTGCACTGAAAAAACTCAGAATTGCACTGATTCTTCAATGAAAGAATATCACAAGCAAGACAAACACAAATCATTTAGGAGAGAGCAAAATATTCGATCATGATTAACCTTCAAATAAGGAAAGATTATTTTCTTCAGCACTACCACATAAACAACCTAAAATGTCCCCTTCAGCATGTGGTACAATTAATCTGAACTACTTCTGTTTCAGTTACATTGGCTAAAGACTCTTTAGGCTTCTAGGTCACCAAATATCCTTACCAACCTATGCTCAAGTCACTTCCACACTCAGCCAAAGTACAGGGTGTGGAGAGGCTGTATGAAAAATAGGTACATGCATATGAAATATTCTTGAATTCCTCTATTCATGCTTCAAGCTGGACACGTACAAGCAACCTCTGACCTGGGAGCCACGGGGCAGATTTAACATTAGCATCTTTCTGGGTCCATGCCAGTATGACCTACAGAAATGCAGTTAAGTAGCTCGGGCACATCACTGTGCTGCTCCACCACTGTTCCTTAGTACTGTTAGTACAGCACTCAGTAGCTGTTTGGCTAACACAGTGGAGAAGGAAAGTGACTGACTTCACCTGCATTTGTCTGTTCAGCCTTTTCTCCACAAAGATCTGCTGAGAGTGGATCTGATTCAAATGCCTGTGAAACTGCCCTGTATGTTTTTTCATTTGAGACCAGTGAGGTTGTTGCAGACCTCTCAGTGAGACAGAAAACTCGTGGCTGCCCACCTTGAGACTGACTGTAAAATGCTGGCTTTGATGTCTGTGCCCTGAACTAACTAGAGCTCTAGTTATAGGTGAAATTGCCTCCCCGTGCAGTCAGCCACAGCTGTGCTGGAGGAGGGGATAAGGGTGGGATTGTGCTCTGTGAAAATGAGATCTCACAGGAGTTCAGCTCCTAATTTTGAGCAAGCATCCACAGAACATAAACTAAAATTTTTAAGAATTTTGTGTCATGGAAAAATGGGTCTGGGTATTTTCGGAATCAGCAAAAAGCATGACCTGGATGCTGAGGGTGTTCTGAAGTCCCCTTTTCCACAGTACAAGTACCTTAGAACATCTCAGCTATGCTATTGTACAGTTTATTTATGTTTCAGCAGGAAGGTAACATTGCACTTTTCTCTAAATTATTTGGAAATGATTGAAACATTTAAATGAAATTTTCCAAAATAAGTCAGCCCAAGACAGATACTTCATCTGGGAAAGTTCAGTCCAAACAGTTAAAGGTTGGCAAAGTTTTATAAATTACTTAAAACAGTATCTTATAATGGTAGATGTTGGGCAGCCCAGCTGTGTTTGTCACTACCAACTCTGCCCAGACTCCCTAAACTGTCAGAAGGTGTTTGTGTTTCAGAACATTATTTCTCCAGTCTATTTGAATTGGCAGATGTTTGTTTTTTAGCTGCCAGTATTACATTTTGCTTGAGATAAGTGAGGTGCTGAAACTGCAGCTCAGAATGTGCTTGACTTGTAGCAATTTCAATTTATATCACAACTGTGACAAAGCAAGTGCATTCACATTTTTTATTTTCTATTTTAAAGATAGGGAGTTCTGTGCTGGCCAAACCAAGGTCTGCAGCACACACTGACCACATGGAGGCTGGTCTGGGGTGCCTTTGCAGAGTGTTGGCTCTAATGCACACAGTGAGGCCTCAAGCAGGTGCACAGAATTTGAGTACTCACCTGTTGGAAACGTTTGGTCCAAGTATTTAGATTCTGTGTGAATGAACTGACTGGGGAGCATGAAAGACACATCAAATTGTGAGCCATCAGGTTGCTGTTCTCTGTTAGTGGCTGAAGTATTGCTCACATCCTCTGTGCCTCTCACATAAATCCTGCTGATTATATAGGTACTCTTGTTTTTTCTATTCCCTCCTTGCAGATTTCTCATCTCTGTAAGGGTGGCAAAGGGAGCTTTCCCACTCAGTGAGTTATGTGCAGTTCCAGGAGACATTCTCAATGGCTACTTTAGAGGTCTGAACAGGCACAGAGGGTCTTTTGTTCCCCCCAAGAAACCAATGGTGAATTGTTTCACAATTGAATACCAAGCACACAGGCTTAAAGGTAAACCTACTAGCTCCTGGCTAGGAGATAAAAAGAAATCACCTTTCTTTTCATAATCATCAAAGATGGAGAATGAAAATTTCAATTTTTTGAACCAAAATATGTATAGTTTAGATGCATACATATATATAATATAGACACATACTTTGAATGTATGGGTACAAAAATATTTTTTTCAAAGGATTTCAAAATTTCTTTAATTCTGACGCAATGCAGAACATTGTCAAGAAAAAAAGATTTAGATTGTTGTTTCAGGTTAAAAGAAATGCAGAATTATGGCAAATAGAAACATTCTATTTCATGTTGGTTTTTTCATTTAGTTTTATAAAATGGAGCAGAACAGAACATTTAAAAATCAATGGAAAAATTTGCACAAGATGTTCCATCTCATAGAAATCTTGGACTTTTCCTTTCCCACAGAATTCCAGAATCCTGAAAAATTACCAGAAAACCAGCAAAATCATCATTCTTTAATGACACATTTTAATTTTGATGGACATATTCTAACAGAAATACCTGGTTCTGCACATGTAACTAATTATAAACAGGTTGAATTAATCCTACCAGCTGAGTGCTCATATAAAAGACAAGAGAGCACAGTGTGAGGAGTGTTCCTTGTATGGCTCTGAATCTCCTTGGCAATTCCTGTTTCAACACAGCTGGTCACAGTAACGAAGCTTTGGCAGCACCATCTGCTGTGATATACCCAGAGCTGTGGATGTCCTCTTCCAACGTAGATACAGCTGTGGCTGTGTGGCTGAAATGTGAAATATCGAGCAGCTGCATTATCTCTTTAACTTATCACTCACCTGGGATCATGACTAAGCTCCTGAGTGTTCCCTACAGAGCTGTGCCCTTGCAATACTTTTGGTAGGTGTGCTTCTCAGATGGTGATACCTGTGTAGATTAATTGGATCATACAAACTGTTCTTCATATTGCTTTGGAGGCCTGGATAATGATAGTTCTTTCTTGTACTTGTGCTCTATTTTCACGTGAAATGGAATTTCAGTCCTTTCACTCGATGTCAAATACTGCTCATAACAGAAGTAATACCCCATGATCTAGGATATGGTGTAGGTCTTGCTATGGTTGAAGGTACACTTGTTTATTTGGACACCTCCTTTAAAAATGGTGTTGCTGCATAAATTTTTCCATCTTTCCAATTTTTTTGTATTTATTTTTTCAAGGGATTGTGATAATCTGTGTTTTTCGAATGCTTAGAAAGCCATGGTTAATAATATTGTCTTTATTTAAAATTAGGTAAAAATTTCTGTTAAAAGACACAGTTTTCTTCTGTTTGCCAAATATTTGTTTGATCTGAAATCCCACCTACCTGTATCAAGCTAAATTTCCTGGGAAAGTCTGTGAAAAATGCTTTGGCATGGGAAGATAAAATAGTATTTTCTGAATTAAAATATTCTGGTAGCTACAGTGGCCTAAAGCAGCATGTAGATAAGGAGTGCAGGTACCTTATCTCTTCACTGTTATGAATGCTCTAATTAATCCATTTGAAATCTGGGCAGTGTTGTGAAAAATTCTTAGTGTTCTGTCTACCCTGAGCATGTATTTATATGCCACTGGACTGAATGCATTTTACTCTGTAAAACAACTAAATCTGCTCTTTACAAGGAAGAGGTAGAAGGAAGTTTCCTGAAAAAAAAAAAAAAAGAGGAAGTAAAACTCTGCATTCTCTTAATTTAAGTTGGGAATTCCCATGTCCAAATTTTCTCTCAGTATTAGTGAGATCCCAACATAGGATGCTGTGCTGCTTGAAAAGTTTCTATCAGATGTTAAACTCTGTTGGGTTGGTTGTGAAGACCTCATCAGGCTACTTGGAGGAGTGATGGTGTTAACTGGGGCATCAATTTACTCCTCTTTTGTCTTTTTTCCTAACAAATATTTCCTTTGACATCATTACTTACAAAAGGAAGTGTCAAAAAGAAAAACAAAAACAAAAAAAAACAGTGCAAACAATGCTAACACAGCTACATGCCTGGAAGGCCCTCACCCTTCAGTAAGACAGATCTTTTTTCTCTTCTTCCTTCACCATCCTCTCATTCAGCCTTGCCTGGTGCAACTCACAGAGTGAGTGGGACTTCTTCTCCCATCACACACCTGGGCACATGCAGGAATTCTCCCTGCCATGCTCCTTCTTCCCATGCCTGGTTGTCCTCAGCCATGGCAGGGGCCCAGGGTTTTCCTGCTGTGGCGTTTCAATATTGCGGCAAGACAAACAAAATCTAGTCCTGGCATTAAGAAATCTTGTGCCACTTGACACAGAGACCCCTGACCATCTCTTTCTATTTTGAAAACTAGTGGAAACAGCAATATCTGAGGAGAGTGCAACAGGTGTCCCTGAAACTCAGAAGTATTTCCATTTAATTACACAGCCAGGGACTGTGGGGCTCATAAAGTTTCTGTATTTGCACCTTTGTTTGCTCTTACACTAGCTTAGAAATGCTGCAGCTGCAGAAAGGTTTAAGAAAATCTTTTCACCTTATAAAAACTGGAAATATCAAACCCTGGCGGGGTATCTAAAAGGTGGAGTTCTGGTGTAAGAATTTGCTTAACTGGCATATTTAAAAGTGAAAGTAATAAACAACCTGGAACCTCATTTTTGTATATCCTGTCATGTTTTCAGGTGTACTGAAATGAGAGCTGAGTGAATTCTGCTAAAAGGACATTAAACATTCATTCAAAGGCTTCAGATGGCTGTGGTAAGATTTTACGGGCTTTGCTAAAACATACAAATAAAAAGTTAGTTGACAGGGAAATAGCAACATTTAAATAAATATTCTGAGGGTTTCTGTAGAGCACACCTGAAGGCATATTCAGTTGGGTTTACACCAGTTGCCAGCAGTAATATTTATATTTGTTCCAGGAAATGCAGGCCATTTTGTGAACTACTGATTTAGACATTGTATCCACCAGAGGTGGATATTCTGACCTGATGTGATCAAAGAATCTCCAGGTGAAACCATGACACAAGCAAGAGATATTTATGGAAAGCCAAATGCCAACTCCCTGCAAAACTGTGCAGCCCCAGTCTATTCACAGCACTAGTGAGAGAGAGCTCTGAGCTCATGAATAGATAGCTAACATCTCTAAGTTATAGATAAACATATGGGTTCAGGTCCTGAATGAAAAAATTGGGAGCTAGCCTGGTTAAAAATGTATTATTTTTGGATCTCCTTTGGATATACTAGGCAGTCACAAGTAAGGAAATTTTATTTAACTACCGAGTATCAGAGTTTTTTTGTCAAAAATACATTGTGTGCTAATTTTTCCCTAACGATATTTAAAAACAATATTCCAATATTTCCTTCTCTATCACACAAATTTCTGCTTAGAAACTTTTTTCTACTCACCTGGTTTCTTTTAGATTATCCAACTCCCTGCAACCACTGAAGAAGTAGTAAAGTGCTTCCTAGAACCTTGTGTTATTTTCCTTCAACTCACTGCATGCTTTTCAGCACAAGTTGGAAGGAACTTAAATGGCTAAAAAGTCATCACTGAAGAGACCCTAAATATGTTGGATCTCTGCAATGGTTCTGAGTGAGGCATATGAATCTCAGTTTATAATTCTTAAATGAGACCACAGCTGAAACTCTGCTACATTTACCTTCAAAATATTCTTCAAGAACGATTTCAGGAAGGAACCAAAGATATGATGTTTCCTTGTAAATAGTAGTTTGATTACACTAGTAAGATAAGTACTCAGGGAATTCTTAGGAATATTTCAAAAATAAATATGTCTGTACTGTCATGCCTTTAGAAATATATTGCATGTCTTACAGGGTTATTTTTCAAAACAAGTTTCTAATGTTTTGCTTTTTTAATTCAGTACAGACGTACACAGTACTGGTACTAGTCATTTTAGGAATCTTTTATGCCTTTTCATGGCTCTTGACTGTAGATGAAAGAATTCTGTCTCTTTGAAGGTTGTACAAGTCATAAAAGTACAACTATAATGTAATTAAATCTGTTCTTGAATAGCACTAAATGGATTTCTCTGTCCGTGTGTATGTATCCATGCTCACTTGAAATATGTCTAATGCATATATTTTGCAGAGACAGAATGAAATTTGGGTACAAAATGTACCTCTGTTCAGTAAATTTAAAGCAGTGACTTCATCTTCGAAAAGGTTATGGAGATTTACAGATGTGGAAGTAGAAACGTGTCATTGTTTCAAGAGAATGGCAAGAATTTGAGAGGAATTTTAAACTATGAGATGTTCATTCAATAGCATTCAAAATGAAACAGAGATCAATTTTATAAATTTATGCTGCATTTTTGCCATCAAGGGCAATATGATTGTCCAATTCAGTTTTATTTTACCAAAAATTCCTGGCAGATTTCCCTTTCAGAGTCTCATCAGCTACAATGCTAAAGATGCTGGGATCATACATTTATTAATAATACATTTTTTTTAAAACACATGAGCATAAGCTGGATTTCATAAGCTTGTTTTTCTCACTATTTTTCTTGTACTAATAACAGATCTGAAACATCTACTTTAGGTTAAAGAAATGGCAAATCTGAAATAACAAGAGGATATTTTGTGTGTGTGCATATTTGCATGTGTCTGTGTCTTGAAAAGAGCTTCTTGGATGGCAAAAGCTTGCTAATAAATGTTATCTACTTTTCCCAATTTTCTTTTTCCTCTTCAATTTCACCTGGCTCTGAGAGGGCTGCAGCTCTTTGCAGAGCGCACACAAATCACACTTTTGATTTCTTTTTTTTTCCTAAACAAAGAGTGTCACTTTGATTACCCAGCCCAGGTCTGTGTGCTCATCCAACCAAAATAACATCTCCTAGGGGCATTAATTTCATTTCTTTTTCATATTAGCTGGATCAGCCATAGGGAAAGTGGAAGGAATAATCTTATATCTAAGGTTTTTATTTGCCTCTTTCTGATCTTTCAAATCGGTGGGGATAAAATGGATGGCACAACTTTCATCAGCAGCTCTCCCTTACTTGGCTTCATCTTTATTTTGTCTGGCATGAAGCAGTGAAGCCTGTGTGAGTTATTACTGTCTCATGTCTCAGTACACAATTAATTTTTTTTCCCATCCCAAACTGCCAGGGCCCGGCTTTCATCCAATCTTTACAAAAAGGCTACTGTGTGAGGGGGTGGTTTTCATTCTTTTTCCGATCATGAAGGCAGTAGTGTAGAATTCTCTTATTTTAAGATCTCTCCTTCTGAAGAAAAGAAAAAAAAATCTTGAATTAGTAAGTTCTAAAGTCACACTGTCCTGTAGGTAGGGCTGACATCTTTAGAAGGGTCAGTATATTACACAGCTTTTTCCTAACTGAATGTTATCATAGGTGTTAATTTCCCATCTTGCATATTCTTCTTTGCTTGGCTTATAAAAGGTCAGTTCATGCACATAATTGCCTCTTGGAATCTTTATATTAAATTGCAGGGTTTGACATCTAATTAGCTCTTATTAACTGCTCTTGAAGTTCCTATTTTTAAAAATCTGAGCCTTTGATATACTGACCCTTAGCTTTATAAAACTATCTATAAATAATTTACCTGCAGATTTCTTTTGTCATCACAGGAAAATATCTGGTTTTACTTTGAAAACTCTCAACTGATACTCTGTATTTTGGGTCCCTGTAGGATGCCAGTGCTCTGGAGTCAACATAAGAAACTACACTTATTCAAATAATGTAGTTCAAGACCTCATTCAAATTTGGGCTTTTATAATGGAGGCTTCACAGTATAAACCCTTTTAAAAAGAACACTAAAAAAAGTATATTTTGCACAGATTGTACCATAATTCCAGTATGCAGATCGTGAATGATGTAGATTATCCCCTTGGCCTGTGAACAGGTCTTTTATTTTGTATTCCTTCTATTTCCATGTGTTTATTATTCCTATGGAAACAAACCAATTCACTGCTTAAACCTCCTTTCTAGCTGATATTTCTCACAAAGGTATAAGAACACTGTGGCAGCATATTGGGAGAAACAAGAAGATGGAAAGTGAAGAGCATGGAATACACGAAATTGATTAGAAATGTAACAAAATCCCCTCCAAACTTGCTGAAATCATGTCAGTTATGATAACCGGTTGGCAGGACTTGGTCCTGTGCTTAAAGATGTAATATCAGGAATAGTCATCCAATTCTATGTAATAAATTATATGTGTCTATGCCTTCACCAGTAAATTTCCATAGCTGCTTGAATCATCTGGTTATGCTTAAGTTGTCACATCTTTGGCCAAGTTAATTAATTAGATTTCCATTAAGCTTCTTGCTGCATACTAAATACTTGCCTGCCTATCCATGGATGATATCTGAACGCATCTTTGAGATACAGACTCTTGCAGTGGCACAGACTGGATATGAATGTAGGAAGAGAATAAAACTGTAAATCATGTCCAGATGTATTAGAAAAAGTTGGAGATACAGAAAGCCCTTCTGAAAACTAGTTTCAATCTTCTGTATTCCTATACTCTTAACAATGCCTAAGAGACACAGTTCATCCTCCATTCCCCTCTAGTGCTCCTCAAACAACTACTACTAACCCTTCTTCTGTGCCATCCTAGAACATGTTGGAACAGTCCTGAATTTTCCCTTTCACTTCTGAGAAGTTTTAAGCCTCTACACATTGCTTCATGAATGGAAAAACAGTTAAAAATACTGACTTGCACTGACACAAAAAGGGCTTAAAGAACACAGAATTCCCCAATTTATGAAATTTTACCTCAATGATGGGAGGTGAAGATTCAAGGATTTCAGGCAGAGTGTAATGACCAGGTTGCCTCAAGCAGCGCCCTTATCATGAGCAGCAGATTAGACAAGGTGACCTTCTGAGATCCCCTCCAGCCTAAACTGTCCTCTGGTTCTGTGAGCCTTCTGGACTCCAGCTCCAGAGGATGACTGACAATTATGAAGCCAAATCTTCCTCTAACCAGAAAAAGCCTATGTCTTCAAGAAAACAACACATTTACAATGCAACCTATCTTCCTGATGATCATCTGCTTAAGGAGCTTACTGTTCTGAGTACTGGGCTTTGTAGTTCTCATTCCTAAAAGGCCGCTCTGCCAACCACAGTTTAGAGTGTGCAGTTACAAGTTTCATTAGGTGGTGAAACAGCTGTACATCACCAACCCTTCTGTTTGGTTACATTTCTGCTTCAGATGAGGGAGTGGTGTAGTTTGCTAAAGCCTGTTAAATCATACAACTCTTAAGCATTCCAGCATTTTTTTTCTTGGGCATGTAGTTTTTGTTTTCCAGAAATGCACATATTGCACAAATGCTAGTGCTGACCTGTTCATTGCCACATTTCTAGTTTCCATTTCTATTAAATATATCTAATTATTTATAAAATAAATAAAGACAGGAAAGTAAAGAACTACCTTAGATTAGGAATTGAACAAAATTTAAATAAATAAAACAAGGAATGTTATCATATGGTGCTGCTTGAAGATTGCAATAGAATGTTTCAGCAGAGCAGAATATATCTGTCTGTTGACAATTAAGTATAATAATTGATGTAATTTCAGAGAAATTAGGTAGAAATATTTACCAATTTGTGTTAACAGGTCATAATTAGAGGGTTCTGTGAAAAGCTCCATGAAGAAGCAATCATGTTTAAAATAACACAAATCAGTATATTGACAGAAACAGAATCACAATCAAGGTTGGCAGTGCTTTTTCTGCTTTTCTTATACGATGTGTATATAACATAGGACATAAACAGATCTCTGGTATAGTAAAAATTTCTAGCAGATCTATTGCTGCACAGCTGGCCTCCACATGCATCCTGATCTGCAGTTCACAAGTCACCATATTTGATCATCACCTCAAGGTCAATATGAAAATCTTGCGTTGTTTTGATCTGCAGATTTTTAAGGACTTCCTGACATGCAGCAAATGCGACAGAGATGTCATTCATGAAGACGATACTGTTACCTGCCTAGAGGTAGAGCAGCTGCTCTAACAGCATAGTCTCTTTGTTTTTCAGCTGATGTTAAGGAAAGGTCAGGCTAGAGGCTGCAGAACGACATGTCAACTTGCAGCATGTGATAGTGCTCAAGGTGCTTCCTTTTCATGCAATTTGAAATGCAGTAACTTGTAAATTTGCTGGTGTTTTGTCCCTCACTACTAGCTCTTTGCCGTGATTGGTTAGTAATGATTTGACTGAGTGAAACAGCTGTGTTAATCTGAAAACAGAAGAGGAATAAACATAGAGAAGTTGTTTAAATATTACCTAAACAAATAGATAAGTTGGCATTGCCTGTGTTTTTGCTATCTTGCTGACAGACTCAGAAACAACCATTCAAAAAAACCAGGCAGCTTGAAAAGGATTTTTCGGTGTAAATATTCTGAGATATTTATGTAATCCTCTACCAAGCTTGTGAGAAGTACAAACCACCTTGGCAGTATTTCTAACATGGTAGTAATATAATTAATGTACTTAGTGTATCACCTAGTACATTAGGAACAGAATTTTGTTTTCTTTCATCCTTTAGTGCTGGTAGTTAGATTTCTACAGTAAAATGTCACATATGAAGGCTCAAGACTTCTCAGCAGCAAAACCAAAATTGATTTCTTTCCCCAAGAGGTAAGATAGGGCCTGTGGTGAAAGAAATGGTAGAGATACAACAGACTGGGCAAAAATTCATTCTTGCTGCCTGCAGCAGATGGAGATGTTGATGAGCACTGGTGGCTGCTGGTGGCAGAGAGGGCCTGCCCCAGTTCCTAGAAACAGCTGCTGCCCCATCACGGCTGTTGCTCTCATCACAGTAGCAGCATCTGGGTTAGATTTTTGGAGCTTGGGCTGTGCAAAATAAGTGACTTGGTATCCCTGGCAATGTGCTGTCATAGCTCTGAGAGTGAGCTGAGGTGACTTTCATAACCAGAGTAATCAAATGTTATGTTGTTAGCCCATGAATGCAGACTGGTATTTCAGGAATAAAGTAGTTGGTGTTACAGATTCCCCACTGAGAAAATGTGTCCCATCTCAAAATGTGTTCCTTTCCTTCATTCTTTTTTTCCCCTTCCACAGCAACATCAGCATGGTAGAAACAAAAATCCCTACACAAGGGAGAACACTTTTGATATTGTAGAAACTTTATTATAGGAGGCAAATCTACAACAGGACCCAAATGATGCCATGAAGATTTTTTGCCTTTTCTTTTATACCCCTGTTACACCTTTTTTTACAACATCTGTATTCTTTAGTGCTTTTTGCCTGCATTCTTAAACTTGTTTGTTCAGCTGAGAGACTAAACATTTTAGAAGCTTCATAGTTAGGGATCAGTGTGCCCCAGACCCCAAGGTCCTCTCCAGAACACATTCTGTAAACCAAGATAGAACCATCCAGGGGAAGGTTCCTTGGGGAGGGGGGCTCACTTGAGCCTCTCATTGGGGAATTTTTGATAGATATGCTAATTAGTAAAACCTATAATGTTATACCTGATCTTTTGGGGGTGCATTGCAGTGTATTCCACCTGGATGTGGTGCACCTAAGGATCCTTAAAATAAATATCAAGGTAAAATCCCTTTTTCCCTTCTAACCATGTTTGACTCTTGATTTTAAGACCAGGAAAAGGCATCACAATCAGCTTCAATATTTACTTAAACAAATTTTAAAACAAGACGTGACTTTTTAAGTGAGGGTAATTGACAATCAGACCAGATTTCCAAGGGATATTGTAAATTTGTCACCTGGCATCTTTAAAAGAAGATTTTCTGTCTTTCTAAAATAAGCACTCTATTTTAACCACCAAGCTATTGAGTTCTGTTATATTGTAGGGGAAAATAATTATCTTTAATGTGGAAGCAACAAGCAAAAATATTCTGATTTTTGCTGGACAGTTCAGACAAGTGATTTCTTGTGAGTGACATGATTAGAGCACTCCTTTCTAGGACTACTAACATTCTATAGAAAATGCTTGTAGCTGACCTACCATGGACTGCAGGGCACTAGTGGCCACAGAGGTCCTCAGTCAGTCCTTTACACCTCTGGGCAACATTGCATGATGGCTTATGCAGTAAACCTGAGGTGCTTCTCAAGATGTTGCAGAAGACACAGTCCTCCAGTGCACTGCAAATGGCAGGAGAAATCTTCATTTCTTCTGGGTTCATCACACAAGTTCCTTGCTGTTCTAAAGTAGTATCTCCTAACATGCAAGACATCCTTCATAAAGACCCTCTCCAGGCAGAAAAAGTCAATTTATTTCTGCTGTTTATTCTGCTGTTACTATTATTATGCTGTTCCATGGTTGGAATATACTGCCAACACAAAATTTTTGGCTCTTGCCTTTTTCTGGGAAAAGATGGAGTAATACTACAGTTAGTTTGCTAGGTAAACCAGAATTTTCTCTTTGCACCAATTATAGCTACACGTCTTCTGCACCATTCAAAGCTGCTATCATAATGCAAACTGGACTTCTTCCTTCAGCTGTTTGGGCTTCATTTTTTCATGGTTTTGTAATAATAATTTCAGGGCCAGGGACAGACAAACTACTGAGGTTGCTGATCAGGCATTTACAGATTATTTCTTGCATCCTCACTTAACAGGCACAAAAGAGTAGTTTCTTGTCACTTCCTTTACTAGTCTGTACTGCAGACAAGGAGCTCAGATGGGTAATCTCTATGACAGGTGATGGTGGCCATTTGAGAAAATAGGTTCTAGGCCTAGCAGCCCTGAAAGCAGAGCATCCTAGCCTTGTGTGAAACCATGGATTCATCAGAATTCAACAATTTACAGTTATTTGATTTTATACAGTCAGTCAAATGATGGAAAAATTTTATTTCTAGCCCAATAGATTCTTGGGGATTTTAAATTAGAGTAGGAAAAAAGCCTGCTGGCCCTAATGGATTATTACTCAAAAAAGAATCATTGTTGGATCTACACATACTCTTTCAAAGACACCCTAAACTTTTGATGCAATATATGTCACTGAAACAATTTTCCTTTCTGGCCAGGGATAGTTGGTTCTAACTGGAGACCTCCAAATTCACCTCATTGGCTAACTATTTTTATTATTAGCAAATGCCTTTTCTTAAAGGGAAAGAAACCTCAAACTTTTCATAATTCTAGTTTTTCTAATGCCTAATTTTTTCTCTGAGAATGAGCTGGAATGTATTTGGTTTTTTTCCTAGGAATACAGATAAAGTATTTCCAAGTATCTGATTTAAAGTCACCAAATCACCTTTTTTTTAAAAATAATAATAACTTTTGTTTCCATTTCATATGCAAATAAACAAAATCCATTTAAAAATGTGGGACAAATAGTCAGTTGGAGGATAGGAAAAGATTTATCTGCCTGACTCCATTTAGCAGCAGAAAGAGTTTAATACTTAACTGCATTTTTGTGAGGCATTTGTTATTCTAGCAATTAAACACTTACAATAAGCACTATATATGTCTTCACTGAATCTTAATTTAATCCTCACCATTTGATGACACGTCAGACCTCATCAGTTTTGCACCCTTTTTTCCCCTGGAATGAGTTTTCATTTACCTATTTCAATCCAATTACTCTTGCTCTCCCATTTCATTAGGCCTTGTAAATGTGATCCCACAATACTGCTGTTAACGACTGCTAGCAAGACCTCATAAATATATTTTATAATTGATGGATGTTACATAACAAATTAATGCCTTAAAAATCATGCTGAAAGGCATTAGAGCAGCATTAGTCCTGTTGGAGGAAAAAGTGAAAACCTCCCTCTCCACGTCTGGAAATAAATTCAGTTCAACAGTGTTTTCGCTTGTTGTTAAAAGTTCTGTGTTTGCCTGTTGTGCTTGATAAGTTATTAGAGATGACAGATGGCATTTGACTGAAATTTACAGTCAATTGCATATTCTGAACTCATGCAGAAATTCAGAGTTGTGCTGAAGCAGACTGAAAGTTAGCCTAAAAACCACCAGAAAATATAAAATTCAGATATTGTATGTAATGTTACAAATTTGCTCACTGAAACCCAGCAGAAGTCAAAATGTGTGATGATGAGCACACGTGCTAATATTTGGAAAGCCCAGGTGGAACAGGAATACAGCTGCCTCAAGAATGATTACGGTTCAGCTGCACACTCAGTTGTTATAGATATGCCACAGGAGGATGGCTTCTGCCAGATTAGTGGCTATGTATTTTCACATTTGACTAAGTGGATTTGCAGCAACCAGTTGGCTTGAAAACAGCTCAGGGAGAAGATTAATATAAATATGTAGAATCATAGAACAGTTTGGGTTGGGACCTTAAAGATCATCTCACTCCAACCCCCCTGCCATGGGTAGGAATGTCACGCACTAGATTAGATTGCTCAAAGCCCATCCAATATGACCTTGAAGAATTCCAAGTATCCACAACTTCTCTGGGAAACCTGTTCTAGTGCCTCACTACCCTCTGTGTACAGAATTTCTTCTTAACATCTAATCTAAAGCCCTCTTCTTTCAGTTTAAAACCATTCTGTCTTGTCCTATCACTACTTGCCCATGTCAAAAGTCTCTCCTTCTTTTTTTTTATAAGCTCCCTTTAAGTACTGAAAGGCCACAACGAGGTCTCTCCAGAAAAGCACAACATGTAGAGTAAGCTACTCCATGGGGTGAAAGAAATGACTTATATATAACATGTTTAATTATAAATGTAATGTTTAATTAACTGTATAATCTTGGAAAAATCCTCAGCCATGCTTTCTATACCTACAGTAAAGCTGTAAATTTAGTTCCTGACATGAGTGAGCCTGGGCATGAAGGGCTGGAAGGGATCTTTGAGGGCCATCTAGTCCATCCTCCTACTCAGAGCGGGGCTAATTTAAAAATTAGATCAGGTTGATCAGGGTGGCTTGAACACATCCAAGAATAGAGATTCCACAACCCATTCCAGTGCTTTATCACTTGCATTACAAATTTTTGGTTTCCTTATGTCTCGCGAGAATTTTCCTTCCTGGCAATTGTGGCAATAGCTTCTTATTGTGTTGAAGTATGTGTACGAAAATAGCCTGAAGATTTTCTCTATGAGCCCTCTTTAGATAGCTAAAAACTTGAAACTGCCTCACATGGCAACATTCTCTTCTCCAGGCTTAACAGTATTTCTTTATTCATCAGCTTTTCCTAATGCATAATATCCTCTAACCCCCTCACCATCATAGCAGACCTACTCTGGATTCTTCAGCTTGCAGTGCTCTCTCTTGTAGAAGGACCAAACACTGGACATAACACCTCAGCTGTGAGGCACCAGTGTCAGATAGCAGGATGATTTCACAAACCCTGCAGGTTCTGCTCTTTCTAAGGTAGTGCAGTGCACTGGCACCCTGTACTGTTGCAAGACTTCACTGCTGACTCATGTTAAAGCTGACACCCTCCAGAATATCCCAACTGCGTCTGCAAATCTGCTTTTGATCTAGTTGGCCCCAGCCTGTAGTAGCGCATGGGGTTATTTTTTGCCAGACAAAGGACTTGGCATTTCCCTTTGTTGAACCTCTTGAGGTGCATGTGCACGGTTGTCCTGATCATTGATGAATATATCAGAGAGTACTATGAAGATAAACAGAATATGAACACAAGCAGGGCCATATCAGTCCCTGAAGGATGATATTCACAACCAGACTCCAACTGGGCTTGCAACCATTGACTGTGGCTCTCTTTGCCCAAGTGTATGGCCAGTTTTTCAGCCACACTATAATTGCCCCATACAATCCATCTCTCCTCAGTTCCGCTACAAGGACGCTGTCCGAGACAGTACAGAAAGTTTTGCTGGAGTACAGGAGTATTGCTTTCTCCTCACTCACACAGGCAGACATTTCGTAATAGAAAATAGTCAAGTTGGTCAGGTGTAATTTTCTTTGATAATTCTTACTGGTTATTCCCAGTCACTTTGTATTTCATGACTAAAAATAGCCTCCAGAAAAGATGTACCCTTCCAGACACTGAATTTAGGATGAAAAGCATCCTCCTCACTGTTTGGATTTTTTTTTTTTTAATATTGACATGGCATTTGGCTTTTTCCAGTATGCAGAAGCATACTGCAGTTGCTACAAGCTTATCAAATGTCTTTCAATTGCTTAAGCCATTTCCTTTTACATCCTTGGTTACCTCCTAGTATGCCTTGGTGGACTTGTATGTCCAACTTACTTAAGTAGCCCCAGCTATATCTTCCTCTGCTTTGGATAATACCTGTCTCCTGTAAAGTCTTCTGTAATGAGTAGAGATCAGGAGGGTTTGTGAGCAATAAAGACCAAAGCAAGGAAGGTCTTGCTGCCTATGTTTTTTCCCATACCCTTCAGCACAAGATGGCCTGTTCCAGTAAGAAGTGGAAAAATTTGTTGAATCTTGATTTTGCTACCAATATATCTATAGAAGCTTTTCTTGTTCATGTTTCACATTTCATTCCACTCAGCCATAACCTCAGCCAAGTTTTAACCTTCTTAATTCTATCTCTGCTTTCTGTATGCCTCCTTGCTTGCTTGTTCCTGCCTTCATCTCTTGAGCATTTCTTTTTATCAGTTTAATTCAGGTTGCTCAGCCAGCCTTCACCTGGCATGCAGGCACATGTTCATAGCTACTGAGGTCGAGGTGGATTCTTGTCCTTTTAGGATGATGCCCTTGAAAACTGGCCAGCTCTCCATGGCTGCTTTTTCTTCTACAGGATTGTCCCTGCCAGTTCCCTGAACAGTCCAAAACGTAAAGTCCAGGGCTTTTCTCAACTGATTGACATGTTTAACTCTCTCCAGATCTTATACTCTACCATCTCCATCCAGTTCTACCTTAACTGTGAGTACCAGGTCCATAAATATGTGCTCCATGCCTAGTCCAACACCTGTATTAAAAAAAATTTTCTCTGCTCATCTCCAGAAATCTGAATTGTTTCTAGGTGCTGTGAGACAGAGCCTGTAATCATGAGGCTGGTCCAACGCCTTTTCTTGGCCCCTGGCCTACAGCCTCACAATCTGTTCCCAGCCATAGGGAAAAGTATGTGTTCAAGACACTTCTTTGTATAGATGGCAAATGGCCCTTCTTGTCACCTTTGCCTGAATTTCTTCAATAACCTGTGGGTCCCAGACTTCCCTCAGACTGAAAGACAGCATTCTTCATTATACCTTTTATGCACATTTTCTCTGCATTTTGCCAAAAAATCTTAATTTGAAACATCAACTAATGTTTGTCTAAAATAAATTCAGAACACATTCCTCATTTTTATCCATACTCTCTGGCACGCACATGGTTTGGACAGCAGGATATAAGCACAGGGGCTCGGGTCTTGCCTGTCAGAAGCTGCATTGCTCATAGTGCACCAAATTCACCTCTGATAAATCTTCACAGGAGTCAGCAACTACATCACTCAAGGCCTCTGTGACAAGCCTCAGTTGCAGTCAATCCACAGAATTGCTCCAGGTATTCCATCTTTGCAGAAGGTTTGTCTCTGTATATTTCCTTGATTTATTTTCACACTGCACAGAAAATCTCCAATACATCATTTACCATGAAACTGGCGGTTACAAGAGATGAGATTATGAAGAATAATTGCTAGCAGAAGTAAGCTACTTAAAAATCATTAATGTAGCTCAATGAAAATGGTTATTAACCTTCCCTTGAGAACATTGATCTATATTTAAGGTCCATGGTTTTTTTCCTACAAGTTTTCCTTCTTTAATTTCTGTATTCCTTCTCAGCACCAAAGGTGATGCTTGAAGATTTGTCTGGTGGTGTTGCTTCAGGCCTTAGCTGTCAAACAACTTTAAGGGATTATGTGTCCATAACAGGAGCAATACTGTTTCCAAAGGTCTAACAAATCAGAGCAGCTGTCCTCTGCCAGGGAGTCCAGTGTGCTCCTGCACACAGACTGCGAGACCTAACACACCTGCACACCAAGAAAGGGGTGACTTTAAGTCCCTGAGCTGCTCCAATGATATCAAATAGACCATTTACTACTGACTGAACATTTCATGATTGTTTCTGATGAATAATTACTATTAGAACAAGCCAGGGTCTTTCATGGAAATGAGTTTCCTGCCTGTCATATAAATAGAACAGACAGCATAACTTTCTCAACCCCTGATATAAACTAATCTGCTTCTTAATGTTGAAACAAATATTTTTATTCGCTTCTTCCCAAGTAAATGTTATGGATGAGTCAAAAATTCTATTAAACAAAAAGACATTTAACATGCTTTTTGGCAATTTTTATTTATTTTTCTTGCTTTCAACTCCAATTTGCTGTACACACAAACAAACAATCTTTAACTGTTTTAAGATCTATTCCCATGATTTTGGAGCCATCACAAAACATAATTTCATCAAGAATTTAATTGTTATACCTCAATAGCTGAAATTTAGTTAGAATGGACAAAAAAACCCAAAACACCATACTTTGTACTTTTCAGTCTCACTTTCTTCCAGATTTACAAAGCACTCAAATCCTTCCAGCCAATATTCAATTCTGAAAGTAAACACTTATATGGACATGTGAAAGTGGAATTTAAGGTAATAATTTTAAAAACTTGGTTTCTGTTAAATCACTCAGCTTGAGATGTAATACTTGTTGAATAAAGGTCACATTATTAGACTCAAAGATGATAACATATCAAAGTAACCTGAGGAAAAAACTCCTATTATCCTGGATAATCCTACAGAAAATAAAAAATTGTCTTTTTCTGAAAATAATATTTTGCCAGATTTTGGCAGCTTCCAGAATGTTAACTGTTGTAAAGCAATGGAGACTTACCTAATAATGTCTACTACACAATATTTGAATAAAGGCTTTGACAGGATTTATACACATGAATCTGTGCATCTGTGACCCCAACCATAACTAATGCATTTGCCTATCTACACAGTATTGTGGGAATATTGTAGACAGGAAATTAAGAGTATTATAATTTCTGTTAAAAGTCTCTTGGGAATATTTTTTTAAGAGACATTGTGAAGAAGTGCATCTAAAAAGACATCTGTTATAACATCCCACAAGGTCCATGAATCTGTACCGTAGTAAACTGTATCAAGTTATCTCCTTTCGATAGACAATCAGTACACCTGAGAGCCAGCCTTTCCTGACAGGGCCATTTCATCTGATAGAGTATCAAATGGCTTGTTGATTATTCTGACTTCAAAGGCCAGCAGTGCTGATATCTTCAAGGTGGTCTGTAATGCCTGAGTGATGAGGCCACCTGTCAATGTGGCTGCAAAATTAAAGAGAATCTGTTGGGAAATGGAGGGTAAACTTCCTCTCCCTCAGATTAGCCTGATTAGCCTTGAACAATTTAACTTCTACAAATCAGTTTTGTAGCTATGGGAAAATTATTTATCAATGGCTACTTTTTTCTTGGGGCAGGGAGGGGGAAGTTGTTTATGGTGAGTAGTTCTGTAAAATGTGCTCACCTACTTCAGAACCTGTTTTCCATTCATTGAGTTACAAAATAAAGACAATCCCTCTACAGTTCTATCAATACTTGCAGTGGTGATTTTTTTTTTTTTTTGGAATGGTAAAAATAACTATTCCACAGTCTTGTTCTTTTCTCTTGTTTTAATGAAAATGTTCTGTTGAGGATAGCAGAATGTCAAGAACTAAGTAAAACAAAAAGGTTTCCTTTATTAAATGATAAGCTCATGACCAGCAATAATTTCTTAGCTAACAACTACGTTATTTTAATCTTTCTGTTAGGAATAGGAACAACATTTTGCATTTGAGGAGGAAGATAAAAGGAGAGATAGGCTGGCCTTCTCTCTTCTCATTAAAATAGGGAAGAAGAAGGTGTTATGGACCTCTAAGTCATTTATGAAATTGGGGATTATGTATTGCAATGTGGAATGTTTTTCTGCTTTTCTTTGCCTGTAATCGTAAGTAAAGCAGGAAGCTGCAAGTGAATCTCAGTGTGAGTGTGTTAATACAGCTCGCTGATGTTTAGGCTGTCCCACAGCCTGTTCACTGCAGCTCCTCTGCAAGGAACCAGGGGTCATCCCTGTCACAATCAGAAGTGCACCCATGGCTGAAATGGAGACTTCTCCATCACCTGACAAGTACCTCTCTGAGCACTTGTTTGGAGTGCAGAGTCATGTCAGGTCACCCACTGAGGTGGCCTAAATATTGTTTTAATGACAGTGCTAGAAAAGGAGATTATTATGTTGGGCCTTCCAGTGTCTCCTCTTCAATCCACCATATCAGGAAGTTTAGACAGATCTGCTGTTAAGTCATAATAGCCATGGTCACAGGAAAAGAAACACTGTGTAGCCACTCAGGGCAATCTTTGCCCATGTAAATATTTAGCTCCATATATAGGAGCTGGTTTTAACAAGCCATCCATCAGAAATAGAGTCCTCATCTGCCTATGAGATGTTTTGGTCTAAATCATAATCTTTTGCAGGATCTAAATAATTATAAAGGGGGCAGAACAGAAGAACAGTGTTGACACAAAAATAACCACACAAATTGGGCTTTAATACATTGTGTCTGAAATTGTATAGGATTTTTTTTTAAATTTTCTTGTTTAGTTTCTCACATGTGTTATGTGGTGTGATTGCCTCCAGCAGCTTAGAAAAGCTGGTGGAGGTCTGTCTCCCATGGAAGGGACCCCATGCTGGATCAGAGGAAGAGTGCTAGGAGTTCTTCCCTGAGGAGGAAGGAGCAGCAGAGACTATGTATAATGAACTAACCACAACCCCTACTCCATGCCACTGCATGAAGGAGGTAGGGAATTTGGGAGTGAAGTTAAGCATGGGAAGAATGGAGGAAGATGTTTTTAAATTAGTTTTTATTTCTCATTATTGTATTTAGATTGGTAATAAACTAATTTCCCCAAGTCAATTCCTTTTCGCCTGTGACAAGGACTGGTGAATGATCTCTCCTGTTCCTTATCTCAACCCACAAGCCTTTTGTTATATTTTGTCTTCCCTATTGAGCTGAGGAAGGGTGTGAGCTGCTTTGGTGGGATCCTGGCATCCAGCCAGGGTCAACTCTGTATTCCAGTAAATGCTGGGAGATGTGCAAAACTAATAACCTCCAGGTTCAAAAGTAAATTTTCTGTAGATCTTCATGACTGAGCTGGAATTTATCAACCCTGATAAAGTCCTGACAGTAGTGTTTAATTTATCAAATGGCTGAGATTTTTTTTTAGTTAATAACCTTTACTGTGCTATTACTTATACCTGCAGGACCTTTGAAAATTATCAAAAGAATTGCCATTTTAATCTGGAGTGTGTATATATGTTGACATCACTCCTTAGCAGGCTCCTTTGGTTGAGTTGAAAGCAAAGTTTGCGTACTATTGATTTATTTACATGCCTAGTTTTAGAATACACAAAGCAGTGAATATGAAGAACAGCAGGAAAGCATTATTAATATGCACATGTGGCTTTGCAGAAAGACATTTGTGCTTCTTCATTTAGCCCTAATAGGAAAATTGAGTCTCAACTGGGACAGCCACAACCTGCTGTTAGAACAAATGGTTCTCTTGAGACAGCTAGTGAGGCCTGTTTTCTTCTAGATTTTGATATACTTGTTGTCTGAGAAATCTGATAGACATGTTTATGAGATCTCTGTCATGTGTATGCTCCTGTGACTGATAAGCTACGTTGCAAAATGCTCCTCACTTGGGCCACTTACCAGGCCTTGCCCCTCTACCTGAATATAATATTTGCAGGAACTTAATTATTGAAAGAGTATTGTTCTTTTGCCAGGTTTGGCTGAAATCTGGCAGCAGGTGCAGAAGCTACTCTGAGAAGGACAGAGAGAGAGAGAGAGAAATATAGATCTAAATACATGTTCACACAGAGACACAGTGACTCCATAAGACTGACTCCAATGGGAAAGGAGCCTAAAATGACTTGAGAGTTTTCTTTTACAGCACTAATAAACAAATCTAGAGAGAAGGATTGAAACAAACCCAGCAATAATTTGACATAGCTGCTGAAGTAGAAAGTCATAGGAGCAAAAGGAAGAGATATACTCCTTTCTGACTTTTGATACTCACTTTCTTATGAGCAGGTTACCAATGCCCAAAGTAGTTGGCACATGTTAGTATCTATTTTGTTATGGGACAATGTGCCCTGCTAACCATGAAAATTTAATCCCTCCTCAAAGTAATTCTGCTACTTTCTGTCTCAGCCTCAAAGCAATGAGAGAATTGCAGTGTCATTTGTTCACACACGGATGGTATGTTGCTGTTTGTGATTCTTCTGCAAAGTTCATTAATTAGTTCAAGTAACTGTCCCTCAGTAAATGGAACTGTAAAGAAGGTTTTCACAATGTGGCACCTAGCAGGCAAAGCAAGAGTAAGTCCTCTAGCTGGCATCTCTAAGAGACAGACCTTCTGCTCCTCTGGCACACAAATGAGCATAGGCAGAGCCACAAGCGCAAAAGAGTGTGGACAATAAGTTATGGGACACTGATTAATCAGTAACTGCACCAAGACAGCTGATTTTCTACGTCCAGCAGTGGGCAGAGGAAGGCATAGGGTTTCTGCTTAGTACTGTACAGCAGATTTTCCAGAGGAGGTGACCTTCCCACATGAATTAAAGCTACTGGAAATAACTCCCTAGAGACAACCTCAAACCACACACAGCTGGTCCTGCAGCACTTTGTGTATTTGATATTGAACATACTTGATATAGAGTTTAGGTTTGCACTTGTTGCATGGAAAATCAACTTCTTTTGTCTTTTTCAGTAGTCTTGGAATATTATTTTCATTATTGACCTTTTTTCATTTCAGAAAGGCATCAGAAAAAAAGGACTTACAGATAGCATTTTGACTCCTCCTACATACTGTCACTCTCTTTCAGGAATGGCTGCAAACTTTTGGTGCTAAAACAGCATCTGAATTACCTGAATAAAAATAAAGGATAATTTTAATCTATGTTGAATGGCCCAGAGCATGAAAGGATGCATTTCCTAGGTAATGAGAAAATTAATTGTTTTTGTGGGAATGTTGGCCCTACTTTCTGAAGTTCTGTTGTCTTCCAAAATGTAATCTCAAGCTGAAAACCACCTTTAAATGCCACTTATCCTGCATGGAGAAAAGACTGTCTTTTCTTGTTCTTTCTAGTTTTGTCCTTGTGGTTCCAAAAGTATTGTTCATGTGTTTCTATTTTTCTTTCTGATTTTACTAAGAAACATCTAAAAATAACACTCTAAAATCAAAGTTGATTTTGTTATTTGCATAAATAGCGTATTAAGCTTACTATTCTTTATTTGGCTCCCCTTTAATTATTTTTTCATTCTTTAAATTTTGGAGACTACATTGCTTTCTAGCTATTGTTATTTTTAATTCTGATGTCCTACTTCCTTTTACTTTCCAAACAAAATAGTCATAGCATATTTAATCTTTCCTCATATTGAGGTCTCTCTAGTTCCCATGACTTTAATTATTTTTGTTACTTTTTCTTTGGATATAATCTGCATATTAGGTTTAAACTCTAAAAAATCAGTCATTGCCTCACTAACCTCTGCTCAGTTCCAGTCCTCCTTCAGATGCTTTCTCACACTTCATTAGGCCAAATCTGGATGCAAAAACTTCAGAGGAAGATTCTCCAAGCAGAGCTTCTCTTTTTATCATCTTAACCTTCTTTTACTGCAGCTGAGAAACATACTCCATCCTCACGTACCTACTCTTCCACTCACTTCCCTTCTTTATCTCTGCATTCTACTCTTTACTCAGCAATGTACAGGGAGTACTACTATTTTTAGCTCCTGAATACATCATTTAACATTTGCTCACATTGAAGCTCATCAACGATTTCTTCAACCATTCCCTTAATGCATTTAAATATCACAGAGAACAATCTATACCACTTAAAGTATTAGTGTTACTTAAGATTTTGCTTTCATCAGCAAAGTTTGGCAGTGTATAGAAAGATCATTAGGATCAGCTGCTGCCACCTCTTCCCTGAATAATACAGTGAAGTGATGGGCTCAGAAATGTATTGGCTGATAGTTAACAAGAGATATCTGATGCAAATTAAAGAAATAGCAATTAGCTCAATCGTGAAAAAGAAACACACCTGAGATTTATTATAATCACAGAAACAAGCTGGTTATACTTCCGGTTCCAGCTTTATAGTTGCGTCCCACAAAGTTTCTCCAAGCTGAAGTAACTCTTGTTTGTCAGTGGACCAAGAGGATTAAAGCTGTATCCATCTGTATGGTAAGCCCAGAAGGTGAATGATCTATAGGGGAAATTTCAAGTAAAGGGTTGGGGTATGTCTGTGTGTGTGTACAGAAATATCTACGTGTACGTAAAGTAATTTCTTTTTCTCCATCCTAGAACTCTATCTCTACACACTGCTGCTTTGATTTTTATGGTGCAAATCAGTTTATTGCAGAGAGTACACTCCAACACAGCTCTTTTCTAGGAGGATTACATATGAGCATCTTTCTTTCAGTCCCTTTAAGTCAATGCAGAATGTCACATAGGTGATGTAATGCTGAATGCACCGTGCTTGCTCCAGGGCACTTGCTCCCAGATGGGTTCCAGCTCTCTGGGCAAGGTGCTTGATTTTCAGAGGAGATACAGACCCCTGTGGACTGGCATGAAGATTATTACCCTTCAGGTAATAAATCTGGGAAAACACTGAGCAGCATTTTAAATCTCACCATCTCCCAATAAAATTTGTTCTCTGCTTGTGATCCTGGTACAAAATCTTTTCCTCGCTTATTTTTATAATCGAACAAAACAAATTAATATTTATTTTTAAAAATGAGCAGGTGAGAAAAAATTAATGGACACAGCTGATAATTAATATTCCAGCTACTGAGGCCATCATATGAGCTGTGGGTGGTCCAGAGATTCAGATTCACCCTCTTCAGCTCTCATACATCTCCCTGAAATGTTCTCTGAATCCAGAGACTCTTTTGAACCACACATCTTCTGTTTCCTGTGTCCACTGCATAGGAAATACTTTTCTGGCCAAACCAAAATCATAAGAGAAAGAGTGCACATTCCACCTAAAAGGAGTGGAAATCATCTGAACTTTTGTAGGGAGATTTAACATAAAATGCAGAATTAATCCCCAAATAGTTGTAAGAGAAGGTGGACCCAGAAGCAGGACTGCTGTACTATGCACACTCTGAGTAACCTAACCATGAATTGGTGAGATCAGAGAGATCTCTTTGCTTCTAAGAAGGCAGATATCTTTGCCTCTATAAATTTTAATGGAAGAGGAACAGGAAATATGCCAAATTTCCTACAATACATGCAGTGACCTCGCAGCTAGAGTTTCTCCTGTAGAACCTTGGATTCTTCTCTCATTAAAGACAAAACAATCTGGGTGACTTCTCTGGTTTTGAAAAAAAAAAGAGAATTTCATCCTTCCCAGCTAACCAATATTAAAAAAAAAAAAATAAAAAATCAATAATTGCTACAATACTTCAGACAAAACTTTAATTCATTAATTATACTTAGAAAACTTCTACTGGTTTGACTTCTTGAAGGGAGTTAAGCAGACAAGCTCCTGTTTATAAGTGTCTACTGAGCATCAGCAATTAATTGGAGCAGTGATACCTGAGGAAGTTTTGAGCATCAGAGTGAGAACATGGAGAACTTGAGCAGAGCTGCAGAGCAGTAGGGTCAACACTGAAAGGTCTTTAAGGTAGAGATATTTTCAAGACTAGGGTTTTGAACATGTGATTTTGAGGAACATGTTGCTCAAATCCTTCTTTGGGTAACTACTTGCTTTTCTGACTCGAAACAAAAGTGGTTGTACTGAAACATGTCTGGCTTTTGCATGTGAAAAAGAAATGTTGTCCTTTGGTAAAGGCTATTAAAGCATTTACCATATAATTGCTCACCTGTAGTTCCACATAGGGTGTGGAATTATTCCCTAAGACTCTTGAGATTTCTAATGTAGCCTCTTTTTTCCTCACCTTCCCATCCCGATTTATCCTCACAATAATTTAAAAGAACACCCAATGTACTCCTTCTACGTAAACAACTTCATGTTAATAAATAAAAATCTGTTTTCCAAAACCCAAGTAAAATTACCAAACTTTCCCATGCAACTCCCACAGAGCTGGATTCAGTGCTGACTATTGCAAATTGATTAGTAGACTCTTAATGGTTATTAAGTTATGAACAAAGCACATATTGATTTAAATAGCAGCTTGAATTTTGAAGGCTGCATGCGTGAAAACAAATACAGTATGTCATGATGCAGAAATTCAGGGCAATTAATATTGTGACCTAGGAGAGTAAAATCTACCTTGAAATAGCCAAATGCATAAGCACTACTAAATCAAGGCCTTTATTTTCCTGCCTTTGTCTTTCCAATGTTTAGTTTCACAGTAAATGAAAGGGGCTATTTGAAGTGAGGGAGAGAAGAAGACAGGTCTGTGACCTCTAGATAGACCGTGGAGATCAAAGGCAGTCTCCATATGTGTTAGATATTATCTTTTTGAGGCAAGTGGGCATGATGTTTTGTGATGCAGCAGTGTGGAAACACACAAATAACCTGGTTAGTGACCGCTGAGAGAAGAATGATTGACATTGTGCTGGAAAAGCAGTAGTAAAACCATGAAAAAGAGATCTAGTTTTAGTTTACAGAAGCTCTGTAGTGCTCGAAAACTGGTTTAATAGAAAATTCCTAAGCTTACATAAATATCATAATTTATATGTTAAAAATAATAGTTTGCTACAACTAACAAAACTTGAAAGCTAATGTACTCTATAAATCTGTTAGTTTAAGGTCTCTATCAAACTATAGTTTCAGCACATATATTTTTTTTTCAGTTCATTTTTTTCCTTTGAAATACATGCAAAATTTAGACTGTGTCTACTTGAGGGCAGTTTACTTGTTACATTACAAAATGAACACTGTTGGTAGAAAATGACAGAACTACTGAGAAAAACTGATTTTGTGGTCAGAACAGCAGATCAATACAGAAAAGCAACTACCCCATTGCTGTCAACACAGAAAAACATTCTAGTGTGGGCATCATGTTAGGCACGTATGTCCCACTGCATAGAGATGTCAGTAGAGTAAGGGCTTTGCCTACATGACCCTCTAGCTCACTCAAATGACCAACACATTTAATGTGTCCCCATTGACTTTCCTCTCTATGTAGGGGTACATAGTAGTAGTATTATTACCTCAGAAAGACCATGAAAATTCCTTTGTGTATTCTTCCAGGTCCACACTGAAAGGAGTGAAGTAAAAGTGAAAGGGATTACTGCAAAGGATATTCTATTAGATTAAAAACTTTGACAATTGCTCAGGAAGCCATGCTGCAAAAGAAAACCTCTTTGTTTTTGTTCTGATTGCCAAGTATGTTAAGAGGAGTATGTTGTCAAATAGCTGAATATCATCAAAATCAGCTTAAGAAGCCTTAATGCCTCCCTGTCTGCACAATGTCAGTCACCAGTCTGTTCTTTTGAAGTTCCCCAGTTCAAGAGCAAACATAACCAAAGGCGAATATGGTTACAGCCCCAAAGATGAACTTGACCTTTAAGTAACTCTTTCACTTTTCCCCGGTCTCCTTTCCAATTTATCATTCATTTTGCAAAGCTGGAAAATGCATTGTATCTTTTTTCTTTCAATATGATTTTTGTTGGTGCTATTCTGAACTTTCATTTTAATCTTCATGCTATTTTTCTTTAAAATATATAAATTTTAATCCAGAGCACCAGACATAATGATTTGATATTCTAGTTTATTATATTTTTGGTATATTCAGGCTGCCCAAGCACCTGCAAATTCCTTTTTTGTAATCACAGAGAATTCTGAAGTTTCTTTTAAGAATGTATTACAATAGCTAGAAAATTTATTTCTTTTTAATATCTCTGAAAATGAACATTGAGGTCCTCTTAATAATTTAGAGTGAGATGGAAAATACAGAATGCTGAAACCATGAATTATGTGGAATGCAACACACATTCTTTAGTAAATCCAAATATAACAGAGAACAGTTCATATTCTTTTTACACTAAGAAAAGTCCAAGAAAGCCTTGTCATTTTTGTTGACTTGAGTTTGAAGAGGTTGCTGCATTCCTATTTTGCAGTGTTCAGCTCAAATTTATCTGTAGGACATGCCTGCAGAATATGCTTGGCTATGCATCAACTCTGCTTTCTGTACCTGTTATACACTTTGGCCAGGGTCAGGTCCTTTTACAAGGACGAAGCACATGCCTGAAATGCCCAGCCCACAGAGAGGATGTGCATTCCCTCCTTAAAGCCTGTGTGGATGGAAAATAATGGAGTGAACCACACAGAAACTCAGCCTGTAGTCAGTCACTCACTTGCAAAAGAGCAGTAGCATTTTAACAGCTACCACATCTCATCAGTTTATCATAATCCTTCACCTGACATGATTACATCTCCCTGTGACAGCTCTTCATCTGTGTCAGCACAGAGTCAGAAAGATTAGATTAATTCATTGCTGAGAGAAATTTGAGCTGACTGATGTTATTTGCATTGAAACAGAGCCAGGCTGTACTTGGCCTTTGCTGGAACCATGTTAGTTAACAAATAAAGGATGTAAAAGGGCACCTTTAGCACTGAAATTTTGCCTCCTCAAATTTTATTTTCATGAGAGGTGACAGTGGCTATTTTGGAAAATGACAGGGCTTAAATTATTCCTTGAGAGACCAAGAGTGTCTCCTGAGAGACTTTCAAATACAAATAGATATTGGCAAATCAGACCTTGGTACCTGTCCAAAGTTTAAATAGCAGCAAAGATATGACCACAGTTGCATCCTCTGTCTTGAAAATACTGGACAGAATACTGTGAAGGAGAATGGCCACATACTCCAGTATCAAGTGTTTTAACTAATGCACGGGAGAGCATAATTCTGCCAAAAGTTCACTAGAGGTACAGGTACTTCAACTTGTATTGTTCAACAGCATTGTCATCTGTTGATTAGTGAGATGCATCAACAAGTTCCCAAGGGAGGGAGCTCAACAAGCTCTTAGCATCCACAAGGATGATTGTCACAATATAGAAATCTTAGAACTGAAAAACTGGAGTAAACAATATTCCCCTCAGTGAAAAAACAACCCAAAACACTATATACATATATACATATATATATATATACATATATAATACACCCACATCAGTATTGAGGTTCATTCTGTGTTATATATTTCTAGGGGACAGACAGAATATGGAATTATTTTCATTAAATGCCACATAAGGACTATTTTACCTTCTGTGAAAATATTTACAGTATACCCATTCAAACTTTACAAGCAGCAATAAATAGCTCACAGAACAGAAAAGTGTGAACAAACACATCAGCTGGTCTTTAGACTCATGAAGAAATAGACTCTGCAGAATTAGTTTTACAGGAAAGACTACGATAAAATAAAAAATTTCCTAGCTTCTACAAAGTTTGGGTTTTTTTCAGCAGAAGCAGCTGCTGATTTTTTAACCAGGATCATGATGCTTCAAATTCAGTAGTGAAGTCAATCTTGCACTTAGCAATAAAATTGATGTGCAGCCTATTATCAAGACAGTCAATAATCAATTTGCAGAGAAAATTCTCTTGGCATATGTGCAAATTCTCCCTTTTCCATCACAATTTTAAAGAATGACAGCTATGCTCCAAACCTTCATTAAAACACCTTTATTTAAACATCTTCAAGTGTCCTTTTCATTGCTGCATTTTCAGGACAAACTCTTTTCTGCTGATAGAGATCCTGATAACTACACTGAATTTGCATTATTTCAGATTTATGACTAGGTAAGTGTGAATCTTTAATATCAAGCCTCTATTAACTCCAGGCAAGATGTTGTGTGTAGCTGACCTTATCAGAAAATGATGTTTAGATTGAGGCAAACAGATAAATAGATACTAAGTTTTCCCATCTTAATGCAACACAAGTTAAATGTTATCAAAGACTTGTGCAGAAATGGTGAATGGAAAATCCCAAGCAATGCAAGTCAGCAGTTCAAGAATAAGACAGAGGCATGAATGAGCTTTATGTTCTACAGTTTGAAAATGCAAAGGAAAATATTAAGGTGGAGAAATGAAAGAAATTATGAGAATGGGTCTCAAATTTCCACATTGGCACTTGAAAGGCTGCTTAATAATTTGGTGTTATCATCCCTCTCACATTGTTCACATTTTGGTCCTTTCTTCAGCGCTTTTGTACTCATATTTATTTTAGGAAGCTCATACAGGTCTGGTATGACAGACAACATGTCCCAGTCTGTCTCTAAGCCAAATTGCCATATGGAGTTGTGGCCTTAGCAGTCTAACAGTGACAAGGTAAAATCTTCTGGCCCGTGCTTGGTGGTCCTCTAAACCCTGCAGAGAGGAGGGATTGTGAAGCTGGTTGCATTTAGCACAGGCAGTAGCCAGCATGTTTGCAATCAGATTGCAAACTAACTCTGAGTTGACAGTCCCCCATCACCGTTCTACAATCCATACCGTTGCTAGCAAGGGTCATTCATCCTTGCTTTATATCTCACTAGAGATTTAAATAGACAAGTATAATTCCTTCTATATAAACAAATCAATGTAAACAAGATATTTAAAAGATGACAACATATTCATGCAAATAATCCTTATGGCTGTAATATACTTTACCTCCTCCACCCCACTCCACTTCCCTCATGTCTCTGTTTTTTAATCCTCTGGTCATCCTGGAAAACCTATTTTTTTCTCTGTGCTGGGGGAGAGTGTTAATGTTTGGGTGGAATATTTTTATTATTGTGTCTATGTTAGTAATAGTTTACTCTCTTCAGAAAAATGGTTATTTATCAAAGCAGGTTTGATAGTCTTTTCTTTGCATAGGCATCCCAGTAGTTTATAAACAAGGTAAACATGCCCGGGCATCAGGATATAAAGAGGTAAAAATCTCCTCTAGCTGCAATAAACTCTTACTTGTAAATAGGTTCTCCCTCTGAGTTTTCTTTTACAGATGCTCTCCTATGAAAACACTGCAGTTGGGCAAACCTGCATTCTTCAACAAGCCCTTAATTAACAGAGAGTTAGGAATGTCTTTTCCCAAAGCCTGGAATGCAGTATTATTGGCCTGCCACACAAAGTCATCACATAACTTAATGAGCCATTGGCACTTTAATTTTATAACACACTTCCCCAATTAAGCTCTCTAGACCCCAGACTTAAACAGCTGTCCACAGCTGCTGGAAAGTGATTTATCATTGTCAGTCTTTGCAGCCAAAACATTCAAAGGTGCAAGTTTTCAATATCACTCATCAGATAAACATTTGTCTGTTTTCATCCATTTTAATGCTGTTTCAGTAAACCTTTGTGCATCAATTTATATAGTTTTTGTATCTGTTCTATAATATGCAGATTCATGTTAATTCTGCATTCTCTTCATGTGTACCCAAGTGTGTCAGGGAATACAGAAAGACATAACCTCTAATAGCGCTTTGCTCCTGTTTCCAAATGTGGACTGAAAAGCTCCAAACTTTCAGTATGGTTGGTCATAAAAAGGCATGCACTCTTGCACACACAAGCAAACATTTAGATTCTAAACATATGCAAATGAAGTTGTGCTGACCTTAAAGTGCTGACCTTTCCTTTTTGAGGCAATCTTCCAGTCGTGCGATACTGTATTATAAAATAGGTTGTAGAGCTTCCCAAAGAACAAAGCTAACAAATGGACTTAAGAAGTCCAACAGGCAGGATTCACTACTGAAACATTCAAAGGGGTGGGCGTTCTGGGTATTTGATTAGACAAACATTCAACTCTTCTCATCCATTTCAATACTGTTGCAATGACATTTTGAACATTAACCTCACTTTTCAGATGTATCTTACCTTTTCAACTTCAAACACAGTATATTTTGTTCTGCATTCTTGTATACTATACTTTTGTACAGTTGGTAATACTGATTTGGTATATTACACCTTACATCAGGGAGAAGTAGAAGCTATTTTGGTTAGAGTAGGAGATAAGTGAAAAAGGCTACTTTATCTGGCTACCAGAGTTTAACACAGATAGAAAAAGGTCTAGTGTTGATTTTAGCAGGTAACTTTATTTGAGACAGTATTGTTTTTTCCATAACATAACTTAATCCTCCCGATACAGGTACCGATACATTGATAGTATGGTGAAGAGTCACACCATCGCTGCATTCTAAGTATGTGACTTTCTTAACTTAAGTCTTTATTGCCTTCAAATTCAGAAAGAACAGAACAAATATAACTGTGGAGGTAGGCAATACTCACGCTCAGCACTGCCACTACAGTTGAAAGCATTTGTCAATAACGCTTGGGCAGTGTGTGGGGTTAGAACTAACAGAAAACTTTTTCCAGTTTTGAACTTTGCATGGCAATAAAAAGCAGAGACAACAGACAACTGGACAGATTTTAAGATCTGCAGAGAGAAATAAGACTTCTTCCTTGCATGTCTCTAGTATTAGTCAGTCATGCAGTGGCCTGTGTTGAGTTAGTGGGTGGTCTGGTCTCTAGCTAGGCTTTTACCAGTGCCATATTACAGAGGATACCCATAAATGAAAGGCTTTATTCCAACTCATTTACAGTAGACAAATTTCTCAAATAGTAACTGGAGACATTACTTATACACTTATATCCCTTATACACGGTCAACAAATCAGTGTTTAAAGTATAGGCAAGAAGCAGTAGAGTTTTTCCAAAGAAAGACACATTTAATTCATACAGAGTTGGTGATGTCAAAGAGAGAGACTTGACACAGTGATGCCTACTAGCAGAATGTTACAAACCAAGAAAAGTCTATTTCAGCAATAACATTTTTCCTTTTTTGAAAAGAAAACACCATAGAATGGCCCAAGCAGAACCAAAAATATTCAGGTCCGACCAGCCTGAACAGTCACAAAGGTGTTGCTTGCCTTTAGAGATGGGACAACCTTAGGAGGTGGGGAGGAATTGTCTTATTCCCCATCCACTTTTCAACCAAGAAGACTGGGGAGAGGTGTAAATTTCTTTCTCTCTGAAGTCTTTAGGATGATGCTCTGTATTTCAGATGATAAAATTAATTTGTACACGGGATTTCAATAATGGATTACGGTCTTGTAAGTTCAAGGATGGATCATTTAATCCATCTGTGATGGCAAAGAATCTCAGTAGCTACTCTTTAAACTGAGGGCTGAGCAATGTGGACTTTCCCTTCATTTGTATTTGCCTCTACACCCCTTATCTGCTAATTTATAGATGCATCCCAGGGCTATGGGAACAATGCACTAGTTAAGACTAAATGTGGAACTCAAGTGTAGCTTTCAACCAACACTGGCTGGTAGAAGCACATCAGGCTTGTTTTCTACTCTCCAGAGTGCCTTCCTGATGCCAAAATTGAGCACACCAAGAAAAATGACAAGTCAGAAGTTTTAAAAGAAGCACTCTCAGAAGCAATTTTTTTGTATTCAGTTACCGCAGGACATAGTAAATATCAAAAATAGGAAATGTTTAATAGCTAGATGAAACAAATGTACATAACAGAAGTCTGCCAACTCTTCCTAAGTACAACAATGCAGATTCAACTTTCAGCTCAAGAAATCCCCAAGCAGTAAATTGCCAGAAGCCGTAAGAGAGGGACCAGTATCATGTGAAGTAACTTTCTATACTGGTGCCATTCCTAAGTATTCAGCCTTGGACCACTTCCAGAAAGCTAGAGGACCCAGTAGCACAGCCATTAGTAAATTTAGCATATCTTTGATGTGATCCACACAGACATTAAGTTCCCACAGACTATCCAGGAAAGCAAAGATACTTATTACTTCAAATGCTCAGCAGATATCCATAAGGTTTTTAGTAAGCCTGTTTCCTCATATCTCGAGTACTGCTTTGTACAAGATAATTGTCAATATTAAAACTCAAAACTCAGAACTACATAGCTTCCTACATAGGTGTAAAATTCATCTGCAGAGAGAACAAAATTCCTTTCAAGACTGCAAAATACGACCCTGTACTGTTCTATTTATCTCCAATGCAGGTTCCTCCAATCTTACCACCATTAACAGCAGAGAGACACAGTCTTGTGCACAATGAAGCAAATAAAACCATACCTAAAAAACACTCTGTGCCTAAACTTCTCTTCCTGTGAGAAAGATGAAAAGGCAAAGCAAGCATAACATCAGCCAGTCAAGGCAGGCAGCTCATTTCTGGGAACCACTTTACTCACCACTGGATGGCCTGAACAGCAAACTTCCTTGTGTTCACAGTTTCCAAGTAGAGAAAGAGACCTGGTTTGAGCGGGTTTGTTGTCCTGCTTCCAGGAAAGGGACTAGCCAAGGCAAGGCAGGGTGCAGAAGCTGGAGTGATAAAACCTCATTTCTAAAGGAAGGAGATTTGTTCTGGAAGAAGGTTTCAATAGACAACACTGACAACAATGAATGGCATTAAAGCATGTGATCTCTTATGGTAGGAGCGGATGCAGTGTGGTGTTCTAGTAAAATGAGTATTGCTTTAAACATATCTCAGGCTAGCCCAAAAACTGTCAGAGTGAGGGTCAGACTCTATTGAATTTGGTGCCTCTTTAGTATGCTTCACTGCAAAGTTACCATGAAATGTATGGATCTTGGTAGACAAAACTAAAATAAATCTGCTATGTTTTTTCAGTTTTAAAAACAATCTTTCCAACAAAATTTTCCTCAGCACTACAATAAAGAGGAATCATAGCAACATTTTATCATACATACTTCCTTGCATATAAAATTTAACATAATCCACTGAGAGTAGCAGAATAATATCAAAATTTAATTTTCAGTTCTACTCTGTGTTTTACGAGATGTTTTCCTTTTTCTTCTTTAGTCAGCTGGCACCTCTGAATGACATTTTCCCACTGAACTATTTTTAGCTGAAGTAAAATCAATATTAGTTTGAAAAACTGGGAAAGGAAAAAAAGACTTCAGCAATTTTAGTTAGCAGATGTTGGAGAGATAGGGGGAAAGTTTTATGCTAACATAGTGTTTCTCAAGGATAAACAATGATTCAATAACACATTGATCTAAAGCATATTTTGCTGAGGAATTTACAGTGTCTTTATCACACCTATTTAAGTTACATGTGGCTGAGGTGAGACACTGCAGCCAAGTATTGGTGACTACCCTGTACAAGAGGAAGCTTGCTGTAGTCCTGCATTCCGTTTTCTGCAGCTTTAATCTGGTCCTTCATGGACAGAGGGACTGAAAACTCTCAGCAGTGACTGAGTGGACCAGTGAGTAATTTAGGAACACAGCTACCACCTTTGTCTTGAGCCAGAGGTGATCACACAGGTAAATACTCTTGCAAGACAGCCCCATAGTGTATGGTCTCCTACATCCTCTTAAATCTGACACATCATTTGCATCTCGTGTGGCTGCCTCAGGTTTAATTTCTTGCATTTTCTTTTTGCCTTGAGAAGAAGGAATGATATGATTCTTTGATTCTATAATAGAATGCAATGATTTTTGTTCTGTCCTGAAGAGTATGCAAAGTCCCTTATCCTTGCAGACAAAGGCCAAAAAGCAAAGCAAAGCAAAGATTTTTTTGCAGAGAACTCTGTACCTCTTCGAGCCAGGACCTAACTGAAAAACTCCTTCAAACATTTCCTTTGTCAGCCACTTACAGGACTTGTTCCAGCATTCTCCTAGCGTTATAAATTCTTCTTCTCTTTGTCACACACAAAATGTCACCCCACTAATGTACAGTCATGCTCGCTATACCCTTGGGTTTTGATGCAAAACTCAGTAAAACATTAGTTTGCGCCCTTGGCTGCACTTTTATGAGGCCTGTAATTTTAGATGTTATTTTTTAATTGTTTCGTCATTAACTAAGGGATTTTGACTGTTTCTTGAATGAGTGATGCACTGTTTGCCTGCTTGAAGAGAAAGAACTTCCTTCAGCCTCTGCTCTTGACCCTCACATGATAGAAAAGACTACTGTGCCTCCCTTTTTCAGAGAAAGACAGAAAAAGACAAGGAAGGATGTTATTTTCCTCACATTTCCCTGGAAGTTCCTTTTGTACATGTAGCCAGGTCTCCTGGGCCAAGGCCCCAACCCTTGCACAGCCCACTTTACACCATGCCACAGTTACTTCCCTATGATTAATTTTTCAATACAAAAAAGTGTTTTCAACATGGTACTGCAATTTTTTGCACATTTGCAAGAAAGCATGAATCTAGGTTGGGATGGCTCAAAATTTCTTACAGACTGATGCAAAGGGGAAAAAAAATTTTTGAATTCATGTGAATTGCTTAAAATTTAGGCAAGATATATCAAATCCATTACATATTTAATAAAAGATTTCTCTGTTGGCCATCAAATAAATTAATATTTAATTATGCTCAATCAAATGAATTATTTAAGCATGTAAAAATTGCAAAATGTGAGACTTGGCCTTTCTTGATTTGCAAAATGGGCATCTTCATGCCTGTGAGTACAAAAGGACCTCTGCACAAATACTCACTTGCGTGAACATTTGTGGTATCTGAGCTTTTCCTTGTAGATTTTGGCTCTTGTGAACATCCATAAACTGGGATTCCAATAGTGCAAACACTTGCATATCTGAGTTAACACTGTGCATATGAATAATCTAATTGAACTCACATGCACAAAATTATTCTCATATGTTTGTAGGACCGTGGCCAAAAGAATATTGATTTCTATGACATGTATTTATTCATTTCACTTCATTTAAGATGAGCCTGAGCCACAAATTGCTGGCTTAATGCTGCATCTTCTCAAAGTGTGGGGGTGTTCTGAACAAAATCTTGGCCCCAAACCACTTCTTGTACAATTAACATTTTGTATATTTCATTTTATTGTCTATTCTTTTTTTTTTTTTTTTTTGATTCATCAGAACATAATGTCCGACTCCAATTAGTAAACAATACCCAAATTATTCATCTCATCTCCCTATGGTTAAAGAAAATATAAATGTGTATACCCCAGTATAATGGGAAGCTCAATTTAGTAACTTACTACCTTAATGTAATGACCCTTTTCCTCTGAGAACTGCCTTTGACTCCAACCTAAACTAAGGCAGAGGAAACTCATTTTGACTGTAATGGCTACATGTATAATGAGATTAGGCTGACAGAATCCTGTTCTCTCCTTGCAGCCCAAAGGTATTCAATTCAAAACCTCCCTCTTTGCTTGGAAAGGGAAGGTGCTAACATTGGACCTGCTGGTCACTTAACAGTCTACTCAAAACACATTTTTGCTTTTCTTCTATCAAACGGACTTCTGTAATGAAAAATACTGTACAAGAAATGCTATCTAATGCTAAATCTCTAGATAAAGTTGTCTCCTTAACCAATAAACTGTTAAGCCTTCTAAGAAACCACAAAGAACATGCTGTTTCATGGTATATGGAATTAGGGCCACAGTCCTTCATTTCCTGGCATTCATTTATACTTAATTAATTTATTAATTTGGTAGCTCCTACCTACCCCAGCTAGCATGAACATAAGAGAAAGAGAGAGATTTTCAGTTTAAAGTTGGAGAGTGTATGTAAAATTTTAAGCTTCTGCAAAATATTTTAGCAAAGAGAGTTGCAGAGATGCAGGTATGTAGCACAGCAGGCAGACATTGTGCTGGGACACAGGGTAAAACCCTTTTACTCTGTCCCTGTGTAATCTTTTCTCCAGCTCTAAGGAGCAATAAGTTTCGAGACAAGAAGTGTTCATTCTGGTTATTAATTCTACTTCTTTCACCTAATTATTTTTGCACCAGAACCATCCTAGTTTCAGTTGCAGCCTCACTTTGTGAAACACATCTTACCATCAATTAAAACTTCAGTATTGATGAATCAGCTGTGCTTTGAGAGAGATTGTTTCAAGTCCTCCACTTCAAAAAATACTCGTCTTTCTGATTATAACAGTAGAAAGCATTGTGCCTTCTCTGTGGGATTAAAAAGCTCTCTTTAGGAGAAATCTTTTTCACATCAGTATTTCTAAACTGTTGTCATCAATTGCCTATAAAGACCTGTGATCCAGGGCAGCAGTCAGTGCACCATCACATTTTCTTGGGACAAGAGCATACTCTCACGCAGGGTCACTGGAAAGGACTTTTCAATTTCAGGACCAGTTGTTTTAGCAGATTTCCATCACACATCTTTTAGTATTTAACTAGGACTTTTCTTCCAAAGGTTTTACATTATTTAAAGAATGATCATCAGAAAAACATGTACTTTTTCTGCATGAAAACAACTTTGTTATATTTTTGGTCTTGTTTTGGTTATTTTTAGAATTTTACTATTCTCTTAAAAAAATAATTAGATATTTTTCCAAAAAAGGAAAGTACAACAAATCAAAGGACTACAAGCTTCCCTAATTTCTTTCAGGAAGAAACATGCACAATGGTTGCCTAATCAGTCAGTCCCCACGTGAAACAAATAGGAGTATTGTTCAACATAGAAATTCTCCAAGCACTAAATCCATCAGACAGAGCTTATTATTCGCAGGTTCAGATTTAACATGCCATGAATCTCTTATACTTCCTAACGTTTTGTTTTTGATCTCCTGTGATCAGTGCTGCTTCTTAACGTGGCCTGTGGTGCACCACAGACACCATTACAAACCTGCTGTTAAATCAATCACTGGGTGGCACCCAAGAGCCAGCTAAGAGATGTATTGAATTGCAGACACTCTCTAATACACATATTTTAACAATTTCCTCCGTCTTCAGTGAAATTATGCTAATATTTTAGTTGAGTTTCCTTAAGTCTGGAACTCAAATTAAGTCTGTCTGTTTCGTTTTTATGATAGTGCTTGAAATCACTTGCAGACAAGGGGTTGTTGGACCATGAGATTTATAGTGGCAATGCCACAAAGGTGAAACACATCCTGAGGAAGAGGAAAGCAATCTGTATAGCCAGTGTTTTCACTGCAGTAAAGTTTATAGCAGTATTAAGGGAATAGTTACAAATCAGTTTGATGGTGTTGATTTCATTGAGAATAAGTATTTACACTTGCAAGCTTTCTCTTAATAATTTTCAGTATGTTTTACACAATGGGGTTAGTGAAGGTTGAATCTGAGCATATTTCAGGAGTGACAAAATCTGTTTTTCTTTTTCCCACCCATCCTTCTACTTTACTTCACAAAAATGGTTTTATAACAGTTCCTAAGGGGCTGAGTCAAGGTTCAGCTATTTTACTGAGGCTTACTGATGTTTCTGAAGATGCTGCAGAATCTTTTATGTTCAGATGCTTTTGGTTATGATGCAGACATGTGTGGGAAGTAAAATAGTGTATGAGTACCAAAAGTCATCCACTTCCTCTATTGGCTCCTTACCACCAATTAATTACCTGGAAGGGGGTTAGAGTATATGATTTCCAAATATAAAGCTTTCTAAACAATGCAGGTTATAATAATTTTTCTTCCCTCCTAGCAATTGAACAGTTCACACCTCATTGTGCCTCTGTAGCATGCAAACTTGTCACCTGCAGAATACCTCTAAATTCAGTCACTTTGGGGCAAGGGGGAACCCTTAACACATAAATACTTAACAGATGTGCAAGTGTACTTGGGAACAATTATATTAGGTAGGGACAATAAACCAGACGTCTTCTTCAGATAATATTCCAGTTGATAGATAATATTTCTTGGAGGATGCTTGGGTCTGAAAGGCCTTTCCAGGGTAAATGGGGAGCTAGCAGCAGCAAAACCAGAACCAGGGAGAAAAAGAAAAGGTAGACTCGGGTTGGGGGGGGGGGGGAGGGGGCGTTAATTACTATTGCCTTCAATGGCAAGAGAAAGGTACATAAAGGGGAATTAACTATGCAACAGCAGCTGCACCCAGTGTGAAGGGGCAGCTGGAGAATACCCACCACAGGGGCGAGGATGCTGGTCAGCAGGCAGGAATGGGCAGTGGAGAACATCTATCAGAAACCCATTTCAAAGTTATATTATCTAAAAATGCATTAGGTGATAAGGGCTATGTGTCTTGAACTGCAACAAATGTAAGCCCGTTCTCTCTCTCCTTCTCTCTTCAAATCTGTCCAGAGCCATTCTGCAGCCAAGAATTTACACTGTCAGCCCTTCAAAAAATGGGCTGGTTTTGTTGTGTTGTCCTTGCACATCATGTTCAAAGTCTGCCCCTAACACAGTCCCACAGTCCTGAACAACACAGACATTACACTTAGTGCTTCCCACTAACCACCTACCCCCACTGGCTTTCCCCTTCACTTCTCCTTCTGCTTCCTTCACATAAACCCAATTTTTGTGTCTTTCCTTTCCTAACCAAAACAGGCTTCCAATTAATGTTTGCCTTTAGGATGGTGTACCCTCCACAGTGTGGAGTACGGCAAGGTCACAGACCTCACTTCCTTCCTTAAACTAAGTAAGTGCAATTGTACGGGCCACACAAAGATGACTGTCCTTGTTCCTCCCTGCCTTTGTTCATCCATGCAAAAGATGCCTACAATCCAACACTGAAATAGTAAAGCAAATGCTAAATACACATCTGAAATTAGGAAAAGATCATCTTTGACACTCATGAGAGCTCTGTTTTAAGATATAGCCACCACATGCTTAACTTTTGTCCCCAAATAATGTGTAAGAAAAAGTTAACCTGCCTGCTCATACATGCCTACTGTTTGGAGTATATAAAATAGAACATCCATAGCTTGAGAAATAAGAATTCTCTAGAGATAAAGAGGTTAAGTCTTTTCATATAACAAATTAAGCTCCTATATAATTCTTAAGCTTTTTTATTTCAAGGGGTAGGAAAATGGTCTAGTTTTAGAAATTAAAATACTTTAAGTTAAATCCTTGAAGTGATTTTCTTTATGATGAAAAAATATTGTACTTTTATGGAGAGCAATGAGTAGTTATGGTAGTTGCCTTTTTCGTTTCATTTTAAAGAACAATTGGTCTATTCAAGAAATGTTTTTTTATTGAGTAATTTAAATTACTCATTTTAATGTTTGCTCATTCCTTGGAGTAGAAAATTAATATAAAACACTTATTTCAATACCACAGTTTGGGACATTATTTTTCTTCAGATAATCTTTTAAGAGTAGAGCAATCATAATATAATGTCTTTATATTGAAGAGATTTCTTCCTATTCCAGTTCTTACAAAATTCATAATAATGAGCCTCTCTAAAGTTTCTGTACTTCTGTGCAATGCACACTCAAGGTTGGTTTTTGACAGTCAAAACTAGACTGAAACAAGAAAAAAAAGTGATTGTTCATTCCTAGAAAAAATATTTAAACCACAGGGATGTGGATGTCAAGGTGCATGCCCATCTGAGGAAGAGTAACTTTGCTCTTATCACTGTGGAACTGTGTATCACTGGGTTTGGGTTTATTTCTGATTCATACCCTCCTGAGTGACACCAGAGCCAATGCAGGTTAAGGACTTTAGAAGTGAATTACAATTGGAACAGTAATATGAGTATATGCTTGACCTGGGTACATAAATGCCACTTACCAAGGTAGGGTACAACCTGATTCACTCACATACAGACTTTCCAGATATGAGGTAAATACAAATACATTTTTCTACATCATTAACTTGAAACCCTACTCTGGTCTGAGTTCAAGAGTGCACACTGCCAGATCACAGTAGAACTGTATCCCTAATGTGAGTATCCCAATGCACCAGTTTTCTGCAGCTGAGAAACTGGCCCATTCCCCCCAAATTCACACTTGCAATGTGACAGTCAGTGGTGATTAATCTGTACATGACACAAAGAGATGTCCTTTATGTTGTGTTGTTTTAATCAAATTTTAATTGGCCAAAAGTTATTTTAGTTTCCGATTCTAAGTTCTTTACTTGACGTGATGGCTATGATAAAGATGGAAGAGTCATATTAACAAAATACAAGGATTATTTTCTTGAAAACTTACAAGAACATTTGGACCTGATTTTAACATATTATAGAAATTACTGAAAGCAATACTTTTTGGGTTTTTTATTGGACTGTAGGACTTCACTTTCTTTCATTGCTTACTTTTAAGGAACCACATGACTTGTGAGCCCTGCGTGGAGTCAGAGCACACTGTGCCTTGAGGAACAGCAGAATAGGAAATCTCTATGGAGAGGGCTCTTTCCCTTAACACAACAGCTGCTTCTGTCCAGTGTGTTTGTTCAACCTCAGTCAGATCTGGTCATTTAAGAGGTTGCATCTTACTATGATAACAGGTCCAATGGCATGTTGTCATGGTTTAACCCCAGCCAGCAGCCAAGCCCCACAAACAGCTCCTCACTCACTCCCCCACCAGCAGGATCAGGGAGAGAATCAGAAGAGTAAAAGCTAGAAAACTCGTGGATTGAGATAAAGAGAGTTTAATAGAGAAGCAAAAGCTGTGTATACAAAGGAAAGAAAAACAAGGAAATAATTCACTGCTTCTCAGGGGCACCCAGGTGTTCAGCCATCTCCAGGAGAGCAGGGCTCCCTCATTTGCAACTATTACTTGGGAAGACATACCCCATCACTCCAAAAGTACCCCCTTTCTCCTTCTTCCCCCAACTTTATTGTACTGAGAATATTGTCTGGAATCTCTTTGGTCAGTTGGGGTAACCTGTCCCTGCTGTGTCTCCTCCCAATTTCCTATGCATCCCCAGCCTACTCACCAGCACAGCAGTCTGAAAAGAAGAAAAGGCTTGGCTCTGCGTGAGCACTGCTCAGCAACATAAAAAAAAAAAAAAATCTCTGTATTATCATCACTATGTTCAGCACAAATCCAAAACACAGCCCCATACCCACCACTCTGAAGAGAATAAGCTCGACTGCAGCCATTTAGAGAACAATACACATATTCAAATTCCTCTCAAAAACTACATGATTTTGAGTGAAATCACTCATTAACTCTATACAACTCTCCTTTTTGGCCTGATACCATTGTCTCCTTGGTTTTTTTTTCTCCACTGCTTCCCCAGCTTTCTTTTCCTTGTCCTCTTCCCTGACTTCCACTAATACAACTGAATCCATCACTTGATCCATCACTTCTTTTCAGCAATATGTGACTCATTTCTTCATTCACTTCTTTTCTAACATTCAGTTCTCATATTTGTCTTACAAATGTCCTTTGGTGATACCAGGTTTCCCAGTGACCAAAACAAACTGCATCTGGCTCTGTAGTTCCAGTTGCATTTTCACCACATTTGATTGAACTCTCAGACCTTCTTTCCTCTCCACCTCTGTGTTCATTCTGCACTAGATATAATAATAGCATTGATCTTTCCCTATTTTATGTAGGCAGATGTTCTTCTATCCCATTTCTGTCTATTAGAAGAGTCTGGCAGGGGCATAAGATTCCTTTCTCCCTTAGGAAGCCTAATCCATAAACTCACCATCCAACTCCATGCCAAGAAGTCATATATCCTATGCTTTTAGTCTAAACTACAGTCATTCTGCTATTTGCTAGCATATACACATCTAGCACAAGGCCAGTTATATGGAGAAGTTCCAAGGTGACCACAATATTTTCAGTATCAGGTTGCAAAATACCTTATTTCTTACTAAGCCAAAATAGCATACCCAGTTAGTAGCCACCAAAGAAAATGTTGGCCCTCTTCTAACTGAGCTAAGTAGCCCACCTGTTTTGCTCTGAATGTCCACTTCTCACCTTAGAGCTGCTCTTACCTCAGTGTTCTTGTTTAGGTTGGAACAGTTTTAAACCTCTTCTCCCAGGCAGATGATGTTGATTTACATCACCTGCATGTACCTAGCAAGCTAGGTTTTTTGCTGGGACTTTAAAAGGAACCACCCACATGCTTCATTTTATCTGCCAGTCAGGTTCAATAAAGTTAAGGGAAATAGTTCAATACTCTGTGATTTTTGTGGAGACAATCAGCTGCTCCTTGACTTAAGCTGCAGTTTCTACTGGACAATCCCTCTCAAGATCATACCTAACTTCAATGCATTATTTGTGTGGCAGTTCTAACAGGCTTTCAAAATTAGCCAAACAGCCAAAAATTCATTCAAGCTCTCTCCTTAGTTACTGTAATGTTTTTCTCTCTAGCCTTGACAAATAACCCATAGTACCATCACAACTTTTCGGGATACCTTGTTGTGATAATCTGTTTAATTAGTCCCTTTGAGTGCATAAACTCCTCTATGGGGTTACTCACTTCTATTTTATATGTGAAAAAATATTTATCTTCATTTTCAAAGCCATCATACCCTACTTCCAGCCTACTTAGACATGTGTTTCACCACTAAAGTGAGTCCTTCAGCAGTATGCAATTGTAATCTCATCAGCTCGGTATATTTTTAAGCAAATAATTCTATGCTTTCTCCCAGAAACAGCAAAATTTTATCTCCATCTCCCCATAAAGGTACGTTGGAGTCTTTCCTCAAAGCCCTTCTGTTCTGGGATAGCTCCCATAAGTGAGCCATGTACCTGGACATCATTTACTGTGGTCTTGCAGTTGCACTGTGAGCTCTTTAGGGCAGGGAGAAAGATGGGGACTCCTCACATTATGTAGTCATAGTCATTGTACCTAATTGCTTTGATAACACAAATAATTATTCAAAATAGCGGCTGAAATTGCAGCAAAGAGTAGCAGCTGTCTAATTTATCTAAAACACTAAAGGATTTTTCAATAAGGCTTTTCCAGTTGTGAAATTCATTGTGAGTCACCACATCATGAGTCTCTTACTGTTCTGGTCACACAACAAGACCAACTGATCAGCTGGATTTTAGAAAGTCAGATGTGTTGATAGGATGGCTTTGTATTCAGGTGGTTGGACAAGTTATAAACAATTAGTCTCATTTGCCTATTTTTATCTTAAGTGTATGATATGTTCATAAATGGCTCAACCTTGACTGGATCAGGCATTTTTCACTTTAACAGAAAGCATAAACATGACTCTACATGTGAGAATGACTGGAAGCAGTGATTCTCCACTATTCAATTGAGGAAAAAATGAACAAAATTCCAAGCTGTTTTTGTTAAATAAAGATGGAGTAAAAGCCACAAGCTGGTAAGTCTCTAAGATATCACCCTGCCTGCAATCCACCACACCTCCAAACCTACCACTTTTTCCAACTCCAAGGAGAAAGAATTGCTTCCTAAAAATGAATTTGTCTTTGCTCAGAGCTAATATGTCACCTGCTGCCTACATCCTCCAGGGACTTGTCATGCAACAAGCTCAGGAAAGCAACTGTGACTGGTGTTCACAGAGGCTAAGCAGACAGATTCAGTCTCCTCCTCACAGCTGCATCTGTTGCTGGGGACAAGAGTATCTGTCATAGTCCATTTGGATCTCTCAAATTTACAGGACAACTTACTGTGTGAATAGAAATAATGAGTATATACATTATGAAATATTTCTTATTGTTTAGGCAGAAGACTGCTGCCTGACAACTTTGAGTCAGTAAGTTATATTTTACATTGCTTTTCTTCTCATTTTGGAAACTAAGCAGAAGTTTGAATAGTAACAATTGAAGCAACAATGTGATGAAAAGTATTATCCACTTTAGATCTACTTAAACTTGTCACATTCAGTAAACACAGTGCAGAAATAACAGATAGGAAATTTATATGGCTTTGCAGTAAATTTATATTAGTCCAAACTGCTTTTTCAAATGAGGTCAGTAGGGTGCTTTTTCCATTTAAGAGAGTCATCCAGACTTAACAGAAGACATTATGCACATGTTGGATCTTTCAAAGAAGAAAAAAACATAGTTGGCAGGCAATTTAAACAAATACTGCGTTGTCAGTTAATACCGAATTAGAAGTTCATGGCAGATATTTATTGTAAAGTAGGGTTCACATTGTTTAGACCTGATTTGATATTAATGTTTTTTAATATTGAACACTGGAACACAGACTGAAGTGCATACGTAGTGCTTATCTACCTAAGCATCTCTGTCAATTTTTGGGGGGTAGGAAATATGCCACTACTTCCATTCTGCTGTAAACTGTGGGTGGTCAAAAAAAAAGGCTTGGTGGTATTAATGCATTTAAAATTAAACTGTGGCTAACAATCACTAATAAACATGTAAAGTCTAGATACTCACCCTCACACTGGTGTAAATTTGGAATCGCTCCAGAGGCTTAAGCACATGGCTCAAACTCACAGCACTAGACAGGGATGCTAAATGCAGTCCTGGTCTTATCATAAGTAAATGAAAAATCTCTTGCTTACCTTCTCCTTACCACAAAGCATTCCCAAATAATACCTCCTGGGATCTTAGAAATGACAATTTAAGCTGTCTACTCTCCTCTCATATCTGGACCATATGCTACAACTGCCCTCTCCTCTATGGCTTTGGAGGATTGCAGGCAGTGAGCACAATTTTATTAAGCAATGCAAAGTGGAATACCAAAATGCAGAGGCAGGCAGAGGTGATCACCTCTGATGCAGCAGAGTACAAGGATAGTAGCCAAAGTAGGAGTTACAGGAAGAAATGCAGGGGATGTGTGTTCTTCCTCTCTGTGAAATTTTTAGACATGCTCTGTGTGAGTGGTGGTGGGAGAAGTGAGGATGAACGGTACTGCTGGGGCAGAGGGCTGCAGGAGAGAGTGAGGAAAAGCAAGGTTATGTCCTGGGGCTGACTGCAGGAGTTTCCAGCCCCTGAACACCCAAAGAATATATCATAGTGCAGGAATTTAAAAGTAAGGAATTTTAGCATGTACAGCTCAGCAGTTCAGCAAGTTGTTCTCAGTTCACAAGCTTTTCTCTGGGGCTCTGTGGGTCTTCCTTTTGTAGGGGCAGCTGCTAATTGCTGCCTCTTTGTCTTCCTACCCTTTATACATGAAGAGTTTTCTAACCATGTTTAATCCCGTCTTGTGTTAAACAGAGGAGTGAAAAGTTATGTGAATTGTGCTTCCACAGGAATTCCCACAGTGAGGGAGAGATCAGTGCTGCATAGCTGTCCTTTCATGCTTTATTAATAGATATTTATATTCCATAAATACCATCTCATACTCTGCCCCTTTCCTACAATGCCACCACTCTACTGGGAAACCTAAAGCCCCATTGGTCCTTCAACTCCCTTTTTACTCTGAATCCAAAGTAAATAGCATTGCATTGAGAAAGATTGTTTGAAAGATTAGGTTACTCAATTAGAGGGATTTATTCTACCTTACCAACTTCCTTATAAACATTTTCATTTGAATTTTCAAGGGCAGGAGTCCATTCTCATAACAGGCATGGGCCAGGCTCTACATACCATCTGACATCTCTCCATGCGGATTTTCTTAACCAAAATTGAAAGCTTTTATCAAGTCACATGTTCACATCAGCATGGACAGAGGCCACCACAGAAAGCTCAGAAAACTGCGGTCTAAACACATTTAGACATCAGCTGGTGCTCTGCTTAAATGGGAAGAGTGGATGCTGCTGTTATCCAGGGAGGTGATAGATCAGTATTGCTACTCAGAGGCTAAGATACAAGAACAGTGAAGTGAGCATCACAGTCACTTACTAAATTTCTTCCTGGGAGACAGCCATCATGACCTAGAAACAGCAGTGTTCAAAACTCAATAGCTCTGACCCACACAGAACTGTGCATCCAGAGTTCCCTACGTGGGTTAAGACTCCTAATGGTTTTAGGAGGGGTTTCTTTATAGGTTTCACAGATTCATAGATTTCAAGGACAAAAGGAATCTATCCTCCTATGGCCCTAAGGTGGGCTACCAACCTCCTCTGAAATAATTAACTGGAGCAAGTGGAAGTAACAGAATCTCTGTTGGCACAGTTAAGACTCAATAAACAATAAAATGCAATACTTACAGTAGATGATGCAGGAAACCAGGAGACCTGAGCTCTATCCCACTCCCCCTGCTGTGATCCTCCTACGTTCAGTCCTTTGGCTCTCTCTGCCACAGGACACTGCAGTGTTCCCCCCCCCCATCACAGGACCCTTGCACACTTGCAAATTGCACTTCAGACTTCAGAAAGAAGATATCAGGGAGACACAGAGCATTCACTTTCATATGGTGTGCTTTTCAGCCACATTCAACAGGCTTCCAGAAAAACTGGAACCTCAGGAAAAAACAGTGTACTCTGATTTAAATTATGGCACTTTCTAGTCACTTGCATACAACTGCAATGTAGAGTAGCCAGTCGTAGTAATGGATATTTTTCCCGTTCAAATAAAGATTGTGCATTCAGATTGCCTTTTACCTTTTTATTTTCTTTACTCCTTTACCAATAATACATTCACTAACCTTTATTTTTTACAATGTACATCATATCAAGCCTGCAAATCCTTGGAAAGGACTGAGTAATATTTTACAGAGCACTGCCAAAACATTCATTAAGGTCTCAATGTGAGTTTCTAGTGTGAAATGTGCTGTCTTTTGCCCAGAAGTTTCCGCCTCCATAAGAATTAGCTACGGAAGAGGCTTTATGAAAAGTACAAATCTTCTCTTATTGTGTGACAAACACACTGAATAGATCCAAGCAAGGAAATATCACTAATAACTGTTGCAGTGGCTAAGTCCACTTTACACCCACCATGTTACTTCGAAGCGGTCTCTCCCCACACCACTGTGCTAGGAAAGTTCTCCCTTTACCGAGATTCCACTGGTCACTGGCTCTCTCCCCCTCCCATCCCTTCTCCCATTGGCCCCTGTTATGTCACTCACCCTTGCCTCTGCCCCCTAGCCCTCAGACCATTGGCTTCTGATGCTCTTCCCACCCCTGGGACCCTTTGGGATCAAACCACGTGCGGAGTTTGTCTTGGTTCTTTTGCCTCTGTTTCCCTTCGAGTGTGTTGGTTCCATTAAACGCCTCGGAATTACATGCAGAGAACCCTCTCGCCTCTCTGTCTCCCGTTTGTGCACAGACTGGGTGTGAGCGGCCGTTCACAACCACCTGCGAAGGTGAGATCGAGTGCACACGTGGGTGCTGGCAGAGCGCCGCCTGAGCGGTCCACGAGGGACCCTGTGGAATATACGCGGCATCGATCCACCGACGCCTTCCACCGCGATAAGTAACCTCCATTTTTCTGGGGTTCTCTAAAAAGAATGGCAAGAATCAGCAGGAGCCCTGTGTATTCCAGGGTCCTTCCTAAATCAGAGGTCTGAAACTTCTTGGATTTGTTACAGTGCATCTGGGAAAGAAAAGACAGAGACAGACAGACAGAAAAAACACACAAGAAAAAATGGAAAATAAAATAAAATCCTTTTGCATTGCTAACTAGCCCAATAGTTTAAAAAATCTTGCCTTTGCATCCCTAAAATCCTTTTTATCAATCAAGCTAATAAAATTATTTGAGTTCACGCTTGGTTGGCATTGCCACAGTACTGCTGCTCCAGTTTTAACTATCCTGGGGCTGCTGATAAGAGATATCGATTAGAAAGGTTTGTAGAAGATTTCTTAGCCACTGAAAGACTGTTGCATTATAGCCATCCATGTGTGAGATGTGTCCACTTTACTCAAAGTTGAAAGGTAATGCAGTGGACAGCATATCAACACAGTGCAGGAAAAAAAAGATACATAGCTCTCAAGGGAGCACTCATATAATTAAAGGTGAGCATGTTTATAACATTTGCATAGTCAGAAGCTTACAGGGGGAAAACAATGATTTTAAAGTTAAGATAGGCCACTCACTCAAGGTTAAGCTTTACTGTCACAAGGGAAAAAAAATTTGTATGCTATTTTTGGGATAGCATTTTTCACCAAGACAGCATGTCCATTTTTGCTTATTCACCAAAAATACTTTTTAAAAACTGAAGTTGGTCTTTCATTTTATGTCCATGACCTATTCCAAAGATTCATTCTTACACCCCACCTCCCTCTCAGAAACAGAAGACTTTCTCTGCTTTTTGTACCAAAAGTCTCCTTGAGCCCAGCATTGGGTCTTTAATGGCACTGGTTTCAACAGGGAAGAGTGTATAATACAAATTTCAGGAAGCAATCTATCCCTTAGTACATTTTCATAATTTATGGGAAATAACAGTTTAGGAGTTTTCTGAGTCTGCATTTAAACATGAACAATAGTATCTGGACCGATCCTCTAGGAACTTGTCTAGTCCCTTTGTGAGCCAGTTCAGGTCTTTGGCCTTCTCAACATTCTGTCCCAATGAGTTCCATAATTTAACTATGTGTTAGTTCAGAACATTCTTCCTTTGATTTTCTTGAAATCCAGTGCCTAATAATTGCATTGAGTGCATTGTTATTATAGAAAATAATCATTCTCTGTTTGCTGCTCAACACTATTTGTTAATCTTACAGACCTCTATCAGTCTCTCCTATCATATTTTATGGGAATTCAGGGGCAACTCTTTTCCCAGAAGAAGCTCCTACCCTACTTTGCCCCTCACTTCATGGAAGTTAGTGAATGCCCTTAACCACCCTTGTTTATTTCAATGGGGTGCCAGTATGCAGAGGGTATTCAAAAGATGGGAACATCAAGCTTTGGCATTATTGTGCTTCTTGTTTCAAATTCTTCCTCCACAGTGGTTAACATTATATGGCTTTAAAACCTTTCCTGGACACTAAGCTGGCCAATTCATCTAGCAAATGATTACTCCCAAATTTCTCTCTTGACTGGTCAGATCTAATCTGGAGCTTTTGTATGGGACCATTCAGGTTGTCTTGTTTGGATACATAGTCTTTGAAACGTTTCGGTTTTTTTATCAGCCTTGCTATCAAGAATAAGACCAGGATGAAGGACTGAGGCATTACCACTATAGGAACTAAGACAGCAACTTCAGAAAGGGAAGATGGGAAAAAGCCTTTGTCTCAAGCAAAGAGGCTATAGAATAGCTACCTGACTGATCGGCTCTTTTTGAGACCTGAGATGAAACATCATTTTGAAAACATTTAAGATATCAGAATGGGCCTCAGTGACACATCTGTCCCAGTCTCCCTGACATGCTGTAATATTGCCAGGTATGTGTGCCAAGACACACCATACTTTTTTCCTGCAATGATTTACATTCTTGGGCTAGCATAGTCAAAGCTGTTGATCTTTGGGACACACTATAAGCCTACTTTATTACTCAGTCATTTGTGGTTTTCTAGGGAGCTGAGAGCAGTTAGAATGGTAGGAATGAGGAGTGCTAGTGGGTTGTCTGTTGTATTTTCTAACATGGATCTTCAAATGCTTTTTTTTGGGGGGGTTCATAGGGGTGATATTTGAAAATGTCTGAGTCGCTTGGAACCTCATCGTAGCAATTCTTTCAGGCTACAATAGTAGAAATAAACAACATAATCTAGCCTGCTGCTTCCCTCCTTTGTTTGACACCTATGGTTGGAGTCAGCAGGCACCACACCAGTGCCTGGTCACGCTGACCATCCTGGTGCCACCAGAGCCAGCAAGTTGTTTCAGGGCCTGAGCCAGCAGAAGTGGCATCAGGCACAATTGCAAATGCAGTCTCTGCTCTGCCACATCCCTGAGGGGTTCCTGACAGAGTCCAAAAGTACAGTATTTAGTAACACATCATCATGGTGATGAATGTAAAGTCTTTCTTCACTTGAACAATTCCCTATTATCTAAAACCTCCATGTTAAGAAGAAATATTTGTCTTGAAGGAAAAACATTTTACTGTTCCTCATCTGTTTTTACAAATCCACACTTAGTCTGGCAAAGATATCCACTGTCATTTTAAATGAAAACTGACTGAATGTTACATCAGTTTAAAATTAACTCATACTGCAGTTAGAATTTATTGTAAGGCAGATGGTTTTTATTCCTATTTTCTGAAGAGAACATATGGATTATGACAGAAACTATTAAATATCTCTGGAGTGTATCTGGGAAGCTGTGTCATTTTACTCTGAGCTCCATCATTGAATTTCTGTCTGAACATCTTAGTCTCCTGTAGGCTCCCATCAAGTTACAAGACGATAGAAACCAGAAGAGCATTTTGTAAGCATGCCTGAAAATAAAACTGGGTGAATGGCAGTTTTCTTTCTAAAGCTTTGTCTTACTTGCACAGTTGACATTTGAAATTAGTCCAGGCTGTTCTTTTTCTTGCCTCAGTTAAAACAGATGAAATGTGTTCAGTTAAAAGTGTGAACTGGGGATCATCAACTTTTCACCTCAAATCTGCATTATCTGGTATGATGGATAACCTGTTGCACAGCAGTATCTTTTGTAGACATTAATGGCCTGGTTTACCAATGCTTTTATTAGCTTACTTGCTATTCCTAAACTTTATGGCAAATATATTCCTGTCACTTTGTTCATTTTATTGTGTTATGGTAGCAGTGTTTTCATATTCAGCAAAGCAAGAGAGCTTTAAGACAGAACACAGCTGTCAGCCCATGCCTGCAATGCCCTCCAGCAGTTTCAGTAAGAGGGTAAGTGGAAATAGCTTTCTCAGTGGAAGCTGGACGGGTGATTTCTAGGCAGGCAATTACCTGACTGGGAATTTGTGGAGGAAACTGTGGTTAATGCCCCTCCCCTCCTGAAAAGTGCATGGGATCTTTAGCAACCACAATCGTCAAGATTTCAGGGTTTAGTTTAATTATGGGGAGACGCTCTGTACCATTAACACAGAGGGGAAAGGAGGGGTAGACTTTGGTGTGTAGAGTGTGTGTGTTTTAAATGCCATTTGATAGCCTTTAAAAGCTCTATGCTGAAGCAGCTCAGATGCTTTCTTGTTTAGAAAACTTATGAAGCAGAAATTCTGTTGAAAGAAACTTCACTAGAATACATTAACGTCTTTCATTTGTTGGCAGCTGACATGAATCTTACAGTGTTTACAGAGAAGAAAATGTAATGTTTCATTTTATTAAATTGCAGAATTAGTCTTACTTGTTGCACTGTTGCAAACTTCTCAAGTGTTTCACTCTGCTTTGTTTTAGAGTATGCTTTGTGTTACTACCTGGTAATTAAGGCACTGATTCTGTAAACAATGTCCCTCTGAGTTGCTGCTGCCTTCCTTGTCTGTACATTTTAAACACAACATCTGCTGACACTAAAGGCAAATATTCATTATTATGAACTGTATGGGTTTTGACTTATAAGAATTTATAGAATCCTTTGTGTATGGGAGAAAAAAGCAGAGTTTGACCATTATGTTCAAAGCTATTTTCAAAATTGGCAGTAAAAAGCATTTTCAGACTTAACAACAGGAGCACTTTTATTTTATGTTTCCGACAATAAATGCAATATTTCTGAAGAAAAAAGCATTTTTCCAGCATTGATTTTCAGCAGAACAAATCACCAATTCATCTTTAGAAAAGAGATAATTAAAGAAATACAAAGCAGTCAGAAGGAAATTATATTTGAATACATGAAGCTTCTCTAAAGGTGAAACATTAGTGAAAAATTTCATCATGCTGAGCTATCAACCACCACTTTTAGCACTGATCACACATTTGTGACTTGAACTGGAGACATAAATCAGCCTACTGCTGACAAATCCAATTAATTTTGTGATCACAGAAAAGCAGCATGTCTTTCTGGCACAATTTGAGCTTGCAAACAAGAAGGCAGAGAACCAGCATGTCCGGAAATTTTGGAAATATAGCAACATGCTGCTGCAGATCTATGAAGTAGGAATAATTCTTAAGTTTTCCTGAAGAATAGCTGTAGAAAAAGCTTTCCAAGGTAAAAAAAAGAGTTACTGTAGGAATGATAGTCTAGGAAACTGGTGTGCTAAAAAGGCATAAGGCTCCAGTGTACTAACCAATCCGTAGTCAGTGAAATTTATGTGGTGGGATGAAGTCTGTAAATTGCACTATTCACTTTTAAGCTTATACAGTTCAGAGTACTGTTCATATTGTTTCAATATCTAACTGGGATGAAAATGACTTTTCTTTGTTTTATCTGCATAGGAAGCTTATTTTCCGCAGAGATTCCAAAAGTCAGTTTTATGCTTAAAATATTTCCTACTGTGCATCTTTTTTTCTCCAATATAAGTGATTCAGTGGTTTGAATAAAGGCCCAACAGACTGAGTTTCACCATGAATACAGCAGTCGGTGATCCCCTCCCCACATGACCAGGAGATGGAAAAGGATCAAAACATATATAATTATAAATCATACAGCCTCTCTGGAGAGGCAAGGGAACCACTGCATGAGATACAAAAGGGTAAAGGAATGCTTCATTTTGCATTTTGCAGTACTACAAACACGTTCTGTGTTGTCCACAGTAGAACATCTGCTCTCTCACCACCTTCAGTAACAGACCAATTTCCTCTCAAATCAGTCCCACTGTAGTGGAAAGACAAAGACTCTTTGTAGTAAAAAAAAATAAAAGGTAACATTTCAGGAGTTATGCTTTTAATAAATCCAAAAGAGCTAAAATATTTTAGTAGAACACCATCAAGTATTCCAACCACTAAATGCATCTCCAGTGCAAGATCACTTGGGCTTCTTGCAGTCAACTCACCTTGTTCTCTCTTCCATGAGCAGAGCATTCTCCACTGAGTGAGGGTGAAGGCAATTTCAGAAAAACAAGGGGAAAAACATATCACTGCTCTCTTAAGCTGCCTTTGGACCAGTGGGAAACAGAGTTTTGAAAATTGCCTTCGTTTCATCCAAGTATATAGTCCAGTCATAGTCTTGCCCATGCTTTGCCACTTGTCGTCTGTAAGTCTTTTAATGTATAGGAATGTAATGAGAGAAACAGAAAAAGATTGGATGGATATCTATTAGAATATGAACGAAGGAGCATTTTATTTCCCCAGTAAAAGTAAATTCATTCTCATAGAATCATGGAATGGTTTGGGTTCCCAGGGACCTTAAAGGTCATCTAGTTCCAACTCCTTACCAAAGGCAGGGACATCTTTCACTAGACCGGGTTGTTCAGAGCTCCATTCAGTGTGGTTTTGAGCACTTCCAGGGATGGGGCATCCACAGTTTAAACCTAATTTAAACCCACTGTCTTTCAGTTTGAAGCCACCCCCCTCCCTTGTCCTGTCACCATGGCCTTTTAAAAAGTCCCTCTCCATCTTTCTTGCAGGCTTCCTTTCAGGTACTGGAAGGCCCCATTTAGGCCACCCCCAAGCCTTCTCTTCTCCAGGCTGAACAATCCCAATTCCCTCATCTTTTCCTCATATGAGAGGTGCTTCATCCCTCTAAGCCTCTTGGTGTCCCTCTTCTGGACTTGCTACAGCAGGTCCATGTCCTTCCTGTGCTGGGCACCCCAGAGCTGGACACAGCACTCCAGGTAGGCCTCATGAGGGCAGAGTAGAGGGGCAGAATCCCCTGCCTTGACCTGCTGGCCACGCTGCCTTTGATGAAGCTCAGGCTAGCCTTTCTGGGCTGCAAGTGCACATGGCCAGCTCCTGTCCAGCCTCTCACCCCCCAGCATCCCCAAGAGCTGCACTTGATCTGTTCACCCCCCAGTCTGTATTGAGACCAGGGGCTGCCTTGACCCAGATGCAGAACTTTGCTCTTGGTCTTATTAAACCTCATGAGATTCCCATGGGCCCACTTCTCAAGCTTGTCCAGTTCCCTCTGGGTGGCATCCCATCCTTCAGGTATGTTCTCATTAAATACTCTTTAAATTGTTTTAACCCACCACTTTACAATGCAGTTTTGGGGAAATCAGTATTAGTGTACAGACCTATTTTTTTTTGTTTGTTTGGCAGCTGTGAATGAGAATACAACTGTGCAAGGCAGACAGACACGTGTGACTATCAGTTTCTGAGGTGGTTTTTAATTTTCTCCTTAATAGAATGTTTTCTTAGAAAGTCACTGAATGAAGTTCAGCCTTGGTGTGGCAACTGAAATTATACAAGTGCCAAAATGAACAACTTGAGCTGCGGATGATAATTGTTCTATTTGTGAGTCCCTATGCATCTACTATGTTTGGGTGTCCCTTCCCCACTGCAGCTTTAGAGCTGTAGTTGGGTAGTGTCTTGATGGTGGTGTGCTTATTAGATGCAGTCTTTCTCCCAGACCATCTTCCCTACATGTAGATTATTGTGGATCTCAGGAATTTCTCTGAATAGCGGTTGTGGATTGGCAAAACAGATATTTTGCTTGCAGACTGTATTACACAAATTATTCTCTTTTTTTAGGCACAGTGGATGTTTAAAAAGGGTATTAATAGGCCTCTTAGGAGTTTTCATCTCAATCCACTGCTAAGCTTAGCTGTTGTACTTGCTAAGTCTCAGGGCAAAATCTCATTTGTTCCACAAGACTCTTTTTCTTGTTTGACATGTGTTCTCCAGTGGGAATTCCATCACCCTTTGATTTAATTCTTCCAGATGTTTCATGCATCCTATTAAGAGACTCTTCAAAGAAAGAATAGTCACTGGTCTAGAAAGCAGTTGCATTTTCATTGTTCCAGGGAAGGCAATAATTTTATGCTAGGAAACAGGAGCAAAAAAGTGTATGGGTAGTTGAACATATATGTGTCTATATGTATACATATAAATCAGTAATGAAGAACTCCCTAAAATCTTGTCAGTTAAACCCAATGGAAATATACTACATTTAAGCAGTAAATACATACATTAAAAAAATACATTCTATCTGAAGGTAACAGTATCCTTGGGAATGGAAGATTTAGGGCTTTTAACTTCTCCCCTTTCCACGTAATGATTTGCTTTGTGTTTATAAAGGGGTGTTGTTACAAAGAAGGGTAGTTTATTGCACCTGAAAGCCATAATGCCCTCATGAAAGACTGTAACTAAATGGACATTTGTAGAACAGATTTTACATTTTGGCATTTAAAGTGTTGTTACACTTCAAATAAGAAATTCAGAAGCATGGCTGAATCTTTGTGCTCAATCAGAATTTAAGGGTTGCTCCTCTAGTAATTATTTTGTAAATTTTTCCATATTGACTCTTTGTATCACCTCCTGTAAGCAAATTCACTGCACGCCTCATTCCACTCCTATTTTAATGCTTTTCCATCGTTGCCATAAAACTATTCTTTAGGAATCGTTACCTTTTTCTAATTCATTCATGACTTCTAGGTTTGGGAGGAAAGGTTAATTAGCTTTTTTTTCAGCATTTTTGACATTATGTTGTGCCTTTCCTGTTGCTCCAAAGAAAAATCACAGCCTAATTTCTCCTCCTAAATGTTATAGAGTACATCCAACCCTTTCATAATTCACTGGCCTACACAAGCTCAAATCATTGGGTTATCAATTAATTCTTTTTCAAGAGCCTCTTCAGTTCCAGCTACTCTTTATTTCAGGTATCCTGGAAATGTCAGCAAATGCCAAAATTTCTGGCAGAATTTTATATAATGAAAAACAGTCTGAAAAGTACTTTTGTCTCAAAAAACAAAACCAAAACACACACAAAAAACCCAAAACAAAACACAAAACAAAACAAACAAACAAACAAACAAAAAAAAACAACAAACCAAACAAAAAAAAAAACACCAAAAAAACCCCAAAAAACCACCACACCAAACAGGGTAAATATTTGATATCATAAGCTGTGTCACCAAGTCCCATACCTTTCCAGTTTCAGCTCTTTATCTCCAAAAATTTGTCTCCAGATCATATAGAGCATGATAATAAATCCTATATAGTAGGACAGATTTTGCTGCCCTGGAGTTTCACCAGTAATTCGGGTGAAATTGCACTGATTGCATGAGATTACAATTAGTCTTTGGTTCAGCATTCCTTGTGACCTGACTTTTCTAAAGGCAGAAAATGTTTCCTTCACTTCACATGGTGCTGCGAGAGGGACCTGACCTGTAATGACTGTAGGAAGGATGTGCTGGAACAGCTGTGCTCAGCCTCCATGCTGCTACCCACAGGTCACCTGGATCATATCCTATGGGTTGCAGGGAGGACCCACCTTTCCATTAGCCGTGTAAGAAGGTCTAGAGCTGAGAATGCTGAGTATCCTATACCAGAAGAATCTCCCTCAAACCCAAAATATGTGGAAGAATATTAGAGCCACACTTATTTTTTTTAGTGCCGTAAATATGTTGAAAATTGAACTTGATAATTTTTGCTCAAACTGGTCTAAAATACATTTATCAACATTTCTGTGAGCTTCATGTTATGAATATTGATCTTTCTGAAAGGCAGTGTATGTGCCAGAGATATATTTGTTCCTGTACAAATATAGCAGGAAGAAACATTTGGCTTTAACTAACTTGAAAGAGTCTTCCAAAAACAGCAGCTAGACACAGCATCTTCACACAATCACATCTAAGACAATGTTCCCAGGTCTCACAGAAACTGCAGCACCAACTGACCCTACAAGCATCAGCATTTTTCCACCATAGCTGCTGAAAGAAAGATCTCAAGTTTCCTTGCCCTTACAATTTCTTTTTGACAAAAGCAGAAATATTTTAGAAAATCTGAGTGAGTCCACCCTGTGTCAACAATAAGTCAAGATTTTGGTTTGATAGTTATTGACTTAGGTACAGAAGGAGATGGCTGAAACCTTCCATGTGTGACTGGCAGTTAGGTTGTTATGGATTATTAGGCTCACAAAAACAACTAGATCACAATCTGTAATTACTTGCACGTGGCAATAGGGACCTTTTTGGTCTCTAATACAAGAACATAATGCAATCCAATGGCTACAGGAGGGACTAAAATTACTTTTTAAGTGTGTAATTGTTCCCTGAAGCAAAATAATTCCTTATGGCCTTTGTCACTTGAAGCCTTTCAGCTGAACATCTTTCTTCTTCATTCACGAGTTACTGAGTTTGATAATGTTCACTGATTTTGCTGCTGATCTAATCATTATCAGTATGGGTGACACAAAGGAAATTAATTTTTAACAGAAAAGAATGAAAGCCTGTTATTTGGAGAGAGCTTCCAAATAGGCTGGGTTAACACAATAGTCCCTCCTGAACATGAAATTTGTGAATGCAACCCATATTCCCATTGGCTTATCTGAAGTCAAATTTAGCCTTCAGTCTTTTAAAATATATTCTATGTTCACTGAATATGTGTGTGTGTCTGTGTGTGTTTATCTCCTCATGTTGAAAGAGGAGTAAGATTTTGTATTAGAATAAATAATGTCAGTCTTTAGTCCTGATGTTTTGATCTCTTTTCCAAAAAATGAAGGTTGATAATGATTAGTGGTGACGTAGCAGTGAGGATCCAAGTATTTTATTGGGGTAAAGTCTGTAATTAGTTCTTCTTATTAGCTTTGGTTCACATTCACCCTTCAGGTCTTACCCCTAATGATGCTGTTATTATTTAGCTCTTAGGAAAATAATGTGATACACTTTGGAACACAACCATCTCTGAATTATTTGAATACTTACAGCTTAGCCATTTCCTGAGGGCCACACCATATTTGGGATCCATTTTAACAGAGTAGAACTTTTCTTAGAGAGAGGTGTGATAGGCTAAATGTTGAATGAGTGTAACACACACTGGCAGGGTAAGATGGGAGGGAGGAGCACCTAGGGGGAAAATGTTCCTAGGTAGAAATGAAGGAAGCTGTGTTTCTTACATGAATGGGGGGTTTCTTTCTCGAGAAGGAAGAGCAGGTCAGTAGCAGTGGTCCCCAGTCATTACCTGCACCACGTGCACTCAAGGCAGTGACTCCTGATTACTCTTTTTGTGTTACCAGAGGTTTTACTCCAGCTTGGAAAGAAGAGGGATAACCCAGTGTGAACTGAGTAGGGGGTAAAAGGAGTGACAGAAGGACTCAGCAGTAATTCTGCATTTCCTTGATTTTGTCAGTTTAAAGTTGACCTCTTAACATTAATGTAGATTTTGTCATTTATTTTTTATGCCTGGTGTATCTACCTTAATACAGGGACAACAGTTCATGCTGAGTGTTTTATACATAATTTATAACCAATACTAAAACCCTTTGTATTGCTTAAAGGGGTTATAAATTCAGTGCAGCCTAGCAGATATGTTAATGCAAAACTCCTGGCCTACACATTTTACTTGATGTGAATTGCCTATGATTTTCTACCCTCGACATTTTGCCAGCAATGTACATTAAAAATAAGAGTTACAGAATGTATCCATGAGCAATAATAAAAGCTACCTTTTTGGGAATATTCATATCTCTAATAATAATTATCCAACAAAGTCTGGATCAGATATTCATTGTTCACATTATTTTATTGTCCACAAAGCAGTACTATTTCCAAGACTTGTACACCATCCAAAATTGTGGTTGTAGAGAAGTGTAACAACACTATATCCAATTTTATTGTGCTCCATTCATATCAAGTTAATGACATACTGAGAGTTCTATTTTTTCTTGTTTGCTTACACTTTGGCTAAGATGAGATAAACCCGCTATTATGATACTTAAAAGTCTTCCTAAGTGTATTACATTGTGTTCTGTGAAATTAATACTACAAAATACATCCACTTCATCCTTACTGCTCTATTTATTATTGGCCTTCCTATCTCTGCACAATGACATTAGTGGTTAAGATGCTTCCTAGATGTGACAAGCATAGTCCAGTCCCACAAGAACTTGCACTTCTTGGGAGATATTCTACAGATTGTGCCCCTTATACGCTTTGGGTTTCGGCAGCTTGCAGGACTAAACATTAAATTATGATGTAACATAAAAAAATAGGGAAAGAAAAGTAGAAAAAAACCAACTTGCAGAGCCAAGACAGAGCAGTGTGTGCTATTTAAAGGAGCTGTATTTGCAAGTTTGGAGTCCTAGTGTGGGTGTTGGCACACATCAATGTGCATGGATAGAAAATACTGTGCCTGTCATGGGATTGATATTAAAAGGAAAATGCAACAGGGCTGGGTGTTTGTTTGGAACCTTCTGGTACTGCACTCCTTTATATGCGTGCAAACATGGTCCCTCCACCACCTAGAGGCTTCTTTCTTCTCCTGCAGTCTCCATTCTTTGCATGTCTCCAATGGGGCCCCTTCATGAAGAACTTTCCAGGTGGAGACACAATTATGCTGCAGAGCTGGTGTGGGAGTAGACATACCAAATGTATGCTGTGGTAAAAGCAATGAAAGATGTAGGAAATGAAGCTGGGCTGCATGTAGCCATTTTGGTTGCACTAGAGTCTCCTTTTGCACCAGGAGCTGGAGGAGACCTCCTGCTGCTCTAGCTCTGCTGTAGCTAAACAGAAGAGGATCAGAATGCTGCTAATAAATCTCTGGGTCCACCAGTTTCCCCTTCCTTCAATAGCTGCTCAATGATGCATAGGATCATGGCCTCTCTGAGTCCAAGCAAGGATGGCTTTCTCCCCACCAAAACCCCAGGGGCATCCATTCTATACCGCAGAGCCAGCTTTCATCTCCTGAAGAGGGAAAAGGAATGAATCCAAGAAAACTGGAAGGGGAATTCAGGAAGCCAGAGCATCATTATTGATGTTATAGCTTCTCATGAAAGGCTGTAAGGGATATTTAAGGTTTAAAATAAGCTTTCAAAGCTTTGGTTTTACATTCAAATAAAATAAAACAAAAATTAAATGGAAAAGGGATTTCCTTATGGACACAGCTTGTCTTGAAACCACACGGGAGTTTTGATCAAACACAGAGCCTTGAGAAAGTGTATTGTGTTATGTACAATGTTTCCAAGAGCCCCAAACTTTTCTTTGCATCCTCTCATCCAGGTGCTTAATCAAACCAAACATGTCTTTATTTCATCCAGGCCTACAGCCTCTCCGTCCAACTTGTTAGGAGTACAAGCCCTTAAGAAATATATAAATTTACTCTGCAAGTCCTATGGAAACATGTCCAACGTGCCTTGTAGTGATATGTACACAGAAAACTGTCATCCCATGTAGAGTTAAAGCAATACAGCCTTTCTTGTTTGCCAGGGAAATTGTTTGTTTGTTTTCCTGAAGGGGAGCACAATTGTTCAGACTGTTGTAAACTGAGTCAAAAGACATTTCAGCAAAGAGTTAAGTTTCATTGAATTATTTGTGACAGCTTTGATTAATTGCAGATGTGCTAATCAGATTTTTTCAATTTCTTATTAACTACAGTACCTTTTCTTTCAGGACCTGATTTTCCTTCTTTGCTGACGATAATGTAAACCTGACCTGAAGGCTGGCTTTGGTCCAGCCTTGGCAGCTTTCAGTCACTGCACAGAGGAACAGGTAACCTCTGGCTCTTTGTTTGTTTTAAAATTTCTGTGATGATTGTGATCTGGCAGAAAGAAGACAGATCCAGGTCTTGTTTTAAACAATTATTTTAACAGGGAAGTTTTGTAAAATCCGTTAAAGCCAGTGATGAAAACAGGACAACACTTCTCTGTCATTACACTCCACCAAGCGTCAAAGATCAGAACCTGTCCTGTGTATTTAGGAAGAGCTCCCCCTGAAAATTAATTAAGACCTAGGGTTTTAAAATGTCACCTATATATATATATATTTAAGAGATAAAAGGAAAAAATTACTTTGAGGTTACAATCAACACTTAAGTTAATATAAGTCAATTCTGTTTATTTTACTTACAGGCAGCAAGCAGTATCAGATTTCAACACATCACACACCTGCATCTTCAGGGTTTGTTTGCTTTCTATACCATAACTGCATTCAGTAGACAGTAGTAACAGTCAGTAAAAGCATAAGATTTTCTAGGCTAAAATGAATGAAAATCCACATCTGAGTTTCTAGAGTTTAAGTAAACATCAGAGACGATAGGGGAAATTTGGGATATTGCAAACAGCCCATAGTGGTGCCCTCAGGTTACACAGAAACCACATTAGTTAACACCAAGGCATGATCAGTAAGTGCTGATGTTTGCCATTGTTCTGCTGCTACAAGTCAAGTTGTCACCTTTAGGAGTTTGTGTATTCCTACTTCAACATGGAATTAATGGAAAATTCTAATTTTTTTTTCAGGGCACAAAAATGTCAGCAAGGACTAATAGGTTTTTGTTTCTCTTTCCTCAAATTGCTTATATATGAGTCTTGACCTCCTGAAGTCAGTAGAAGGACTTTGTTTTTATGAAGCTTTGGATCTGATCGTTAAGTGTACGAGGGCTTTTGAACAGGAGGGCAAAACACAAAGGTCCACACATGTGGACATCTCTACAGCAGTCTGTCTGTGTGTACATGCAGGGGGCTCAGAGGGAGAAAGCAGAAATGCTCTTGGTTCTTGTTTTCTTTTCTTATTTTTTTCTTCAAGGAGAGGGAACTGCCCAAATGTAATTCCTCAGTTCAGCTCTTAGAAAAAAGTTACGTAAAGAATAATGAAGGTTGGGATAAAAAATGTTAGCTTTTCAATGCATCTTCTGACTATTTGTAAGTAATTGAGGTCTATTGGGAGGAGACTTTCCTCTATTTATCTTCCCTTTTTAACTTGAGGTTAAGAACCTAATAAATCTCTCCAAGCAGTGCCCCTTCACCCCACAGACATCTTGAGCAGTACCACTGAGTTTCTGTGGCACGCAACTAGAAACTACCACCCATTACAGCTACTTCACAAAATTACCTGCATGCTGTTGTTTTGCTTTTACTGTTTTTCCCTTAAATTGCTTGAAAAATGTGAAAAATAGCTCGAAATAGAAAGTGTGGTAAAAATGCGGACTATTAAATTGTAAGGAGATCCCAAGGTACTGGAAAGAGTTTCCAGAAAAATACATAGGAAGTACCCTCTCTTGGGATTTTTTAAATCTTTAAGCTGGAGACTTTAAGATGAGTGTCTTCTTAAAAGAGAAAATTTTGTTTTCTTGGCAAGAAGGGCAGGAGAGCAAGTCCTCTAACACCCATGAAGTTCAGGGATCAGTAGGGCATAGCAGCTCAAAACCTCCCCTGGCCTCCACATGAAAAGCTGCTTGACTTCAGACTCCCCTGACTGTCAGTATCAAGGTGTTCTCCAGAGGCATGTTGCCACCAGCTTGGAATAGGAACTGGTGTTCCTGTTAATTGTCTGAAGTATGCCATTGGAGCCTCCTGCTACTCCTGCTCTAAAATATTCCTTCTTCTCCCTGTGTCAGGTTCTTTGCTTTGTGGGGTTGCTACCAAGCATCTTGGAAGAGGATGCATGTTCAACAGCAATCCCTCCCACATCTCCTCCTGTGATGGGTGTTCAGAGCTTTCCTTTTCCTCCAACTGTCCTTCATTCATCAGTCCATGAATGTAAGGGTCAAGAAGAGAATACAATTACACAGAAGTGAACTTCAAAAACAGAATTGTTAAACTGTGTTTTTTTTCTGTATGCACTTGCCCTGATTTGTTTGGAAGATAATTTCATTTCCCAAAAGGAAGAACAAAGGAGACAAGAGGAACAGTTGCAGTGGTAACATACAGATCATTTTCTTACAGACAACCTGTGTCTGCTCTTCCGTAAAATTGAAACATTTGAGAGGCTTGTGTTTTCTTTCTCTCTTTTTCTCTCTCTCTCTTTGATTCTCCTTTTCTAAGCCCCTCTATTTTATTTTTATTTTTTTTTTTTTGCAATTTCATTGCTGGAATTTAGCATTTCTTTTCCAGACAATCTTTCCTGTATCCAATAGCAAGAACACTTTCTGCACTCCCCCCCCCCCTTTGTCATGATGAAACATCTGTGAGATCAGACCTGGCTCCTTATTGCTAACACCAGCTGTTGCTACCAAGAAACCTGGGGGCTTTCCAGGTGAGATGTGGCAGATTTCTGCATTGTACTTTAGATACTGAATCCAGCACAAGTTTAGACCCTGCTGATGCTCAAAATGGAAAGTTGGAGAGGACTATTTATCTAAACAAGAAATAATTACAGTATTCAAATGCAGGATTTCAGTCGTCCCCACTTGAAAGTTTTGAGCTGGTAGTAGGAAGAATCTGGTCCTTCTTTAATCCTTCTTCTTTTGTATTTTACCTATGGCAGTAGGGAAAATTAAACATTTTGAACTTTTTCTCATACCACAGTTAAATTTCTCATGTTGAAAAGTTGGCTGGCAGGTCATGTGGGAAGATGTGAAAAAAAAATAAGAATAACCTCGATGATTGAGGATGCTAAAACTATTCATGCCTGTACAGAAAGACAATTTTTCTTGTTGCCTGTAAAATGCTTGATTACCACTTGATTATTAGTCTTTTATTTTTATTCCTAGATCACCTGAATGTTTTAGTACCGTCAATGATGGATGATATTTTCTGAATCTCTTCTGCCGTTGCTACGTGGTGAAGTTCAGCCACTCTGTACAAAGGTTAGACCCAGTTAAAACAGCCTGTTAATTATTTATGAGACAGCAAGAAGACCAATGGGACTTCCACTTGTCCTTCTGGAGAAATAATGAGACCATTACAGTCTATTTAACACCATGAAAAACAATATCCACAGGTGACCTTTCAGAATCATTGCCAAGTTGGATTTATGGCTGTCATGTACTCTCATCAAGTACGAATATCAAAGAGGGGCTTAAAGTTAAACTGGCATTTCAATTGGTAACAGCATCCTGAGGTTTGATAATAATAAAATCTCTTCATTTTCCTTGATTTTATTTAAGGGAGGGAATGTATCTCACAGACAGAATCTGATAGCTGGTGTTGTTTCTTATTAAGTTCCAGGAGCCTACTGAATATTTTGGGCATGTGCTGTGATATGACATAACGGCAGTGCTGAGGTATTTCTGTGTCTGTTCAAATAGTCAAAACATCTGTATGTGGAGAAAAACCTTGGCACTCCATTCCTTCAGCCACACAGTCCCTGAAAACAATGCTGCATATTGAAAGACTAAAACTTTTTTTAGTGCTGCTCAGGACACTGATATACAAAAGCTGAATATCACCATCACCTCCCAGGGATGAGAATTAACTTAAAAATAAAAAATACATAAAACTCATAAAAAAAATTTATATACATAAAAATTTGTTTTCAATTACTAACTAAATCAAATGAAAGATATGGTTTGCCTGTCCTTTATGTTAGCAAATTATACTGAGGTAGATACAATTTCAATCCTGATCCCTAGGTGGGCTTGAAGAGACACGTACATGTATCAGAAGGGTGACTATAGAAAGAAATAAAGACTTAATCTAAATTCTGTCACTGAACAAAACAGCAGTGTGTAGGACACATGCAGCTGTGAGACTGCAGATGGAATAACAAGGAAACAGAAGCTAACTGCATGTCTTGAAACAGATGTGAAGCAGAAGGGGCATGTTGCAAGCAGCTGATAAAAAAAAAAAAGCTGCATTGAATGAATTATTGTAATTGATTGCTTATCTAAAAATAAAAAAATTGGTTATATACAGTTTCAAGAGATAGGCTCTGTCCTTGTCTAAATGACTGCACAACAGCATGGCTGCAACTTCTTCATGAGACACAAGAGTGTGACCCACAAGTACCAGTGCCATGGGAACTGACAGGGAAGCCAAGCATGGCACTCAAGGAAAGCTGAATACAGGCAGAAGGCACAAAAGTAACAAGAAGTTTATTCATCTTCTGTCATGAGCATCACATTCAGGGTCAAAGAGGTAACACCTTCCACCTTCTGTCTCGTCTGTCTCTTTTTTACCAAAGGACTGAGAGGAATTTTCTCCTCCCCTACAGCAAAGGAACAGCAAGATAGTAGTTTTCTTCATTTTAAGGATCTGCTTAACTCCTTTGGTCATAATCCATTTCTTCATGTTGTCTCAGACTTCAGATACTGAAGAGCAACACTGACTCTTTTGCAGAGGTCTACCAAAGCAATCTCGTCCTCTGTGTCCAATAATCCATCTGCCTATGCAGCTGCACAGCCCCAGCTGTCCTTGCTGCTGCTGCTGGCCGTTGTGTTCCCATCTTGTCTCCTAATCCTCTTCTACATCACCACCAACCTCTGCCTCCAAACAGTCCCTTTCAGCCTATCAGAAAGGGTTGCAAAACTAAAGCATGTGTCTTCTCACTAGTGCCAGAGCCCTGACCAGCTCCAGAAATTCCTGTTTGTGCTGCCTAATGCTCTAATACTAATGGACATATTATCTATAAATAATGATGCAAAACGTCCAAAGCTGAAGTGACTGCAGATTCAGCAGAAAATTTTGTGACTCTTTACATATTGAGTAATTTCAAGACCCTCATGCCTTCTTGAAAAGAGGAGTTTATCGAACTCCTAGTCAGAACGTGCTTCACAAGGAGCATTCTGAGGGTAGAATTACCAGATTTTGCTTCAGTAACAGTACCTGTATTCCTATTTGCCTTCCACAGTTCAGAAGCTAGAACAACTGCATATCCTCCTATACCTCATTAGCAGTAAGGAAATTGTAGGATTAAGCGTAGTATAACCTTCTCCTTCCTCTACTTACTTTTAAAATCCTTGAACTTTGTATCTGGACTTCTTTTGTTTTCTTTTCTTTTCCTTTTTTCTTTCTTTCTTTTTTTTAAATCCTACAGTAAATTAACTGGAGACTATTCACAAGTCAAATATTAAATGCTCTTATATCCAAGATCACCTAAATCCCAGGAACAATGTTGGCTGCTTTCCAATCCAAAAGCCCATAATCTGTATATTTTTTTCCTGTTCACTCTCAGAACTCTATTTAATTCAGTGTATTTAATTCAGTATGGTGGTCTTCTGCAATTCAGTGTTTTAAAGACTCAACAGATATTTTTGAAAAAAGACTCTGACAAAACAAAAAATATGAGGTAAAAAAAGATGCCTATTATTTTGGATTTTTTTTTTTTACATGAGCATTGTATTTGTGTTTTGCTCTTGAAGCCCTCCCAGATTCATCCTCTCCCTTCCACCCCCTTGAAGAGCCTGATACACCATGTCAAAAGCAAAGCCAGTGTTTGAGGAATAGAGTATCTGTCCAAATGGTTTCATCTGAGTTTTCACTTTGGGTCTGTAGAGTACCTGCTGACAGGGAGCAGATTCCTCATTTCCTGCTGTTCTACATACAACTGCATTGTAGGAGGAGCTCTTGACATTGTCTCTGCTGCTAAAATCAGGCTGTATCCTCCCACCAAGTGATCTCTTCCTCAAGTACTCATCTATCACTTTCATATTCTACTTTGAAAGAAACCAAAGTTCCAGGGAGCAAAGTACCAGAAGAGAACCATTGGGAGAGGACGTTTGGGGAGCAAATTATCCACACAGACCATCAAGTTTTGTCTATTCACTTTTATAGGTTCAAGGGAAATCCTGATCAAAGACTGCTTGCTCCCTACCCCCAAGCCCCAAACTACAGCAGAAACAATTTATGAGGAGAAATTGACTTTTGGAAGATTCTAATTGTTTGTTTTAAAGGGACCACCACAATGTGTAAGCCCTTCAGAAGCCACACTTCTTCAAGGAAAGTTGCTGCCTTGCTTTTCCAAACTAGTGTTGTCACCAAAATAGAAGACTGTAAATTTTTGATCTGCCAGTTTGCTTCCAAAGCACAGTGAGCTGTTCTGAGCAGCAGCAGTCACCCTTTCTTCCTGACTAGCAGACACATGCTTTTGGTAATTGAATGCAGCTGTTCTCCTCTCTGCCCCTTCTTAAGCTTTTGAAGGAAATCCTTCTTAGAGACGTGCTTGTGCCTCCAGCAGGGATCCAGAACATGAGGGAACACCGACTGGAAAGACTACATGTGCAAAGGGCAGATACCAGGTGACCCCATTTTTAAATCTCTGCAGAGAATCTGGGATGTGTGATGTCACAGGGAGGCATAATTTCAACTACCTGTATTTTAGATTCTAAACAGACAGCTGGTATTTCTTTAGAAGAATTCCACAACTGAGATAGCCTTCTGGTGAGCTGAATGGGGGTGGCAAATTCCTTTTGTTGTGAGATAATGAACACAAAAAAAGACTTCTGTAGGCATCTATAGACATGTCACCTATTACCTGTTTGCACAGCTGCACTCATAGAGAGGTCTAGGGAGTAGGAGAGTTCTCAGTGATGGAGCCTTGGGTCTACATGGCCTCTCCCATAGTGTCATGAAATTATTGATGCAGGTGAGCCACAAAAATAGCCATGAAAGCAAAGGACTAAAATGAACTTTGAAACTTCTTGTTTGTTATTTGTAGTGTCACCAGCAAACACAATTTTGTGTTTATACCTTCACATGTAGATGAGACTCTAATGAGGACTTCGGACTTTCATATGTAAACACATATTTCAGCACTGCAAATTTTGGAAACAGGATTTTAGAACAAAAGATAAATTTTCTATAAATACAAATGAATATACTGTGACAGCTATTGGGAAGCACAACATTGATATCAGAAATTAAGTCTCAGGAGAGGTAATAACAACAATAGCAAGACCTCAATAAAATAATAGTTTTATTTAAATTATGCAGTTCTTCAGATATATATGCCAATGGAAGCATGAGTGACAAGGGCAGTGGAAGTGCTGTTAGTTCTTAAAATGGATTTTAAATTAGGCAGAGAGTTTCATTGTCTCAGGCTACAGACACAGGATCCAGTAGATAATGCTCAAGGCATAAGCCCAGATCAAATCTTGCTGCAGCAGCATTATATAAAGGAGCACAGAACAAGCAGTCAAAAGCCTGCTGACCATCCATTGAAATGAAAGCAATTGAAAGCCCCTATTTGCTTTTGTTTCAGCCAGGGGTATAGTTGTCAGTGTATGGGTCATGCAAAAATAACTCTTGAGGATTGTGTCAAGCATCCATCCACAGAATTTTAAATAAAATGGGCTGATTTTCTAGAGATTAACTGCATTGTAAGCACGTCTGCAGTACTCTGTAGAGTGAGGTGCTGTGTTTCCTGAGGCAGGGTTAAAATGTCCTTATTCCTGTAAAATGACATATCGGCCAAACTAGTGAACAACAATGCCCAAAGTGCCAACAAAATTCAACTCTGGACATAAGGACAGCAGGCTTCACGCTGCTCAGGGAATTAGTAAGTCCCCTGTAAAAATGTTTTTGCAGGTTCCAGGGCCCATCAGTGCTGGTCACTTTCTAAACATCACCTCCTAAGGACACAGGAGCAGGCAATTCCCAAACTGAGAAGTCAAGCACGTGAGGCAGAAGGCCTGCTTGGTTAAAGAGGAATCTTCCCTTGGAAATAAGGTGAAAAAGGAAGGTGTATGCCCAGTAGGAAGCAAAGTCAAGTGACATGGGAAGAACACAGAGATGGTGCTCACCACTGCAGGGAGAAAATTCATGTGGCCAAAGGTCAGCTGGAGTTGAAGCTGGCCAGAAATGTGGGGGACAATAAAAAGAGTTTTTTCAAATATACTAATGGCAAAAGGCAATGTAGAAACAGCATCTGCCCATGACAACATGGGGACAGTCTTCTCACAAACAGGGACAGAAACAACACAGAGGTGTTTAATACATTATTTTCTTCTGACTTCAAGAAGAATGACAGACCAAAAGGGTCTCAGTGCCCTGAACTGGATGACCATGACTGTGAGAACTATCAACTCCCAGCCAACCCTGAAACTGTGTGAGATCTGCTGCTTCAGCTGGATCCCTACAAATCTGTGGGGCCTGATGGGGTTCACCCAAGAATCCTCAAAGAGCTGGCTGATGTCATTCTAAAGTCTCTCTTGATGATTTTTGAGCTATCTTGGGATTCCAGAGAGGTCCCAGCTGACTGGAATCTGGCAAACATCCCAATTTTCAAGAAAAGCAAGAAGAGCAAGGGCACTGGAAGAGGCTCCCCAGGGAAATGGTCACAGCACCAGGCCTGACAGAGTTCAAGAAGAGTTTGGAAAATGCTCTCAGGAACATCGTGTGACCCTTGGGGTGTCCTGTGTAGGGCCACCCACCTGAGTTGGGCTCAGTGATCCTGATGGGACCCTTCCAATTCAGCATATTCTCTGATTCTATGAGTTTTATAACACTGAGATAGGCCTGGCTTAGGCACACCTATATCATCTCAAAAGGCATTAGCTGCTGTACACAAGCAACATGTGCCCATAGTCCTAAAGAAAAGTTCTTCCACAGGTAGTTACTGATAGTTTTACTAGGTTAAAAAAACAGTCACGGAGCTTCACATTACTGCTGGCTGAATTTTGCCCTCTGACTCTGGTAGCAAACTCTTCTGTAATTAGAAATCCAGGAAGAATTAGGGCAGCCTCCGAAGTATGAGCAGTTTTCACAAGAATTGCTCTCATGATTTTATGAATATCAGTGAGACAGCACAGCTCTAGGTGAGGATAGATCACAGCTCCTGAATACTTATTTATGGGAAAAGAGGAAGACTCTGTTAATATAACAGCAGTTCTTGGCCTTCACTAAAACAAATGTTCTCAAAAGCTGAAAAAAATGCCAAATTGCAGAAGCCAGAATTTCTTGAGGGGAAATAGACATTTTTCCACTGTCTTTTTTTTTTCTCCTTTTTTTTTTTTTTGACAACCTTTGAGGATCTTTTGGCTGCAGCAGCAAAACTGTCTGCAGGAAAAAAAAACAAATTACTGATTCCTCCAGCTAACACTCTGGCATAAACTTTTTAAACCTTGACTGTCTTTATTGCATTCTGAATTCAAGCACTTCTGCTGAATGTGGTGATTTATTTATATTTTTGTTGTTTCTGTTGGCATTTTATGTTCATATATTTTTTGAAGCACTTAATATAAAATAAACTCACATGCTGATAACTTTGGATCAGTGCAGTACTTTTAAAACCACATGTTTACAATAAAACAGTGAGAGCTTTGAAATCTAAGTTAAGCTCAGGATGAAGCTAGGAAAAATGTTAGAAAGGTTTCTGTGCTCATGAGTTTGATTCTGTCTGAGTTGGGCCAAAATTCTTTTCTCATCAAAAATTAACTCAACTCTGGACTTTCCCCAGTAAGTCAATGAAGATACTTCACATATGCTACTTTCAAGGAAAGCAGAATTGGGGCTTTTGTTTCCCCTTGTGGTTTAGGTAATGAATAATCCCAAAAGCTGAAGAAATTGAGCCATGTGGATAAAAGCCTGCTTTATAAGGCCCAAGGTTGTCATTCTTTCACTCAAAATGTGAATTTTGCTCCCTCTATTCTTGATTTTTGTATGCTCTGACTTTGTATCCTTTTACAAGGGGATTTTGAAAGCTGGGGGAGAGTTTAAATAAAAGTCTCTTGCTAGCTGCATTAGAGGTATGAAATACATTGTATTACATCAACTCTGACCTGATATCGAACAGCATTTTTTTTTGAAGATTTGTATTGTGTTTTGATGGTGGGAAGAAGACCAATAAATGGTAAAGACAAAAACATTACTCACTGGTAGCCAGACCTTTTCTGGGAAAATATAAACTAAATTAATGTTCCCTGAAGTTTTCATCTTGCTTTAATTATAACTTAATAATGTTCTGGCAACTTAGTTTGAGAAAGGTAAGAAAAGTTAGGCATGTATCAGCTTCAAAGATGCCCCATACTTTTAAAACTCTAATTTTATAACTAGGAAAAGGCCTTTTTTGTGTGCAATTTGCCTCATTTTTAGTTACTGGTGTCTGGTTCACTGAATTTCAAGCTCTGTGACTGGAAGCTTGGCCTGTGCTTTCTGTTCTGACCACTTGAGGGAATCATTCTGTAGCTGTGGTCCATAATTTTTTGTTTTTACACTAAGGAAGTAAGAAAAATTATATTTGTTGCGGAAAGTTTTCCAACTTTACTTCAACATGAGAGACATCACAAGGCACCGGCTCAGAAATAAATTACTCCCTACATACTAAATATCCAGGAAGGGAAAAAAATGTTGATAAATGAGAGTCTTGGGAGTTGCTAAGTGAGGTCCCTGCACACAATTTATGATCATGCACTCTTGGACTTCAGAATGATTAATATAGCTAATTCTCAGTAGAGTAAGAGCTGTTTTAGCCCAGGAGAGAACTGTACGCTATTGTTTATAGAAGCAGATAACATCAAAGTGGCCCACTGCTTGTGTTAAGCAAATAGAGAATTCTGGGTCAGTGCAAATTAATCCTAAAGGAGTAAGAAAAAGTTCTTAATGACTGTTAGATCAGTGTGTTATCACTTTTCATACAACCAAAAATGGTAGAACTGTTAATGAGAATTACAAATGGCCTCGCTGGCCTCAGCGTGCTGGCAGCTGTCTATGAGCGGGGTGACCATTAAGTCCTCTGGCTATCTGTACATATGATATTTGCTAACCGAGTGAGGAAGATTTAGGCAACTTTCCTAGATAATAAGTGATTTCAAAATGGTCTTTGGCAACAAATATGTAAAGTGTTTTACACTGTAATTAGCAGAGTGAACCAAAAGCCTTAAAACCTTTATCTTCTATTCATACAGTAAGATCCAGTTTACAGAAATAAATTAATTGAATTTACATGTGAAGTAACTGTGGGGAGAAAAGAAAGTCTTGTTGTTTGTGTCTATTAAGATGTGTTTTCACACAAAGGCAAGTGAAGCACATAATTCATATTTGTTTAGAAGGAATAGGTTGCACCTCGCAGACTAACAGTATTACAAAGTCAACTACAAACTGCCTTAGATTAAATTTTTTTGTTCCCTTGAAGCACAATTTAACAGCTTGACTACAAGAAGGTCTAGAAAATAAACATCCTTTATTTGTTTCTGTGAGGTGGTTTGAGTTGGTAGTGATTTCAGCATCTCTGAATGTACCTCAACACATTATAATTCTCTTCCAGTCCTTCTGACATGATGAACGCACCACAGTATGGGATGTAGCAGGGCTGTTGACAGGTGAGGAGTGGGAATGGGATGTAAGGGTACACTGGCCTTGTAAGCTGTGGGCTCCTGAGCTGTGCTGGCAGAGCAGAAGGGCAGAAATCTCCTCAGTTCCTGTTGGCAGGTCCATGCCTGTTTACAAGTCATCATAAAACAGTATGAATACTCTGTGGATAATTTAACTGCCCCAGTATTGTCACCAGGATATTATTTGTCTGCTAAATTTGTTTTGAAATAAATTGCCTTGTTTCACACGGGATCATTACACCAAGACACTATTTACACAACTATTAGGTCCTCTGATATACTGCCCGCTGGTACAGTGGTTGTCACTCAGCAAAGTTCACACATACATTTCAGTGTTTTGCAGAATATTTGACCCATAAAGTGAACCCTTTTCAGAGTGCAGTAACAGCAAAAATAGGTTTCCCCCCCGTGAACTTACAGCTTTTCTTTCTACTGCTTCACATCTTTGCATATGAAGATATTTTCTATTATTAGCCAAGGATGTGAAATACCCCTGTGTGGATGCGCTGGGGGAAAATGTCCTGCATAGGACACCAGACCTTTTTTTCCCTTACATTGATACCCCTACATGGGAGAGTTCTTTGTTCAGGGCATGCAACAAAGCTGTGCAGTCTTGTTTTATTCTAGTATCAAACTTCCCTGAAGACCTCTAAGCTCTTTTGTACATATCTGGATGGGGAGGTAACAGAGATCCCTATGTGTGCTGCATGGAGTAAATGAACCAACTTTTTAGCAGCCCACAGAGGGACTCAGATATTTGCCAAAAAACTATGGTTGGTGGGGAAAGTTGCTGGTTTGTGAAATTAATAGCCTCCCGCAGAAGACTTTATTTAGAAGTGACAAAAATTTCCCCTCCACAAAATGAAAACTCCTCTTCCTCTCTTTAGCCCTTCTCACTTAGTTTGAGGAAGGTAAGCAGCTTGCCCTCTCCCCCATGGTAAATCAGGCATCTAACCTGGAGGTAAAGATTGCACAGTATGTCATCCTTGTCCTAGGGAAAATGACTGCAGGTATCTCTCATGCCCACTGTCCCATCACTGCTTAACCAAACCATTTGTATTTAATTGTTTTAATCTTCTCACAGGAGTTGGTACCTCCTGCCTTTTAATCAGCCTTGATGTTTCTCTCTGAACTCGCTCCAGTATGTCTACATTTTTTGCTGGTATGTATCTAGAATGAAACATAGTGTAATGAGTGCAGAACAGAGCTACAGTGTAATGGGCACACAGGAAAAAACAGAAAAAAACAACCCGTGTTTTGGACTTGGATAACCACTGTCTAGCAGTTAATTTACAAAGTTTATGTCTGAAAAGGCAAAATGAGCCTTTTTCATTTGCAGATAAACTTCTGAAATCTTCCACCTTCACTCTAATTCCTAGAAAAGAGAGGAAAAAAAGGAAAGCAACTGCTTGTGATTCATCTCTGTCTGCCTCTCAGAACACTGTGCACAGACCCCTTAAAATACTCTGCAAACTTTCTTGGTGCCTGGCTTGCCCTGTTCACCCTTTCTAGCATCACCTGAGAAATGCACTGTGCAACTGGCCAGTCCAACAGCTTTCATGATGCCAAAGTTTATGGCAACTGTAAATCTATTAAGCCACAATTTGCACTTAATAAAATGAAACAGCAAGTAGTTAAATGAAAGCTCAATCCTAAACTGGACAACATTTTTCAGGAAAAGTCATTGAGCCTGCTGTTGCTACTGCTGCCTTCCTTTGAGAAATTCAATCGTGCTGATTGAGGAAACCTGGAGAGAGCTGGCTATTCCTTCCTTTGGTTTGTAATTGCTCCATAGACCATTTAATCATCTGTAGATGAAACAAAGCCTGTGCTGTGGCGTCCCGGAAGGGCAGGCATGCACTTATCAACTCCTTCCTACCCACCAAGCAGAGCTGGGAGCTCATCCCGATGCTCTGAGCAGCCCTGCTGTCGAAGCAAGGAGCTGAGAGCAGATGGGTTCTTCCTGCTGTCACTACACCAGCCTTCCTGCCTGCCTTGATTTCATTACAGCAAAGTCTGTACAAGCCAATTTTCAGGAGCGGGGTTTGGAGCACAGAAAGAAGGTCTTTCTGCTTGAGAAGGCAGGCAGATACTGAGACACCCACCAGGACAGGAGCTGCCTGATGCTGTCTTGAAAAGAAAAGATAAGCACTGAAAGTTAAATAAGATGAGCAAGGATTTACTTGCTTCTGTAAAACACATTCCTCTGTCAAGCTTAAAATGTCTTTCCTCATACTCCCGACTCTGAATGTGCTCCATATTGCATCATTGCTGAGTGACCAAGTGGATGGCCCTGTTTCACAGACGAAGAGTCTGGTCAGAAACTATATGCCCAGTTTCATAAACTTGAAGAAAAAAAAGGCCTGACCAGGGAAGGCACTGAGAGTGAGCTCAAAAACCAAAGACCTCATCCATCATATTAATTGGTTTGGAATATTAGCCTTTCTCTGAGATTTGAAATCCATTTCCTCCTGAATATAGGTAATTTGCCTAACAGCTCAGGCACTACACATAACCAGGTAAAGCTTGACACTGCCCTCTGCTCCTAGCTCTTATTTTCTGTAATACACGGAGAGAATGCAGCACTTAAAATAGAGTTACAAGAACTGGCAACTTCTGGGAGGGCATCTCTGGGCACATATCTTCCCCCTTTCCAAAACTTTTGTCAGAAAGAATTCTTATGAGAGTTTTTAATTCACAAAAAACACTCAGTGCTGACTAATGCTTGCCAATTAACTTCAGCCCATTGAATCAACAGTTTCCTGTTACCTGTTCCTTCAGGTAGAACAGCAGCTGATACCCCTGCCCTTTCCCAGGCTTCTGTGCAGGGACCTTTCCTGCCTGAAAACAGTGGGGACACCTGTTTTCTGAGCTTGGAAGGCCAGCACCTGAAATCCTAGGAATGGGCCTGCTATTGAGTAAAGGGTGCTTGATAAGGCAGCCACTGTGATAGGCAGCGGAAATTTGATGATGAAAGGAGATGCCTAATAGATTAATCTGGTGTGATTTGCCAAAACACAGGGTTTTCTGGAAGATTATCCACACTCGCAATAGGAAGCCCTTTGTTGGGTAAAAGTCCCCACTTATCATGGTATTCTTTATCTCAACAAGAAACATAATGGTTTACTTGTTTACATGCATGGCAGATATATTCAGAGCTGGGCTTAGGAACTGTGAACTCCTTTTCATTTGAAATGCTTCCAGCAGGCAGGTTATTAGCTGAGGGGGAACAAGCAGTTGGACACACATAAAATTTAAATCTGCCTTGCTTAGATTGGCAAAAATGAATGTTATTTCATCCACTGGGAAAATGTTTTACTTCCTGCTCAGATACTTTTGGAAGAAAATCACAAGCTCATTTGTAGCCATCATATATGTATGTATATATTTTTTTAGAGTTAAGTGGTATGTCTACAGAAACGTATTTGTTACTTTATACCAGTTATTTTCCACTAATATTAATTATTTTATTAGCTTGTCTTTACTTCTTCAATTTTACTTTGCTTACTATAAAATGTGACTGATGGTTTTACATTATTTATACTGAATGTGTGGCTGGAATCTAGCCCTTGATGTACCTTGGATAGAACAGCTTTGGTTTCTGGAATTGATTTTTAAATACCTTACACATCCGGAACTGCAGAACTACCAAAGCACTGTGTTCTTGAACTCTGAAAATAAACAAAAACTCCCGTGTTAGAAAACTGCTTTATTAAAGCCTTCTTTAGCAATCTTATGTCAACAAAGTCTTTCATAGTGTGCAGTATTAAGCTTGCTGGATACACAATGCCCATGCTGCACAAAGAATGTGTGTTGTTTTAAAGGAGCTGGAGCACGGGAGTCTGAGGAAGTTATTTTTCTGTGCTCCTTGGCAGTAGCGTACTGTGTGTACCACATAGGATCTAAATTTACTGCAGAGGCAGCCAGTTTCCATATCATACTAAGTACAAGGTGGGGGGTCACTTCAAACAGGACTAAAAGAAAGAGAAGGCAAGTAAGCAAACTGCTCACCCCAGTGCCACAGGACTAGTTATGTGGGCATACCTCAGCAATCCGCGGCAGCCAGCATAAGAGTGAGGAAGGAACAGAAATTGTTAAGATGGGGAAAATGGGTCTGGAAATCTGATAAATCCACCAAAAGAATAGATGTCCAAAGATTTGTCTGTCTAGACCAGTGGACAGCTACAAATGGGAATTACTGGCTCATGCAAATGGATATGGTGCAATGAAACATTGTGATGGAGTAATGTTTGGCAAAGACAGAGGATTTTATTTTACTTGTAGGACATATTTTATAGTTTATGAAGATATTGGAAATCCACTTTCTGTTTTCTTCTTCCTTGTTCATAGTTTACATTACTTATTTTACAATGTGTTCAGCCACACATTGTACTTTTTTTCTGTCTGCTCCAAACTTTCCCATAGCTCAAGCTGTGCTTATAGCCAAGTCCTGCAATTCAGCCTAGTCAGTGCACAGCTAAAACTGAGGAGTACAATGAAGGCCTTCAGAATTTTTTTGAAGTAAGTGCAAAATCATCACAATCTTTGCAAAATTTCTTCTTTGGGCTCATGGTGTCTATACATTGTCCATAGAAAAAGCCCTAAAAACCCCAACTTTCTAATGTAATTTCCCATTGTTAAGTTTTGCACTATTTTCACAAAAGTGTCTGAATAAAGTCACATGCTGGAAAGT